>NC_044032.1:96559707-97159707 GCF_901765095.1 Microcaecilia unicolor | reverse complement strand
TAGAATACCTTTATTGCATCCAGAAAGAGACTGTGGAAACCATAGAAAAGCTACGAGAATGGTATGGGATTTGCGTTACAAGACGTATGAGGAGAGACTTGCTGAACTAAACATGTATACTCTGGAGGAAAGGAGAAACAGGGGTGATACGATACAGACGTTCAAATATTTGAAAGGTATTAATCTGCAAATGAACCTTTTCCGGAGATGGGAAGGCGGTAGAACGAGAGGACATGAAATGAGATTGAAGGGGGCCAGACTCAAGAAAAATGTCAGGAAGTATTTTTTCACGGAGAGAGTAGTGGATGCTTGGAATGCCCTCCCGCGGGAGGTGGTGGAAATGAAAACGGTAACAGAATTCAAACATGCGTGGGATAAGCATAAAGGAATCCTGTGCAGAAGGAATGGATCCTCAGGAGCTTAGTTGAGATCGGGAGGCGGGGTTGGTGGTTGGGAGGCGGGGATAGTGCTGGGCAGACTTACACAGTCTGTGCCAGAGCCGGTGGTGGGAGGCAGGACTGGTGGTTGGGAGGCAGGGATAGTGCTGGGCAGACTTATACGGTCTGTGCCAGAGCCGGTGGTGGGAGGCGGGACTGGTGGTTGGGAGGCGGGGATAGTGTTGGGCAGACTTATACGGTCTGTGCCAGAGCCGGTGGTTGGGAGGCAGGGATAGTGCTGGGCAGACTTATACGGTCTGTGCCCTGAAGAGCACAGGTACAAATCAAAGTAGGGTATACACAAAAAGTAGCACATATGAGTTATCTTGTTGGGCAGACTGGATGGACCATGCAGGTCTTTTTCTGCCATTATCTACTATGTTAGTATAAGTGTCTAAAACTGTAAAAAGTCCCAGGAGACTCAATCAAATGCCTTCTCTGCATCAAAACAGATAAACAGAGAACATAAAAACATAAGAGTAGCCATACTGGGTCAGACCAATGGTCCATCTAGCCCAGTATCCTGTTTCCAACAGTGGCCAAGCCAGGTCACAAGTACCTGGCAGAAACCCAAATCATGGCAACACTCCATGCTACCAATCCTAGGGGAAGTAGTTACTTCCTCATGTCTGTCTCTGCTATTGACTATGGAGTTTTCCTCCAGGAACTTGTCCAAACCTTTTTTTAAACCCAGATTACTAACTGTTGTTGCTATATCCTCCGGCAAAGAGTTCCAGAGCTTAACTATCCGTTGAGTGAAAAATGTTTCCATGTAACTTCCTTGAATGTTCCCTAGTCTTTGTACTTTTGGAATGAGTAAAAAAAATCAATTTACTTCTACTCGTTCTACACCACTCAGGATTTTGTAGACCTCAGTCATATCTCTCCTCATCCTTCTCTTGAAGAGCCCTAACCTCTTTAGTCTTCCCTCCTATGAGAGGAGTTCCATCCCCTTTATCATTTTGGTCGCTCTTCTTTGAACCTTTTCTAATTTTGCTATATATCTTTTGTGAGATACGGCAACCAGAACTGAATGCAGTACTCAATGTGAGATCACACCATGGAGCAATACAGAGGCATTATAGTATTCAGTCTTATTTGCCATACCTTTCCTTTTTTTTTTTTTTAATTACTATTTTTTATTTATTCAATTTTCAAATACATATCTCAGAAATATCAGAGAATCTTTCATCCACAAGTCAGGAAAATTAAGACCCAAGATATAAAAAATATATTTTCAGAAAAAATATAATTCCTAATACAGGTAGAAGCTTCCTCCAACTGCTATCTCTAGCCTGCATTCAGGATTTAGTTATGACATTCAATTCCTCTTTAGCTTCTAGAAAATAAATTAGCTGTTTTGGGTCAAAAAAACTGAAATCATTTACCCTCATAAAATGCAAAACATGAACAAGAAACTCGTAACACAAAATTGGCTCCTAAAGCTAATATTCTAGGCTGTAGGGCCAAGAAAGCCTTATGCCTCATCTGTGTGTCTCTCTTGAAAGATCTGGAAATATAAGAACTTTTGATCCTAAAAAAAACGTCTCCAAATGTCTAAAGGAAAGTTTCAAAACTGCACTTCGATCAAGTTCCAAGGCAACAGTAATTCTCTGTGTAATTACATCCAAAGAGGTTTCCAAAAAAGAGGCAAGATTCAGACTCTCCACCTCTCGCCTTTGAGAGGAATCTCCCATAGATCTTCCTGAGCTCCAAATATATTGAGATTCTGTGGATGGCTGGTGATTCATTGCCTCCCATTACATGAGCTCAATTAAATATTTCTTAACCATATCTAAAGGAGAAATCAAAGGTGATCTGGGGAAGTTGAGGAATCTCAAGTTATGTCTTCTAACCTGGTTTTCCAGGTATTCCAGTTGTCGATGTAGGAAATTCTTATCATTAACTGAGACAACCCCCAAATTCTCCAAAGTCTCTATCTTTGATTCCAAGCATTCAACCTTCGAGGACTGCTGGGCAGTTGCCTGCGCCTGAATCAAGACCACCTCAGAAATAACTTTAATATCTTTAGAGTTCCCAACAAAGATTGTAAAGAAGAATGTGTGTCATAAACAGTGTCCCAAAGTCACTACGGCTGGTTTAATAATCACCTGTGATGGTATAACAGAGGGAGGTAGCCTTTTCCACCTGAGAGAAGAGTACTCACAGTTTCTGGAGGCAATATCTTTAAAGCTGACTGAATAAGAATCTCTCGCCCAGGTTCTACATTCTCCTTTGCTGTTGGTGCCTTCCCTCTCTGCAAACCCAGTTGTTCAGCCTCTGCTTCCCAGAGTGCATAAACGCTGACAGCATTCTCACTCCCCAGCTGCAGGGAGGCCGCACGCTCAACGGGACTCAGACACCCCCGTCCACACTACTGACTGACGTCAAAGCGTCAGTATGGGCAGAAGAAGATAAAGTTTTCTGGGGACCCGCAGGCACTTCAAAAGAATCCAGTGTCATCTGCCTCATCGCTAGAACTACACTGAGAGCCAAGGGAGCCCCTACGTCTTGCCCCATCCTTGGCCACCTTTAAATCTAGACTGAAAGCCCACCTCTTTAACATTGCTTTTGACTCGTAACCACTCGCCTCCACCTACCCTCCTCTCCTCCTTTGATTACTTTATTTTTTGTCTATTAGATTGTAAGCTCTTTGAGCAGGGACTGTCTTTCTTCTATGTTTGTGCTGACCCCCAAGGTGGACCCAAGCATCAGGTACCTATGATTCAGATTATTCTTTCCAATGTGCATCACTTTGCATTTGTCCACATCTGCCGTTTGGATGTCCAGTCTTCCAATTTCCTAAGGTCTTCCTGCATTATTTCACAGTCTGCATGTGTTTTAACAACCTTGAATAGTTTTGTGTCATCTGTAGATTTAATCACCTCACTCATTGTCCCGATTTCCACATCATTTATAAATATATTAAATAGCACCAGCCCCAATACCAATCCTTGTTGCACTCCACTGTTCACCCTCCTCCATTGAAAGAAATGACCATTTAACTCTAACCTCTGTTTTCTGTCCAATAACTAATTCCTAATTCACACCAGAAAATTGCCTCCTATCCCATAGCTCTTTAATTTTCTTAGGAGTCTCTCATGAGGAACTTTATCAAAAGCTTTCTGAAACTCTAGATATCCACATCAACCGGCTTACCTTTATCCACATGTTTAATGAGGTGATGCAGAGCAAGAGTAGGCTCTTGTCGGCTTCAAAACTAGCCTGGCTAGGTGGGTTAGATTTATTCAGTAGCAGATCATAAAATGTATTAAAATCTCTGCCTATAACCAAATTGTTGTTAGAAAGGGGAGAAAGAACCTGAATCAACTTCACAAGATATTTTGTATCAACGATGTTAGGCACATAAAAACTACAAAGCAGTAAATGCTGGCGCACTATCATCACCTGAGCAAGCACATATCTACCATCAGGGCTGAGATCCAGCCTTTACAAAATAATATAGGAACCCCAGCCTTACACTGGGGACTCCATCATAATGCCTACCCACCATTTTTTAAATTTCTTATGTTCAGCCAAGGATAAACGAGTCTCCTGGAGCATAACCATATCCACCTTCTGTCTTTTAAGGGTTTACAATATATTTTGACATTTAATAGGTGATGTCACCCCACCCACCCACATTCCAAGATATTGTTATCAGTGTAGTCATCCTGATAACAATTCAGACTTTCTAGCAGATAAATACGGTCTACCTGAGGAAAGACTCTACCTGAGGAAAGACCGTTCCAGCCATCAGACTCTCCAAAAATGAGCTCCTATAATGAAGAAGTATGTCATCCAAGGATCTCAATGTGGGAAAGCAAGGAAACAGTATAATGTGTCAAATGGAAAAATCAAGAAAAGAAGTCAAATTGATACAAAATATGAAAATAAAAAAATCCCATCAACTATCCCAGGAAAAAAAATAAACAATAAACTAAAAAGACCCTCCCCAGACCAAAATCCAAAAATACCTCCTCACCTTTCCAAAGTCCATTCCCTTCCCCAAAAAGATTGTGTCCACACTTCAGACTAGTCACTATGAAGCAAACTTCCCACCCTGCCCCCAGTGGACTCCTCTGAGATAAAAATAACAAGAGCAGAAAATACAGATTAAACATACTGCTGAAAAATTGAAATAATAGGGAAACACAAAACAGCTAAAGGTCGGTTGTTCTCCAAGAAAGCTATATATGGGCTGAGATAAGGAAAGCTAAGAAAGAGGCCCCATCTCATTAATCAAAAATAATGAAGTCAATAGGTTCACTCAAAGGCAAGTTAGGACTACACAGTGAAAACATATAAGAAACAAGGCACTGCCCGAAGGCAGCTTATTATCTCATGCAAATGTCCATACCAATTGTAGTCCAAACAATAGGGGTGTTCCACTAGCTAAATGGTACACATGTTTTAACAAAACATATAAAAGAGAAATCATGAGGTCACATGATGCTGTGAATGGGACAGGACGTATGTCTGACACGCTCTGAGACCCCAATTTTATCCCTCTATCCTTTTCATTCTTTTTAGTCATCTGCCAGCAAGATTTTCTTCTCGTAGAACCCCAAGAGTTTATGGACACATTTTTGACCTGTTTAAGTGAGGTGATGGTGGCAAGTGAAGCCTAAAGCCACCAACACAAGCCTGTGGATCCTAAGATGGCAGTGAGACCCGATGGCATGGTTTGCCAGTTCATTGAACATGTCTTATCGGCACTCACAACGGCTATGGTCCAGGTGCTGGAGCCTTCATTTTCATCAATTGTCGCAGCAGATATTAAATATGGAGCGGCTGATGTCTGATGTTACTCAGCACACAACAGAACTTACAGCGCATCCCGTCTTCGTCGCCCTACCTCCCCCACCCTCCTCCGCACTCTCTTGCTGCTTCTCCTGCTATCCGCGGGAGACATCAATCCCAACCCAGGTCCCCCACACCTGTCCTCATCTCATCCTTGCAAACGTTTCCGCGATATCTCCAATCTCATCTCTATTCCCCTCCTCCCCCTCCTCCCTCCCCTTCTCATGCGCCCTGTGGAATGCAAGCTCGATCTGCAACAAACTTTCCTTCACCCATGATCTCTTCATCTCCCATTCCCTTCAACTGCTCGCCCTAACTGAAACCTGGCTCACCGGTGACAACTCTGCCTCAGTCGCGGCCCTTTGCCACGGAGGTTATCTTTTCTCCCATTCTCCCCGCCCAGTTGGCCGCGGTGGCGGCATTGGGCTACTACTATCGCCCTCCTGCAGTTTTCAACCTCTCCTCCTACCGCAGTCTCACTGCTTCTCATCCTTTGAAGTCCACTCCATCTTATTCTACCCGCTGCCACTCAGAGTTGCAGTCATTTACCGCCCCCCTGATAAGTCCCTCCCTTCCTTCCTTACCGACTTCGATGCCTGGCTCTCCGTTTTTCTTGAGCCCTCATCCCCATCCCTCATTCTTGGTGACTTTAACATACACACTGATACCCCATCTGACTCATACGCTTCTCAGTTCCTCACTCTAACCTCCTCCTTCAACCTCCAACTGAGCTCCACCACCCCTACTCACCAATCTAGCCACTGTCTTGACCTCGTACTCTCTTATACCTGCTCACCCTCTAATTTCTGCGCCTCAGCTCTTCCTCTCTCTGACCAGCACCTGATCACCTTCACACTTCATCACCCTCCCCCTCAGTCCCGCCCAACACTAACCACTACTTCCAGGAATCTCCAAGCTGTTGACCCTCCCACCTTATCCTCTAGTATCTCTGATCTCCTCCCTTCCATCATGTCCTCTGAGTCTGTAGACAAGGCTGTCTCCACATATAATGCCACTCTCTCCTCTGCTCTGGATGCCCTTGCACTGTCCATCTCTTGTCCCACAAGGCATACTAATCCCCAGCCCTGGCTGACCCCTTGCACCCGATACATTCGCTCCTGCGCCCAATCAGCTGAACGCCTCTGGAGGAAATCTCACACCCATACTGATTTTCAGTCATTTCAAATTCATGCTATCCTGTTTCCAGTCCTCCCTATTCCTTGCCAAACAGGGCTATTACACCCAATTGACTAATTCCCTCAGCTCTAACCCTCGTTGTCTCTTCACCACCCTTAACTCCCTCCTCAAAGTGCCCTCCGCTCCCCCCCACTCTCTCCTCAATCACTGGCTGACTACTTCCGCGACAAGGTGCAGAAGATCAACCTCGAATTCACCACCAAACCATCTCCTCCTCTTCACCCTATAACCCACTCCCTTAACCAACCAACCCAGGCCTCCTTCTCCTCTTTTCCTGATATCACCAAAGAGGAAACCGCCCATCTCTTCTCCTCCTCGAAATGCACCAGTTGTTCCTCAGACCCCATCCCCACCAACTTACTTAACACCATCACTCCTACTGTCAGCCCCCCCCCCATCTGTCATATCCTCAACCTCTCTCTCTCCACTGCAACTGTCCCTGACACTTTCAAACATGCTGTAGTCACACCACTCCTCAAAAAACCATCACTTGACCCTACCTGTCCCTCCAACTACCGCCCCATTTCCCTCCTACCCTTCCTCTCCAAGATACTTGAACGCCGTTCACAGCCGCTGCCTTGATTCTCGATCCGCTTCAATCCAGCTTTCGCCCCCTACACTCGACGGAAACAGCACTATCTAAAGTCTGCAATGACCTGTTCCTTGCCAAATCCAAAGGTCACTACTCCATCCTCATCGACCTATCCGCCGCTTTTGACATTGTCAATCACACCCTACTTCTCGCCACACTGTCCTCCTTTGGGTTCCAGGGCTCTGTCCTCTCCTGGTTCTCCTCTTATCTCTCCCACCGTACCTTCAGAGTACATTCTCATGGTTCTTCCTCCACCCCCATCCCGCTCTCTGTTGGAGTTCCTCGGGGATCTGTCCTTGGACCCCTTCTTTTTTCAATCTACACCTCTTCCCTGGGCTCCCTAATCTCCTCTCATGGTTTCCAATATCATCTTTATGCTGATGACACCCAGCTTTATCTCTCCATACCAGACATCACTGCAGAAACCCAGACCAAAATATCGGCCTGCTTATCCGACATTGCTACCTGGATGCCCAACCGCCACTTGAAACTGAACATGGCTAAGACCGAGCTTATTGTCTTCCCTCCCAAACCCACTTCTCCTCTCCCTCCACTCTCTATCTCAGTTGATAACACCCTCATCTTTCCAGTCTCATCTGCCCGCAACCTTGGAGTCATCTTCGACTCCTCCCTCTCCTTCTCTGCGCATATCCAGCAGATTGCCAAGACCTGTCGCTTCTTCCTCTATAACATTAGCAAAATTTGCCCTTTCCTCTCTGAGCACACCACCCGAACTCTCATCCACTCTCTCATTACCTCTCGCCTTGACTACTGCAACCTACTCCTCACTGGCCTCCCACTTTGCCATCTATCCCCCCTTCAGTCCGTTCAGAACTCTGCTGCACGTCTTATCTTCCGCCTGGACCAATATACTCATATCATCCCTCTCCTCAAGTCATTTCACTGGCTTCCGATCAGGTACCGCATACAGTTCAAGCTTCTCCTATTAACCTACAAATGCACTCGATCTGCAGCCCCTCCTTACCTCTCCGCCTGGACCGATGTACTCATATCACCCCTCTCCTCAAGTCACTTCACTGGCTTCCGATCAGGTACCGCATACAGTTCAAGCTTCTCCTATTAACCTACAAATGCACTCAATCTGCAGCCCCTCCTTACCTCTCCGCCTGGACCGATGTACTCATATCACCCCTCTCCTCATGTCACTTCACTGGCTTCCGATCAGGTACCGCCAGTGCTTTTTTTGTGCCGGTATGCAACAGTACGGCGTACGGCACCTTTTTTTTTTTGCTCCCCCCGCCCCGTGAGTCCATGTCCCGCACGCAGTGCCAGCCCCCATTTCTGGCCGCTGCTGCTTCTCCTGTTGAGCAGCAGCGGCCGCTACACAAAGAAAAAGATTTTTTTTTAAATTCAAACCTGGCTGAAACGCGGCAGGCACCCCGGCACTGTAGACAGGCATTGGCTGTTGCCCCGCAGCCGCTCCTCCTCTTGCCTCTATGTCACTGCCCCTGGAGGAAGACCCCGGAGGAGCGCAGTGACGTGGAGGCAAGAGGAGGAGCGGCTGCGGGGCAACAGCCAATGCCTGTCTACAGTGCCGGGGTGCCTGCCGCGTTTCAGCCAGGTTTGAATTTTTTTTTAAATCTTCTTTTTCTTTGTGTAGCGGCCGCTGCTGCTCAACAGGAGAAGCAGCAGCGGCCGGAAATAGGGGCTGGTGCCGCGTGCGTCGCGACTTCGCGCCGTTCGCGGGAAACTTGGCAGGGAGAGGGAAACCAACAGAGGGAAGGATTGGGGAGAGAGAGAAAGAGGGAAACCAACAGAGGGAAGGATTGGGGAGAGAGGGAAACCAACAGAGGGAAGGATTGGGGAGAGAGAGAAAGAGGGAAACCAACAGAGGGAAGAATTGGGGAGAGAGAGAGGGAAAACAACAGAGGGAAGGATTGGGGAGAGAGAGAGGGAGGGAAAACAACAGAGGGAAGGATTGGGGAGAGAGAGAGGGAGGGAAACCAACAGAGGGAAGGATTGGGGAGAGAGAGAAAGAGGGAAAACAACAGAGGGAAGGATTGGGGAGAGAGAGGGGAAAACAGATGAAAGGATGGGGAGAGAGAGGGAAAAACAGATGAAAGGATGGGGAGAGAGGGAAAAACAGATGGAAGGATTGGGGAGAGAGGGGAAAAACAGATGGAAGGATGGGGAGAGAGAGGGAAAAACAGATGGAAGGACTGGGGAGAGAGAGAGAGAGAGAGAGAGGGAAAACAACAGAGGGAAGGATTGGGGAGAGAGAGAGGGAGGGAAAACAGAGGGAAGGATTGGGGAGAGAGAGAAAGAGGGAAAACAACAGAGGGAAGGATTGGGGGGAGAGAGAGGGAAAACAACAGAGGGAAGGATTGGGGAGAGAGAGAGGGAAAAAAACAGAGGGAAGGATTGGGGAGAGAGAGGGGAAAACAGATGAAAGGATGGGGAGAGAGGGAAAAACAGATGAAAGGATGGGGAGAGAGAGGGAAAAACAGATGGATTGGGGAGAGAGGGAAAAACACAGATGGAAGGATTGGGGAGAGAGAGGGAAAAACACAGATGGAAGGATTGGGTAGAGAGGGAAAAACAGATGGAAGGATGGGGAGAGAGAGGGGAAAAAACAGATGGAAGGATGGGGAGAGAGAGAGAGGGAAAAACAGATGGAAGGATGGGGAGAGAGAGAGGGAAAACGGAAGGATAGGGAGAGAAAGAGGGAAGACGCTGGATGGAAGAATGCAGAAAGAAATAGGGGAGACACTGGAAGGATGGGGAGAGAAAGCAGAGCTGCTGGATGGAAAAGGGGAATAGAGAAAGACTGGAGAATAAGAGGAAGGGCATGGGGAGAACAAGGGTGAGGAAAAGATGAAAAGCCACAGGTAGATGAAGGAAATTAAAGAATGGATAGTAAGAATGAATTAAATCTGGACAGAGAGAGAGAGCCTGAAAAATATTGAAGAAAGCAAAGAAAAAGGAGACAAAAATGACAAATGGCACAGAAGAGTTAAGCGAAAACAAAGGAAAGCAGAATCACAGACTGGGACCAATATGGAAAGAAAAACAGTCACCAGACAACAAAGGTAGAAAAAAAATCATTTTATTTTCATTTTAGTGTTTGTAATATGTCCAATTTGAGAATTTACCTTGGCTGTCTTATTTTGCACTGGGTATACTGGAGCTGTAAGAGCTTACAGAGATTATTTATAATGAAAAAAATCACGTTATTTTTTTTCTCCTATAGTACTATAATATTTTCAATGATGTCTGTTTATATGCGCCATGGCTGGTATAGGGGGTGTGATTAATGTGGGTGTGGCTCTCATAGGGGTGGAGCCATATGTGGTGACCCCGCCCATAATGAGTACCGGCACCTTTTTTTCTACAAAAAAAAGCACTGGGTACCGCATACAGTTCAAGCTTCTCCTATTAACCTACAAATGCACTCTACCTGCACCCCCTCCTTACCTCTCTACCCTCATCTCCCCTTACGTTCCTACCCATAACCTCCGCTCTCAAGACAAATCCCTCCTCTCAGTACCCTTCTCCACCACCGCCAACTCCAGGCTCCGCCCTTTCTGCCTCGCCTCACCCCATGCCTGGAATAAACTCCATGAGCCCATACGCCAGGCCTCCTCCCTGCCCATCTTCAAAGCCTTGCTCAAAGCCCACCTCTTCAATGTCGCCTTCGGCACCTAATCACCATACCTCTATTCAGGAAATCTAGACTGCCCCCACTTGACACTTGACATTTCGCCCATTAGATTGTAAGCTCTTTTGAGCAGGGACTGTCCTTTTTGTTAAACTGTACAGCACTGCGTAACCCTAGTAGCTCTCTAGAAATGTTAAGTAGTAGTAGTAGTAGTAGTACAGCAGATGTTACTCATCGTACAGCACGTCTGGCCTGGAGGGTGGTGCAACCAAGACGCAAACTGAGCTGGAGGCGTTGCAGGCCTTAGTACATGCTCAGGCAGATAAGTTGGAGGACCTAGAAAATCTATCCTGTTGAGGGAATTTAAGGTTCCTGGGCATCCCCAAGGACATATACAATCAGCAATTGGTGCTGGAAGATTGGTTAAAAATGGAATTTTCTCTCCGCGAGGGAGTGGGCACGTTGCGATTGGAACACGCTCATTGTTTAATCAGAAAAGCAGCTGGTGACGTTCAACCTCACATTGTCATTGCCAGATTTCACAATTGTGCCCATAAAGTGGATATATTGCGCTTATTTAAGTCCAAGTGTAACACACTTGCCTATGATGGACATTCAGTGTGCATATTCGAGAACTTCTCAGCAGCGTTTACAGAAAAGCGGTGCCAGTTCCATCCATTATATGCTATCCTTGCAGAACATAAAGAACACGTTGTTTCTTTATCCAGCTATGCTGAAAGTTTATCACCATGGATCTTGGAAGGTGTTTGATACCTTTTCTGCAGCACAAGACTTTGTGTGTATGACTTGCACTCACTGACAAACCTTTCCATTCAGCAGTTCTATATTTGGGCTCTGGGTGGGCTTTAATATTCCTTTGGGATTATGTATGCCTGTCTTGATTACCAATATCATTTCTATTATTGTTGGCTTGTTGCTACATTGGATTTTTCTTACTATGTTGGAGGATGAATAAGGTGCTCTTTTTTTTTTGTGCAATGTCCTTTTGGGTTCCCCATGATGTGCCTCTCATGTGGTATTTGTCTCTTCAGTGTGTGCTCACTTTTCCTGTCCAGGGTGAGGCTGGGTGAATTGACAGGTTCATTTTGTCTGTGTATTTTTCTCTACTTTCATCTGTCATTTGTTTGACTTAATCAATGACGAGAATTTATCTTGGAATGTAGCTAGTATCGCCTCACCTGTGAAGCGCTCTAAAACATTATCATGCCTTAAACATTGTAAGGCGGATATTGCTTATATTCAGGAAACAAGAAACAGATCAGGAGCATCAGAAACTTTGTAGGAGATGAGTGGAGAAAGTTTATTACTATTTGACCTTCTGCAGACAGGGAGGGGTAGCAGTCTTATTGTGTAAAAATTTACAATGTCAGGTGCATCTGGTCACCAAAGATACCTTTGGGAGATATTTAATGTTAAAGATTACTACACAGGGGTGGGCGTTCCACTCACTGTTGGTATATTCCCCTAATATGTATGAGTACACATTCTTTCATGCTATAAACATGTACCAATTTTCATTTCATAATTCCCAGAAAAACCTCCCCTCGCCCCCCCCCCCCAATCCCGAGCAATTCTACCTCCCCCCCCTTTCCAAAAGAAACCTCCCACACCAACCCTGAACCCTATTCCTGCACCAAAGCTAACATGTCAGGGAAAAATACAAGCCCCAAGACTCTTATAAATTAAGTACATAACTTCTCACCCATAAGGCCAACGTGTCCCAAAAAGGGGGGGGACCAAGTGGCTCAGAAGAGAGGCCCATGTCCAACAGAGCTATCCGGGATGTGGAGGCGCTCCATACATAAATCCCATAAAAGGACACACCAATGTTGAACTGGCAGCCCTGATGACAGAAGCCAATTCTGGAGGATGGATTTGATAGTAAACAGCACCAGGTGCCGAAGAAACCAGTTGCATCCTTGTCACACGGGGGAGTTCAATGTGTAGGAACCAAAAAGTAGCAGGGGTGTACAGGTGACTGAAGTAGATCAAATCTTGTGAAAAAATTGAAGAAGTTGACGCCAAAATTGCTGAACCACCGGACAAGTCCAAAACCTGTGTCTTAAATGTGCTTTGGGGCCCTGACACTTTGGGTAAAATCCTCTGGAATCCAAGCCAGCTTTGTGGCCCGATGGGGGGAGATGAACAAACAGAGTGCAAACTTGTTTCCTGGTGAAGAACATAGTTTGAGTAGCCTGTAAATGATCTCCCATCAACAAAAGACTAGGTTCGCATTCCAATACAAGGCCAAAAGCAAATAATCAGTTTTGGGTGTTGTATCTAGCAATTGCCAATGAAGAAATTGAAGTGTACATAAGTATTGCCATATTGGGACAGACCATCAAGCCCAGCATCCTGTTTCTGACAGTGTCCAATCCTGGTCACAAGTACCTGGCAAGATCCCAAAAAACTACAATACAGTGGCATTAAGAATTGAGAGCCCAGAGTAAAGGTTTCATATAGTGAATCCAGAGCATATTCAGTTAAGGCCGTTCATTGTAGAGACCACATATAATGCCTGGCCTGCATATAGACAAAAACGTCCGTGGGTGGTAAGGCGAAATTAGGTCTTACCTGATAATTTTCTTTCCATTAGTTCTTCACACAATTCCAGGACAAGTGGGTAGTTTGACTAGCAGGTGGAGATAGAGAATACAGAACTGAGCACCACTACATAGCTCCCTGCTAGCAGCTGAGCTCCTCAGTATCCGTCCTCAAGCAAGGAAGAAAACACACCCAATCAGGAGCATGGTCAGCAATCAACATATCCAGCCCAAGAGCCACTCAAAAATAAGGCCCCTGGAAAACAGGATACAAAGACAGTACATAGAGCCACCAACAAAGGCGTCACACCACTGGAGGGCTCCTGGAATAGTGTGAAGAACTAATGGAAAGAAAATTATCAGGTAAGACCTAATTTCTCCTTCCATTACGTTCATTCCCACTATTCCAGGACAAGTGGGATGTTCAAAAGCTATCCCTATGAGGGTGGGAAGCCGAATCTGCCATACATAGAACTGACGCCCCAAATGTAGCTGCTGCCTGAGCGGCACCAGCCATTCTACCATACTTACTGAAGGTATGCAGCAAAGCGTACACCGCTGCGATGTCAGACTCTGAACTGGATTCAATCAACAGCGTTACTTACAGCATGGCCACGGAGGAGTCGGCCGAAGAAGAAATATGAAGACTTCGAGTCGGCTGGTGGGGGTTGGGGTCCCCCGCCAGCGGAAGAAATATTTTTAAAGGCAGGAGGAAGCGGACCTCGGCTGGCGGGGGTTGGGGCCCCCCGCCAGCAAAGGTAAGCAGCGGGGGAGGGTTGATGGCGGGAGGGGGGCCAGGGCGAAATCTGCTGGGGCCCAGGCCCCTGTGGCCCCACGCAGATACGCCCCTGTTGTGGAGGTTGAAGAAAAACCCTGAATACTCCTCATACTTGTCTATGAGGCCCAGGAGAACTACATAAGAACATAAGTGTTGCCATACTGGAACAGACGGAAGGTCCATCAAGTCCAGCATCCTGTTTCCAACAGTGGCCAATCAGAATCAGGTAGCTTGGAAATGCTGACAGAAGACAGGAATCTGGACTCTCGGGGATGTATTAGATGACTGGCTATATCTTTTGCATCTCTACAGGCTATAACTCTGCCATTGCATGCCTGCATCCATGGGTAACATGCCTGCTTTTAATAATGTGGAGTTGATTGCCTATCTCCTGGCAGGCATAGGCATCTCCTCATATTGCTTCCAATATGTTCTAATTCTCCTAGAAAACTTGTTATTTAAAACCAAAAAAAGCATAAGGCTTGAAAAATTATGGAAAAAGGATCTATGTGGCAAGTTTGATGATTCCACTGAGTTACAACTAACCCTGCTGGATAGTTTGTCTTAGGAATACCGTAGCCCTTGGCAAGTGTGGGGAGGCGAGTTGCTGCTATATTATTCAAGTTCCTTGAAAATATGTTTTATTAATTTGGAGATGGTTGCTGTTGGTTTTTGTAATGTCTATTATGTTTTATATTTATGTGTTTTTTAAAATTATGTTTGTATTTTGTATTAGAGGTGTAGCTAGGTGGGATGCAAGGGGAGCAGCTGCTCCCCCAAACAGATTTAAATGAAGTGGTCCCTATGCAGATTGGCCCTTCAGCCTTACATCGGCGCCTGACATCAAAACCTGGCTATGCTTGTGTTTTATATCCTACCTGGTATAGTAGATAATGCAGGAAAGAAATGTTTAAAAACAAGAAGGGAAATATAAGATCTAGATATTTATTTTGTCATCTAAGAAAAAACCCAGTGCCTAATACTCACCTCTCAACACGAACAAGTTTACCACCATCAACACACCAAAACTGAACCTACCAATTTCGGATACCCTAAAAATTCTCGAAGTTACCATTGATCGGCACCTAACACTTGAAAGTCACGCGAAAAATACAACCAAAAAGATGTTCCACTCAATGTGGAAATTAAAAAGAGTTCCACTCAATGTGGAAATTAAAAAGAATAAGACCATTCTTCCCAAGGACAGTCTTCCATAAATTGGTATAATCATTGGTACTGAGTCATTTAGACTATTGTAATGCACTTTATGCTGGCTGCAAAGAGCAAATACTAAAAAAAAAAAAAACTCCAGACAGCCCAGAACACTGCAGCTAGACTCGTATTCAGAAAATCAAAATATGAAAGTGCTAAACCCCTACGAGAGAAGCTATACTGGCTCCCACTCAAAGAACGCATCGCGTTCAAGGTGTGTACCTTAGTTCACAAAATCATCCATGGCAATGCCCCAGCCTACATGTCAGACCTGATAGACTTACCATCATCTTGCACATTCCTTAATCTTCATTTCCCCAACTGTAAAGATCTAAAATACAAACTAACGCACACATCAACCTTTTCCTATATGAGCACACAACTCTGGAACGCGCTGCCGCACAACCTAAAAACGATCTATGAACTAACCAGCATCCGCAAACTACTGAAGACCCATCTCTTCAACAAGACATATCACAAAGATCAACACATGTGAAATCCCCCACATGTATCCAGAACTGTCTTATAATGTTTTCTTGTTATATCACTATTATGTTTTATCACTATCATGTAACCCAAAATCCTTCTGGAATACCAAATGTCTATTCTCTTCTTATTTCCACTATTCATGATGTATTGTAAGCCACACTGAGCCTGCAAAGAGGTGGGAAAATGTGGGATACAAATGCAACAAATAAATAAATAAGAGGGCAATTGGAGGATGAAGATGACAGAAAATGTAACACTACAGTATGACTGAGGACAAAAGGATTCAGTTGGACAATGATGGAAACAAACAGAAAAAAGGCAACAGGGTAAAGACCTCTGTTCTTGTCCCATGCTTTCTTGAACTTAGATAGCTGTCATGTCCACTGGAAGGTTGTTCCATGCACTGCCATCATTTAGGTAAAGAAATTATTTCCTTAGATTACTCGAGTTCATCCCCTTCCACCCTCATCCTATGACCTCTTACTCCAGAGCCCCTTTGTAAATGAAAGGAGGCCCATCTGCTGTGTATTTACTGAAGGAGGTACAAACTTAGGGGCATGTTTACTAAGCTGCGTGATTTTACTGAGCGTTAAACACTAGCATAAATCTGCACTAACAGCTAAAGCACCTTAAAACTGCCAGTGTGGTAAAAGTCACACACTAGCTGCTCAACACTGAAAGGAGCAGAGGAGTGGCCTTCTATGGACGGATGACCCCTAGCAGTGCAACCGTGAGAGTACAGCTAGGGGTCAACAGCCACCATTTTGGAGCCAGAGCCAGGCTGGATGAGAGCAGAGATAGGTCCCAGGGGTTCTCAGGGGAGTCCAAGGGTGGGAGCACCTTTGTTTTATGGAGCTGGTGGGGGGCATCTTTGTTCAGGTGATCAGGTGTTTGGAGAGGATGGAGGGGGGGGGGGATCAGCTATGTGCCACTACGGCAGGAGGTTTCAACTAGCTGGCACTGCGTTACATGCAGTGCTTGTGGCGTCAGTGCTTGTAAATGCAGGGCACACCCCCTGCATTTACTGCATAAGTTTTGCAGTTAAGGTGCGATAAGTGCAAAAGTTTACCATACTTTAGTATAGATGCTCCTTAGATTGAACCCTCCAGGGACAGGAAAATATTTACTGTACTTGAATGTAACTCACCTTGAGCTACAACTGAAAAAGGAGTGAGCCAAATCCAAATAAATAAAATGAACATAAAGAGTTAAGAGCAGATCTGTCTAAACAAGAGGATCTATCCTGGGATAGAAAATGAAACAGGATTTAATTTGGGACAGCAAGAATTTCATTAGCAGTACGGTTTGTACAAACAAAGTCTGTGTGTTCAAGTAATTATTACAAGGAAAAAGCCACCCCTTGCGATTACATAATTTCTACTTCTACTGTGAAACTTTGCCTCTCTTTTTGCTGTTTACCTTTTTACAAAATACAATAAGTGTAAAATCTTATGCTACTATACATGATCAACCAGTTTTTCCTTCTTTCTAAACCTGCAGAAAACTACCCCTCCCCCTTTAATATCAGAACACTATATAGATGTTTTGTCAAATTTCAGAGGACCGACAACCAGAGGGGCCAGGATTAAAATTCCAATTCTGCCACTGATTCTAAGGCAAGTCACTTTGTCTCTGTTGCCTCAAGTACAGCATAGACTCTAACCCACCTTTGGCAGGGAAATAACTCCAGTATACTGTATACCCAGAGTTTGTATTTAGAAAAAGGTGAATAATGAAATCTAAAAACCAAAAGGTTACTAACTCACTGTGTCCCTGCGCTTTGGACCTTTTGTAGTCCCCTCCATGCTAATTAAAAATGTGTGAATTAGTAAACCAATAGTCTTCCTTGTTCTAAGAAAGTCCAGTATTGTGCAAAACATGAAAAACCTTTGGCTTGAACTCTCAAAATAACTCAAATGAGGGAAAAAAAAGTCTGTTCTATCAGATTTCTAAATTTGCCCCAATTCTGTCACTTTTCTGTACCCAAGGAAGTAAATAAAGCAACAAAAATAGGTTCTGATCTCTGAATGCTTTTTTCAATTTTATTCACACAGGCTCACTGTTGAATTAAAAGTCACTATAATGTTAGAGTTGCACCCAGGGGCGTAGCCAGAGAGCCAATTTTGGGTGGGCCTGGGCCTAAGATGGGTGGGCAGAAGAAATCCGTCGTGTCACACAAGTCATTTGGTCTCTCCCTCTCTCGCCTGCATGCCATATGGTCTCTCAAATACCCCCCTCCCCCCATACCTTTTAAATAGCAGATTTTCACTGGCAGCAAGCAGCAACTAATACACACTGCTCATGTTGGCCCCACAGCCCTCCCTCTGATGCAACTTCCTGTTTCCGCATAGGTGGGAATACATTAGAGGGAAGGCTGGTATGCAGGAAGGACAGTTGTTGGGTATTTTCGGCTGTTGGGGCTTGTGGATCCCTGCCAGACACTTCATAGGTATGATGCTACTGGGTGGGCCTGGGCCCACCCAGGCCCACCCTTGGCTACGCCACTGGTTGCACCTTCCTTTCTGCCACACCTGCTGGGTGGTAGCCAGCCAACAGTGCACAAAAAAAAAAAAAAATCACAGAAATATAGAGGGCCCTACAGCTTACTCAGAGCTGAAACAGCCCTCAAGACAAATTCCCAATCTTTATTTTTATTATTAGAAAGTAGAATCTGCCCTTTGAAAAAATTTCTACCTAAGAGAGTGACAAGGAGCATGGAAGAGCAGAGGAAAAAAATGTGTTTTCCCCTCCCCATTTTTGCCTCAACATACGCTCTAAAACATTGAGGGGCATTTTCGATATGACTTCTAAGTCCGACTTTGGACGTTTTGAAAAAAAAGTCCAAAACCTGAATAGGAAAGAAGGTACTTTTCAAAAAAGTGTGAACAAGGTTTTGTGATATGGATATTTTGTTTTTTTGGTCCATTTAAAAAAAAAAAAAAAAAAAAATCCAAGTGCAAAACGCACAAAATGAAGCCATTGGCATGTAGGAGGAGCCACCATTTTTAGTAGACTGGTCCCCCTGGCATCCCGGGAAACCAGTAGTGCACCCTAGGGGGCACTGCAGTGGACTTCAGAAAATGCTCCCAGCTATACATATCACCATTGCTCCCTTATCTGCTGAGCCCCCCCAAAACCCACTACCCTCAATTGTACACCACTACCATAGCCCTTACAGGTGAAGGGGGCACCTGTATTTGGGTACAGTGGGTTTCTGGTGAGTTTTGGAGGGCTCACAGTTTCCTCCACAAAGTGTAACAGGTAGCGGGATGTATGGGCCTGGGTCCACCTGTCTGCAGTGCACTACACCCACCACTAGACTACTCCATGGACCTTAATGCTGTTCTATTGGACCTGAGTATAACATCTGAGGCTGGCAAGTAATGTTTTTATTCACATTTTTGGGGGGTGGGAGGGGGTTAGTGACCACTGGGGGAGTAAGAGGAAGTCATCCTGGATTCCCTAAAGTGGTCATCTGGTCATTTAGGGCACCTTTTTGTGCCTTATTCGTTGTAAAAATAGATCTAGCTCAAAACGTCTTAATTTTAGTCCTGGACGGTTTTGTTTTGTTCCATTATGGCTGAAAAACGTCCAAGTGTTAGGAACGCCCAGATCCCACCCTTAACACACCCCTGACACACACCCTTGTGATTTGAACACACTTCTGATGGACTTCATAGAAAAACGTCTAAAAGTTGGCTTTGAAAATACCATTTTGGATGTTTTTGTGAGAAAAACGTCCAAATGCAGATTTATGCCACTTTTTGGATGTTTTTCTCTTTTGAAAATAAGCTCCAGTGTGTATTAAACGGAATGAAGTTGATCAGATCTAAAATGTAAATCTCTACTAAAGAGGCAAGATGGTAAATTAAGGTAGCCTTTCCTTGTAAAGAGAGAATTCACTAACAAAATAATGGTTAATCCAAGACAACAGTTCATAAAGGGGAGGGGGTGCAGGGGGAAAGAGAGAAACAAAAGGGAACTAAACAAGCAGCACAAAACACAATTATGTAACAAAAGCAACTAGTCAGCAGGGTTGTTGGATTCACAGAGAGGCATGAGCCAAAAGATGGAAGTGGGGAAAAAAAAAACACTCCTTACACGTTTGAGTAACATTCTTGTACCCAAGAAATGGCAGGACTGTTACAGGTAGATAATAAAACAATGCCATTTATTGGCTGAAAAGTTAATTTCAAAAAATGGAACAATATGAAAATACTTGACCTTTAAATATTAATCTATTAACTTTTCAGCGGTGAATTGAAAACAGTATGAAACACTACAGGCAGATTTTAAAATCTTTATTCTTGAAGAGCAGCAAGCATCCAACTTCAAGCATTTATTTGAGAAAAAATGCACAGTACTCTAAAGCTATGAACTCTTGTGGTCAGTGCAGGAAAGTCATATTTCCACTGAAGTACCATCTATGATGTAGTACAGCTGGAGCATTTATAGGGAAAGGGAAATGGGACTTGATGCCTTTCTGTGGTATTTTGCAACTACATTCAAAGCGGTTTACATATATACAGGTACTTATTTTTGTACCTGGGACAATGGAGGGTTAAGTGACTTGCCCACAGTCACAAGGAGCTGCAGTGGGAATTGAACCCAGTTCCCCAGGATCAAAGTCCGCTGCACTAACCACTAGGCTACTCCTCCACTCCCTTAAATAGACTTATTTTACTAAATGTATTTCTCAAAAGTCCATTTAAGCGCTCTAGGGGAGGCACAATGAGAGATATGTATTGCACTATTTTCGTTTTTTATATTTATCATATAAATTATACTTTAAAAACAAATAGGAGGAAATATCTTTTCACTCAATCAATAGTTAGTCTTCCACAAAGAGTTCCAGAGCTTAACAGTTAGTGTATCTGGGTTTAAAAAAGGGTTGGAAAAGTCCATAGTCTGCTATTGAGACAGACTTGAGGAAACTACTGCTTGCACTGGGAATGGTAGCATGGAATGTTGCTACTATTTGGGTTTTTGCCAGGTACTTGTGACCTGGATTGGTCACTGTTGGAAACAGGATATTGGGTTAGATGTACCATTGGTCTGACCCAGCTGGCTATTGTTATGTTCTTATTACAAAACTACCAGATATTAAAACGCAATAAAGTCAGCATTGACATCCCTATCAAAACACTAAAACCCAATACCATAAAACCGTTAGTATCTGCCACTTACTGTTCAGCCATAAATGTAAAACACAAAAACCTGAAAAATGCATACTATAAGCATTACACACAGGCGCGTTTCACTGAATGGGTGGGCAGACAGGCAGGTACGAATGTGGGATTGTGTGGTGAAGGGTGTTGAAAAAATAAATGCCGGAGTGTTTGTTGCTGCATTTTAAATTACAAAGGGTAAGCACTAAACATGGGTTAAACAAACATGATCAATTTCAGGGACACAGGAACATGGCCACAAACAGATGAGACCCACAATTCTGAGTGGCTTAACTCTGCCCACGGAAAAAAAAAAAAAGATATCTTGTTAACCTTTATGTGCACATAGCTGGGAATTCTACAGAGTACGCTTTAACACTTATGTGCATAGATCATTAGAATGAGTTGGGCATATAGGGGCCCTTTTACTAAGCCGTGTAAGCCTCTACGCATGCCCAATGCGTGCCAAAATGGAGTTACCATGGGGCTACCGCGTGGCCCTTGCAGTAATTTCATTTTTAGTGTGCTTCCGCTACGCACGCCCGAAAGATGTTTTTTTTATTTTCTACTGCTAGGTCAATGGCTGGCGGTAAGGTCTGAGACCCAAAATGGATGCGCGGCAATTTTCATTTTGCCGCACGTCCATTTTCAGCAAAAATTTAGAATGGCATTTTTTGCAAGTGCGCTGAAAAATGATTCTGCGCACGCCCAAAACACATGTCTACACTAACGCAGGCCATTTTTCAGCGAACCTTAGTAAAGGACCCCATAAATGCCAAAAATCCATCTAAGCTCTATTCTGCAAATATGCACATTTCTTATGTTGCATTTTACAGATACTTGGGGTCTAGCTGGGATTCACATTTACGTATGTAACTTATAGAATACTGTAATTTATACATATATCTCTGGCATTTGAGTGCATATTTTTACATTTGCACCAGAGTTCTAAGAAGGAAAGTAGCTACCTACATTTCTTTATAGAATAGGCTCCTTCCAGGCCCACTCTGGGTATTTATTTATAGAAAAATTCTGAAGGCAATCTCCTCCTGACTCTGCTGTCTATATAACAAACTCAATAATGAAGGATATATATACAGTGGTGGAAATAAGTATTTGATCCCTTGCTGATTTTGTAAGTTTGCCCACTGACAAAGACATGAGCAGCCCATAATTGAAGGGTAGGTTATTGGTAACAGTGAGAGATAGCACATCACAAATTAAATCCGGAAAATCACATTGTGGAAAGTATATGAATTTATTTGCATTCTGCAGAGGGAAATAAGTATTTAATCCCTCTGGCAAACAAGACCTAATACTTGGTGGCAAAACCCTTGTTGGCAAGCACAGCGGTCAGACGTCTTCTGTAGTTGATGATGAGGTTTGCACACATGTCAGGAGGAATTTTGGTCCACTCCTCTTTGCAGATCATCTCTAAATCATTAAGAGTTCTGGGCTGTCGCTTGGCAACTCGCAGCTTCAGCTCCCTCCATAAGTTTTCAATGGGATTAAGGTCTGGTGACTGGCTAGGCCACTCCATGACCCTAATGTGCTTCTTCCTGAGCCACTCCTTTGTTGCCTTGGCTGTATGTTTTGGGTCATTGTCGTGCTGGAAGACCCAGCCACGACCCATTTTTAAGGCCCTGGCAGAGGGAAGGAGGTTGTCACTCAGAATTGTACGGTACATGGCCCCATCCATTCTCCCATTGATGCGGTGAAGTAGTCCTGTGCCCTTAGCAGAGAAACACCCCCAAAACATAACATTTCCACCTCCATGCTTGACAGTGGGGACGGTGTTCTTTGGGTCATAGGCAGCATTTCTCTTCCTCCAAACACGGCGAGTTGAGTTCATGCCAAAGAGCTCAATTTTTGTCTCATCTGACCACAGCACCTTCTCCCAATCACTCTCGGCATCATCCAGGTGTTCACTGGCAAACTTCAGACGGGCCGTCACATGTGCCTTCCGGAGCAGGGGGACCTTGCGGGCACTGCAGGATTGCAATCCGTTATGTCGTAATGTGTTACCAATGGTTTTCGTGGTGACAGTGGTCCCAGCTGCCTTGAGATCATTGACAAGTTCCCCCCTTGTAGTTGTAGGCTGATTTCTAACCTTCCTCATGATCAAGGATACCCCACGAGGTGAGATTTTGCGTGGAGCCCCAGATCTTTGTCGATTGACAGTCATTTTGTACTTCTTCCATTTTCTTACTATGGCACCAACAGTTGTCTCCTTCTCGCCCAGCGTCTTACTGATGGTTTTGTAGCCCATTCCAGCCTTGTGCAGGTGTATGATCTTGTCCATGACATCCTTAGACAGCTCCTTGCTCTTGGCCATTTTGTAGAGGTTAGAGTCTGACTGATTCACTGAGTCTGTAGACAGGTGTCTTTCATACAGATGACCATTGCCGACAGCTGTCTGTCATGCAGGTAACGAGTTGATTTGGAGCATCTACCCGGTCTGTAGGGGCCAGATCTCTTACTGGTTGGTGGGGGATCAAATACTTATTTCCCTCTGCAGAATGCAAATAAATTCATATACTTTCCACAATGTGATTTTCCGGATTTAATTTGTGATGTGCTATCTCTCACTGTTACCAATAACCTACCCTTCAATTATGGGCTGCTCATGTCTTTGTCAGTGGGCAAACTTACAAAATCAGCAAGGGATCAAATACTTATTTCCACCACTGTATGAGCACAACTGGCATTCCTTCTGACCAAAGATTAAATCTTTAGATTCCAGAGGTATTGCCTCAAAAAGCCCCCGGCTCTATATCTACAAAAGCTCACAGGGGCTGGGCTGCTTCATCACTGGCAAACACCTCATATAAATTTTTTAATATCTTTTTTTATATATATCTATTCGTTTTTCCCATTCTCCTATTTATTCTCTTTCAATATGTGAATATATACACTACACATAGTATTAAACTTAAAGGCTACTTAGCTTTATAGAGGTCCAGTTTTTTTCTTTATTTGACACTGAGCGCGACCACGACCAACGGTGGCCAGCGTTTCGTCACCTGCCTCAGGGTCATATGGTCTGCGTCAATCTCAGCTAAAAAATCGAACAGCTCCAACGGACTATGTATAGTGTATATATTCACATATTGAAAGAGAATAAATAGAATGGGAAAAACGAATAGATATATAAAAAAAGATATTAAAAAATTTATATGAGGTGTTTGCCAGTGATGAAGCAGCCCAGCCCCCGTGAGCTTTTGTAGATATAGAGCCGGGGGCTTTTTGAGGCAATACCTCTGGAATCTAAAGATTGAATCTTTGGTCAGAAGGAATGCCAGTTGTGCTCATATATATCTCCTTCATTATTGAGTTATTTATTTATAGACACACAGTTATGGAATTACCGCTACAATCTTTTGAAATCAGCCAATTTCTTCGCCAGTAGCAACTAAAAAACTAGATATCTCAGCACACTTTTGACATATCAGGGAAACCGACGGCTCTATTCAGGCTTCTCAATATTAAAGTTCCCAAATGTTAAAAACAAATTTTGAAAGCTTACAATTAAAACAAAATGAACCAGAATACAAGGAGTTCAGCGTAGTGTAAATGCACACACCCTGTTCTGTCCAGCAGGAAACCGCAAGCTGAATACAACTGCACTAGTTATCTGTAATTATACTCTACCACAGCCTGCCAATTTATCAGGATACTAAAATCCAGGAATTAAAAAAGACTGAAAGATCAAAGTCAAAGCTTTCACAGCTGGGGAACACACACCTGATACTGAATGTTATTGCTCTTACTTTGAACTTCTCCTTGCAAGAGGGAAGTACAACAGTTTCATAAAGTAAACACATATTTCTCCTGATGCACACATGATTTTGGAAACAGAGGTTCCCACAACTGGTGTGCTGTTAAAATTTTGACCCCTTGCTGAGAGCTCTGTGCTAGATTAGAATTGCTGCTGACAGTGGTCTTCTGCTCTCTCCCATCCCATTCCATTGCCTCCCACCAGCAATGGAAATCAGCAAGCAGCACTCCTTGCTTGCTACTAGTTCCACTCAATGTGTAATTAAACTCTGGAATTCATTGCCAGAGAATGTAGTAAAAGCAGTTAGCTTAGCGAGGTTTTAAAAAAAGGTTTGGATAGCTTCCTAAAAAAAAAAAGTCCATAAACCATTATTAAGATGGACTTGGGAAAAATCCACTGCTTATTTCTAGGATAAGCAGCATAAAATGTATTGTATTGTTCTGAGATCTTGCCAGGTACTTGTAACCTGGATTAGCCACTGTTGGAAACAGGATGCTGGGCTTGATGGACCTTCGGTCTGTCCCAGTATAGCAATACTTATGTTCTTAACTGCTCCGGGTCTTACGGAGACTATGGACTTGAGACAGAATTCAGCTAAGGAAGTCAGTAGCAGCAGGCAGGGAGCACTACTTGACCATTTCCATTTGCAAGCAGGCTTCCATTCAAGGGCTGGAAGGGAGAGGTGCCAAGAGGTATGGTAGGAAATAGAAGATGATGATGATGCAAGGGGTGGAGGCAGATAGCGAAGGTGATTGTGTGTCATGACACATCAAAATCAATACCTGGTGCACCATGACTTCACAAGTGGGGAAAACATGAGGAGCACGTCTCATAAGGTTCTTTCCAGCCTCTCTGCCGTCCATAAGCACATGTGTTGCCAAACTGGAACAGACTAAGCATCCATCTAACCCAGCACCCTGTTTCCAACAGTAGCAAATCCAGGTCACAAGTACCTGGCAAGATCCCAAAACAGTACAATACATTTTATGCTGCTTATCCTAGAAATAAGCAGTGGATTTTCCCCATCTTAATAATGGCTTATGGACTTTTCTTTTAGGAAGCAATCCAAACCTTTTTTTAAACCCTGCTAAGCTAACTGCTTTCACCACATTCTCTGGCAACAAATTCCAGAGTTGAATTACACATTAAGTGAAGAAATATTTTCTCCGATTCATTTTAAATTTTCTACTTTTTAGCTTTATTGCATGCCCCCTGGTGCTAGTATTTTTGGAAAGAGTAAACAAGCGATTCATGTCTATTCATTCCACTTATTTTATATACCTCTAACATATCTCCCCCTCAGCTGTCTTTTCTCCAAGCTGAAGAGCCCTAGCTGTTTTAGCCTTTGCTCATAAGGAAGTTGTCCCACCCCCTTTATCATTTTCATTGCCCTTCTCTGTACCTTTTCTAATTCCACTATATCTTTTTTGAGATGTGGTGACCAGAATTGCACACAGTATTCAAGGTGTGCTCACACCATGGAGTGATACAAAGACATTACAACATCCTCGTTTTTATTTTCCATTCCTTTCCTAATAATACCTAACATTCTATCTGCTTTCTTTGCCGCCGCAGCATACCAAGCAGAGGGTTTCAAAGTATCATCAAGGATGACTCCTAGATCCTTTTCCTGGTCAGTGATTCCTAATGCAGAACCTTGCATCACATATTTGTCTCTGACCTGTAAAGGCGGGGGAAGGGGCAGTTTCAATGGCGTGGTACCCAAAACATTGTTGGTTTGGAAACACTAAAATGAAACCAAAAGTGGTAATTTATGAAATCATCAGATGTTACAGTTTAACCTAAAGGGCACCACTGTCCTACAGCAACAGGTATTGCCAGGCTTCACTATCAGTTAACAGTACAATCACTAGCTATTATCATATAGAGCAAGGGATAGGCAACCTGCAGCCCATCATTGAATTGACAGCATGGGAAGTATACACAGAAAACATCATTAACCAGAGTTTTGGCGATTTTAAATACTGTGGAGCTTATTTTAGAAGTTTTATTCATGTTCTGGACATCTGAAAACCAGCATTTAGACTGCCATATTGCATGGACTTACAAATACCAATATTTATAAAACCAGAATATAGACATTTAACACTGCAGTATGTCCATATGGCAAGGGGGAGTGATGTGAGAATGTTTGGGGCATCCAACTCCCATTGCAGAAGGGGAAGGGCCATCCATGTTCAGAAGTATGAACGTCCATATTTAGCCTGGTACTTGCCACGTCCAGGTTACAGAAAGGTGCTCTGATTGAGAAGTTCTCCACTGAGTACAGAGATGAAGGAAGTCACATGTATTTTTCTGTTCCTAGAGTGTTTACAGTAAAAAAAAAAAAAAAAAAAATTGCAAAAAGCTGCAGTGGGCTTTGAGCTAGCAACCTCTGCTCTTGCTCTCAAGTGGCTGCTTTTTAACCATTAGGCTATTCATGCACACAGAAATCTGGGTGGCTGTTTTAGAACATGGATGCTTCTCTACTGCCACCCAGACGTCCATGTCCCTCATTTTGCTCTATTCGTAATTTAGATTTTTCAGTTTGTAAAAAGGATGTTCGTGCTGTTTGTTTCCAGCACATGGACATCCATCTCGTATGTATTTTAGAACAGGCTGTTCTAAAATACATGCGAGATGGACATCCGTTAGTGAAGTTCTGACTGAGTCGTCAACATTCTATATTTCACAAATATTTTCAGAATAGTCACTCTAGCAGTTTGTTTCCATCGCTTTTAGTTACATTTTTTACTTATTTATCGCAGGTAGTCTGTGGAGCTCTGTGCATTTCCATTTCTTACATTACATAACGTGGCAGCCCGATAGGATTCATGCGGTCTTTGTGTGTAAAGATTGCCTACCCCCGTAGAAGCCGACTCTGTGGGTGCTTGAGCACCCCCAATATTGAGAAAATTCCTTGTGTGTATCCAACCAAGGAAGGGTTATTTCCACAGGGCTTAGCACCCCCAATAATTTTGGAAAGTTGGCTCCTTTGCCTACCCCTGATGTAGAGCAACAAGGTTTCCCTTTAAAACAAAGAAAATTAAATACACATCTTAAATAACTAAGACTCAATCGTGCAGGGATAGAAGGATGGCAGCTGGGGGGGGGGGGGGGGAGAGGAGGGATACATGGTGGGGAAGCCATGTGGAGTATGCTTTGTACACTTGTTTCAAATCCCTCTGTGTATGTGTTTGCATATGTCTTATGTATCTGTGTTATTATTATTACATTTGTATCCCACATTATCCCACCTTTTTGCAGGCTCAATGTGGCTTACAATTCATCATAGATAATGGAAATAGAAAAGAATGTACATTTGGTTTTACAGCAAGTTTTGGGTACATGATGGTGAAATACATAATACTGGAAATAGAAAAGAGTATAAATTTGGTTTTGCAGAAGTTTTGGGTACATGATGGTAAAATACATGATAGTGTTAAAGCCATAGACATTAGATACATGATAGTGTGAAAGCAAAAGACATTAAAGAACATTCCTGGATATCTTAAAGAATGTAGAGTTACGCGTGTTGTTCTTTATGATATATTTTGTCGAAGAGATAAGTTTTCAGGAGTTTGCGGAAATTGGTCATTTCGTAGACCGTTTTCAGGTTACGTGGCAGTGTGTTCCAGAGCTGTGTGCTTGTATAGAAAAAGGTTGATGCGTGCACTGATTTGTATTTCAAGCCTTTACATTTGGGAGGATGAAGATTGAGGAATGTGCGGGAGGATTTTTTTTGCATTTCTGGGTGGTAGTTCTATTAGGTCTGACATGTAGGCTGGGGCGTCACCATGGATGATTTTATGGACCAAGGTACAGAGTTTGAACGTGATGCGTTCTTTGAGTGTTGCATCTGTGTGTGTCTGTGACCGGCACATTAGAGAGGAGGCGAGAAGCAGTTTGAAAGGATAAATTCTCAGACTACTAAGTTTCAGAATATTAATGTTTCCATGCTGCAGAAGGTGAATGGCTTCTGTCATAGAGGGGCCCTTTTACAGCGGTAGGCCCACTGTGGACTTACCATGCGGCAATCTGGAACTACTGCCGGCCCAACGTGGGTGCCGGCAGTAGTTCCACCCCCAGTGTGCAGCATTTCCAGTACTAACAGAAATATTTGAAAAATATTTCTGCAGGGAGTTAACCGGCAGTAATCGGGCAGTACCGTGCGCTGGCTGGTTACTGCCGGATTAGCGTGAGAGCCTCTACTGCCCCCTTAATGGATGGTGGTAAGTGCTCCCTCCCACACACACAGAGGGCCATGTGGTAAATACAATCTTATCACATGGCCATTTCTTTTTTCGGCCTTTTTACCTGCTGTGTACGGCAAAAACGGCACCGCTGCTAGCACAGGGCCACTTTTACCGCAGCTTAGTAAAAGGGCCACAAAATGCAGTGGGCTTTTTTTTTTGGCCAGCTTATTTCTCAATCTCACCCATTTCACTGGTTTTCCTTCCACATGAAAAAAAAAACTTAAGGCATTGTTTACTAAGGTGTGCAAGCATTTTTAGCACGAGCTAATGCTAAAGACACCCATAGGAATATATGGATTGTGGGAGCCCAGCCTACTTCCCTGACGCTGCTGGGTGAGCCTGAGCCCACCCATAGCTACACCTCTGCTTAAGGCACATTACTTCCACCATGTGTTTGGACCCAGCTTTTTATCATTATTAGTAGTAGCAAAACTTCAGAAAAATCACTTGTCAAAATCTTAAAATGTGAGACAGCATAATTCTACATGACATGACAGGCAGGTAAATAAAATGTATTTCTTTACAACCAACCAGTGGTAGAAGATCTAGAAAAGGAATTTCACACCCTAATCCTACCACAAGCTACTGAAACACAGCACATCTGAAATCCTGTCAGTAGGAGTAACACTGAACAGCAGTAAACAAGGAACCCCTAAGTTGTGTTTTACAATAGTCTTGCCTGATGAATCTTGGGGTGAGGTGGGGGTTGGTTTTAGCCCAAGGTTCTGTTTTGTATTTTAGAAGCCTTTGCAAAAACAATGCAGAAAAAGGAAAATCATTAACTTCCAAGATACTAAAAATAGGAATCAAAGCCTCTGAATGTAGTAAAAAAGAAATGGTTGATTTGTTCTGCATTAATAAACTGTAAGATCAAAAGACTTTTGTGAGTCAGTAACCCACCACGCTTTCTATAAAGCTGCCAAACAGTCAGGTCAGTGCCAACACTACAACAGACCTCTCTAAAGAAAGGAACCTAGCTTTTCTTCAATGCATATGGCTCATGCACGTGCTTGGGGACTGATTACAAATGTATAGCAGAGACGTCATAATACCATCAAAGAGCAAATAACCAGCAAGCTTTAACACCAATATTTTAATTTACTGATGCTTGCTTCTTGCTTGTTTTTGTTTCTACAGCACAATGACTGAGCAAACTGCATGTTAATTAACTTCTTGCCACAGTGCCTTGCCTACTGATGTGTGGCACTACATACAGCCGATCTGGCTTGTCTAGTGTATAAACTAGTGAATGACATGGGGCCAGGGAACCGCAGGGATGGGGACAGAGCTCACGGGGTGGGGACGAACTTTGTCCTCATGTCATTTTCTACTTTGAGGCCTGTTAATGAACTGGACTGTTATTTGTGTTTAAGTGATGCCTACAGCGATATTTTGATTTTTTGGAAAAACAAGCAAACATACTGGCCACAACTAGCAAAATTTGCATGGGGGATCCCGTACATCCTGCTACCAGCACATCTTCTAAGAAGACAACTTCTATTCCAGGAAGGGCTTTGGAAGACAGGAGAGCTAGATTGAATCCTGAGATTGTTGATGACTTATTTATCCACAGATTAAAAAACCATAACAGTGCTTCATAGGGCATATTTCTCCCCTCTAGGGCACATAGAATGGGTTGTATTTTATACCCCTGGAAATTTTAACAGTGTGAATTAGGATTCCTTGGTGTAGTAGAAATCACCTATTGTTGGGGTTGGAATGGTAGAGGGTGGTGGTAGGAAGGAGGGTTATTATAGCTGCTCATTGTTATTATTGTCCTCTATTTGTAATTTATACACAACAGATGCACAGCATATTGTTCCTTTTTATACTTTAATAAAAAGATTTAAATATAAAATCATAAGTGTTCAAGGCTTCTGCAGATGAGGACAGAGCCCACAGGGGAGGGGTCAGAACCTGCAGGGACTGAGACAGAACCCACGGAGGCGGGGACAAACTTTGTCCCTGTGTCATTCTCTAGTGTAAATCAAGTACAACAAGAACATGCCTGTACTAAGCAGTGGCGTACCTACCTTGTTTGCCATCTAGAGGGGAGTACCTGCCCCCTCCTCCGAGCAAGGGGGTGCACTGAGCAGTCACATGGCTGTCGGCTCTTCTGGTCCCTGCCCCAGAACAGGAAGTTCATGTCAGAGGGGGCAGGGGACCAGCAGAGCCGACAGCTGCGCGCCTGTTCAGTGCACCCCTTTGCTGCCTGCACCCGAGCCAGACCGCCCCCCTATCGCCCCACCCTTGGTCCGCTAGAGGTACTAAGTATTATCTAACTTTCAATTTCCCAGCAATAGCAAAAAATTTCACAATAAGACCTCTATGCAAAGTGTCCACAGAAGCACCTGTTTTACACAGGCAACAAAGCCCTTATGTGCCTCTACAGAACAATGAAGGAGGCTGGTGTTGAATGGTCAAAGGACAGATTACAAAATAGCGCCACAGAAGACTGAAGATTCAGCAGCTTTATTAAAAGTAGTGCACCCAACGTGGCCATGTTTCACCTGTACTGGCTGCATCGTGGGGGGGGGGGGGGGGGGAGTCATCAAAAACTGCCAATAAAATAAACAAAAAGCACCTCAGTATTCCACCGGTTTGCGCAGTTAACTGAATTGTGCCATCTTAAATATCTACTGTTTGAAATCCAGAATCTTGCCACAGAGCATCAGATAAAGAAGCTCTGATGCAGCCAATATAAGTGAAACGTGGCCACGTTGTATGCACTACTTTTAATAAAACTGCGGAATCTTTACATTTTTGCCTTATGCATCTCTACATAATAGGATCTCAAAATTCTAACAGTGCTAAAATCCTCACACACAAATTTACCTCCTCTGAACTCCTGAGAAAACAATGTTGCTTTGATGTTTAAAATGCAGGTACATTTATCCACTTGTACACAAGAGGCTAGAAATTTTACCTTCATTCCATTGTATGTCTAAATTTTGATGGGTTCTTTATCCCCAAGCAGTCTCACACATTTTTCCCAAAATAGTCACAAAACAGCTGTCCATGAAGAAATCCAAAGAATCACTCCCACAATATAAGGGCTTATAAGAATAGCCATACAGTAGCCAATCCAGGTCACAAGTACTTGCAGAATACCAAATAGTAGCAAGATTCCATGCTACCAATCCCAGGGCAAGCAAAAAACCCCAGTAGAGATGACCAGAAGCGACCAATGGTGTAAAGTTGGATTTATTAGATGCTTTATTGTTTATTAAGATTTGCTATACCACCATTAACTACCTTGCGGATCACAGCAGTGTAGCATGCTAACAAAATTCACACAAAAATCAGAATAGGAAAGGAACTACAAATGTATTTATTTATTGGATTGCATTTGTATCCCACATTTTCCCACCATATGGCAGGTTCAATGTGGCTTACATATTGCTAAAAGGGCGGTTACAAAATTTAGATTTGTAGAAGTCTAGTACATAATACAGAAGTACAATAAACACTTAGGTTGATATATTAGCATATTGTGAGAGAGGTTAATATTATTGTTTTCCATTTCTGAACTTTTCGTGATGTATGGTGGTGTGGGATTAGGCAGATCCGGGGGGGGGGGGGGGGGGGGGGGGGGGAAAGACTTCTTGAAAAAATGTATTTTCAGTTTTTTTTCTGAATTGTATGTAGTTTTATGTGAGTTTCAGGTCTTTGGGTAGTGAGTTCCAAAGTTGTGTGCCTATAAAGGAGAGGCTGGTGGCATGTGAAGATTTCTATTTTATACCTTTGCAATTGGGGTAGTGAAGGGTTAGGTAGGTTCTTGCTGTTCTCGTCACGTTTCTTAATGGTAGATCGATAATTTCCGTCATGTAATATGGTGCAAGTCCGTAAATAGGAAAGGTAGCATTCAAACCAAGGCTGTGTTTCGGCTTGTAAGGCCTGCTTCAGGAGTCTGAATACTCATCACAGCATACCAAGAAAGACCTTGCTAGCCTTGTAGGTCCAAAACCTACTGCTAAACCTGTAGAATCTCAAACGCGTCTCCCAAAGTAAATTTAAAAGAGAACGCTTATCAATCACAAGCAAATGTCCACAAAAATCTTGGCTGCATATATGCTAACCGCTGTAACCATATTCTCCAGCAAGGAGATCCACAGCTTAACTATTTGTTGAGTGAAAAAAATATTTCCTCCTATTTGTAACTTCATTGAGTGTCCCCTAGTCTTTGTAATTTTTCAAAGAGTAAAAAAATTGATTCACTTTTACCCGTTCTACACCTCAAGATTTTGTAGACTCACATGGGGGGGGGGGAACGTTCAGCATAAGGAGATCCTTCACAGGGCTGCCGAGAGGAGGGGGCAGGGGGGACAAAATTACCCTGGCACTGCAGTCCCACCTGCCCTCCATTGTTGACAGTCTGCCACTGGGCCGGGCCGGGCCCCCTGCATTGAAATCACAGCGCCTCTCTCCTCCGTGTGAAAGTGCAGCAGATCGCCTCCCTTCGACCCTCCTTCCCTCCCTGTGTCCCGCCCTCGTCTGACGTAACTTCCATGAGGGCAGAACACAGGGAGGGAAGGAGGCCCGAAGGGAAGCGATCTGCTGCCCTGCTGCCTGCAGCGCTTTCACATGGAGGTGAAAGGCATTGTGATTTCAATGCAGGGGAAGGTTTTGCCCCAGGCCTAGTCTCTCGGCGGCCCTGACCCTACACATGGGGGCTAGTTATCAAATGTGGTATATATCATTCAATGCAAAAAATGTGAAGAAGGTACAAAAAGAGAGAGACAAGCCAAATGCTAAAGACAGGAATCAATTAAATAGATATCATATTAATCATCACAAAGCCAATCAGGATGTCACCGTTGTGGGACTGTACTTTACAACAGGGACGTAGACCTGACATTTTGTTGGGGGGGGGGGGGCACTAGGCATATAGGTGTGAGTACTGCTTGGTATACTCCTAAATAATGTCTTAGAAATCCATTATCAAGTGCACTCTAAGTAAACATTCTGCCCTGCATCAACATAAAACTACATGCACATTTATGGAAACCTTGGAAATACTGACATTTTTAAATGAAGTTGCATTATCCCATAACTTAAACTTTGCTGTTATAGTAGACTTGAGTTAGGTCAACCTCTCAACATACATCACAGTATCCTGGAAAATAATTACTGCAGTGACACATATCCCTCAACTTCGCTTTATAACAAATATATAGGACAACAATTGTAATTCTCAGAGGAATGTTCTGATCTCTATCTTTGTTAACCACTTATATTCCTGTAGCACCTTTTCAGTTCTAAGTCCAAATGTAATAAAATGCCTTATTAAGCTGTATTATTAAAATAAGTCGTCTTGTCCCTTCCTCTGGTTCTACTGCCTTCTCTCCCTGGAGTTCCTGACAGTACTCTTTCCACCCTCTTCTCCCTTATATGAGAAATTGTGATATTGAATATATAAGTACATGTTTGTGTTCCTAGTCGTGCACCCAAAGGTTATATAATCCTTTTAAGAAAGCCAGTTAATTTTTTAACTTATTAGTGGAACACAACCACAGAGGCATGGTATGGTCTCATTTTCAATATGGTAATACTAGAGCCCAGCTAAGGAATAGTTTAAGTTGTTCTTCATGTGGCTTACATTTGAAAATACATTAAAATAGAATAATAGAATTCAATTATATCATGGGAGCAAGTAGATGGATAAGTCTAAAACATTTAACAAATTGAGATTAGCACATGTACCCAACTGGGCATTTAAAAGCCTGTCCTTTTAATGATGCTGCATGTTCTGAAATCATAGCCATATGTATAGAACACGCATTTCTACAGAGTATATCCAAAACTTAATTTTATTTTCTCATTTCCATCATCCAGAATCCTAGACAGCAGATGGTACAGATCACTAGGACCCAAAGCAGGCCAAAACAAGTAAAGTCAAAGAACACAGTTTATACCTAATTGTTCAACCACCCATAGGATTCACCTTTGTGTTTAAAAAGCAAAACCATATGCATGTAAGGACTGGAGAAATGAATTAAAACAAAGTTTAAAGCAAATGTCCTTAATATACTAGGTAGCGATAATGAAACAGTGATGGAAATTTCACATAGCGAGAAGCCTGAGCCAACAGATTTATTTTCCATTGAACATAATTAACTTTGTGTGAACTTGGTGGCTAATAGTGTGCTGAACTAGCCAAAGATGGCACATTTAGACTGACTCTGGACAGTTCTGCATGAAGGCAATCCACAAAACAAAAGGAGCACGTTCCCAAATGCCATCTTTTTCTTTTGATGTAGGTACAGGAAGAAAAAAAAAAGATGTTAAATGCTCCCAGATCTCAACCTAATTAATGATTTTTTTAAAACTGTACTTAAAGTCTGATTGTTAAGCATCTGATACTCATGTCTGTTTTGGTGGCTCTTTACTAGGTGAAAACATCAGAATACAGTGAAACCCTGTAACCAGCCCCTCCAAAATGACACAATGATTATGATATAGAACTAATTACTACTCTAACCGATGAAACCAATACTTCCTCTGCGTACATCCGTATGCTGCACAAGCCGGCGTGTTAAAAAACATAAGTGAGATCAAATAAAAATGCCATCAATAATAAAGAACGACAATGGGGATACAGATGCTCATAGATTTGCTTGCTTTGTTTGGGTAACGGGGATGACGGGTGGATGGAGGAGAGGGAAAGGGAGACTATCCTCAGGGCTTCTGCCGTCTCAATCTAACCACCTTGGTCAGCTCTCTCCTACTCGCGCCCTTATTTCAGGCTCCCAGCACCGCTGCCTTCTATTTTTTTCTGGGCCTCCAGCAGCGTGAGTGAGGTAAGCACACTGTCTTCGGCGGCCAGGGAAGCTCTCCCTCTGTTGCAAGCGTCCAGCTTATGCGGGACAGGAAATTGCAGTATAGGGAAAGCTTCCAGGCTGCTGATGGCAATATGCTTAGTTACCTCACTGACGCTGCCGGTGGCCCGGAAAATTGAAGAAGGCATCGCTGAAGGGAGCCGAAAGGGAGAAAGCTGACCAAAGCGGTTAGATTGTGAACAGGAGACGGCATGATGGCTGAAGCAGGGAGCGGGAGGGAAGCCAGTAGTGCCCAAAACCCAGGCACTTGACTGGCCACCAGGTTTGGGGAAGCCTGAGGCTGGAGTGAGGGAGTCTGGGCTGCCTTGACCCCCCCCCCCCCCCCCCCCCCCCCATAGCTATGCCACTGCTTTATGCATCAATGATTTTATGGTGAGAATACTAAAAGGAAATTTTAAGAATTCAGGAACACAAGGCCTTTGAAGTCAGAATGATGAAATACTTTGACACTCACCAGACAAGACTTAAAGATATGGGTTTTCTATCACATTATAAACCATAAAATTATACTTCTTTGTCACCCTCTTATCCATTCAGCTCTCCAGTTTATCACCTAACTCACCCTTACCCTCTTCCTGTGAGACTGTCCTTGGAATGCTTTTATGTTTCACTTATATATTCTGATATTTGTCAACACTTGCTCAGTTCTGATGTAAAAAAAGAAGGCATTGCCTCTGAAAGCCAATCAAAAATTTATAAAAAGTTAGTCCAATAAAAAAGGTATCTTTTTTTTTTCTTTTCTATGTTTTATTTCTATTTATTACATCTCAAGTCTTTAAATCAGGTTGTTGATTGGTAGGAAAATAAAACAGGGAGATGGATAAGTACATAAGTATTACCACACTGGGACAGACCAAAGATCCATCAAGCCCAGCATCCTGTTTCCAGCAGTAGTCAATCCAGGTCACAAATACCTGGCAAGATCCAAAAAAAGCTCCATACATTTTATGATGCTTACCCCAGAAATAAGCAGTGGATTTTCCCCAAGTCCATTTGAATAATGGTCTATAGACTTTTCCTTTAGGAAGTCGTCCAAACCTTTTTAAAACCCCGCTATGCTAACTGCCTTTACCACAATCTCTAGCAACAAATTCCATAGTTTAGTTTAATTACACGTTGACTGAAGAAACATTTTCTCCGATTCATATTAAATTTACTACTTTGTAGCTTCATTGCATGCCACCTAGTCAACAAACGATTCATGTCTACCCGTTCCACTCCACTCCACTCATTATTTTATAGACCTTTATTATATCTCCTCTCAGCCGTCTTTTCTCCAAGGTGAAGAGCCCTAGACGCTTCAGCCTTTCCTCATAGGGAAGTCATCCCATCCCCTTTTATCATTTTCGTCACCCTTCTCGGTACCTTTTCTAATTCCACTATATCTTTTTTGAGATGCAGTGACCATAATTGAACACAATATTTGAGGTGCGGTCGCACCATGGACCGATACAAAGGCATTATAACATCCTCACTTTTGTTTTCCATTCCTTTCCTAATAATACCTAACATTCTATTTGCTTTCTTAGCTGCCGCAGCACACTGAACAGAGCATTTCAACGTATCATCAACAACGACGCTGAGATCCCTTTCTTGGTCGGTGACTCCTAACATGGAACCTTGCATTACATAGCCATAGTTTGGGTTCCTCTTTCCCACATGCATCACTTTGCACTTGCTCACATTAAATGTCACCTGCCATTTAGACGCCCAGTTTCCCAGTCTCGTAAGGTCCTCTTGTAATTTTTCACAATCCTCTCGCGATTTAACAACTTTGAATAACTTTGTGTCATCAGCAAATGTGATTACCTCACTAGTACTCTCATTTATAAATATGTTAAAAAGCAGCGGCCCCAGCACTACCCTTCTCTATTGAGAATACTGACCATTTAATCCTACTCTCTGTTTTATATCTTTTAACCAATCTAGAGTTTTTCATAAGGTACTTTGTCAAACGCCTGTTGAAAAACCAGATACACAATATCAACCAGCTCACCTTTATCATGCTTGTTCACTCCTTCAAAGAAATGTAATAGATTGATGAGGCAACATTTCCCTTCACTAAATCCATGTTGGCTTTGTCTCATTAATCCATGCTTTTGAATATGCTCTGTAATTTTGTTCTTCAGGTTGGAAAGAGCTGGAAATGCTGCAGAGAGCTGGGGAAGTTGTGGCCAAGCACTCGGATGTCTGATTAGAGGCCCATGGTTGTCAGATTCTGAGTGGGGCCAGGCTTCATGTCTTCTGGACCAGTACTGTTGTTAAAATGGCCCAACTAAATTGTGTCTCTGACAATAGCATAACTGCTAGTCCTATATAATAAAATGCACCTCCAACATTCTGAAGCTGACTGCATGGTTGAGGCATTCCTGCTCTCTGCATCTATCTCCTGAATTGACATCACGTACTTACTACTACTACTAACTAGCATTTCTAAAGCGCTACTAGGGTTACGCAGCGCTGTACAATTTAAACATAGAAGGACGGTCCCTGCTCAAAGAGCTTACAATCTAAAGACAAGTGAACAATCTAGAGGACGAGTGAACAGTTAATCTGATAGGGTGGATAGATTGGGGCATTCTATCTATCTCGAGCGGTTAGGCGCCGAAGGCCGCATTGAAGAGGTGAGTTTTAAGCAGAGATTTGAAGATGGGTAGGGAGGGGGCATGGCGTATGGGTAAAGGAAGATTGTTCCAGGCATAGGGTGAAGCAAGGCAGAATGAGCGGAGCCTGGAGTTGGCAGTGGTGGAGAAGGGTACTGAGAGAAAGGCTTTGTCCTGTGAGTGGAGGTTACGGGCGGGAAACATAGGGGGAGATGAGGGTGGAGAGGTAGTGAGGAGCCGCAGACTGAGTGCACTTGTAGGTAAGGAGGAGGAGCTTGAATTGTATAAGATATCTGATCGGAAGCCAATGAAGTGATTTGAGGAGAGGGGTGATATGAGTATATCGGTTTTGGCGGAATATAAGACGTGCCGCAGCGTGCTGAACTGATTGAAGGGGGGATAGATGGCTGAGTGGGAGGCCGGTGATGAGTAAGTTGCAGTAATCAAGGCGAGAGGTAATGAGAGCATGGACAAGAGTTCTGGTGGTGTGTTCAGAGAAGAAAGGGCGAATTTTGCTGATGTTGAAGAGGAAGAAGCGACAGGTCTTGGCAGTCTGTTGGATATGCGCAGAGAAGGAGAGGGAGGAGTCGAAGATGACTCCGAGGTTGCGGGCAGATGGGACGGGGAGGATGAGGGTGTTATCAACAGAGATAGAGAGTGGAGGAAGAGGAGAAGTGGGTTTGGGAGGAAAGACAAGGAGCTCGGTCTTGGACATGTTCAGCTTCAGGTGGCGGTTGGACATCCATGCCGCGATGTCGGATAAACAGGCCGATACCTTGGCCTGGGTCACCGCGGTGATGTCAGGTGTGGAGAGGTATAGCTGGGTGTCATCAGCATAAAGATGATACTGAAAACCATGAGACGAGATCAGCGAGCCCAGGGAAGAGGTGTAGATTGAGAAGAAAAGGGGTCCAAGGACAGATCCCTTGGGAACTCCAACAGATAGTGAGATGGGAGTGGAGGAAGATCCATGGGAGTGTACCCTGAAGGTGCGGTGGGAGAGATAAGAGGAAAACCAGGAGAGGACAGGGCCTTGGAACCCAAAAGAGGATAGCGTGGCAAGAAGTAAATCATGGTTGACAGTGTCAAACGCGGAGGAAAGATCGAGGAGGATGAGGATGGAGTAATGACCTCTGGATTTGGCCAGGAGCAGGTCATTGCAAACTTTAGAGAGTGCTGTTTCTGTCAAGTGCAGAGGGCGAAAACCGGATTGAAGTGGATCGAGGATGTCATGAGAGGAGAGAAAATCAAGGCAGCGGCTGTGAACGGCGCGCTCAAGTAATTTGGAAAGGAAGGGTAAAAGAGAGATGGGGCGGTAGTTGGAGGGGCAGGTAGGGTCAAGTGAAGGTTTTTTGAGGAGAGGTGTGACAACGGCGTGCTTGAAGGTGTCAGGGACTGTTGCAGTGGAGAGAGAGAGGTTGAGGATGCGACAGATGGCGGGGGTGACAGTATGGGAGATAGTGTTGAGTAGGTTGGTGGGGATGGGATCAGAGGAACAGGTGGTGCATTTCGAGGAGGAAAGAAGGCGGGAAGTTTCATCCTTGGTGATCTCAGGAAAGGAGGGGAAGGAGACCTGGGTAGGTTGGTTGAGGGAGGGGGTTAAAGGGTGAAGGGGAGGTGGTGGTTTGGTCGTGAACTCAAGGTTGATCTTTTGCACTTTGTCGCGGAAATAGTCGGCCAGTGATTGAGGAGAGAGAGAAGGGGGAGTAGGAGCGGGGGGTACTTCCGGGTTCGTCACAAGCAGAAGTGACCAACCACACGAGGTTTCTCGGCTTCAGAATGTTGGAGGTGCATTCTATTAAATAGGATTGGTCAGTTCCGTGAAGCACAGCCAGAACTCAGCGTCCTGCACAGTAACGCTCAGACACCAGCGAGAGAGGGGGGCCTGACACCGGAGGGAGGGGGGCATCTCTGTCACACACACACACTCTCTCACACACTCTCTCTCTCACAGTCAATGTCTTTTTTTTTCTCTCTCTCACTCTCACACACTGTCTCTCACACTGTATCACATTCACTCTCTATGTGTGTCACACAGTCACTCACACACTCTCTTGGTCTCATACACTCAGTCTCACAGAGAGTCTGTGTCTCACACACACTCTCTCTCTCGCACATACTGTATCTGTGTGAAGCACACTCTCTCTCACTGTGTCTCACATACACACTTGCACACACTCTCATTCTCACACACACACTCGCACCCAGACTCACTCTCTCTCTCACACACACACACACACACACACACACACACACACATTCACTGTCTCATACACAGTCACTCTCACATACACTCTCTCAAACATACACACTCCGAGGAAAACCTTGCTAGCGCCCGTTTCATTTGTGTCAGAAACGGGCCTTTTTTACTAGTATTCTATAATCCACACACATATGAGCTAGACATACCCTGACCCTCCCAGGTCCACGCCTCCCTTGCAGTTGTGCGCACATTTTGTAGTATACCGACTAATGGCAGTTATGTGGGTGACTGCTAATTAGTGCTAATTAGCAGCAATTACAGCCAATTATTGCTCATTAACATCGACAGCTCATTATTAAACTAAATTACACATGTAACTGCCACTATTCTATAACTTGCTTGCACAACTACATGCCAAGTGTAAAAATGAGCATGCTAGTTTATAGAATTAGGGGATAGCTGTTACTGCAAGAACAGAATTTTGCTCATTCCTACTGAGGTAATCCCAGAATCTACTGAACCCTTCTCTATCGCTTTCACTTTCCAGTGCATAACAGCCAGGTGTACTATGCCAGGTGTACTATGCCAGGAAAAGCATAAGTATTTGAAAGTTTGCTCCTTCAGGACAAATCATTGGGCCACTGCACAGAAACGTTTTAGATACAATTTTGGAATTTTCAAGAGGGTTTTTATTCAGATGAGCCTTCCCTTTTCATGCCTTGCATAAACTAACATTTTTGGAAACATGTTATATAAAAAATAGGGATTTGTAGTTATTTCTTTATGTGCACAACAGACTATACCTTACCTCAGTGGTTCTGAACCCAGTCCTCGGTACACCCCCAGTCAGTCAGTCAAGTTTTCAGGATACCCACAATAAATATACATGAGATAGATTTAAATACAGTGGAGACAGAGAATGCAAATTTATCTTGTGCATATTCATTGTGGAGACCCGGACAACCTGACTGGCTGGGGGTGCCCTGAGGACTGGGTGGAGAACCCCTGCCCTAGCCTATACTACTACTTTTGTCTTACAAGCCCATGCCAGGCGCTTTCCAAAGAACTGCACACACAACGGTCTGCAGCCTTATTTTTCATAATGCAACATCTGGCCATTTAAATCCATTTGCAAGAGCAACAGGCACAAAAGATGCTTTTCTGCTCTGCAAGATCGTCATGGTCTTGCAAATCATCCTGCAGACAAGGCGGCACAAAGAACCACTGATTTGAGAGTCTGTAAACACATTTTCAAAACAAATTTTTCACTGCTCTTCTTGTAAGACATGAAATACTACAAATACTGCTTTTGTCTTTTACATGTTTAAAGGCAGAGCCATAAATTTATATCTGTCTCTGCCTAAGGCCCTAAGATGTGGTTTTTCTGTACAGTATATTCTCCCTACCCATAATCAGCAACCCTACAAGGAAAAAAAAATACACTAATTCCACAACTTGTCGGTATGCTTGTTCTGTTAGGATACTTCTAATTGCTCCACTCACATGGTTGAGGTGAGGTGTAGTTTTTTTGGGGGGGATGGTTTAAATATAACACAGTGTGTGTGTGTTTTTTGTTAGGGTACTTCCTATAGGGCTGATTAGCTAATAATTACTCTGGTTAGAGCTTGTGGCTTGTCTCATCTGTCTGGAGTATGATTTTGCCCTAATTTGTAGTGTGTGTGTGTGTGTGTTGCTCAGTAAGGGACATATCCTTAGCCTAGTTCCTTTATGAGAACTGAGGGCTTTAGTCCCTCAGTAATACTCAGATGAATTACATGTTGGTTAGTGAAATAACACCCATCAGAGAAAGGTGTCTGCCTCTTAGTCTAACTGCCTGTTTAGCTCTTGTGTCTAACTCCTTGAGTAGACTCCCCACTTCTCAATCAGTGGCCCTCATATAGTGCACACTGTATCACGTGTGTATCAGTTTTCTGATTGGATGAGCTGGGCACACAAAGACTTGCTTGCATAAGGTGTGCATGTGGACAGTATTGTAAAGCTGTGGTCCGCTAGGATGACTGAGCTAACCAGATAGTAATTGTCTATAGCTTGGCACAGGTAAAACTTGTTAGACAATCTTTTAAAAATATTATGCCTGAAATTAACTATTCAGTAAATGAATTGGGTATTGTATCTCCAGCAGATAGGGATTGGTCCTCTTTTGCATTAGTAGAAGCAGATACGGTGGCTTCCTTGTTGAAGAGACTTTCTTATAAATCATGATATATGCCCTTCATATTTACTGGGAGTAATTCCATTAGAATTAATAGAATGGTTTACGATTTTGGTTAATAATAATCTATTGAAGGAAAGATTATTCCTTTAAGAATCAGGACAAAATCATCTTAACCCCAATTCCAAAATCTCAAGAAGCAGATTTATCAGTTGTATTTAACTTTTGACTTTGTGGCTAGCATTTCGTGGATGGCAAAGCTTACAGAGTCAATAGTTGTGCTGCAGATTACATCGTACTTGGTAGTCTTTTCATTGCATAATTTTCAATTTGGATTCAGGATTATGCATAGTACAGAATCATTATTATCATCTCTGGTCTCAAAAGTGCAGGATTATTTTAGGGTGTTCATTCTGTTTTGCTTCAGTTTGATATCTTTGGCACATATGATACGGTAGATCATGAAATCTTGATGTATAGATTGATTGAATGAATATGGGTTATCTGGGTTATCTAGAGTTGTTTATAAATGGATAGAAGGTTTCCTGAGAAATAGATCATATTGTGTTAAGAAGAAGAATATTTTTTCCATTTACTTGGAAGCCAGATTTTGGTGTCCCACAGGGTTAACCATTGTCTCCGATTTTCTTCAGTGTATTCATGAGCTCTTTGGGTTCAGTTTTGGATGCATCAGTTAATTGTGGTTATTCATATGCAGACAATATATTTGTTTTAATTCCAGTAATATCAGATCTTCCAACATTACAAACTTCTGTTTCTGACTGTATAGCTTTGATTCACTCCTGGGCCAGTCAGCATCTTTTAAAACTTAATGCAGTTGACTAAATTGTTATATTTCTGTAATCATGTGGCTCTGGTTCCTTGTAGTGTAAATGTAGCTTCAGGAGAACAGTTAAAGTTTGAAAAATCCTCCAAGGTTTTGGATATCATTTTGGATACTCAATTAACAATGGATGTACAGATAAAATATCTAAATAAGTTTTTTACCACAAGGCAATAAGATCTGTTTTTTTTCACAGAACATTTTTGTATGTTTGTTCAGGATTTTGTTGTATCATATCAATTGGATTATTGTAATGTTTTATATGTTGGATTACATACAAAATTAGTTAAATTCCAGTTATTGCAAAATACTGCAGCCAAAATCATCTATGGCTGCTCTTGTTATTATCATATGACACCTTTGCTTAGAAGTCAGCATTGGTTGGCAGTCTCTGCATGGATAGTTTTTAAGACTGCTTGTATTGTATTTAGTAAATTGCAGGGGAACTGTTCTTTCTTTCTTCCACAGTTAACAGTTTATCCAGTTTTACGATTAAATTCTCATTTCTATACTACTCTATTGTTGGGATTTCCATCTGTTAAAAATGTTCACTATAAGAGAATCCACGATGGCTCTCTTTCTTTTCAAGCTAGTAAATTGTGGAATTCTATACCTGTACTTTCTAGTTACTTACAATTTAATAAAGGATTGAAAACTTATCTTTTTAGTAAGTATCTGAATGAATAACTCTGTAGGGCCTTCTTGATCCTTAATTGTAAGCTTTAAATTTGTGTAACCCACTTAGATTCTGTATTGATATTAGCGGGAGATAAGTACCTTGAATAGAATGGAACAGAATGAGGCTCCTAGCCTTGGCGATGGTCCTCCATATCAGAGCTGGTACTGCTGGTGCCTTACAAGATGGTCAGCAAGATTACCACATACCAGTGTCAGTACAAATCACATTCCTGCAGGTTCACACCAGAGGGAGAAAACATAGATGTCCCTTGGAATTTCAGTGTCCCTACTACAGGAAGTCTTGTAAAAAGCCATGACAGTATTGTCCTAAAAGGATGGTTCCTGGCATTGTCAGAATTTGGGTGACAAAAACAGAAATAAAACACTCTGCAAACAAACCACAAGCAGCAAAACAAAGCATGGGTAGTCCAGAGAAGGAAAAGGTTCAAATTTAGCCACAAGTAGATTTATTGAGAATTGACCCGACTCGGCCACGTTTCAGTACTCAAGTCTTCGTCAGGGGTCAAAAACAAACTTCTTGACACACAAGTAAGTTGCACAAGTATGCATACATCCAGTACGGGATCAAAAGCAAGTACTCACTGTGTTGTCAGCATCGCAATGTAAAAATGCATAAATGTGTGTTAGTGTAATCAAGCCCTAACTTTAAGTGAAATCACTAAACTAAAATGCAACGCAGTATGTGAAATATGTGAAATGAAGTGAATTAATTAAAATCATTAATATATACAAATCATAAATGAAAATCATACATAAGAACATAAATGGAGGAATAATTATGATACATTTCCATTGCTCCACACACATGGTTGAGTTGTGGGGGGGGGGGGGGGTTGGGGGGGGGATGGTTTAAAAAACATCCATCTGCCACTTTGTGCCTTTTTTCAGTTTCGAAAATGAGCCCCATAATCTACTACCAGATAATCTAATAAAAATAAGACTTAGAATATAAACTTTCTTCTGAAATTAGGATTATGGGAATATTTGAACACACTTGGGGGTCCTTTTACTAAGGCACACTAATGGATTTAGCGCACACTAAGGATTAGCATGCCCTAAATGATAAGCCCATTATATTCATATAGATGTCTTATCATTCAGCATGGGCTAATCATTAGCACACACTAAATCTGTTAGCGCACCTTAATAGAAGGACCCCTTTATCTTTTAAAACCCAGATATTAAGAAAACTTTTTATCTTATGTGGAAATTACGACATTACCCATAAGATCTTCAGGGAAGATCATTTCCAAATGTTGGTTCAAGCCTTCATCACAATTAGATTATTGCAATGCCATTTTTGTGGATTGTCTTAAATTACTTAGAAAAAAATTGAGAACAATTCAAAATACAGCCATTTGACTGACTAATATTTTCATTGACTAAAACTGATAATATTGCTCTATTTAATTTGTCTTCACTGGCTTCCTGTATTATGTTTTTTATTTTATTCTGTTAAAACTTTTACAAGGTGAAGCTCCCTTATATGTATAATTTGGTTAATTATTCAACAGTAATTGGGACTTGAACTCATTATGCAACACACTTTTCCAAATCCCAGAGGAAGGAAGTCAAAGAGTTAATTCTTCCTTTGTATCAAGCTGCAAAAAATCAGAAAGTGCTGCCAGTTCAGCTTAGATCTCAAGTCATAGATTTAGAAAACTTTTTAAAACTTTTCCAAAAATATGTACTATGTAACTAGGTTTTATTTGTTAATTTTGTTTGATTTGCCTTGCAATTTGGTTTAATGTAATTCCTGGAAGAATATCCTGCTTCTTGCTTGTGATCTGCATTGAACCTCTTGAGGTATATGCGGAATATAAGAATGTATGCTATGTTAAATATAGCAGTGTTTCTACGGGTGTTCTGGTAAGATACTCCCCATTGCTCCACACATATGGTTGAGGTGTATTTGGTGGGGGGGGGGCAGTTTAAATACAGTGCAGTCTTTATCATAGACAATTAAAATATTCTGTGAGGCTGTAACTACAGTAAACAGTACAGAACTACCCACTTCAAAGTGCAGGCATTCTCTTTTATCATGTGATTGGCCTAAAGACAGAACCCCCCTCCCTCCTGGGCAACAAGATTAGTGAGAAAAAATCAGCATGGTCTTAGGAATTCTCTCTCTAGGTAAAGTGAGGGGGGCATCAGTACTGGGTCAAATTTTAAAAATGTGAAGAAACCCCTTCCAAAGATTTTCACCAGATTTCCACTTGTACACTACTAAATGCTGTTCAGCACTTTAGTTAAAATTGCCACAAAGTGCACTCACTCCCAGAGTGCACTAAAGATGCAGAAAGTCTAGAAATCTTGGGACAATTCAGATATGCCTAGAAAAATATTTAATAATTTCTTCTTGAAAACCAAAATTGCTGCTGACACTTTCAGGAAAGTGTAGGCAAATCTCTTCCTATATCCACTTGGCAACAATCAGTAAATGGTCAAAATGTGTGTTAATGCATATGGATATGGTCAACTTAAGTAGAGAGAGAATATATCTCAAAATCTTTCTGTAACAATTTAAAAAAAAAAAAAAATCTAAGAAAGAACCAGACTGGATACCATTTAGAATTCTGGCAGCAAATGATTAAGTGGAAAGTGCCTTGGCCCTTTGACTTTGAAGGCAGTTAGTCTGTTTGCTTCAGAGATTTACAAAGAGCAGAAATGTGAGATCAAAGGGTGATACCAGGCATCAAATCACTGATCTTGGATCCAAGGCAACAGTATTTGCCCACTTGTTTGAGGTGGATATTTTTGGAAGAAAGGTGAAGTGTAACCGAGCACTACTGTGCCACACACACAAATGCTAGCAAGAAAAAAAAATACACATTTTGAATACTTCATTTGATAGATAATTCAGCAATACAAGTTAACCCAGTGGTAGAGCTGCACTTTGCTGCCTGAAGGACCTTTTTGCTTCCAATTTCTTTTTTGTACCCTAGCCTTTTATTTCTTGGGCTAAAAAAAATCTTTACTAAAATAAAACATGTGCATCTATTGATGGTCCAGTGGCTTCTATTCCTAGAGCTGGCCAGAGCTAGGATCACTAGAGAAGTAGCATTTACTCACCCTGGGGGCAGGGAGGGAATGTGGTGGGAGTGGGGGTGGGGGTGGGGGTGTTGAGCCACAGTATAAGAATGACATCTAATGGCTGGGTCTAAGATGCTGTTTTCAGAGTGCAGAAATCAAAAAAGCAATATGTGCTAGGGGGTGAGAGACAGACACTAACAGATCAGAAGAAAGACCTTGGGGTGATAGTGTCTGAGGATCTCAAGACAGTGAAATAATGTGATTATGGTGGTTATTGCCCAAAGAATGCTAGGCTGCATAGAGAGAAGCATAATGTGAGGAACCCCTGAGGGTCAGGGAAGAAGGAATCTGGGAGAGGAGCAAGAGGGGTAGGTTTCATACCCAGGATCCTAGGGGCTGGGAAGCCACGCCCCCATGGAGGAATACATTTCCCAAGAGCCGAAGAAGGGAGGAGGACTACAGTTCCCAAGAACCCCTGCAAAGCCCTGGGGGCAAGCAAAGGGAGCAGCAAGAGAACTACAAGTCCCAGGATCCCGAGGGAGAGGAGGGGGATTGGCTGAAGAGGAATAATCAGGAGGGAGAGGACCAGCTGGGGACCATAAAGGGAGAGGAGCCCATGGAATGGGAGGTGGAGAAAGAGGTCGGAGAGGAGATACAAGCTAGAGAATGACACGGGAGCAGGTAATCGCAGTAAACTGCAGTAATCCACAGTAAAACCACAGGAATGGGGAAAATTTTCAAAGTTTTACCGTGGGTGCAAAAAGAGGTTATTTCCCCACCCCGCAGGAGCAGTAATAACCCCTGCACCCACGGTACAACAGATGCCTATCCATGGGCGTAGTTTGGGGGGTGAGGGGGGCATTGCCCCCCCAAACGCAGGGCTGGCGCAACGCTGCAGGCAGCTCGTCCCGCCCTCAGCTCCCGGACAGGCTTCCTCTTTGTTCCTTCCTGCCCCCCCCCCTTGCGTGCATTTAAACCTTTTATTTTCCTCGCAGCAACAGCAATGAAGCGCATAACACAGCGGGCTCGCCTCCAGCCTTTCCCTTCCCTCACTCGGTGTCCTGCCTTCTTGCAATGATGTATTTCCTGTTTCTGCGAGGGCGGGACACTGTGTGAGGGAAGGGAAAGGCTGGAGGCGAGCCCGCTGTGTTGTGTGCTTCACTGTCATCGCTGCGAGGAAAATAAAAAGGTTTAAACGCACGAGGGAGGGGGGAAGGAAGGAGTGGAGAGGAAGTCTGTCAGGGAGCTAAGGGAGGGCAGGGAGAATCGTTGGACATGGATGGGAAGGGAGGGGGAGAGAAGAGATCGCTGGACATGCAGAGGGGAGGGCAGGGCAGGGGAGAGGAGAATTACTGGACGTGGAGAGGAGGGGAAGGCAGGGGAGAGAGCAAATTTGCTGGACCTCGATGGATGGAGGGGGCAGGGGAGAGATGCTGGACATGGATGGATGGAGGGGGCAGGGGAGAGAGGAAAATTGCTGGATGTGGATGGATGGAGGAGAGGGCAGGGGACAATGGAGAGTTGCTGGACATGGATGGATGGAGGGGTGGGAAGTCAGGAAGGAGATGCATATGGATGGAGGGGAGGGAAGAGAGGAGAAATGTTGGACATGGATGGAGGGAAGGAAAGCAACACCAGACTTTGTGGAGGGGGAGAGGGAGGGAAAGTGACACCAGTCCATGGAAGAAAGGAAGAAGGGAGGGAGGGAGAGTAACACGACCTTGCAAGGGGGGAAGAGGAAGGAAGGGCATGGGGTATAGGGGTATAGGGCCTTCGAAGAAAGGGAATGAAAGAGAGAAACAGATGGAGCTGGGGACTGATAGGGTGATGAGATCCAGTGGAGGGTAGATGAGGTCTAATAGGATGGGAATGCGGGCTAAGGAAGTCGGTGAAAAAAGATAGGGGTTTAGGAGACTGGATATTAAGTGAGAGACAGAGGGAGCAATGGTAAAAGCTAGTAGGTAGATGAGAAGTGAAACAGAGACTAAGGTGAGAGATAGGGGGATAAACACAAATAAGGGGGGGGGGGGGACATGAAATGAAAGGTCACTGCCAGACAGATGTAGAGAAGGAAAGGACAAAGCCAAGAGGAGAGAGAAGAAATGGAAATGCCAACGTGGAAAAGAAGACGGACATGTGGAAAGTGGAAAAGCGACTGGGACCAGCCCAATTAGAAAAATAAAGTGTTTGGACAACAAATGTAGAAAATAAATATTTTTATTTAATACTTTTTAAGGACCGAGATGTGCCTGCTTAGTGAAATGTACGTCTTTTCAATTTTTGTATTTTGCAGAGTGCAGGAGAAAATACATTTCTGTTTCTCTTTTACCAGTGTTTACCTGGCTTTCTTGAGGGAGATCTCTATTTCAGTTTTCCTGTGGTTCCCTGTTTTGTATAGTGAGAAAAGAATTAAATGTGCTTGGAGTTATAGAATGATTAGAAAAATCAGTGCTCATTCCATATCATCAAGCTGATCAATCCATAGACTGGTGGGTTGTGTCCATCTACCAGCAGGTGGAGATAGAGAGCAAACTTTTGCCTCCCTATATGTGGTCATGTGCTGCCGGAAACTCCTCAGTATGTTCTCTATCTCAGCAGGTGGTGGTCACACACAGCAGCAGCTGTGGCTAGGCCTCCAAGCCTAATTTTTAGGTTTTGTTGAGTGCCTGGGGTTGAGGGCTCTTTTGAGCAAGTGCAAACCTGGTGGTGCCAGGTCCCTCCTTTTCCCCCCCCCTCCCGCTGGCTCCGTAAAAAAAAAAAAAAAAAAAATTTTAACGTCCTTAAAGGCGTTTATTTCTACGTTTATTTAAACGTTCATTGCAGCTACTCACTGGGACACCAGTTCGTTACAGCTCGGAGCGGACAGCAGGTAATTTTTACCTTTTTATAGCGGGCAGGGGGTTCCCCGATTCTTCTCCTCGTGGCATATGGCGTCGGAGGGCGAGGGCGCAAAGGGTCGCTCCCCGGATCGCTTGAGCGCTTCTAGAGGGGATGCGGGGGTCTTACAGCCTGATTCGCCCTTGTTGGGTGACAGTTTCGTGACCGATGAATGTCCCGGTCCTTTCTCCGGCGTGGCGGTTTTTCCCGCCATAAACGCCCATCCCCCGCTCCTCGCCTCCGCCATCTTGGCCGGCCACGCGGCTCGGACGGCTTCTTCGTGGGCCGCCCTTGAGGTTGGAGACAATGCCATGAACGCCCTTAATTTGGGCGACGGCACAAAAGCGGCTAAAGTTAAGCGCCGTTCTTCCCGCGCGGCTCCTTCGTGGAGTGTCGCGCCGGACGCCATTTTGGATGCGCAGCATGTCTCTCCCCCGCTCTTGCGAGCGCCGGTTGAGGGTGCGTCTAGGGCTGTTGCCCAGGCTGCGGAAGTGCACAGTCTGGGGGGTTTCTCCCCCGAGTTTGTTTTGCTGCTGCATCAGGCTTTCCTCATGCAAAACGCTGCCCCTGCTCCCTCGTCTGGTAAAGAGGTTGAGGTTCCCAGAGGTAAACGCCCTCGGGTTGATTCCCAGGCCTTGGAGGAATTTGTCTCCTCCGATGTAGATGAGGGCAGCGTGTCTGAGATCTCCCAACGGTCCTTTGCGGACTCCTTGGAGGAGACGGATCCCCGCTCGGATGGAGCGGATGACCCCTCTGCAGCGCGGCTTTTTAGCCCAGGGGATTTGCCCAACCTGTTGTTACAGGCCATGGACACTTTGAAGATTTCCTCTCCGGAGGACGTCTCTCCCTCAGCCCCTGTTGGCTCTGCCATTATGCTGGGGACGAAGCGCCCGCCTAGAACCTTCCACGTGCATGATGCCATGCACACCCTAATTTCGGCTCAATGGGATGTCCCAGAAGCGAGCCTTAAAGTGGCTAGGGCTATGTCCCGCCTCTATCCTTTGGCTGTGAATGAACGTGAGGCCTATCTGTGGCCTACCGTGGATTCTTTAATCACTGCGGTGACTAAGAAAACGGCGTTGCCGGTGGAAGGTGGCACGGCCCTAAAGGACGCCCAAGACAGAAGATTGGAGGCGGCCTTAAGGTCGTCCTTTGAGGCGGCTGCTTTAAGTTTGCAGGCCTCAGTTTGCGGCTCCTATGTGGCCAGGGCGTGCCTGACTATGGTGCAGCGGGCTTCCCCCTCGGATCATTCCTTGAGGGCTGATTGGCCGGCCCTGGAATCGGGCTTAGCCTATTTGGCAGACTTGCTGTATGATGTCTTGAGGGCCTCAGCGAAAGGCATGGCTCAGACAATCTCTGCGCGGCGGTGGCTTTGGCTGAAACATTGGTCTGCTGACCACGCCTCTAAATCCCGCCCGGCTAGGTTGCCTTTTAAAGGCAAGCTGCTCTTTGGGGTCGAGCTGGACAAAATCGTGACCGATCTCGGCACGTCTAAGGGCAAGAAATTACCAGAGGTCAGGGCTCGGGCTAGTTCTCGTCCCGGTACCTCCAGAGGACGGTTGCAGGAAGCCCGTCGGTACCGCCCGGGCAAGTCGGGTTCCTCTGCCCCCTCTTCCTTCAAGAGGAATTTCTCCCCCAAGCAGCATTCCTTTCGCAGAGACCGCCGTCCCGGAGGTGCTCCCTCCGGTCCTCCCCCAGGGTCTCGTACCCAATGACGGGGTCTTGGTCCACGCCCCAGTGCAGATTGGAGGACGGCTGTCCTCGTTTCTGGGCGAGTGGACCACAATAACTTCAGACGCGTGGGTGCTGGAAGTCATCAGAGACGGCTACAAACTAGAGTTCTGCCGACCCTTAAAAGACGGGTTTGTACTCTCTCCCTGCAAGTCTCCGGTCAAAGCTGTGGCAGTGCAGCAGACCTTGGACAATCTGATCCGCCTGGGCGCGGTCGTTCCGGTGCCAGAAAGTCAGCTTGGCAAGGGACGTTACTCCATTTACTTTGTGGTACCAAAGAAAGGAGGTTCTGTCCGGCCTATCCTCGACCTCAAAGGGGTCAATCGGGCCTTGAAAGTGCGGCACTTTCGCATGGAGACTCTCCGCTCTGTTATAGCGGCAGTGAAGGCAGGAGAGTTCCTGGCATCCTTGGACATCAAGGAAGCGTACCTGCATATTCCCATCTGGCCTCCTCATCAACGCTTTCTGCGTTTTGCAGTCCTGGGACGACACTTCCAGTTCAGAGCCCTCCCTTTCGGGTTGGCTACTGCTCCGCGGACCTTTTCCAAAGTAATGGTGGTCATCGCGGCCTTCCTACGAAAGGAAGGGGTACAAGTCCATCCTTATCTGGACGACTGGTTGATCCGAGCCCCCTCTTATGCAGAGTGCGGCAAAGCTGTGGACCGGGTAGTTGCTCTTTTGAGCTCCCTGGGATGGATCATCAACTGGGAGAAGAGCCAGCTGCGCCCGACTCAGTCCCTGGAGTACCTGGGAGTTCGATTCGACTCCCAAGTGGGCAGAGTTTTCCTGCCAGACAATCGGATTGTCAAGCTTCAGGCTCAGGTGGACCAGTTCCTAGTAGCCTCTCCCCTTCGGGCTTGGGACTATGTGCAGCTGTTGGGCTCTATGACGGCCACGATGGAAGTTGTGCCCTGGGCCAGGGCTCATATGAGACCACTTCAACAATCTTTGCTGCAGCGCTGGACTCCGATGTCGGAGGATTATGCTGTGCGCCTTCCCTTGGACCCAGCAGTGCGCAAGGCGCTGAGCTGGTGGATGCAGACAGACAAGTTGTCTGCGGGAATGCCTCTGGTGACCCCAGAGTGGATTGTCGTCACGACGGACGCCTCGTTGTCGGGCTGGGGAGCCCACTGCTTGGGAAGGACAGCGCAGGGGCTCTGGTCTCCTGCAGAGGCAAAGTGGTCTATCAACCTCCTGGAACTCAGAGCCATTCGGTTGGCGCTTTTGGAGTTCATCCCCGGTACTGGTGTTGAAGCCTGTACGGGTCCTGTCGGACAATGCCACGGCTGTGGCCTATGTCAACCGCCAGGGAGGTACCAAGAGCGCCCCTCTAGCCAAGGAGGCTATGAATCTTTGCCAGTGGGCGGAAGCGAACCTGGAGCAGCTTTCAGCGGCCCACATTGCCGGAGTCATGAATGTCAAGGCGGACTTTCTCAGTCGCCATACCTTGGAGCCCGGAGAGTGGCAGCTATCTGCTCAGGCGTTCTTGGACATCACGAAGCGCTGGGGCCAGCCGAGCCTAGATCTGATGGCGTCATCGGCCAATTGCCAAGTGCCGCGCTTTTTTCAGCAGAGGACGGGACCCTCGATCCCTGGGAGTAGATGCTCTTCTCCAACAGTGGCCGACACAAGAGCTTCTCTATGTGTTCCCGCCCTGGCCCATGTTGGGCAGGCTGCTAGACCGGGTGGCAAAGCATCCCGGCAGGGTAATCCTGGTGAATCCGGATTGGCCCAGGCGTCCCTGGTATGCGGACTTGATCAGGCTCTCAGTCGACGATCCTCTGCGGCTGCCAGTGGAGCAGGGCCTGTTACATCAGGGTCCCGTGGTGATGGAGGATCCCTCCCCCTTTGGTCTTACGGCCTGGCTATTGAGCGGCAGCGTCTGAGGAAGAAGGGCTTCTCAGACAAGGTCATCGCCACTATGCTGAGAGCGAGGAAGCGCTCTACTTCTACTGCTTACGCCAGGGTTTGGCGTATCTTTGCAGCGTGGTGTGAAGCAGGCTCACTTTCTCCCTTCACTGCTCCAATTTCTTCAGTGTTGGCGTTCCTGCAAGAAGGTCTGGAGAAAGGCCTGTCGCTCAGTTCCCTTAAAGTCCAGGTAGCGGCTCTGGCTTGCTTCAGGGGCCGCCTGAAGGGTGCTTCCCTGGCTTCGCAGCCAGATGTGGTGCGCTTTCTCAAGGGAGTTAATCACCTGCGCCCTCCTCTGCACTCAGTGGTGCCTGCGTGGAATCTCAACCTGGTGCTAAGAGCATTGCAGAAGCCGCCTTTTGAACCCTTGTCGAGGGCATCTCTGAAAGACCTGACGTTGAAAGCAGTCTTTTTGGTGGCTATCACTTCAGCCAGAAGAGTTTCCGAGCTCCAGGCGCTCTCATGTCGAGAGCCTTTCTGCAGTTCACTGAGGCAGGAGTGACTATTCGCACAGTGCCTTCCTTCCTGCCCAAGATTGTTTCTCGCTTCCATGTGAATCAGCAGCTCTGTCTCCCTTCCTTTCGTAGGGAGGACTACCCAGAGGAGTACTCTGCTCTTAAATATCTGGATGTGAGACGAGTCATCATCAGATACTTGGAAGTGACCAATGATTTCCGGAAATCGGATCATCTGTTTGTCCTGTTTGCAGGTCCTCGTAAGGGTCTGCAGGCTGCTAAGCCTACAGTGGCAAGATGGGTCAAGGAAGCCATTGCAGCCGCTTACGTGGCCGCGGGGAAGGTGCCGCCTATCCAGCTGAAGGCTCACTCCACGAGAGCTCAGGCGGCCTCGATGGCAGAGGCCGGATCCGTCTCCTTGGAAGAGATATGCAAGGCGGCAACTTGGGCTTCGGCTCATACATTCTCCAAGCATTACCGTTTGACTGTGGCTGCACGGGCGGAGGCCCGGTTTGGAGCTTCAGTGTTGAGGTCAGGGATTTCAATGTCCCGCCCTGGGTGAGTACTGCTTCGGTACATCCCACCAGTCTATGGATTGATCAGCTTGATGATATGGAAGGTAAAATTATGTATAATCATACCTGATAATTTTCTTTCCATTAATCATAGCTGATCAATCCATAGCCCCTCCCAGATATCTGTACTGTTTTTATCCTGGTTGCATTTCAGGTTCAAGTTTAGTCTTCAGTTACTTCAGAAAGACTTCGTGTTCAAGTTTTTTCACTTGGATTCTACAAGAGTTAAGACGAGTTTGTGTTACAGTGAGCTGCTGCATTCCTCTCCCCTCCGTTTTACGGGGCTGGATTGAGACTTAAAATTCTGCCGGCACTCCCTCCCGCTTCGTGCGGCTGTAGGGCAGCTTTGTACCCCTCCCGCTTCGGCGGTGTTAGGGTCAGTCAGCTCCTCCCGCGGTTACGGTTGCAGGATAAGCCAGATCCCCCCGCATCGGCGGGGTGGTGTCCCTCCCCCGCTCCGCGGGGATGAGCTGGACGGATTCCCCTCCCCCACTTGTGTGGGGATGAGCTGGGTTAATTCCCCTCCCCCGTTTCGGCGGTGGTGAGCTGGGCAGAGTGTCCCTTCGTGGGTGTAATTCTCTAAGTGCTGAGTCCTGCGGATGGAGCTTTGATATCGACATACTGAGGAGTTTCCGGCAGCACATGACCACATATAGGGAGGCAAAAGTTTGCTCTCTATCTCCACCTGCTGGTAGATGGACACAACCCACCAGTCTATGGATTGATCAGCTATGATTAATGGAAAGAAAATTATCAGGTATGATTATACATAATTTTACCTTATTGCTTGTTATGTGAATAAATATTCCATCTCTGTTTCATTATTGCTTGCCAGACCAGTCCAATATTATTACATTTTAAGGGCATTTGTTTTAATTTGTGTATGCAATTCTTACATGCACTTGATTTTGCTTTTTAAACCCAAAGGTAAATCTTAAGTGTGGTTAAACAGCGAGGTTTCTGTGGATAGGGAAAGAGTTCACGGGGACGGGGATAGAGTTCGTGGGGACGGGGTGGGGACAAACTTTGTCCCCACGTCATTCTCTAATCCAAGCCCAAGATGACTGGGGAGTGAGCCCATGGAGATTGCTGCTCTAGCTCAGGTAACATAGTAGATGACGGCAGAGAAAGACCTGTACGGTCCATCCAGTCTGCCCAACAAGATAAACTCATATGTGCTACTTTATGTGTATACCTGACCTTGATTTCCATCTGCCATTTTCAGGGCACAGACTGTAGAAGTCTGCCCAGCACTAGCCCTGCCTCCCAACCACTAGCCCCGCCTCCCACCACTGGCTCTGCCACCCAATCTCCGCTAAGCTTTCGAGGATCCATTCCTTCTGAACAGGATTCCTTTATGTTTATCCCAAGGGAAGAAGTTGAAAGGCTTCATAACAAACCTTCTTCAAGGCTGGGGAAAGCTTGGAGGAAAAGTTAAGCAGCTGTTCCACTCAAGGGGGAGAGAGGTGTCGTGCTGTAAAGCAGTGAATGATTTCAGCTGTGGCCAGAAGTCAGACCTGGCTGGAGAAACAGGTAGTGCCTTGAACTGTGTCCAGAAGTCATGCCATGCTGGGGAAGCAGTGAGTGATTTAAACTGTGTCCAGAAGTCATGCCATGCTAGGAAGCAGTGAGTGACTTGAACTACTACTACTATTTATCATTTCTATAGTGCTACAAGGCATACGCAGCGCTGTACACCAGACACAAAAAGACAGTCCCTGCTCAAAGAGCATTGCCATGCTGGGGAAACAGTGAGTGATTTAAACTGTGCCAAGGAATCAGGCCATGCTGAGGAAGCAGTGAATGATTTAAACTGTATCCAGAAACTGTGGCCGGCGGGGGGGGGGGGGGGGGGGGTGGTGGTGGAGGAACAAGGAGTGATATGTGCTGTAACCAAGGACTGTGTCTGGAAGAGGAAATGTCTTGGCCTTGCTGATGGAATAAAGTGGTTTTAAGCATATTTTTGGAGTCTGCTTCTGAGAGTGCTGTGTCCAGGGAAGGGCACTTCCAGGGTCAGCCGAGTTCATACCTGCAGGAAGGCCTGAAGGTGGTGGCTTGCTGACAATAACTAACAGAAGAAAGGAGGTGTTGATGTCCCTGTTCAAGTCGTTGGTGAGGCCACACTTGGAGTACTGTGTCCAGTTTTGGAGGCATCTCTTCAAGGACATAAGAATTGAAGAGGTTCAGAGGAAAGCGACAAAATGGTATAGGGTTTGTGTCATAAGATGTACGAGACTGGAGGACTTGAATATGTTTACGCGAGAGAGAGGCGATATGATACATTCATTTAAGGACTTGAAAGATATTTATATTCAAACAAACCTCTTTCAGAGATGTAGGGGCGGTAAAACTAGAGGACACAAACGGAGGTTGCAGAGAGGTAGCCTTAGGAGTAACATCAGGAAATACTTTTTCACAAAGAGGGGTAGATGCCTGGAATGCCCTCCTAGAAGGGGTGGGATGGACGCAAGGAATGCCTAAATAGAGGACGGAAACACAACATGGCTGTTGAGCTGTTATCTTGTGTAAGAGTAGTGGGAACTGAGGCCAATGCCGGACAAACTTCTATGGTCTGTGTCCCACAAATGGCAAAAGACAGGAATTTTCAACAACTCCAATTGTAGATCACTTTATTGTCACACCCCCAATCGACGCCCAGCATATTAAATCACCTATCAGTAGGACTTCCCCTTTCCTAGCTATCTTGTGAATGTCTTCAATTAAATCTCTGTCCATTTCTTCTGACTGTGAAGCAGGCCTGTGTATCACACCAATGTAAATACATTTTCCATTCCCTCTTTCCAGATTAACCCACAGTGCTTCTTCCTTCCCCCCTATGTCCTGCAGTTTTGTCAGTTTAATATTATTCTTAGCATATAATGCCATTCCTCCACCCTGTCCTTCCTGAATAGTTTATAGCCGGGTATAACTATATCCAAGGGCGAGAAGAAAGGAAGAGCAAACCTCACGTAACCGTGAGCAGTAAACAAAATAGTGAGGTGAATCCAAAGAGGCTATCACGAAGTCTTTATAGTAAACAAGCTGAAAGACGACCGTGGTTCTCTGTGAACCACATCTCCATGACCGCCACTAAATACTATTCGGCTTCTACCATTACAGCTTCTAGATCTAGAAATTTGTTTCCTATACTATGGGTATTGGTATACAAAGCTCTCCAGCTATTACTCTTTTTTCCTCATTTCTATAAAGGTATTTGATGTCTTACATTCCTTATGGTTATTAATGAATTTGGAGCTTTTCTCACCTATCCACAGCAAATTTAGTTTAAAGGCCTCTCTAGTACATTAGCCAATCTGTTACAGAAAGCTCTTCGTCCCTTCTTTGATAGACGGACACTATCTCTGCTCAGTAGCTCTTGGAAAATCATCCCATGGTCTAGGAAACCGAAGAGCTCACAGTGGCATCATCCACGCAGTCACACATTCAGCTGTAGGATGTGAGCTTCCCTCATTTGGCCTTTACCCTCAACAGGAAGGATCGATGAGAAAACCGCCTGTGCACCTAACTGCTTCACCCTCTGCCCCCGAGCCATGAAGTCACGTTTGATATATTTAGTGGGATACCTAGCAGTATCATTTGTACCAACATGGATGAGCAGCATAGGATAGAGGTCAGAAGGCTTGATCAGCCTCGGCAAACTTTCTGCTATATCTCGAACCTTGGCACCAGGCAGACAGCACACCTCCCTGGATATCATGTCTGGTCGGCCGATGGGCACCTCTGTACCCCTCAGAAGAGAATCACCAACCACCACTACCTTTCACTTATTGGCCACCAATCCAGCAGCTTTGGGATTTTTGAGCTTGTTTTCTCCTGTTCTTTCAGATTTTCTACCTCATGACAAATTCATCCATAAGCCAAAAAAGATTGTTGAGAACATCATTGGCCTATCTAAAAGAAATAATTCTAGTATTTGAAATCACATCAAAATTAACTCCCCCTCCCTCCCCTTTATACTTCACATTTGGTAAGGTATTCATCATTAAAATACCGTATTTTTCGGACCATAAGACGCACCGGACCATAAGACACACCTAAGTTTTAGAGGAGGGAAATAGGAAAAAAATTTTTTTTCCTTTTTCCCTCCTCTAAAACCTAGGTGCTCCGGTGCATCTTGTCCGAATCCCTCCCTCCGAGTTCGGGAACGCCCTCCCCCCGGCCCTGTCACCACTTCTCCCTACTCACGTCACGCGATCTTCCCTGGTGGTCTAGTGATGTCGGGGCAGGAAAGAGCCCCCTCTTTTCTGCCCAGCGCGCTGCTCTTCATCCTCCTGCATGCAGCCTGACGGTCTCGGCGAGATTCAAAATGACCGCCGAGACTTCACTTCTCGGCGGCCATTTGAATCTCGCCGAGACCGTCAGGCTGTATACAGGAGGATGGAGAGCAGCGCGCTGGGCAGGAAAGAGGGGGCTCTTTCCTGCCCCGACGTCACTAGACCACCAGGGAAGATCGCGTGACATGAGTAGGGAGAAGTGGTGACAGGGCCGGGGGGAGGGCGATCCCGAACTCGGAGGGCGGGCGGCCAGCCAGCCAGCCAGCTAGCCAAATCTACCTTCGGACTATAAGACGCACCCCCCATTTTCCTCCCAAATTTTGGGGGAAAAAAGTGCGTCTTATAGTCCGAAAAATACGGTAATTTGTTGCTTAGTTCAGATCTGAAACTAGGTACTAGCCATGGTTCAAACTTTTAGAAAAGCTCCTCCAATTTGGAACACACTCACTACTATGAAATTAAAATTGGATGCCTCATAGGGGAGGGGGTGGGAAAAGAGGATTTAAGAGGGTTTATGTAAACACCATGTTCTTTGTTGATTTGTTTGATCTGTTCCTTTCAAATAAAAATTGTTTCAATTAAAAACTGGGTGCCTCAGTGTTTCATACAAGAAAGGTCCTAATACATGTAAAGCTAAAACTTGGTGAGAAAACCCAAAAGGGCAATCTCAGAAGGAAGTTTAACAAAGGGAATGAGTGGACAGCGGTAACATGTACATCATAAAAACAAACAATAAGATGCAGTGGAAATAGAACAGCATAGTACTATTTTACACAGTTGATATAGTTCTCAAAACATTTTAAGAGGCAGCTATAAACTTTACCTAACAATCATTTCACCCTCCTCCCTCCCCCCCCCCCCCGACACTCAAAACTATTTAACCAGATAGGAATGGCTCCTTGCCATTTAAATAGGGTTTAAGTACCAAACCGCAGATATTTAGCAGGAAACAACCACTTATCTCCCACTGAATAGCCCGGTTAGCAGCTAGCTGCTAACCAGCTATATTGCACGACATAGCTGGTTAAACGCAGATATTCAGTGCCTAACCAGCTATGTTGAGCAGTCAAAGCAGGCCACTTAAATAGCAGGCCTATCTTTGACCACTAAAAAGTTAAGTGGTTAGTTCTGAATATCATATCGGCATAATTGGTTAACTTTGTAGTGGCCAAAATAAACCCAGATTTTCAGTGCCGGCTACTGGATGTGGCCTGGCACTGAATATCTGAGTTTAATGCCACCAGCGGACAGCAAACACGCTGCCTGCCACCGACTGAATATCAAGCCCATTAAGTCTTTTCTCTATGGATAATGCAAAAATAGTGATCACAAAAGTACACTTGTAGTGTATATATATGCCATGTACTGCTATGCCGCCTTAAAAGTGCAAAAAAAACCATTTTCTTCCAAGAAATATCTCAACTCGAGTCTCTCCAGGTCCTGGTCCGTCAATACCAGTAACAGGGCCTCTGCAGAATTTTCTGGCAATCGCTGACAAATCCTGCCCTTATAAGAACTCAAGCTGAGGATCCCTCAACAACAGAAAAACCTCACACAATTGCCAGAAAGATCTGCTTCAAAAGCAAGCAAATGGGTCTGGTTTCTACTAAAAGCATTAAAATACATGAATTGTACAGCTGTGTGCAAAAGTTTAGGCACGCCCGAACAAACTAAATGTTTCAACGAATCCCTAGGTGAACAGAAGCAGACAAGTTCTACATAGCATAAAGACAAACCTAACAGCTTTCAGCAAATTTTGTTGATATTAGCAGATTGAAAACAAACATATGAATATGGCAGGTGCAAAAGTTTGGAACCCTTCCAGTTGATTCATTACTAGTTTTTTTATAAAGTTGTTAAGGTCCAAAACGTTTAGTGACTTGTTAGGCCTTTAGTCATGTGAAGACTATTCCACAGTTGAACAAATGCTGACCCTTCCAACCTCTCAGCTTGTATTACAGATATCTTTATAGCAGTACCAGATGTAGAAAGTGCTGGACAGCAATGAGTAATTAGACATCATACCCCTCAATCCATAAATATGTGTGCGAAATTACAGAGGTTATAGAATACTGCCAGTTACATGTCTAACTTAATTGTTGTTAGCTGTTAATTGACTTTTTACCAATAAAAGCTCTTAATTGGCCATGATTTACTGTTAGGATAATTGAATTTAGGCGCTATTCTTTAAACACACCCCTGGATTCTATAAATAGCTGCCGAGATGCAGATACAACTTAATTGGTTGACAGGCTGTTAACCATCAATAACTGGATGCTAACTAATTATTGATGTTAATTGGCAGCAATTATGGTTTGCACATGCATCTGGCTGCCTGCTATTCTATAATGCTAGATGCCTAAATCCCATAGCTCAGAACCCAAAAGGGTGTGGCTGGGTAGGGGCATGGTAAGGGCATGGGCATTCCAAAAATTTGCTTGCAGTGTTATAGAGGAATGGGTCTCTGCGTCCAATTTGGGCATCAGGATTTACACCATATTTCAGCAGGCACAAGCCTGGTGTGCCAAGTTGGGCATGGAAACCAGCACTAAGCACTTTTCTAGCGCAAAACTTTTCTAGGACCCATTTTTCAGCACGATTTATAGAATCGCCCCTGTGGTTCCTAAATGCTGGATGAGTCCGGGGCGGGTTTTGCAACTGCATGTAGAAGTTATAGAATACTATCACTTGCATGCACAACTGCCAACACTTTGGAGTGAGCATTTACACCAGTCTTTGACATGGGTGCCTGAATGCTGATTTATGCTAGTATTGTATAATAGAAATCAGGGGCGTAGCCAGACACCCAATTTTGGATGGGCCTGGGCCCAAAATGGGTGGGCAGAACTCCGCCTTGTCCCACAAGTGGTCTCTCCCTCACTCGCCTGCATGCCATTTGGTCTCTCAAACATCCCCCCATCCCCTGCATACCTTTTAAATAGCAGCTTTTCACCGGCAGCGAGCAGCAACTAATACACAAAGTTGACCCCATAGCCTTCCCTCTGATGCAATTTCCTGTTTCTGCATAGGCGGAAGTATATCAGAGGGAAGGCTGTGAGGCTGGTTTGAGCAGTATGTATCAGTCGCTACTCACTGCAGGCGAAGATCTGCTATTTACGAGGTATGCAGGAGGAACAGTTGTTGGGTTTTCGGCTGGTGGGGCTTGGGGATCCTTGCCATCATAGGTGTGCTGCCACTGGGTGGGCCTGAGCCCAAAATGGATGGGCCTGGGCCCACCCGGGCCCACTCTTGGCTACGCCACTGAAAGAAATTACAAGCATAATTGCCATTATAGAATTGGTGCTTAGCGTCCAAATACTTGGCACCTAACTTTACATGGCCTTTCTTGAATTTACCCCCATAAGAGCCTGCCCCCAAAAGCTTACAATTTAAGCGAGTATCTGAGGCAAGAGAAGTTAGTGACACGCCCTGAGCCAGGGCCAGCCCCATCAATGAGTGACTTTTTTTTCAGTCCCTACCTAGTAACTTAAGCAACTGATGCCCCATAATGAGTCATTTCAGACTGTTTTGGATCCCCCAGAGACCATAAGCTGCAGTAACAGAAGCATGATTTGAACCCTGGTTTCACTGGTACTCGGCCCATTGTTCTATCCACTAAGCCACTCCCTCTCTGCTTATGCTGTCTACTTTCAACAGTCTGATTTTTTGGTGGAGGCTGAGGTTAACTTGGGTGAGCTCTAGGCAGTGCAGGTATTGATACCATCTCCAGTTTGCTTTTCACGGGCTTGTACTGTTGCTGACTCCAAAGTGGCAGGGCCAGGGTCCATCCATGGCTACACCCCTACTAAGCTGGATTCCTGCATTTAAGAATGAAGAAAAATCATTCTTAAAACACAGGGGTTGGCAATAAAAATCATCTCTGAATGCATCCACCTAGCAATTACAACTGTCAGAAACTATTTTTAAAATTGAACTGTTCAGATCATCAAGAAAAGTTTGATAAAACTGCCCAAAAACTGGTCACACCTGCAAACAAAACCTACAACTCACGGCAAATGAATGACCTGCTGAAATGTTTAACCAATACTGCAGCAGTTCATCCCGATGTCCACAGTGCAGCATTGTGTATGTAATCATCTACACTGGAGAGTTATGAGGAGGAAAGTTTTTACAACCTCACAAAACAGGAACCGGCCAGCCACTATCCCATCTAGCTACTGAACCAGTCTCTCTTCCCCCAACCCAGTCCTACTCATCTCTCCCCTCACCTTGTGGTGTTCTAAAGGTAACTGCCACTGCCAAAACAAAAACTCTTTCCTTGCTGACCTGCACAGCTCTTAGTGAATTTGGTGAACAGTGCAGAAACTATTGGTGGACCCGAGCCCAATGCAAGACTTCCTGCATGACATAGCTCAAACTCACTCAGTCATGGAGAGTAGAGAGAGGAAAGAAGGGTTTGTTTTGGTAGTGACAGTTAAAAAGGTATGAAAATCCCAGGTGCTCCAGGGACATTTTTGGTTGCCATGGTAACCTGGCACCAGGATTTGTTGGCCCTGATCTTAAAGCATTCAAAAGAAAACCTTGAAAAGCCTGAAATCTTCTGGAACAAACTGCACTGGGGTGGTGAAATGAAAATGAACTGTTCAGTCACAACCACTTAGGATGTATTTAGAGAAAAAAAGGTGAAGCACTTGAGGCAAAGAACACCTTGCTAACTATTAAGCATGGGTGGATCTATTATGCTTTGGGGTTGTCTGGTACCAGTGGCACAAAAAGTATTGAAGAATGGATGTTTCTGCAGAACAGCTATCTAAAGTATACCTCAAAAGCAAACATGAAGTAGAGGAAACCCCCTGCTCACTCTAGTACTCACATCCTTTTGTCAGTCTCACCAGAGGAGACTGCTGTTCTGCACCACCTCCCCAACTGCAAAGATCTACTGTACTGTAACTGCCTGTGCAATAGTATATTTGCCACTCAATCTATCTCCCTCCAGCCTCATATCAGCATCCTGGCTCTAAATCCTCTACTGATAAGTGCTTGCCTTTACATTTATACACAGGGATGGAAAAACAACATTTAAACACGTCAAAATTTTTAGAAACAATAGGGTAAACAACAATTTACAGCTACTCTTTTGGCATTATTTGTTCTCGCTTTTTATTCCCAGCCACAAGCTCTCCTTCCTCCCCCCCTCCATTTTCTGCCAGAAGCAGCTTCTCGCCTGCTTTGGTGGCAGGTGATAAGCTCCTTATTTTAGAGGTTTTTTTCAGCTTTTAAGTATCCGAATATCACTAATGTATCCCACCATGCCATCCCCTCAATTTGGCTGTGCACGTGCATATATTTTAGGTCTTAATTCTCACCTGTCTGTAAGATGCAGTTTCTGTAGTATTTTAGTACCCTCTCTCTGGGCTGTCTATACCCTCAAGATATAAGATTTCCAGTTAAAGGGTGCCCAAAGTCTGAATAGTCACCAAGGTCTAAATTAGACTGGCAGCTTCCTCAGCTCTAAAAGGAGCCTCATAACTTCCAGGCTGCCTGGCAGCTTCCTTGACCTCTCTCATGCTGGCTGAGCACAACAGGGGGCTTACTGAACAGAGAAAGTTCAGCTGCTGTATCCATGGTTATAAAAACTACTGATCTGCTATTGGGCTGGGGGAGGGTAGTGTGATAACTCACAGAAGATTACCTGCTACCTACTTCCTGCCAAGACCTGATAAAGTAGTCCTAAAGAGTTAGCCTGTTCTAGCAAATCAAAAAAAGTACTGTCTTGATGAACTTGGGGAAAACATACCCCAAAATACTTCATTATTTGCATAGTGCTCCCAGGTATACGCTGCACTTTACAGATATTTACACATTTGTTGCATGACACCACTAACAGTGCTCAAAAGAAGGTACAAGCAAAGCATTGAAACCAAAATAAGGGAAGCGCACATCACAAGATAGCACAAACGGAAGAACACAAAACAAACATACCAAGAAAAATGGAGTGATATGGTAAAATAAATTGTATATGTAATAAGATAATGGCCACAGCACAAATGAGACAATTACAAAGCTAACAGCTTTTACACTTTATGATGATGGGGGGGGGGGGGGGGGGGAGGAGGAGTGTGTTAAAACTAATGGCAACATTTATTTTTGAAAACTAGGGGGGGTCTTTTACTAACATATGCTAGCGTTTTTAGCTCACACTAGAAATCAGCTGGCACTAAATGCCGAGACGCCCATTATATTGCTGTAAGCGTCTCAGCGTTTAGCGCCAGCTGATTTTTTTTAGTGCAACCTAAAAACACTTGTGCAACTTAGTAAAAGACCCCCTAGGTAAGTAAAATTGAGGCTGCATAGTAAAACTAGGTAATGCAAAACATGGTATACCTAGCTTTAAAAAATATATATAGGTAAAAAGATTTTAATTAGGTGCAAGAATGGGCTAAATTGGGATTAATACAATATCAGTTATATTGGAAATTTTTAGGTTGTTTTGTTGATAGTCCAATCATATTTTTTGTTTTTTTTTATTTTATTGGTTAATGAATAATTTGTGACTGCTCTGATCTGTAGCTCCTAGGCCACTGTAGCATCAAAGATAAGTAAGGGTCATTTTTCAAACCCAACTAGTTTATTTAGTTAAAAATAACAAGCTTATATCAAAATGAAAGTGAAAATTGAAAGAAATTGAAAGATACATAGCTTTCAATTTTCAAACTTGGAAAATTTTGATTTTACAGGACAAGACATGCCAATTTTTATCAAGGTTCTACCCAACAAGAGACCATTTCTGCTGACTAAACTAATGTGTAGCTATCATGGAGTAGGGCTATCCTGGCTTGCTGTTCAATTGTGACATCATAAACTGATACGGTAACATGTGGCCTAAAAGAATCTACACAAACAGGATGCTTAAGAATTCCACATCAAAAAGTTGCATTGTAATCATGGCCTTGTATAAATGCTGGAAATTCAAGTGATTTGTTTCAACCAAAAATGAATTTTACGTAGTTTATTATACTAGGTAAAAATAAATCTACATAAACATTAGCAGAACTAGGTAAAGTAAAAAATACCTAGTTAAAAAAAATACTAGGTAAACTAGGTACCTAAAAACTAGGGTGCCAACACTATAGTTACAACTATAGAAATTAGTATTTTTATGATCTATTGCAAAATACTGGCAAGCTTTCCACATACCCAAAATCTGAGGAAAACACCGTAAAAAAAAATCAGACTAACGAAATGTAGTCACTAGGTAAGAACATAGATACTTAACAGTATTTTTTTCATGAATACTAGATCAAATGAGTCCAGGATGTGCTACTAACACACTGTGGGGTCCGTTTATTAGAGTGCATTAAGCCCTAACCCACGCTTAGCAAGCCAAAAACAGCTTACCGCAGAATGTGCTAAAGTATCTTGTGGTAATTGCTCTGTGTGTAATAATCATGCATAAACTATTTTCTAAATATTTGTTTTGAGGGTAAAAAGTGGGCATGAAAGCGCTAATCAGCTAGCGCGTTCAAATTAGTATGTGCTAACTGGTTAATGTGTACGGTGGGGTATATGAAGGAGCATTTAGCAATACCTTAAATAGGAGGTGGTAAGTGGTTCCCATATTAATATTTTTTCAAGCCTGCACACTAATGGAAAAATTAGCATGGGAACTACAAAAAGAAAAAAAGCCCTTTTATTAGGATGCGGTAAAAATGGGCACGCAGGAAAGTCTCATGCTACACTGTGCTAAACCCAGATTTTGCTGCAGCTTAGTAAAACGGCACCTGTGTTAGGCAACCATCTGGCTGATTGCATGTAACAAATTTGTTCCCAAAGGTCTTTGCCTACTTTAAACTTTTGGAACTAGTTCTTACATAGAGCCCTAACCCAGCAAAACACGGGAATGCCAGAAATACCAAGTATGTTTGTTGGCAACAAAATTTTAACGTATTTTCTTCAAAGCCCTGCTCATTTTGTCAGAAGCGTTACCAGGAAAAGAAAAGCTTGGTTGTCTTTTAATTTACTTCTTCAATAATCTGCAAAGCTACCGAGTTAGCTGTGAGAGTGTAATGCTTTGTAGGGCAATGCTGTACAAAGAAAACAAACCAGTCATTTTTTAATTATTATTGCGTTTATTTACAATTCCCACCATTAAAACAAGAAACCTCCCAGGTCATAAAGCAAGCCAAGAGCAATCAAAATTTATTGCTTCTTAGAACCCCCACCCCCACCCCCACCCCACTCAAAGACAAAAGGAGAAAAATAAACTGCTCCAGTGGAACAGAGGGAAGCATAAGACAAATTAAGACAGCTTGCACTGCCACAAAATCAAGTAGGTAAAGTGAGATTAGACTTGAAAAAAAAAAAAAACTGCCGGAAAGAGTTCCCTGCCATTAATTCACAGCTATAGCTGCTACTGAAGAAACTCCAATCACTTCATGTGCTGTCTCACTATTGCCAGTGACTGATACACCTTTCTATAAAAGGACCATTTTACAAAAAGAAGCATTTAGCACCCTTCAGAAATGCAGGGGGACATTTACTAATAGTTAAGTGTCCATTAACAGTATTAGTGCATGCTGGTAACATGTGACCTCCACAGTGAACCCGTACATTTAAAACAAACAATGATGCAAAGAAATCAACAAGCAGGATACAGTTATACAAGACAATTACAAAACAATTATAAAGAACTCTGCCCATAAGCTGCACCAAATTCATTATCATAAATTTAAGGAAACTGAACAGATCATTTAACTTTCAACTGAAAAATATAAACTATGTGGCTACCCAAATGGGAATAAAAGCCCCTCCAACTGGGATTCCTCAGCTCAGTTTTTAGCAACTCTGGGTTGAGGCAAATACTGTTCCTACCATGGACCAGAAAAGTGACTCGCCAAGAAAATGCTTCTGCAGAGATTAGCCAACTGCTCTCCTTCTGGAATGCCAACCCAAGGCCAAACCTGAAAGGAACACCCCAGGCAGCCATTGAATCATGGTGACATGCTCCCAACCCAAAAACAAAAATGTGGATGCCTGTCCCATTTGCTGAACTGCTATGACATAATGGCTCCTTGTCACCACTGAAAGAGAAGCCTCCCATACCTTGGAACCAAAGGGACTAGTCCTTTTTGAAACTGCACAATGAGCAGGAAGAGAGAAGGTGGACTGTTCACCAACACAAGAATGCTCTAATTCCTAGAGTAAGAGCAATTGACTCTCGCTTACAGAAATGATTCTCAGAGGTAGCCAGAAACCCTGTTCCCATCTAGTCCCAGACTAACATGCAATGGGGGAGGGAGGGACGGAGGGCCTCAAGGATTTTTTTTTAATTTTTATTTTTGTTGCATTTGTACACCGCGCTTTCCCACTCATGGCAGGCTGAGTGCGGCTTACATGGGGCAATGGAGGGTTAAGTGACTTGCCCAGAGTCACAAGGAGCTGCCTGTGCCTGAAGTGGGAATCGAACTCGGTTCCTCAGTTCCCCAGGACCAATGTCCACCACCCTAACCACTGAAGCAGCCCAGATTTGACAACTGCATATAACAAATGTAAACCACTTTGGTTGTACCACAGAAACGTGGTATATCAAATTCATTACTCTTTACTCTTTGACCCTAGCCCTCGCCCCCTTCCCCATATTGCTTCTATAGAAGGAATGGTCCTAGATCCTAAATAGATCAGACCCTACAGAATTTGAACTCTGCAGGGTTAAAGGTGAAGAGATGTGTTCTAGGAGGATGACCCACCTCTCCAATCTGTACTTTCCACAAATCTTCCTACTGCTGAATGGAAAGCCTTCTTGGCGTCATCCAACACCAAATAACCACTCTGGGACAGCTCAACTGATCCCAAACCACCTGCAGTTGAGAATTGAACCTTCCAAGAACCCCGCTACCCTGCAGAACCATATCCGGGACACCCTTCTACCAGGACTTTTTCAGGGTCTGCATAGTGCGAGAAAACCAGTAAGGCTCCACTCCTCTAAGCTAGCAACTCCAACACACACCTCTTTAGACATGGTTTTGCTGTCTGAAAAGAAATGACCTGGACCTTCTGGCAAAAATAGGGAAAAATAGATCATTTCAAAATAAAAAATGAAACTGTGATCAATCAAATCAGAAAACATAAATGACCACTGTGGGTGAACCAAAATAATTCAACTAATCAGAACAGTGGGAGGAAAAGCCTAAGAGCCTAGGCTGCAACTACTTTTGTTCTCGCAATCCTGGATAGGGAACCTCATAGGCATAAAAACCTCCCACTGACAAAATTACTTAAATGTGTGACTTTATAAATTGGGTGAATCCTCAAAAAACCTCTCCAAAACTCGAACTTGAAAAAAACATCCACAAAACTTGTTAGAACTCAAACATCAAAGGGAGCAGAATTAACAAAAAAAAACAAAAGGTCGGGTCCCACCAACGTTGGCCTTCCTTTCCTGTAAACTCAGGTGAAAGATATGGTTAAAAAAAAAGTTACTCACCATTAAATCGGCATACTGCTTACAAATTCCTGCTCCAGCAAACATGGCCACCAATCAAATTAGTTTCACTTTTATTTTGGCGTGACATCACTTCCTTTGGAAGTGTAATAACAGTCTTGTGAACTAGAAGTCTGACTACATTAATGTAAACAACAAGCTCAAATATGAAACATATGAGTATAGAAAATGTACATGCACAATAATGCCAAAATAAAAAATGCTGCCATTCAATCTTAGCATTAAGACCCATCGATTCCTGCAATCACAGCTTGAAAAATCCTTTCCTGTTCACGATGAAGCAGTTTCAATTTCCTAACGCCCCTAAAATGTAGCGCTGGAATGTGATCCAACCCGCAATATCTCAAATCCATAAATTGATGCTTACTGTCTATGCAACGTTGGACTATCGGTTCTTCTAGGTAATTTATCTTCAAGCAACTCTTGTGCTCCCCCATTCGAACTTTAAATTGTCAGGTTGTTTGACCCACATAGATTTTGGGCAGGAACAAATAATCACAAACTACATGATCTCACGTGCAAATTAAACTGTTGCAGGGAAATGGGGTGCATAAAGGTTCCATCTACTTCCACTGTTACGTCGCACATCTTACAGGTTTCGCACTTCAAATGTTCCCTTTTCACCGATACTGAAGACTATTGGGATCCGATGTAGGCAGTACACAGAAGCTCTTTCGGCACCTAACCACTATACCTCTATTCAGGACATTTCGTCCTTTAGATTGTAAGCTCCTTTGAGCTGGGACTGTCCTTCTTTGTTAAACTGTACAGCGCTGCGTAACCCTAGTAGCACTCTAGAAATGTTAAGTAGTAGTAGTATGGTCCTTCAAATAAGCAAATCTCAAATTAAAGAAGGGTTTCTCCAGTGATAAAACATCCCAGTGTCGGGGTTCCCTATCCAGGGTTGTGAGAACAAAAGTAGTTCTAGCCTGGGGTCTGAGGCTTTTCCTCCCACTGTTACAATTTTTGGATTAGTTGAATTATTTCGGTTCATTCACAGTGGTCACTTGTGTTTTCTAAAAATAGATTAATTTCTCATCCTCTAGTTGAGGGTTCCTTTTACTAAGGCGTGGCAAAAAATGGCCTATGGTAGTTAGAGTACATCTTTTGGGTGAGTGCTGAGCCATTTTTTACTGCATCTGGGAAAAAGAGCCTTTTTTTTAAGGGGCCAGGAAAAAAAGACTCTGCGGTAAAATTGAAACCAGCACGCGCCTATTTATGCCCTCAGCCCTTGACACCACCCATTGACCTAGCGATAAGGGCTCATGCGCTACACCCATGGTGACTGGTCAGCATGCGCCAAATGCCGATTAATGCCAGAAATGCCATGCGTGGTAGGAAATTTAAAAAGTAATTTGTTTCCGGCATTATGGGTGTGCGCCAAATCTGAAATTACTGCCAGGGGGCGCCCTAGCCTGGCAGTAGTCTCATTTTGGTGTGTGCTGCACACATGTAGAGCCTACACTGCCTTTGTAAAAGGGCCCCTCAAAGCCTTATTGTAAGAGAGGCTTCCAAAAGGGAACATGCCACATCCTCATCACACCTCTGCCTAATCCAGAAAAGAGCAGTTAATGGGACTCGAGGGACTCCTCCCAAGGTCCCCCAGATGCCAGGGGCCACAGACAGCAGAACTCACAGCAGGCAGGTGCTTCTGAAAAAGTGGTTCTGGGGCACCAGACAAGCTCCCAGAATCATGCGCACAAGGTTTGTGAGTTCTTTCACCAACTGCTGCTCAAAGGGGTTCAAAACACAACAGACTTCACAAGGCCCCCTACGTTATTGGGCCTTGCTAGGGATGAAGGAGAGGACCTCCTCAAACTCAGTCTGAGAACCCCACACAGCCAGAGGCTCAACCATAGTGCACGTGCTGCAGACTGCACCCCAGGGAGCCAGGTCTCTAGAAGAATCCTGCCTCACCAGTCCGATCTGCACCAACTTTTGGAAGCAATGCCTTGGTGGATGAGCACGATCATCTCAGTCAACACATCTGCAACCTGGGCATATTTTTGCCAGTCAGTATATTCTTCCTCTCCCTGCAGAGGTTTGAAGCTTAAGCATAATTGATTCCTCTCTTTCATAAATCATTTTACAAATCTGGGGAGCAGTGTTTTAGAAAGGACATTCAAGTCTATACGTCATATATGGACATCCATTCCTCAAGTATTCTAGAACAGCATCTGCTGACACACAGTCTGTGTTAAAATACATGAGAAATCGACGTTCATGTGCTGGAGATGTCCAGCATGAACATCCGTTTTACAAACTGAAACGTCCAAAGTATGAATAGGGGAAAAACAAGGGACATGGACATCTTTGTGGCAGCATAGGAATATCCATTTTATACAATGGTCATGTAGCCATCCATGCAGAGGGGTAGACTAATGATTAGGGCAGGGGGCTGAGAAGGGAGGCCAGGTTCAAATCCTACTTCAACTGTTTGTGATTTTTTTTTTTAATTTGTGAACCCTGTAGGGTCAGAAAAAAAAAAACCCTACTGTACCTGAAAGTACACCATTTCAATAGCCTTCGGGCTTGCAGGTTTCTTACAAATTCAGGTACAGTAGGTGTCTTTCTGTCCCTGGAAGGCTCACAGTTGAATTACACTGGACATTTTCTGCAGAACTATCCACAAGCCACTGAATATGACTGGTTAGCCCCAAACAAGCGATTTAACTAGACAGTTAAATTGCTTTATTTTATTTGTTACACTTGTAGCCCACATTTTCCCACCTATTTGTAAGCTCAATGAGGCTTACATAGCACCGGAGAGGTGTTTGCAGACTCCGGTGAGAACAAATACAAAGTGGTGCTATGGTAAGATAAAGTTCATGTGGCGTGGCCACACCAGGGAGACGTGTATGGGAAGAGTTGAGTTTTGTCCATTACGTGCTTTAGTTTTGTTGTGCTGTAGGGATCGAGCATTTAAGTTGGATCGATCCCTGCTTGTTTGAAGTCTTCTTTCCCACAGAAAAAAAAACAGGGATGTACACAGAGCAAAAATTTTCAGTTCATTTGGCTGCTGCCCCCCCCCCCTCCTCCCCAATGTTTGAACATTTTTCAGTTTCACACGTTTTAATAAATCTTTAGTGCACACTAATTGACCTAAAATGCATTAGGTTAATGTGTGCTAAATTTTTTTAAAGCATGTTAATGAATGCACATCCCTAAAGCTACTTAATGGTTCGAGTATGAGGTCTAATCAAATTATGTAACCTTGTCGAAAATATCATGAGGCTGCATGGCTCTGGTCACACCTGCTTAATTTATTAGTTTTTGGTCTACCATTTGCAGAAGTACTGGTACAGCTGGTGACAAGAAAAACATCAAGTCACAATTTAAGTTCCAACAATATGGAAGGTGACGACAATCATATGACAAAAAAAGGTTAAATCTAAACCCGGATTTCTAGGTTTCACTGCTCTGTTGAACTTCCTGTATGGCAAGGCAAGCAAATTTTCCACATACGAAGTCAAAGCTTTCAAAACTACTTGGCAAAGCCAAGCTGTATTTGTAGCATACATTAATCCACAGAAAATAACTCTAAATTACATCATATTCTTGTGTATCACAAGAAAATACTTTAGCTTGGACACTTACATTCATACAGAAAGCTAATTAACAATTATTTTTTAGCAACTCAGGGGCCCCTTTTACTAAAGGGCATTAAGCTCTAACATGCAGTAGTGTGCACCAACAAGCTACCGCAAATGTGTTGAAGCATTATGTGGTATTTTGCCTCTTAAGCACGCAGTATCCCACATCTTACTTATTTTTTTGAAATATTTTTAGGAGGCGGAGGAGAGTGGGCATTCCAGCTAGCAGGTTAGGATTAACTGGAGCTAACTGGATATTGCAGGGTTAACACAAGAACACTTAGCACCTCCTAAATAAGAGGTGGTAAGTGCTCACATTTAAATTTTTTGCAGGTACTGCATGCTAATGACATTAGCACACATCCTACAAACAAAATAAATACATACATAAATAAAAGAAATGCCCTGCAATGTGTTGTGTTAAATCTAGGCTTAGAACTAGATTCTATATTTGGTGCCTGAAAATTCTGCGCTGAAAAGATTTCCACTTAGGTGTATTCTATAAATTGAGTTTATAGAATGCGCCTAGCGGCCACGCCTCTGCCTAACTCTAGGCACATCCATTCACGCCAAGTAAAACTTGGTGAAAATACCGCTGCCTAAGTTAGACGCGGAGCAGATGTATTCTATAACTCTGCGTGTAATTTTTCAGAACACCCACAACCCGCCCATTCCACTCCTCCTTTTTGGCAGCTCGCATTAGAATTTACGTGACCACTATACAGAATATGCTTAACAAGTTGTGTGCTTAAATTCTAATGCCAATTAGTGTCAGTCATTATTTAAGTGTGAATTATCAGCAGTGATTGGCTTAAGGTAATTAAATTGCACACGCAAATTGTGTGTTTCAGTCTCGCTATATAGAATCTGGAGATTAGTCTGCAAGGTCCCGTGTTAGAATTGATAAGTTTGGATTTTACTGCACTGTAGTAAAAGGTCCCTTAACTGTGCTGTCATTGTAGAGACCCTGAATTGATGATTTTTCATGTTCTGTTTCACAGTACATTTTTAAAGGAAGTTCGGTACTATATATTTGCTATTTGATAATGCAATTAGATGCATGCAGTCTGACTGAACCACAGTCACCTCTAGCACAGAATAAACTCTCATAGGCTGATGCTCAAAATATAACACCAGCAATAAAGGCAATTTGCACTGGACTAGCGCTGGCATTAGTAAGCGCAGAATGCTCAGAGGGCACTAGCGCAGGAGAATCTCCACGCCAAAGATTAGTACAAATAGCATGCAGATATAGTCAAACAGATTGTTAATGAGGTTATTTCCTATTCCCTCTCAACACTTAGAGAACAGCGCACAAAATAAAGCAGCTCTTACCGCTGAAAACCTAATGCCAGCTCGGAGCACATTAGGAGGTTTGAAGAGAGGATTTCTCACAAATCTGTTGGTTATTAAAGGGTCCTTTTACTATGCTACAGAAAAAGGGGACCCTGCAGTAGAATCAGTGCGTGGATTTGCCACGTGCCAAAGCCCCTTTTACCACAGCAGATATTTTCTTTTAAAAAAAAAGGAAATGGATATGAAGTACACATCTGTCATGTAGCCATTTCCTGAGGGAGCCTTTACTGCCTTCTATCTATGAAGCGGTAAGCCAGACCTCGCAGCGGAAGGGGGGGGGCACATTTTGGTCTGCCACCCCCTGCAATTTAATACCTTGCTGAAGCCTTCATCCAGCACTGGTCTTGGCGCCGCCGCGTTGCCTGCCCTGCTCGCTCTTCCCCTCATGTCCAGCATGCTTCTTTTAGTGAAACTGAGCATGCCAGCAAAACCAGAGGCCCAGAAGAAATTGGGGGGGGGGGGGGCAGGCCCCCATGGCCCCACGTAGCTATGCCACTGGCTCCTGTGCTAACCCGGCGGTATCTGGGCAGTGCCGATTACTGCCAGGCAAGCCCTCGGTGCAAAAATAAAAAAGAAACATTTCATGCTGAAAATGGTGTGCAGTGGGGGCAGCATTACAGGAGCCCCTACAGTAGTGCCGGACTGGCAAGCGGCAAGCCCATGGTAGGCTTGCCAAGCCTTTGTAATTTGGAAGCAAGCCTCTAAGCACTGGTAGTGACAGACGAACGTGTCTGAGTCAAGAGCAACGCGAAAGGGAAAGGTACACAAAGGCACTCGTTTCCTGCGCTTAAATATAAACCTTCCAAATTAAATAAATAAAAATATTGAAAACGTATATTTGAAGGCGCAGAAAACAGGCTCTAATGTGTGCTTCACTTTCAGGTTTGCCCGGCACATGCGCACGAGAGCTGAGCTTACCATGAAACTCTTCTGCGATGCCAAGCACATTCCCCTCCCCCCTTGCTTTCACTTTTACAGTGCGTATATAAGCTACAGTGCATTAGCAAGCTAGTTTTCTGAACTGTTCTGGCAGTATGGGCTCTGAATGGTTTTTACCGTAGGAATTGTGAGCATTGGCCCATCAGTTAGGCAGAACCTGGTCTTCCTGAAATGGGAATTCACAGCTGGAGGAGCCAGAACATGTTATGCATATATAAGGGTTTGTCAAACTTGAGAAAAAGATCTGTGAGGTAATAGGGAACAATAATGGACACAAAGATTAATCCATAATAAAGACTTCTTTTTTATACAAAACTGCAGCAGCTTGGTTTCATGTTTACAGATTTTAAATGAAACATACCTATTCTGCATAATCTGTTAATTATTTGTAAACAACTTGACTTAGTAATGTTGTACAATTTAGTGCAACAAAAACCTTAGAGAAATAAACAAACAATCTACTGACCACAAAGATCTTGTAAAAAAATGACTCTGCAAGAAGATTTGATTGCCTATATCCAAACAAGGGCAGATCTGGCTTTTCCAAATCAAATTTCTATTCAGAAAGAAAAACAAAAAAAACACTACATAAACTATTTTCCATTGAGCAAGGGAAAACTCAAAATCCTGCTCACAAAACAATGTTTACTCCTTTTCTTACTCAAGAAAAATTCTTGCTGTGCAGGACACAGAAAACTCACTGTGTGCCCTGGCACTACTTGAAGACAACACACAAATAATGGATGTCACAGCTCTTTTTCTGGCACAACGGTTAGGAACGTCCAAACAAGAATGGGAATCAGGGATGGACGGAATCATCTGCATTATTCTAACCTACATAAAGCAGGAAAGGCTAAAGTTACCGATCTTACATGCAACGCAAACACAGCAAAAAATACCACACCAAAAGAAAAAAAAGGGAAAAATTTATCTGGCATATCAATATGCAGAGTAAAAGTCTACAAATATGGATTGTTATATTGTACAGAAATTGGCCATTCTTTAACTCCTTGGTCATTACTACCAGTCCTTGAGGGCCACCAATGGGCCAGGTTTTTCAGGATCTCTCTAATGAATCTACATGGAAGATTTGCATACAATGAAGGTAGGGGGTATGCAAATCTTATATGCATATTCATCAGCGATATCCTGGTCTGTTGGCAGCCCTTGAGGCCTGGGAGTAAAGACCAAGACCCAACTCCTTAGCTGAGCAATTAATCTGAATTTAGTAGTAAAAAGGCCCAATAAGAACCCTTCTTGATTATATTCAGAGTTCATTTCATTGTGCTTAAGGATCTGACCACGTGTTAAGATATTTTAGGAGAAAATATATAGCTTCATAAACTTTAAATAGCATCAAACTTTTTTCAGTTTACAGAGCTGCCTTTTGAAAGAACACAGGAAATTTCTTGCTGCCATGGAAACAATCTGGTTTGTGATCTCTGAGTTTCGAAACACTTTTTGCCTTGTTTGCAAACAGGACATGGACAAATACAATTAAATATCAGACTACAGTTTTTGATTGTGGATTGCCAGTGCTGGATCGACTTCTAAATCACAAATCCTTTTTTTATTACAAAAATGGATCTAGAACTGAAAAAGTGATGGGCCCCAGGCCTAAAATTTGACACCTGGAGCCAGCCTATACTAGAGAGAAACCACCACTACAGTTTGGTCAGAGATGAATGGACAAGTCAAGTGGTCAGGCTGAACCAGGCCTGGAGGAACTGCCTCTGCTGCTGAAGCAGTTAGACCAGGCCCAAGCAGAAGAACTGCTGAAAGTGGGCCAGAGTCAGTAAAGCAGCTGAAACTGGGGAGGGAAAGGGGAAGAGAAAGGAAGCAAAAACAACAAAATATAAAAACTGTCATAAAAACAAACAAAAGAACTAAAGAAAAAAAATACTCTTCCTTGCTCCTACAAATACATTTTTTTTTTAATCAGAGAGTCTGTAAGCTTCATGGGGAAGTTAAAGCAACAAACAGCTGCAGGGAAGGCAGGGGTCAAATGCCACTTAATCCCTTGTGGCAATCAGTAAAACTTACCGGGCCAGCCAGTTTAGCAAGCACGTTATTCAACAGGGAAATGCACATAAGGGCTCTACAGGCTTTTTACCATTTGCAGCAGAAGACACTGGGAATCACATGTTAATTTATGTTTCCTATTCTGTATTTTATTTAATGTTTGTAAGCCACATTGTGCCTGCATGAGTGGGAAAATGTGGGAAATAAGTGAACAATAAATAAATAAATAAAATAAATTAATTTATGTAAATCAGCAGATCAGTATTCAAATGTGCATTCCAAGGGATGTACAGCCATTTACGAGCAATGCACAGAAAGGCCCGCCTACCTTTTCCAGGGGAAATTTTTGGGGAGGTCTGGAGTAGTCATAGTGTAGCTTCTTGGCGAGGCAGATCAGAAATACACAGGCAGTGTGGTGGAGCAAAATGTAGCCAAGACATCAGATGAAACTGGGCCAGGGTCAATTGGCATGTATGAACTACCAAGCCTTCCCTACTCCCAGCACACATGGAAAGCCGGCTGACAGCAGCTTCAGCAAAGCAGCCACAGGCAAGAGCACACGTGTCACGCCAGCCTTAAGCTTGCTTTTCGTGTGCCTCTTTCGAAAGGGAAGACAACCCCCCACCTCCCCTTGACTTGTGTAGCCTGTTGGCAATGCCCGTAATGTGCCCTCGTTTTTGGGCAGCGATCACTAAAAACAACAGTCAAGCTGACCTGAGCGGCTTATCCTCAGCACCTGCCATTAGAGGAAGGACAAATCAAAAAGGTTTGGGGAAAAAAAAGCTAGCTATGGCTTTCATACACGCAGCTTGAATGCGTGTACGAAAGCCGTGGGTAGCACACTGATCAGGCACTGAGCAGCCACACTGAGCAATTGACTGTTCTGCACATGTGCGGCTATTTCTACACATTGCTCGCTATTTATAACTCAGTAATTTTTACTGAGGTGGAAATAGTGAGCTGTACTTTATGGGGATGGGGACTTTTGTGCATCAGCTCCTCAGACTGTAAGCTTTTTGGGGCAGGGGACCTATTGTACCTGAATGCCTATTGCACAGCACTGCATACATAAGTACATAAGTACATAAGTACATAAGTAGTGCCATACTGGGAAAGACCAAAGGTCCATCTAGCCCAGCATCCTGTCACCGACAGTGGCCAATCCAGGTCAAGGGCACCTGGCACGCTCCCCAAACGTAAAAACATTCCAGACAAGTTATACCTAAAAATGAGGAATTTTTCCAGTCCATTTAATAGCGGTCTATGGACTTGTCCTTTAGGAATCTATCTAACCCCTTTTTAAACTCCGTCAAGCTAACCGCCCGTACCACGTTCTCCGGCAATGAATTCCAGAGTCTAATTACACGTTGGGTGAAGAAAAATTTTCTCCGATTCGTTTTAAATTTACCACACTGTAGCTTCAACTCATGCCCTCTAGTCCTAGTATTTTTGGATAGCGTGAACAGTCGCTTCACATCCACCCGATCCATTCCACTCATTATTTTATACACTTCTATCATATCTCCCCTCAGCCGTCTCTTCTCCAAGCTGAAAAGCCCTAGCCTTCTCAGCCTCTCTTCATAGGAAAGTCGTCCCATCCCCACTATCATTTTCGTCGCCCTTCGCTGTACCTTTTCCAATTCTACTATATCTTTTTTGAGATACGGAGACCAGTACTGAACACAATACTCCAGGTGCGGTCGCACCATGGAGCGATACAACGGCATTATAACATCCGCACACCTGGACTCCATACCCTTCTTAATAACACCCAACATTCTATTCGCTTTCCTAGCCGCAGCAGCACACTGAGCAGAAGGTTTCAGCGTATCATCGACGACGACACCCAGATCCCTTTCTTGATCCGTAACTCCTAACGCGGAACCTTGCAAGACGTAGCTATAATTCGGGTTCCTCTTACCCACATGCATCACTTTGCACTTGTCAACATTGAACTTCATCTGCCACTTGCACGCCCATTCTCCCAGTCTCGCAAGGTCCTCCTGTAATCGTTCACATTCCTCCTGCGACTTGACGACCCTGAATAATTTTGTGTCATCGGCGAATTTAATTACCTCACTAGTTATTCCCATCTCTAGGTCATTTATACATCCAGTAGTGCTATAAAAATAGGTATTATATGCATGCTTGTTTTAAGGAGGGATCAATCACTGTACTTTGTGCTTCCCATTGCTACCACAAGATACACTTCAAATGATGAATATGCCAAATATAGAGCCATATTTACTAAGCATCCTCTCCCCCCCCCCCCCCCCCCCGACAGAGGTTTCAACCTTAGAAATCAGACCTAAGCTTTCTAAACACTACTTTGCAATGGATCCTGTTTTACAGAGGTCTTCTCACAAGGTTAATATACAACGTTACTGATATCTTTCAAGCTTGTTCAAAACCTTGCTCAGTTTTGGCTGCTATTACTGAAACTGGGATATCATTCAAAAATGCCTGGAATCTGATACCTATGTGTAAAACCACACAGAGCTAACTACTGGGGATGTAACAAAGTAGTCACATTTTCACCTTCCAGATTAGCTTTTCTGTACTTTTTTTTTGGGGGGGGGGGGGGGAAGGGTTGAAAATATCTTTATTGTTAAAGCCACAACAGATAGAATAACAACTGTACATCAACATCAACACACTATGCAGTTTTCCTATACAGTAACAGATTTTTGTATTTTTCATTCCACTCCCTTGCTATTAAATTCCATCATTACAGTCAAAAAGTGCCACCCCCCCTCCCACACACACAAACAGCAACCAGCTCATTAAACCTTTAAAATTATTTAACAGAGCAGAGCAGACCAGACTCGCATCATTAGGGTACCCAAGTAAGGAGTCTCATGTCTTGAGAAAATGCTTCTTAAATAGTGTACCAGCAGTTTCCACAGACATTATTTCCATCTGCAATAACTCATGCATTTAATTTCTCCATAGGATAACCGTTGGGGGGTGATTTGTTATCCATTGCAGCAAAATATATCTATTCGCAATCAAACAAGCATTGGATAAAAATAAAGTTAAGACTTGCATTCCTTCGTCACATCATTCACCTTATCCAACGAACTCCCACGAGGAGTCATGCACAGTTGCTGCCTACACATCAGCCCTAGGTGATCCCATAAAGCAGTCCAAAAACCAAGTGTATTCAGACACTCCTACACAATCCTTAAAAGTACCTTTTGGATGGTCACATTTAAGACAACCTCCATTTGTAGGAAGCCCCCATCTTGCAAGCTCCAAAGGGATGGATATATATATAAGCGATTAAGAAACTTAAAATGTAACTCTCTTAGCTGACTGCTCTCTACCAAACCTACTCCTCCATGGAGACTCCTGTGACAATCTTCATCAACATAGGATTCCCCAAATTCCTACTTTCACACAGCTCGCTCAGATGGGAATCCCCTAAATCCTTGCTACCTCCCTATTTCTTGTCAAACACCAAATCTGTTCTATGGGCAAAGATTAAAATGTGCACATAATGTCTTATCTTTTTTATAAAGATAACAATCCTGGGCAAGTAATCCATAAGAAGACTTTATGGAAGCATATTCCAGCAAAGTCACCTCATCATCTTCTAACAATTGGGTCACCATAGAAAGGTCAGTATCCTGTATCACCAAACTCTGAATTTCCAAATATCCAGTCTCGTGCATAATCGCAGTTGACAAGCTATACAATAAACCTTCAGGTCAGGCAGCTACAAACCATCCTCCTTCTTTGGTACCTACAACAAATTCATGCCCATCCTGGCCTTCTTCCCATCCCAAAGAAAAGTCTGTAGAATAAGATGTTTTAATTTAATATCTCGATGCTTCAGAATGAGTGGCAAATGCTGCAAGGGATAAAACCATTTCGGAAGGAAAATCATTTTAGTAATACAAGCTCTTCCCCACACTGAAATGGGCATTGCTTGCCATTTCTGAAAGAGTCCCTGCATTGCTCACAAAATAGGTGTCACATTTACAGACTACAACTGAGACAAATGACATGGAATCATTAAGTCTAAATACTTCATACAATCACCTACCCAACAGAGTAGAAAAGGTCCCTCCCATTGGCACTCATATTCGTCCTTCAAACTACAGCCTCGAATTTGTCACAATTTACGTGAAGTCCAGAAATCTCAGCATGAGCCTGCAGATGTTGAAGCATACATGACAAAGAGGTTCTAAGGGCAGTAAGCTCTACAAGCAAAATTGTCAGAATACCCACTAGAATACCCTGAAAAGCTGGATCATGCATGAGCATCAAAGCCAACAGTTCTATTCTGAGGATGAACAATGAAAGGGAAAAAGGGCACCCTTGGAAGTCCAACAGAGTACACGTCAAGACAGATGAGAGGACCTCATTTACTGGCACCCAAGCTGTAGAACCCTCATACAGTAGCTGTACCTAGCTTGCAAAACAAAAATGTTCCAGAACTTCACAAAGATACTCCCGTGAAACAGTATCATAAGCATTTTCAATGTCAAAGCTTACTAATAAAGCTTCTAAGGTGTCTCACTGTACTCTGCATTTTGTTTTAAATGTATTAGCATTTATTAAATATGAAATCTATCCAAGTGTGAACATCATCTTTTATTTTACACACTGACTTTTTTCCTCTGAAGAAATACAAATATGAAATACTTTCCACACTACAGCAAGTGTGACACTGTGGGGTTCATTTTCAAAGGACTTAGACTTACAAAGTTCCATCGATTACCATGTAACTTTATAAGTCTAAGAGCTTTGAAAATATGTTTGTCTACGAACCTTTGCACAACTTTCCTTCCATAGCAAAAAAATACAGACATCCAGTATTTGAGTAACATCTAGTTCATATGCCCCCGTCATGACAAATTGCCCCATATGAATCCTGAAGATTTCCGCCCACAGGTTAGCTAGGTAGTCGTTTTCAGGATTACTTTATGTTTACCAGAGATCTGAAAATGTTTACCAGAGATCTGAAAATCTTTCCAGGACTTACTCACCAGGTATTAGATATACTTACTACATACTCCCTATCTCCAGTAATTAGTCTGAAGGATTTGGGGGGGGGGGGGGAGATATGTGACAAACACACCAGTTAATTTCTTCCCTGTTGAGTGCAATTTCCAACACTCTCCTGGGGAAATCCTCTCCCCCTGCTGCCCTGCAAAATGTGTACACCAATCTCAATCCACCTATGTTCAGAACTTGCAAACTCTGGTAGGCAGAAAAATGTTATTTGATTGAAGAGGTGATTATGTTGGCTAGAATTATTGCATTTATCCAGAAAACAGTTTTTCATACTTAATAGGTTTTGGAACGCACCTCTTCCATGGTGGGGGGGGGGGGGGGGGGATAATAAAAAGAATCCACAAAAAAATTTAAGTTTTAAAAAGAATGCATTTCAGAAGCACTCTATATCACAGAAAAACTTTGTAAACTTTATATGTAGATTTTTAAACCGACCCTGGCTCAAAACTGCTTGCTCCAACTCATAAAGGGGTCCTTTTACTAAGTTGCAGTAGGCACTAATGCATGATTAAAAGGAATTATCACAAGGCACACTGAGGAATCTCATGCTAAATTTTAAGTGTGCACGTGCTACCCACACGCTAAAAAATATTTTGTATTTTTTGGTCGAGGTTGTGTATCTGGGGGCGGTTAGTGTTGCATTTCTGCGCTGTTAGCATGCCAGCACTGCTGCACGTATTTGCATGCACCTACAAAAGAGGTGGCAGTAAGGACTCGCACACTAAGTTTTGTTAATGGCCCATACGCTAATGGCAACATTAGCACGTGGACATTAATTCAGAAAATAGAAAATTGGCCGTTTTCCAGTTGCGGTAGAAATGAGCCGTGTAAGGGCGTGCTAAGGCCACTTTCTACCACAGCTTTGTAAAAGGACCCAAGAGTATCATATATCTTGGCAGATGTAGTGTCACTCTCCTGCCGGCAACGCTTATAAATGTGATGGCAAAAGCTCACTCGAGCATATTCCCATAGAAACTTTGAAAGGTATTAGTCCGCAAACGAACCTTTTCCGTAGATGGGAAGGCGGTAGAACTAGAGGACATGAAATGAGATTGAAGGGGGGCAGACTCAAGAAAAATGTCAGGAAGTATTTTTTCACGGAGAGAGTGGTGGATGCTTGAAATGCCCTCCCGCGGGAGGTGGTGGAGATGAAAACGATAACGGAATTCAAACATGCGTGGGATAAACATAAAGGAATCCTGTTCAGAAGGAATGGATCCTCAGAAGCTTAGCCAAGATTGGGTGGCAGAGCCGGTGGTGGGAGGCGGGGCTAGTGCTGGGCAGACTTCTACGGTCTGTGCCCTGAAAATGACAGATACAAATAAAGGTAAGGTATACACAAAAAGTAGCACATATGAGTTTATCTTGTTGGGCAGACTGGATGGACCGTGCAGGTCTTTTTCTGCCGTCATTTACTATGTAAGGACACGCAGTAAAAAAAATGCTTGCCCAGACTTCAGTCATTCTCTTCCTCATTTTAGTGTGCTCCAAACTACTTATGCAAGCCAGCTTAGCAGAATTCTACAGGGAAACAGCAGAAAGACAAAATTGTACAGCTCATTTCTAATCATAAAATCTTATGAATTACAAGGATGCGAAAATGATCATACGTACACGCAATGTTTGAAAAACAAAACAGATGTGGAAAAAAAAAACTTGAATGCCGGCCCCAAATACAGGAACCCAAGGGAAGAAAATGTCATTTTACTAGTTGTTTTTTTTTTTTGTTTAGTTCTGTGTGGTTTTGCTTTGGCTTGCTTCCCCTTCCCCCACACCTTATGTCCAACCTCTCTGCCACTATCCCCTCTTCTTTGATGGCCAGCAGCATTTCCTCTCTTGGACACAGGTGAAGTCACCAGGGATTTTTCTAGCTCTGGAAGAGAGTCTTCAGATGCACTACACACCTTTTTGTGCCATCATTCCCTTAAACAGAGCAAGAAGGACCATTCCATTCACATTCCACACATCTGAGGCATCAGTTTATACACTGCACATTACAAAGGAAATTATTCAAATTAGGAGAATTTCATTTTCCAACTAGACAGGTACTTTTACCTCAATCAGCCAATGACCTCTCACAGAAGCAAAAGAATACGTACAGCAGTGATACCCAAACCAGTCCTGGAGGAACCCTAGACCAGGGACGGTGCTAGACACGATGGGGCCCAGGGCAGATGCTAGAGAGGGGGTCCCAAAGCTTGCTTACAGGGTGTCCATCTTTCAACTTCAGGCAGGTTTGGTGCCCTCTAACATGGGGGCCCAGGGCAATTGCCCTGTTTACCCACCCCTAATTCTGCCCCTGCCCCAGACAGTCAAGTGTTCAGGATATCCACAATGAATATGCATGAGATTGATTTACATACACTGCCTCCTCTCATGCATATTCATTGTGGAGAAGAAAAGGCTACCTTGGCATGCTTTTACTGAACTCATGTACCGTCAATCTCCATCAGGTACGTTAAACGTAGAAGAACCCTTTGTTTTATAGTGCCATCCCTGTGATCCCTCTGTTTGACTGATCACCGCGAATCCCGCCTCAATATCCAGAGGTCAAGGATACTCCCTGCGGATGTGACTGGACATGGTCTTCCATCACCAGAAGGCAAAACTTGCTGGTAAACTTTGATCCAATATATGTAATACAGAAGTGTCATAAAGAGGAGTCAGAAACGGCAATGTAGAGTTCATATGTCTTAGATGTCTGCTTATATTTCCAGTCTTTATTTTCGTATATCATAGCAAAAGTGAAAGCGCCTATGAAACCTTTAGCTAGGGCAGTAGCAGGCAAGTAACTGGAAAGCTAGTGAGACAAGACCAAACTTGAGGGCCCTTCTACAAAGCTGCGGTAAGCACATGGGTGCTTACCACAGGAAATAAAATGGCTTACTGCGGGGCGTACTGAAGCATCCCATAGTAATTTGGGGGAGGTACATGTGCTACACATGCGCTAAACATTTTTTTAATGCTGGGCACAGGTCAGGGGTGGAGAGTGGGCATGATCTGTTCACATCAGTGCATGGCATTAACACACACTAACCAATTAGTGCAAGTTTAGTGCACGAGTCCCGACCACCTACAAAAATAGGTGGCGGTAGGAGCTCACACGCTAATGGGAAAAATTAGAGTGTGGCAATTAATAGGAAAATGTTACACCAACAGTAAAAACGGTCTTAATGCACAGGAAAGATCCACATAAGGGCATATTAAGGCCAATTTTTACAGCTGTTTGGTAAGAGAGTCCCTTAAGGTAAAAAAATACAGTCAAAGTCAGAGAGATCTCATCCAAGGGAGATAACATGCAAGAAAGCAGCAGCAAAATTAGAACAGTTAAGCCACCAGTCAGGCTGAAGGCTAGAAACATGAATACTGACCACAGGCCTGAACCCAAGAAGCAAACAGGAAGTTAAATAAGAGATTCAAACTTGTCTGGGTTCTGCTGTATTACATGGGGATATAGTAGGCATCTGTTGCTAGGCAGGTCAGTCAGCATTTCATAACTCCCACAGGGCTAAGACCCTTTTTTTTAATACCCCCCCCCCCCCCCCCCCCCCCAAACACAGTTTCCCAAATGGGAACCTGTGGGCAAAAATCCTGCAGGAGAAACAGTTATCAACCCATGACCTGGTAACACACCATATAAGCCATTAGCTGCAAGAGTCGCAGGATGCCAGGTCAAAGCGCCTGACAATGTTGTAAATTAATACTTGTACTAAATATTAGTCATATTGAACATGTGCAAACTTAATTGATGTGTTTCCCTTACTTCTGTTCATCAGAACCAGAGAGATTTAAGAGTTGATTCAAGGGTGGGAGCCCGTACCGCAACCTCAATGGGTGGTGGTAAGTGCTCCCCCCGAAATGACCGCACAGCAAGTGGTTCACTTGCCGAACAGCCATTTCTTTAAAAAAAGAAAGCTTTTTACCCGCTGCGGTAAAAGGGGGCCTCAGCGGGCGTCAAAAACATGCGTCAACGCAGGCCCCCTTTTACTGCAGCTTGGTAAAAGTATCCCTCAGTGGTACTTTTTGGTGCCATATATAGAACCCCCTCCCCATATGTATTAAAGGCTTGGGAGAAGAGCCAGGCTTTCACCTGCTAGTTTGTTCTTGGGCCTCCCAGAATCAAATGTTGAGACCATTATAGGTAGCACAAAATGCAGCAGTCTGCTGCTGGGTGCTAACCATTTTGTTTACATTATACCATTCTTACAAACTCTACATGGGCTGCCAATAGTTTGATGGATAAAATTTAAAATCCTCACTATAGTCCACACAGCACTGTGTATTGAAACGCCAATAAATATTTCCACTTCTTTCAGAATGTATTTTTGTTACATTTGTACCCCGTGCTTTCCCACTCATGGCAGGCTCAATGCGGCTTACATGGGGCAATGGAGGGTTAAGTGACTTGCCCAGAGTCACAAGGAGCTGCCTGTGCCTGAAGTGGGAATCAAACTCAGTTCCTCAGGACCAAAGTCCACCACCCTAACCACGAGGCCACTCCTCCTCGATTGCCTGCCTAGGGCCCTCAGGTCAGAGGTGATTTGTGAAGCAGAGAGGCAATCTATCAAGGTGGTGCTATCACACAGCTGACAGTATAGTATGCTTTGGGTAGGCAGACTGCTGGTTTCTGCCAGTGATTTGCAGTGGCTAAGGGTCTGAGACTTACTAAAGTTTCTTTGCCCACAGACGCAGAATAGGAAAATGGAGCCTTAGGAAATGAAATCAGTTTCTGAAAGAGCTACTGCTGATCTGTGAAGGTATCCCCCCCCCCCCCCCAACAAAAATGTTCACTGGTGACACTTTGGAGGGGTAGAGAAGGAGAAACAAGAGAAGTCTCAGCCACTGGCTCCAAAGTTTTGTGGCTGGCTCCTAGAGTTAATGACAATTTATCAAGACCATTGTTGTGCATTGTGTGAAGAAGTGTGATATTTTTCTGTGTAGACTAGCTCAAATAACAGACACAATAGTGTTATATTACCAGGCGTGGGTAACTTTTCTCTCAAAAAAAAATTAGGAATTGGAGGGGAAGGTTATAAAGGAAATAATGTTATACTTTTTTTGGCATGTTTGATAGCTAGATTTATTAATGTGTGCTACCACATTAGCATATGCTAATGCCATTAACTGTGCTATATTACCACAGTCCCATTTTATATAGTGGGGCCTAGCTACTAGTAACACGTGTTAGCAGTGTTCATGTGCACTGAAGTGATAGTATACCTTCGTACAACTATTTCTGCTTTGACCTTTTTCACTATATGCCAGACAACGCTTGGATGTGCGTTCTGGAACATCTTAAGAAAATATGTTAAGCCACAGCACAGCTAGAATCATCTGTCTGCAACAAGGTAGCGGTTATGCACACAAACTCAATGTGTTGTCTGAACTACTGCAAAACACACTATTCCTAAAACACATTCTAAAGAATAAATGCAAAAGGGAACAAAAATAATATATATTCCCTCCTTTAGAAAATGAACCCTATACTGAAAATCAAATCCATCCTTAGAAATTCAAACTCAACCCTTAAAACTACAGGAAAGAGGTACAACAGCTGTCATAACAATTCAGTATCACAGGCCCATTGGGTATCCCAGAAATTATTAGGTCAGCTGTACTTGACAGTTGTTATGCATACAAGACTGGTCCACTGGCGGTGCTGGGGGCATGCAGAGGACCTGGGCCCAATGCCCAATCGAGTTTTCCATTCTATAAACCAGCCAGAGATACTGCAGAGATTGTGCCCTATAGTCACTGAAGAAAGAGGATGCAGTCTCAGTGATCTCACAATAACGAGATCTAATAGCCAGGTTTATGGTCGATAATTGCAGGATTCATGAGCACAGATGTTTGGCCCCCAGCCGAGGACTGTATCTGCAATGACTGGGGAGGGGAGCAGCCCACATTTTATGGCATCAGCTCCCAGGCTAAATCCCGAGTCCTTACTGAGCTTGAAGCTGAAGCAGAAAACCATGGTCCTCCCACTCCCCAAAACAAAGAACATGTTTAAATATTAATGCTTTTTAATAAATCACTCAGAGCACTGATCTCTCATGGTCTAATATCTTTTAATTTCACTAGAATAGAATAGTGGCTTAGTACAACCTGCACTCTATTTACAAAATCCTCATTACAAATTTACCCAGATATTCATTTTTTTAATCTTAAATTTCAAAAAGTGATACATTCCCTCAAAATTCACACTTTGGATCACGTAAGTTTTCTTGGCTGTTTCCCCCCCCCCCCCCCTTAAAGTGTAGGTATGTGTGTGTGTGTAAAGGATGTTTCACTAGATTCAAAACTCAATATTATAAATAGCTACTTGGGAATATTAATTTCACTGTATAATATATAGTGCCTTATTAGGACATTATACCCATCCAATTTTCACAATTTTAAAACAGTTGGTGCTAACTGTGACAATTATTACCCCACATACATTTATCAAAATATGTTCTTTTGAATTTGTGCCACTTATACAAAGGTGGAGCCAAGACAGTTAAGTTCATATCAATTTGCACAGAGACTACTCCAGTGTTTTTGTAGACAATTTCATACAGTAATTCTCCCTCATCACAAAACCGGACAGAGGCAAAAGAACTTGATTTGTGTTTTCAAAAAATGACAATTTGGCAAAAATTCTGAGTGTTGAAAAGGTCATTAAAAAAATAATAATACAATGTACAATACTGCAGGTTTCCCATCTCCAAAACTACAGTTACCAAAACAAACTTAGATCACATGCTAACTGTAGAAACACATATACTCAATATGAAATTCATGGCTACCAGTGATAGGATGAACATTGTCCCTCTAAACGACTCCAAACCTGTTCATTTTACTGTAGAAACAGCCACACACTCAATATTGAAATTCATGGCTACCAATGACAGATGAATCTTGTCACACCAAACGACTCCTAACCTGTCCGTTTTTGCTCCACTACTTCCCTATGCTCTTTGTTTTCCATTCAGATGTTTTACAGTTTGAGGAAGTAGGGGGAATGCTGAGCATCACAAGGTAAAGAACTATATATATATATATATTAAAAAAAAAGATCTAATATCGCTTGTGCTTCCAAGGCATAGTGCCACTTCTCGTCTAACTACATCACCCACCTCGTTTTTCTGTCACATTTTTTTGCTGACCTTAATCAGACTTAAGAAAGAAAAACACACACATATGGTCTGACTACAGGAAGTACCAACAGAGTTTTTTTAAAAGGCATAAACTGTTTTTCTTGAAGCCAACATGCTTTAAAACAAATTATTACCCTAATTATTCTGAGAAGGAATCATCATACACAACTAACCGGCGGCGAGCAAACCGAGCATTGAGATAAGAACTCATTCGACATTTCAACCGAGGCTGGAAGCCACAATCAACAACAATTACATCAAGAAAGCAAGTTGTCCATTAAAAAAAAAAAAGTTTCCGGTCGACCTGGCTACTTAAATATAGTCATACCGTGCCTCAGGTGCCCCTCAGGTGCAGGGAAAACTGGGAAATCAACAGGACACCCAGCAGCGCCTTTTATCATCCCGGAAGAAGCAGATCACACACAGGATCGGAGATCCACGTCTCTCTCCAACTGAGAAACAGTGCCTGTCCTCCTCTATGAGCTGCTGCAAGACTGCAGAAGCCGCTGCAGACTAGGAATCCGAGACGACACACAGTTATTATGCTCAGTAACTCGTGGGAATGGGGGAGGGATAAATGCCACTAGTAGATTACAAAAAAAAAAAAAACTGGAGAACCAGTTCCGCGCTAGAACAGCAAACTGAAACAAATTTGCCACGAAAAAAAAAAAGTTTACAAAGTATTACCGAGTAAACTGTCAGAGTGAGTGTTTAGAAGCTCGTTTGTTGTTTCTGCTTCACAATAAAAAGCAATCAGCGTAAAAGTACAATCGAATAGTTGAAGACAAAATGAATGAAGTGGGGTTTCTACAGAAATCTGCTCTGAAACTGCAATCCTGTCGGGTACGGGGGTCTTCCAGAGCACAGCAAATTCAAAACTTCAAAGCCCCTGGAGAACTGCAGTGGGGGAGAGTCAGTCAAGCCGCCCTGCTAACCACTTAACCCTTTCTCACAGTATCCAAATAGCTGGGGGAGGTGGGGGGACACATTTAGCAACCAGTAGTAGAGTGCTCTAAAATTTTTACTACTGTGTTTATAGACAATGTAGCTTGGACCCAACCCACATGCAACCTATCTGGAGAGGAGTGGCAGTTGACTGACAGATGATCAAAAGCCCCCCCACTGCTGTTCTCCCTTATATGGTGTGAAGCCCCGCCCAGTGCATCCAAGGACACACTGGGCAGGGCTGGGTGCCGCCATTTTGCAGGCGGCATCGAAGGAAGAGGATGGAGGCAGGCTACAACCCTCCTCTAACTCAAGGTAGGGGGTAGGGGGATTGACACTGGACCACCAGGGACCCCTTGCTAATGCTGGGAGGTTAGGGACCTCCAGCCCCCCCTGTCGCTGAGGAGGGGTCAGTCATCCACTGGGCCACCAAGGACTTCTTATAAATGCTGAGGGAGTTAGGGGGGGCTGGAGACCCACCGGATCTCCAGCCCTCCTTGAACCTGGGGGGGGCATCATGGGGGACCAGAGGTCTGACGGACCTCCAGCCCCCTGTCACTGGGGGGGGGGGGGTCATTGGTTCCTGGGGGGGTTGCTTGGTTGGGGGGAATGGGGGCCTGCTAGCATGCAAATGCATGCTGGACAGGGCTCACCATTCCTCCCCAAAGGTTTGCAAACCCTAACGCCAGCTCGGAGCTGGCGTAGGGTTTGCTGTAGCCAGTGACACAATCTTCGGCGTGCTGGTCGCTGATTATTGGGGAAGAATAGGTTTAGCATGCATTTGCATGCTATTTGCGCTAAGAGCCCTGTTTTGCATGCATTTGCATGCTAGTTGCGTTCAGAGCCCGCGAGCGCATTGTTTCACGCGCTCAGGGACTCTGACCATGGGGTGGTAGCAAATGCAGGCGCTAGTATGGTGCTAACAGCCTCTAGCGCTGGTGTTTGCTTCTGATCATCCGCATGGGAGTCAGGAAGCAGAGACTGGGCTGACTGCTGGATCTCTCAGGGTCACTTGATCCTTAACCCCTACCCTCCCCACTACCCAACCCCCCCCCCAAAACCCAACAAACAGAAGCCAAGCAAAACATTTAAACAACAAGCAACTGCAGCAAAGCATGCAACAAAGAAGACATGCATTCATTCCCTGCACTACCTTGTACCTAAGCCCAAGGGGGAGTGCAACGATTGAGGACAGTTTGCAGGGTGCCTCTCAAGTGAGCTGTCACCTCCCACCTTCCCCAGCACCTGGTAGCAAGAAAAAGAGAAAGGAGAAAAGGGCTCAATAGCACCCCTGGACCCTCAGGCTCAACCGGCAATGAGGCACCGCGGTCGCTGCTCACGATTGACTGGAAGCCACTGCCCAGGTTGCCAGACATGGAGAGGAAGCTGGCTGAAGCCATCAGCTGATTGGGTGTGGTGACCTGCAGCAGCAGTGACTTGGTCTTGTCCAGGTCGATGCGTCGCACTTTGTGCACCTGCTTCTGTCTCCAGGCCGCACACTGTTCCCACAGCATACCACTGGCACCACCGCTCTTTGGGCTCCTGCCTTTGGCCTCCTGGCCAGCCATGAACCTGGCTGAAGTTACAGGTAACCCTGACAAGGCACAATTGCCCACTGCAGCTGCCATTTTCTCTCCTGGGCTCACATTCACTATAAGACTGCTGAATGCACCAGGGGAGAAGAGTGGACTGCATACCGGCTGAAAGTATGTGGTTCAGGAGGCTATGCCAGCTGTATAAGGAAGGGGAGTGTGGCGCAGGTTAGAGGGAGGGAGGTGCAGGCAGAATTTGTCTGTGATTTCTGACACGGCATCTTATGGTTCTATTTAAAATAATAAATATATAAAACAATTTAAAAAATGTAAAAAAAAAAGCTTTCATGGTCTTCGTAACTGCCAGTGCCTATTGATTTGGGATTCGGCGTTAGAAGGTACATGGTCTCTGTGCCTGCACGGAATGTTTCATGTTTGGATAATAAATAGAAATAAAACAAGAGAAAGGAAAATAAGGTGATACCATTTTTATTGGACTAACATACATTTTTTTACAAGTTTCAAAGGCAGAACAGATCAGGCTGTTTGGCTGAGGTCAGGGAGGGAGGATGGGTGGTGAAACCATGACCTGGCTAAGGCCCCAGTTCCCATGCAGATTTCTTATCATATTATTTCATATCCTTTAATGTGCTGCCAGTTTCACTGTTCACTTATGTGTGTGTGTGGTGTTCAGTCGATACTATGTTGTGCCTGACTGGTTTGGAATACATTAATGGAGAACAGTGTTTAAGGGGCACCATGCCCTCAATCCCCTAACTTTTTATTACTGCCAAGGGAGTCAGGCTGGCTATTGTAAGATGTTTTGTTCTTCTCCACCAGCAGTGTGCTATTAACCAGAGTGCTCGCTTGCAGAAGACTACCTTAAGTTTTCAATAACTTAAGGTAACAATTTTACATAAGTATTACAAACAAAATTATTTTCACTTCATCTCAGAAAACTTGGCTATGATTCCTAGTTTAATCTAGTTCCTATCTTTACTATTTTCTACAATGAAGAATGGATACTTCCAGAAACATTACTTTTTCTCTACCCTAGCTAGAAACATTTGTTTAAAACAAAATTCTGGAGCATAAAACTACTTACTCTCTTAATATATAGACCCAAGTAGGTGGCATGTGCAAAAGATGGTGTGATACATTTGCACGAGGAGGCACTGATTATTTCAGAGTTAAAAATAAAGACACATTAAGGGAGGAAGGTGAGCTTTTACTGCACCTTGATTTACCACAGGGTGCAGCTGGTTGTTGAATCCTGTAGAAAAAAAAAATAATGTTGCTTGCGAGCCATCTCACAAGCAGCATAATTCTATGTGCTTGGGATCATTGGGCCTCAAATCTCCTGGGCCCAATCCTTTGTAGGGGTCACAAGACTACTGTAAACCTCCTCACCAAATCAAGCCCCTAATGTACCTGAATCAAGACCCCTCAAAACTCCCCACCCTGATCAAAGCTCTCCTGACCTCCTAAAAGCTCCCCTTCAGTGAAAGCCTCTGGGCCCCTACCTGGTGGTCCAGTGAGTGATGGGCAGGAGTGATCTCCTTTGCTCCTGCCTGGCTGGCACAGCCTCCAAAATAGCATCCCTAGTGGTAGTAGCATCCTACTTGGGTCTATCTGTTAAGACAGCAAGTGGTTTTATGCTCCAGAATTTAGTTTTAAACAATGTCTCTGGAAGTATCAATTCTTCATTGTAGAAAATAGCAAAGACAGGAGCTAGATTAAACTGTACCGTTCTCTCGTGTTTTTGCAGCCAAAATGCATGACCCTGCATTTTTTAGCATTACATCTAAGCTGCCACATTCTGGACCATTCCTCTATCCTTGCTAAGTCATTTCTCATGTTATCCACACCATCAGGGATGGCTACCCTATTACAGATTTTGGTATCATTTGCAAAGAGGCAAACCTTACCAGACAGCCCTTCAGCAATATCGCTTATTATAAAGAACAAAACTACAGAACCTATACATAAGCATGGATTAAATGAGACAAAGACAACATGGATTTAGTCAAGGGAAACCCTGCTTCAGCAATTTGCTGTATTTCTTTGAAGGGGTAAACAAATGTGGATAAAGGCAGTGGTGTGCTGGTAAATGTTTAACAACAGGCTCTCTCCCCGGTCCACCTCTGCGCCCCCCCTCCAAAATTGCAGAGCTGGCTATAGCCGGGGAGAGACCCTGGGGGGGGGGGGGGGGCAATGCATTACTCCACGAAAAAAAAAAATTAAATGATCCCAGGTTCCAATCTAATTCATGTTTAATTTGGGATAAAATGCCATAAATAAGTAAAGAAATATAAACTTTTAATGTTGAGCACCTGATTCTCAAAGTGAACATATTCCAAAAACTATAATGAAAATAAAATGATTTTTTTTCTACCTTTGTTGTCTGGTGACTGTTTTTCTGATCATTCTGGCCCAGTATCCAATTCTGCTGCTATCTGTCCTCTTAACTCCGTTTCCAGGGCTTCCTTTCCATTTATTTCTTTACTTTCCGCCTTTCTTCTTAATATCTTGCCCTACATCAGTAAGTAAAAGCCCCCTCTCCAGCCACCCCCTCTCCCCCTGCCCTCCCCTCCCCTCCATCTACCCATGTCCAGCAATCCTCCTCTTCCCCTGCCGTCCCCTCCCCTCCAGCCACGCATACCCAGCAATTCTTTGCTCCCTTGCCCCCCTCCAGCCACCCATACCCAGCAATTATCCGCTCTTCCCTGCCCCTCCTCCAGCCACCCATGCCAGCGATTGTCTTCTCTCCCCTGCCCCTCCTCCAGCCACCCATTTCCAGCGACTCCCTTCTCTCCCCTGCCCCCCTCCAGCCACCCATACCAGCGATTGTCTTCTCTCCCCTGCCCCCCCTTCAGCCACCCATACCCAGTGACTGTCCTCTCTCCCATGCCCCCCTCTCCCCTGCCCCCTCCAGCCACCCATACCCAGCGATTGCCCTCTTTCCCCTGCCCCCTCTCCAGCCACCCATGCCAGCGATTGTCCTCTCTCCCTTGCCCCCCTCCAGCCACCCATACCCAGTGATGGCCCTCTCTCCCCTGCCCCCTCTCCAGCCACCCATGCCAGCGATTGTCCTCTCTCCCCTGCCCCTCTCCAGCCACCCATGCCAGCGATTGTCTTCTCTCCCCTGCCCCTCCTCCAGCCACCCATGTCCAGCGACTCCCTTCTCTCCCCTGCCTCCCCTCCAGCCACCCATGTCCAGCGACTCCCTTCTCTCCCCTGCCACCCCCTCCAGCTACCGAGGTTGTTCAGCTAATTCTTCGGGGCAGGCAGTCTTGCCTGCCCGCTGCCGGCGCCGACTCTCCCCCGCTGCCGGATTGCTATTCAAAATGGCCACCGAGACTTACAAGGGCGGCCTCCAAGACTTCAGCAGAAGTCTCAGCAGCCATTTTTAAAGGGCGATCTGGCAGCGGGGGAAGGTCAGTGCCGGCAGCGGGCAGGCAAGACTGCCTGCCCTGAAGAATTCGCTTGACAAGGGGGACCACCGGACTCTGTAGGAGGGAGGGAGGAAGGAAGGAAGGAGCCGACTCACTCTTAGGAACAACCGGCTCGCAAGTCGGTAAAAAATTTAACAACCGGCTCTTGCGAGCCGGTGCGAGCCGGCTGCAGCACACCACTGGATAAAGGTGATACTGTGTCACTGGATTTTCAAAAGGCATTTGACAGAGTACCTCATGAAAGTCTCCAGAGGAAATTAGAGAATCATGGGATAGGAGATAATGTCCTATTGTGGATTAAAAACTGGTTAAAAGATAGAAAACAAAGACTAGGGTTAAATAGTCAGTATTCTCAATGGAGAACATCAGTGGAGAACAGTAGCTAGTGGAGTTCTGCAGGGGTCTGTGCTGGGAATGCTGCTTTTTAACATATTTATAGATACTTCCAGTTGGGCTGTGGAGGAGTGAGGAGGTAGGGAATCGCTGCTCCGGAGCGTTTGAGTACGAAACGACCTTTGTGAAGCTAATTACCAGAGTGGATGGCCACCAAATCTTCGCGGAAAGAGAGTCGAGAGAAGACGCGACTAACAGATTCCAAGATGGTGGACAAAAGCATGCCGCCGTCGCTGATGCTGAGCTCTCAGTGGGCAGCGGAGATCATAACGGCTGTAGAACAGATGGTGGAATCCAAATTTCAACGGATCCTGGACAAATTGGACGGGATGGAGGAGAGATGCGTAGCAATGGCAGCAGAACTTCAGGCAGTGCAACAACGAGTGGAGAACGTTGAGGACGCAGTGCAAAAGGTGTCGGAGGGGCAACCACAGCTTTTAAAGCGCTTGTCGGCTTTGAAGGAGAAGTTAGAAGATTTAGAAAATTGTTCCCGCAGAAACAATTTAAGGCTGGTGGGCCTTCCGGAAACCCTCATAGAAAAAGACTTAAGGAAATTTCTGGAGGACTGGCTTCCCAAAGCAGCGGCACTGGGTGGGTGATTTTCGTGCAGAAAGGGCTCATCGGCTGGGACAGCGTAAAGCGGGAGGAGATCGCCCCAGAGTGATCATCTTTAGGGTGCTTAATTATACTCATAAAATGCTGTTACTTCAAGCACTGCGGGGGGGGGGGGGGGGGGGGGGCAAGCAGCTACAATACCAAAATACCAGCATTGTGTGCTTCCAGGATTACTTTGCTAAGGTGTCCGCAGCCTGGAAAGCTTTTGTGCCAGTGTGCTCCCAATTTGATCCAGTGAGGCTGAAAGTAGTGGATCATGGACAGGAACACTGTTTTGATCGGGTGGAAGAAGCGAGAGTATTCTTGGACAAGATGGCGGCCATGAGGTCTGAAAAGGACTGATTGTTGGGAGTATCGAGTGCCTAACATGTTCGGGGTGACCTTAAAGTGGCTAAAGACAGTTTGGCAGAAGGAAATAACAGTTTACAGTGTTATTGAAGTTATTAAGTTGGATGGTGTGAGTGGAGTCGCGCTAGCATGGACTGTTCTGGCAAACAAACTCAGTGTATAGCGGGAATCATCTGTTGGTACTGTAATACACCAGCTACACTGGACACGACAGCATGGAGAGCTATGGTCAAAGTACAAGCGGCTGAAGGAGGTGAATCCCTTGCGAGGCAACATACTGGAGTTAGCCATCAGTCTTGGGGCGTTGGACGCCTTGAAAATGGAGCCATGCCAAGTTACATGGAAGCAGTGGACTTATGTGGACCCGTTATGAACATTCAATAAGAGCTCACAGGAGTTGATTTTTCATTTGTTGGGTGTTTGTGAGTATGGAATTGTATGAATGGGGGGGGGGGGGGGGGGGTCTCAAGGTTTTTCTTTTTTGTCCTTTATTAGGAGGGATTTTAATTGTTGGTATAAGTACATATAGCTTTGTTTGGGGTGAGTCTGAATATGTGGAAGTGTGAGTTGGTGAGTGCTCCTCGTGCTCTATTCTTTCTATTATGGAGTAAGGGGATTGGCTCTTGAGGGTCGTTAGTAGGGAGGAGGGTTTGGGGAAAAGGTTCCTATTCTTTGAGTGGGCAGCTCTGGGCCAGGTACGGAGAGGTTCCGGGTGGCATACGAAACGGATGGGGTTATGGGAGGGGGAGGGTCCAGGGGAATGGGGGGGAGGGAAGGGATTTGGGATGGGAGGTTGGAGGGCGAGATGGTGCAATGCTCAGTAACCTAGGCAGTTCTGTCCTGGTCTACAGCTTAGTAGGTTTGTCACTTTACATTCCGGGGGGGGAGGGGGGGTGGAGGCTGGGACACTCCTTCGGCTTTTCTGTAGAATGGATGTCAACTAGTAGGAATACTGTTCCATGGGAGCATTTGGGAATAGGTTGAGATGTCGGGGTTAAAATTCACTACTTAGAATGTAGGTGGTATTCACTCGCCAATCAAAAGACAAAAATTGTTAAATGTTCTTAGAGACAGGGGGACCTCGGTTGCCTTTCTACAGGAGACTCACACTTAAAACTCAGGAGCAGAACACTTAAAACTAAAAAGGTGGTGGGTTGGAGAAATTTTCGGGGCTCCAGCAGCAGGTAGGAGGGGGGTGTAGTGATCTTGGTCAAAAAGGGACTGCATTTGGAGACTAAGAAGGTTATAGTAGATCTGGAAGGCAGGTTTGTCTTGGCTTTGGTGGTATTGGAACGTCAACCTCTCCTGTTGTGTAATCTCTATGGGGGGGGGTGGATTTGAATGATGTGACAGACCCAACTTTGGATCGCTCTAGGCCAACGGATAGGGGAATTGGCTAGGACAGAGAGAGGTGTGAGCTTGTTGGATTCAACACTGGGTTTAGTGGATGTATGGAGAACTCTTAATCCTTTGGAAAGAGATTACACGCATGTATCTAGAGTACATTCCACGATATCCAGAATAGATTATTTGCTGCTTTCTAGGGAACTTCTAACTCAGGTGGAAGAGGTTAAAATAGGCCCGATAATGATTTCCGATCATGCATGGGTTGAATTAGGGTTGCAGGGGAGAGACCCTTCGCCCTTGGGGGATGTTTGGAGATTTCCACCTTTTCTCTATAGGGATAGTCATTTTCTGCTGTTCTTGGTTTCCAAGTGGCAGCAATATAAGGATTCTAATGTGCATCATAGATCAAACCCTACCCTGTTTTGGGAGGCGGCAAAAGTGGTCCTCAGAGGGGAGATCATCTCTTATGTCAGTTTCTAGAGGAAGGTGAGGCGCCAGGAGGTGCTCCGCTTGGAAAAACGAGTAACATCGATCCAGAGACAATATGGGGTAGAACAATCCTTACGGGTTAAGACGCAATTGTTGGAAGCACAGCAAGCCCTGAACAAATTGTTGCATGTAAGGGCGAAGAGGTCCTGGGCTTACTGTAAGTTTCAACTTTATCAGTTTGCAAACAAGGGAAGCAGATTAATGGCTAGGCTCGCACACGGCAGTTCAGGACGTCATAAAATATCCGCATTGGTAGATTCAAGGGGAGTTCGGAAGCATGAGGATGGGGCTATAAACAAGGTCCTCTCAGAGTTCTTTGCTAAACTGTATGAGCCGCAGTCTCCGCCGCCAATAGCTAGTGAGGTTTATCTCTCTAGTATGGATTTGCCTAGGGTCACAGAGTCAAAGTTAGCCCTGCTGAATGCACCTATAGCTGTGGAAGAGGTGGAGTGGGTAATTCGGCAGAGTGCACTGGGAAAGGCCCCAGGGCCAGATGGCCTACGTAGCGAGTAAACCAGCAGACCGCCCAGAATCCTATTGCCCAATCTCATTAATAAGGAGGTAAATTTTTTGGCCAAGATTATGGCTAACAGGCTAGCGAGACTATTTCCTTCATTGATGGCCGAACCCCAGGTGGGGTTCACTCGGGGGAGGGTGATTTTGAAGAACATGAGAAGAATACTGGCAGCGTTGGAGACCATTGGTTCGGAGAAGGTGCAGGCATTACTAGTAAGTTTTGATGCAGAAAAAGTGTATGACAGGGTGGAATGGGGGTTCGTGTTTGGGGTATTGGAAGCGTATGGTATAGAGGGTTGGTTTGTTAAAGCGGTGCGGACTTTGTACACAGACCCGAAGGCGCAAATGTGTGCTAATGGAATACTATCAGACTGGTTCCCAATTAGGACTCAGCAAGGCTGCCCTTTGTCGCCGCTACTTTTTGTACTAACATTGGATCTTCTTTTGAGGGAAATTCAGCTGGACATAAAAGGGGTGCGGATAGGGAATTTCATCTTTAAGTCTGCAGCATTCGCAGATGATTTATTGTTGCTTATTACAGACCCAAGGTCTTCATTGCCGAAACTCATGGAAAGCTTGGCAGAGTTTGGTGAATATCTTCGGGTTTCAGCTGAATCTTACAAAATCGGAAGCATTGGTGAATTTGAATGCTTTGAGACAGTTGTGGGGGGTTGGGTTCCCCTTGAGGTGGGCTCGGGAGTCATTCCGCTATTTGGGTATACAGTTGCCAATGGACACCTCGCTTCTGTATAAGATTAATGTCTCAAAGTTGCTCAGAGAGACGAAGGAGCAGTTGTCACTTTGATCTACTCTTCCACTGTCCTTCTTAGGTAGGCTACATCTGTATAGAATGATTATCTTCCCGAGGAGGCTGTATGTGTTACAAACATTGCCTATCTGGTTAGCACAACAAGATCTGGTGGCGCATCAGAGGATGGTGGCAGGGTTCTGCTGGGGAGGCCGAAAAGCAAAAATGAGGTGGCAATATTTGACGGGAGCCCAAAAGATGGGAGGGTTGGGGCTTCCTGATCTTCGGAATTATAACCATGCTTGTTTGCTTCGGCATCTACGAGATTGGTTTTTGGGTACCAGAACCTACACAGATACAACGTTGGAACAGGCTTATTTTAGCCCATGGCAAGTGAACTCGCTGCTTCACACCCCCAGGGGGAAATTGCCGGAGAGACTACGTGGGAGTATTTTGCTTAGACCTCTATGGTCCCTATGGAGAGAGGTACTCCCGTTGTGGGGACAGTGCCCTCTTAGTAGTATGTGGCTGTCCCTACAGGGGAATGTAGGTTTCACACCAGGTGGAGAGAGTAGGGTTTTTTATTCATTGAAAGAGAAGGGGGTAACTCACCTAGAAAGTGAAATTAAAGAAGATGGGACCCTAATGCCATTTCAAGACTTTTTAGCTCAATGTGCACAGGGCCTGGCCACAATCTTTGTTTATTGCCAACTATCCCATTACCTGCTCTCTTTGCCGAGGGGCAGTTTACTCCCATAGTTCGGACGGTAGCTGTGAGAACTTTTACAAGGAGATGCTGCGGGCCAAATATCGATTTCTTGGTTTCATGGTGAATTATGCAAGAGGGCTCAAAGGAGGGATTTACAAGTGGTTGCAGATAGGTGGAGTAGGGAGGTGGGCAGGGCAGTTTCAGCAAAGTTGTTACTGTCCTCTCTTCAGAGTGGCGTACATTTGGTACATAGTGTGGAATTGTAGGAATGCTACTTTTGGACAGTGCACAGGGCATACTTTTCACAGAGGCAGGCTTTCCATGTTGGGGTGTCGGAAACGCCATGTTGCAGAAAGTGTAAGAGGGCAGAGGCAACGTTCTTTCATGGTATGTGGCAGTGTAGGTAAATATCTATGTTCTGGTCGGCAATAGCTCAATTTCTTCAAGGGGTGGTAGGATGAGTAATTATGTTATCATTTGAGAAGGCGATGTCCAGTATGCCATGTTTGTGGCAAGAGGGTACGAGAGGAGAGAAGTTGTTTCTGGGGAAATCATGCATACTGGGGAGGAAATGCATCCTTATTTATTGGACTCAGGATCACCCCCCTCCTTCTGGCACTGGAGGAACAAGTTGCATGAGTTAATGACTGGGAATCTAGGGGGGGCATGTTTGTCTCCTGGAAGTCAGCGGAGGTTCCTCGCAATCTGGGAGGCTTATTTGAACAAGATATCACCGTGGATGCGCAGTCAAATTCTGAATAGGCTCCCTTGGGGAGGCTAGGAATATTTCAGAGCTTGGGAGTGAGGCATTGCACTGATATGGGAAGGTAGGGTGGGGTTGGGGGGAAGGGATTTTGTTTAGGATAAAATGTGAGGGAGATCCAAGAGTTGTGGCTTCCCGTACAGATTACGGTTGTAATGCCAATGTTGTAAGGAGGGGGGAGAGTTAATTAATTTAAGAGGCGTTGGGGGGGATAATAGTATTTGAGATAAGTCTTTGAGGCTATCTTTTCATGCTTGACAAGACGGGAGGTGGGGTGATTCTTTTTTTTTTTTTTAGTTTATTATATTTTAAGGAGGCGGGTAAATCACGTTGTTCCATCTTGTTGGCATTGAAACAGTTTTTCCTTGATTGGTTCGTGTACAAGTCTGGGTGAGAGGGGGGGTACACAGGTGGGAGGTGGGAGAAAAATTGGTAAAACTTTGAGGATGGAATTCCTTTCTCTACTCTGTATTGTTTTATATGCGGTTCATTTCTGTCAAATCATACAGAGATTGTTGAAGTTGTTCACTTTGCTGGTTTCTCAATAGAAATGTTAAAACATAACATATTTATAAATGATCTAGAGATGGGAATAACTAGTGAGGTAATTAAATTGCTGATGACACAAAGTTATTCAAGGTTGTTAAATCACAAAATGATTGTGGAAAATTGCAAGAGGACCTTACAAGACTGGAAGACTTGGCATCCAAATGGCGGATTACATTTTTAATGTGAGCAAGTGGAAAGTGTTGCATGTGGGAGAGAGGAACCCAAACTATAGCTATGTGATGCAAGGTTCCACATTAGGAGTCACTGACCAGGAAAAGGATCTAGGTGTCATCGTTGATGATACGTTGAAACCCTCTGTTTAGTGAGTAACGGCAGCTGAGAAAGCAAATAGAATGTTAGGTATTATTAGGAAAGGAATGGAAAGCAAAAATAATAATGTTATAATGCCTTTGTGATGCTCCGTGGTGCAACCGTACCTCGAATACTGTGTGCAATTCTGGTCACCGTATCTCAAATAAAGATATAGTGACATTAGAAAAGGTACAGAGAAGGGTGATGAAAATGATAAAGAGGTTGGGACAACTTCCCTATGAGGAAAGGCTAAAGTGTCTAGGTTTCTTCAGCTTGGAGAAGAGTTGGCTGAGGAGAGGTATGACAGAGGTCTATAAAATAATGAGTGGAATGGAATGGGCGGATGTGAATTGCTTGTTTACTCTTTCCATAACTACTAGGACTAAGGGACACGAATGTGGTAAAAGCAATTAGCTTAGCAGGGTTGATAACTTCCTAAAAGAAAAAGTCAATAAGCCATTATGAAGATGGACTTGGGGGAACTCCACTGCTTATTTCTAGGATAAGCAGCATAAATCTATTTTACTGTTTTGGAATCTTGCCTGGTACTTGTAATCTGGATTGGCCTTACTGGGCTTCATGGACATTTGGTCTGTCCCAGTATGGCAACACTTATGTTCTTATGAAAATGTGAAATAATAATATATAATATATTATTATATATTCTATTTCTATTCTTCTATATTCTATTCACCACCAATTAAATATAAGGTAATATGATAAGAATAAGAATATGTAAGAAAAGGGGGAATTAAATACTATATTTGTTGAATTACATTAACCTGCACTGTAAGGTTTAAGGACGTGCTCAGAACATAAAGACCATATATTTAACTTTAAACTGTTTATTTACAATACAGGCAATGTAATAATGTTACAAGAGAGAGGCAGTTTTTAAGAATTTTAAGAATCTTTTACAAGGAGAAATGTGCTTTTCAAGATTAAAAAGTCTGAATTATAAATTAAGCTGGATAATGGTAACTCACTTTGATGGAGGCTGCTGGTTGGAGTGATGAAGGAGATCCTCCCTGCTAAAGAAGTCTTTTGTTGCAGAGTTGTTGCTGAAGCCTGGAGAAAGTTTTATTTTAGATGTGTGTGAAGTCCAGCAGAGAGGCTAGAGGCAGAGTGAAGAAGCAAGAGAACAAGAGCCCAAGACCCTCTCCTTCTCTGCGCATATCCAACAGACTGCCAAGACCTGTTGCTTCTTCCTCTTCAACATCAGCAAAATTCGCCCTTTCCTATCTGAGCACACCACACGAACTCTCGTCCACGCTCTCATTACCTCGCGCCTTGACTACTGCAACTTACTCCTCACCGGCCTCCCACTTAGCCATCTATCCCCCCTTCAATCCGTTCAACGCTGCCGCACGTCTTATATTCCGCCAGAACCGATATACTCATATCACCCCTCTCCTCAAGTCACTTCACTGGCTTCCGATCAGATACCGCATACAATTCAAGATTCTCCTCCTTACCTACAAATGCACCCGGTCTGCGGCTCCTCACTACCTCTCTACCCTCATCTCCCCCTATGTTCCCACCCGTAACCTCCGCTCACAGGACAAATCCCTCCTATCAGTTCCCTTCTCCATCACTGCCAACTCCAGGCTCCGCTCATTCCGCCTTGCCTCACCCTATGCTTGGAACAATCTTCCTCAACCCCTACGCCAAGCCCCCTCCCTACCCATCTTCAAATCTCTGCTTAAAACTCACCTCTTCAAGGCTGCTTTCGGCACCTAACCTTTCGTGAAATATAGTATGCCCTATCAGACGGACTCTACACTTGTCTTTTGACTGTACACTTGTCTTTAGATTGTTTAGATTGTCTTTAGATTGTACACCTGTCTTTTAGATTGTAAGCTCCTTGAGCAGGGACTGTCCTTCCATGTTAAATTGTACAGTGCTGCGTAACCCTAGTAGCGCTTTAGAAATGGTAATTATTATTATTATTAGTAGTAGTAGTAGTAGAGCGAGAACTGGGCATTTTCCAGGCTTTTTATAATTTCTTGTTGGACCCTAGGCTGAAGTCAGGTGGGGTGTACTCGATCCAATGAAAACTCAAGGATAGTTGAAAACTGGTTTCATCTAGTTTTGAGATGGAGCATGGTAACTGGTCACATGTTTTAATGACATCATAAGACTTTCTGTCTGGACATCTGCTGTGATATACATCCAGAAGGCATCTGACAGGATTACAAGAGTCTTTGTCTGAGAGTAGGTGGGTTTCTTTTGTCAGATTAGATAGCGAGATGGGCTTTTCAGTCTGAGTTATTGTCTGAGAATAGGTGGAGTTTCACTGTCTTTGGTTAACTCCAGTCTCTGTGATTGCTGTCCATCTTTAGAGTTTTGTTCTTTGGAGATGTGTTGATGGACTTACGTATCCACCCAGCTAGTTTTTGTTATCAGTAGTTTCCAGGGGGAAGGTGAAAGTAAAGTCTTTGCATCTGTATATATTTTATATATACATTTGTATCTGATCCAGCAAAATCAATAACTCTGACAATTAAACTCGTATCATGCCAGCTATTTCAATAACTGTCAATTAAACTCATATCATGCTACATTTACAAAAATGTTAAATAGAACATCTTGTATCATACAAAGTTCAAGTAGGTTGCTAGCTATTGGCAGAGATGTCTTTAGTCTCCATGACAACAGGCATTGTGCTGGGCTGCTATCCATGCTCTCTATTGGTGTGTTCCTCAGTATAGTGTAACCAGAATTTAAAATATATATATATTTGTTTTGACTGGATGTGACTGGGGGTTGGTTTGGGAGTTATGGGAGGGCTGTGATATGGTTTCTGTATGCCGGTGGCAGGTCCGTTGTGGGATCATGCTCCCGTGAGTTCTAGGCTGGCCCGAAGGTGAAGGGAGCTGGGCAAGGCTGGGAGGAAGAGTCCCTGACTGTTCTGAAGTTGCTGGGGCCCGGGGATCACTGTGCACACATGTGCAGCATTAGGGAAGCACCATGACATCATTGATGATGTCACATGCGCATGTGCGGTAGAAAAACTAGTCCTGATGGCTCTAGATATATCCGGGAGGCTTGAGGACCACTGCACCACCATTGTTATTGATTAAAATGTATCGGGGCACCTGTATGATCCATAGTAGGTCTATAAATTTAGTGGGGATGTATTTTACAAAATTGCGCAATCTTGCATGTGCAAAATCACGTGTGTTTGGCACACTTTACATTTTAATGAGCCCAGAGGTTTCTGGGAGTTGAGAGGGGCCTCCCTGGTGACCTTAATGACCCCAGAACAGTGTGAAAAATCACACCGGTGCAGTGAGGTCACCGGAGACCTGCACTGACACCTACAATCTAAAATTAATAAAAACTACATTTTAAAATTGTGAGCAAGGGTTTTGATGACAGTATTTAGGTGAGAGAAGCTTGCATATGTGTGCTGTGATTTAATTTGGGGTCTGGCTTTGTGGAAATTGGTCCATTTTTATTTTGGGTATCTGGGGGTCTAATTAAATGCAAATTTGTACTTAATACACATTAGAGCACTGATCTGATCTGAATGATATAGTTTAAATTCAAAAACAACGGTTTTAGGTAATATTTTTAAAATAGCATAATGGAATGTTAGTGTGAAGCTGAGTGTTTGAAAGGAGCTCTCTGATTGACTGCACTGCTAAAGAAAGGAACCTGATAAGAAACAGTTGGTGGGAGAGCAACAGAAGACATGAGAGAAGAGGTGTTTCTTGAGATGTCTGCTTGAGAGAGTGAAAATTGAGGAACAAATGTAAAAGTTTGAATGGGATAATAAAGAAACATTTGTATGTGAAGCAATAGAGAATACTTGCAGACCTGAACATGTATACCCTGGAGGAAAGGAGAAACAGGGGTGATATGATACAGATGTTCAAATATTTAAAAGATATTAATCCGCAAACGAACCTTTTCCGGAGATGGGAAGGCGGTGGAACTAGAGGACATGAAATGAGATTGAAGGGGGGCAGACTCAAGAAAAATGTCAGTAAGTATTTTTTCACGGAGAGAGTAGTGGATACTTGGAATGCCCTCCCGCGGGAGGTGGTGGAGATGAAAACGGTAACGGAATTCAAACATGCGTGGGATAAGCATGAAGGAATCCTGTGCAGAAGGAATGGATCCTCAGGAGCTAAGCCGAGATTGAGTGGCAGAGCCGGTGGTGGGAGGCGGGCTGGTAGTTGGGAGGCGGGGCTAGTGCTGGGCAGACTTCTACGGTCTGTGCCCTGAAAATGGCAGATACAAATCAAGGTAAGGTATACACAAAAAGTAGCATATATGAGTTTATCTTGTTGGGCAGACTACATGGACCGTGCAGGTCTTTTTCTGCTGTCATCTACTATGTTACACGTTACAATAGAGAATAATTTTGGAGTTAAAAAATGTAACTCTTCTCTGAGAAAAGAATTTGGTGACTAATGGTTCAATTGGAAAAACTATTTGACAGGAACATAATTTGGTGGGGAATTAATTATAACTCTGACTAAAAGAAATATATTTTTGACAGATTAATTATGCGTGAGTGTTCAAAGAAAGGAAAGACACTTTGGGAAAATTGAAGATATTGCATACGGAACTGATATAGTATTGTTTCTGAATGAGGAAAAATTATTCTCAGTCTTTAAAAAAATTGGAATTGAGAGAAACAATTTAAGTTATACAAATTTTCTCCATTGATATTCAGAATCTGAGTCAACAATAAATCACTTAGGGCCCTGTTTACTAAGCTGCGCTAGAGGCGCATTAGTGCTTTTAGCGCATGTTAACCATTAGAGTGCGCTGTGTAGGCGCCTATAACATTCCTATGGGCGCCTACACAGCGCTCCCTAATTTTGTGCACATGCTAAAAACGCTAGCGCACCTTAGTAAACAGAGCCCTTAAATACAAGAAAGGCAAAAGATAATTTATGATAAGATGATACTTCCTATACCATTTCAGAGTGAATGGAAGTTTGATTATGCAAGTGCGTGAAAATGGAACTTCACTGAACAGCCTGCAAAAGTGAAGAGGACCTGCTTTCAGTAGACAGGTGAAGGAAAGAAAAAAAAAGAAAAAGTTAGACAGGAAGTCAGGAATCCAGAACAGGAAATTTAATTTATTTTATTTTATTAGATTTTACAGTATAGGTACCTGTGATAGGCAGGCATATGTATATATATAAATGTACACACCCTGAAGGGAGGCAGATTATTTCCTATTATTTTTATTTGAAGGAAAGGTTTAGGGAGAAGAAAGATAAAGTCATCCAAGACAGATGAAGAAATTAAATGAAGAGAGCCTGAAGATAAAGATATGTAAAGAAGAAGAAAACAGTTACAAAGGGCTTGAGGACTTATAAAAGAATACACACATTTACTTTACACATATACTCACCTTTAAGAATCTGGGACCTGGAAAAGAGAAAGAGAAATGTGCTAAAATATTTGGGGCCCTGTTTACTAAGCTGCTCTGTAGGCACGCAAGCCTTTTAGCACGCGCTTAAAATTAGCACATGCTCGCTCGGGCATGATGTAATTCTTGATTAATTAATTTTGTATAAAGACTCAATAATTTTGTAGCTTTTCTATCATTTCTTTATTCTTGGATCATTTGCCTGAAGCTTGTGGACGGTAGTAGTATGATGTATTATGGATTTTTTTTTGTTTTTTTTACTTTATGATACCTTTTGCATGATTTGTGTAATATTATTCATGATTGAATATTATGTTTATTAAAGTCTATATAAAGAAATACATTAAAAAAAATTAGCGCATGCTAGCATTAGAGACACCCATAGGAATATAATGGGTGTTTCTATCATTAGTGCGTGCTAAAAATTTTGCGTGCCTACAGCGCAGCTTAGTAAACAGAGCCTCTGAATTTTAGGTGAAATAGACTGCATGTTATACTTACTTTTTAAGTACACCCTGTAAAAAAAAAAGGTAAAGATTTTATTCAAGTGTAAATTCATTAGATTTATTAATTTAACCTGTCTAAAATACTTCTGGTTTAATACTCACCTGAGTGTTCTGTATGAATATACATACACCTGTGAAAGAAAGAGAATTGGAGTTGTAATATCCGGATCCAGTAGGTAGAATTTTAATTATTTATTGTGCACTTTTAAGATGTTTAAACAGTTTTTAACACTTTTAATTAGTTATATTTAATGACAAGTGCAATAAATTCACTGTTTGCAGTTTATTGAAGTGTTATTCTTACCGGAGTGTGATATAAGTGATATGTAATATCAATTGATTCTCTTGGCCTTACATTCACACACAATAATTTATATTGGTTTCCATCTGGTGACATCTTTTATGGGTGGAGTCATTTCCTTTGTTATACCTCCTTGCTGTGAGTTGAACTCAGTATGAGGTAACTCGGCTATTCCATGACTATATAAACAGGTAAAAAGTAGGACTGTGTGCATCTCTCAGCTGGTCCGGTTACAATATGTTTCCATGTTCTTCACCATTGTTTTTTAAGTTCTTGCATAGGTTCTTCACTATCTTCAATGCAGATTCAGTTTTGCCATTAGCTTGTAGGTGCCTTGGTGATATAGTACACGTTCAAACCCCAACTTAGCAGAAATCTTTCAAAAATTTCAAGCAAGTAAATTGAGGGCTATTATCTGAGCTCACTCAGTCAGGTTGGCCATAACATGCAAACTGTACCTTGTAGCACTTGATTGTGGCTTCTGCAGACAAGTCTGTGAGCAGTTCAATTTTCCAGAAGTTTTTCCAGCAAAGTTTAAATAAGTTCATGCTAATAATATTCCAAGGCCACACTGGTCATGTAATGTAATTGTTTCCTTGTGCTTCTCACATGCATATTCGTTGCAGGTGGAACAAGTGTTCACAAAGTGTTTGATCACACCTTTCATTTTAGGCCAGTAAAGGGCATCAGGGACCTGCCAGGAACACATTTCACCACCAATGTGGTTTGAATGTAAACATTCTTGTATCTCTGGGTTGCAGTGACTTGGGTCTAACAACCCTGGACCCTTTGTATAACATGCCATTCTGTACGCTGATTTCATCCCTGAAAGTCCAGTATTCCCTAATTTCAGCTGGTGTTTCCTCCTTTGAGTGTGGCCATCCAGCCAGGACTACAAACATCAGGTTCCATCTCTTCAGGTGTGCTTTGTGATCTGATTCATCCTCCAGTCTGTGACATTCAGATAATCTGCCAGATTGATTTGGGCAATGTCAGTTTGTTCTTGTACCAGCTACTGGACTTTTGATGGTTGCCGGGCTGTGGCTCTGCTGAGTGTATCACTAATAACATCTCAGAACCCGGTTTTCAAACAGTATGTGTTGTAATGTTACAACATCAACACATGCTCTGTCGCTTGGGTGCACACCATAGAGGCTTTTTGAAGATTGCTATCAGAGGCTTGTGGTTAGTTTCTGCTGTAATTATGTCCTGGCCTTAGAACTAATGATGAAAGTGCTGGCAGACAAACACAATATTGAGATTCTTTTTCAATCTGTGCATCGTTTTGCCAAGCTGGGGTAAGCACCCTAGATGCAAAAGTCACTGGCCGACCTTCTTGAATTAAGCAGCAGCCAAGCCCATTTTTTGACAGAGTCACTATGAATCACAATGAGTTTCGTAACATCGTAGTACCTCACACAGGGGCAGCAGTCCCTCCAAACAGTTTGTTTTCCTGTACTGTCTGGTCATGCTTTGGAAGTCTTCTCAAGGGCTCACCTATCTTAGACAGACATAGCATGAATTTCGCTAGGTAAGTTACAAACCCAATGAAGCACTGCACTGATTTTTACATCTGCAGGAAATGGCACATCCTCTATGGCCCTAATCTTCTCTGGTCTGTCTTCAGACCCTATGAAGACAGGATATGTCCTTCACCTTGAATTGTAATTTCTTCACACTGAGCCATAGTTTTATTTGCACACAGCAATCTGTTAGTGCTAAGAGATTGTTATCATGGTTATGCTCTGTTTCCTCATCAAGAATCACCACAGCCAAGATGAGGATGTGATCTGCTCTTGAATCAATGCCACTGAGCCAAGCCAAAAGTTCATGTTGCTTCTGCTGATACACCTCTGCTACAGAAATTCCACATGGTAGTTTGAGCCATCTTTTCCTGTCCCATGAGATCCAGAATGTGGTCATGAGACTGCTTTTCTCATCTAACTTACATTGCAGGAATGCATTTTGTGTATCAACAAGCGTAAACAAATGAGCTTTGGGCAACTTGTATAAGACATCTTCAAATGTTGGTATGATTTAGAAACTTTGGATCAATGTATACTCTCAGCTTCTTAGGCTTTTTTGTTGCTGTTGCTATAACTATATTGCTGATCCAATCATTTAGTTCAGTCACAGGTGTGATATGGCCATCTGATGGTTTTCACTTTTGGCTTTATGGCAACTGGTAAAGGGTCATGGATTTGATATACCACTGTTCTGTGGTACAGCGAAAGAGATTTACAATACATTTATTATAGGCACGTCATTTCATAGGCATTAATCAGCTGTTGTCTTGACACCAGTCTGGTACACCGATGTTCTGGTTCGACTGTGCAGGACTGGTGAAGTGGATCAACTCAAGTGGCTCACATGTTGAACCAGACAGCAGTGGTTGTTGATTTGCTTTTAGTATCTCAAATTCAAGCTCATGAGTGCATCCATCTGTTATGTTGTATTTGAAAAAGTCACAAGCATGGCATGAGCTCCCCTTCAGTTTGGGGCTGTTGGCTGCAGGGATTCCCTTGGTGCCAACTTAATTTTGTCTTTCAAACACATGACATGTTGCCCCAGAGTCCAAAAGACAAGGTTGTATCTTATTCAATCTGACAAAGTTGTACCATATTATCCAATTAAAATTTCTTTTTTTTAATATACCAGGGCACTCTTGAGAAAACTGTATTAGTACTGGGCAAGTCTGCTTTATTTGATTCTGATCTCTTCCAACTCATGTACCTTACTCGCTGTGGTTTGCTTCCTACTTGTTAGGCACACCCTCAAAAAATGATGTGGGCCACCACAGAGCTGAATTGTTTTTCCATATGCTGGGCAGTGTTCTTTCACTCATTCGATGCCTGGCTTTCTGTCTTTCTTGATCCTTCATCTCCGTCCCTCATTCTCGGAGACTTTAACATACACGTTGATGACCCATCCGACTCTCATGCTTCTCAGTTCCTCACGCTAACATCCTCCTTCAACCTCAAGCTGTGCTCTACCACCCCAACTCACAAAGATGGCCATTGTCTCAACCTCGCCCTCTCCTCTTCCGGCTCACCCTCCAATCTCCATGCCTCAGCTCTTCCTCTCTCTGATCATCACCTAATCACCTTCACGCTTCTTCACCCCCCTCCTCAGCCCCGCCCAACTTTAACCACTACTACCAGGAATCTCCAGGCTATTGACCCTCCCACCTTTTCCTCTAGTATTTCTAATCTCCGCCCCTCCATCATGTCATCCGAGTCTGTCGATAAGGCTGTCTCCGCTTACAATGCCACTCTCTCTTCTGCTCTGGACACCCTCGCACCATCCACCTCTCATCCCACAAGGCATACCAATCCCCAGCCCTGGTTGACCCCTTGCATCCGTCACCTTCGCTCCTGCACCCGATCTACTGAACGCCTCTGGAGGAAATCTCGCACCCATTCAGATTTCCTTCACTACAAATTCATGCTATCCTCCTTCCAGTCCTCCCTATTCCTTGCCAAACAGGACTACTACACCCAATTGACCAACTCTCTCAGCTCCAACCCTCGTCGTCTCTTCGCCACCCTTATCTCCCTCCTCAAAGTGCCCTCTGCTCCCACCCCCCCCCCTCACTCTCTCCTCAATCACTGGCTGACTACTTCCGCGACAAGGTGCAAAAGATCAACCTTGAGTTCACTACCAAGCCACTTCCTCCCCTTCACCCTCCAACCCTCTCCCTCAACCAACCAACCCTGGCCTCTTTCTCCTCCTTCCCTGATATCACCGAGGAGGAAACCGCCCGCCTTCTTTCCTCCTCGAAATGCACCACTTGTTCCTCTGATCCCATCCCCACCAACTTACTTAACACCATCTCTCATACTGTCACCCCCTCCATCTGTCATATCCTCAACCTCTCTCTCTCCACTGCAACTGTCCCCGACACCTTCAAGCACGCCATAGTCACACCTCTCCTCAAGAAACCCTCACTTGACCCTACCTGTCCGTCCAACTACCGCCCCATCTCCCTCCTACCCTTCCTCTCCAAAATACTTGAGCACGCTGTTCACAGCCGCTGCCTTGATTTTCTCTCCTCTCAGGCCATCCTCTATCCGCTTCAATCCGGTTTTCGCCCTCTTCACTCGACAGAAACAGCACTCTCTAAAGTCTGCAATGACCTGTTCCTTGCCAAATCCAGAGACCACTACTCTATCCTCATCCTCCTCGATCTATCTGCCGCTTTTGACACTGTCAATCATGACTTACTTCTTGCCACACTGTCCTCATTTGGGTTCCAGGGCTCTGTCCTCTCCTGGTTCTCCTCCTATCTCTCCCATCGTACCTTCAGAGTACACTCTCATGGATCTTCCTCCACCCCCATCCCGCTCTCTGTTGGAGTTCCCCAGGGATCTGTCCTTGGACCCCTTCTTTTTTCAATCTACACCTCTTCCCTGGGCTCACTGATCTCATCTCATGGTTTCCAGTATCATCTTTACGCTGATGACACCCAGCTGTATCTCTCCACACCAGACATCACCGCGGAGACCCAGGCCAAGGTATCGGCCTGCTTATCTGACATTGCTGCTTGGATGTCTAACCGCCACCTGAAACTGAACATGGCCAAGACCGAGCTTATCGTCTTTCCACCAAAACCCACTTCTCCTCTTCCTCCGCTCTCGATCTCAGTTGATAACACCCTCATCCTCCCCGTCTCATCTGCCCACAACCTCGGAGTCATCTTCGACTCCTCCCTCTCCTTCTCGGCGCACATCCAGCAGACAGCCAAGACCTGTCGCTTCTTCCTCTTTAACATCAACAAAATTCGCCCTTTCCTCTCTGAGCACACCACCCGAACTCTCATCCACGCTCTCATTACCTCTCGCCTTGACTACTGTAACCTACTCCTCACTGGCCTCCCACTTAACCACCTATCCCCCCTTCAATCCGTTCAGAACTCTGCTGCACGTCTTATATACCGCCAGAACCGATATACTCATATCACCCCTCTCCTCAGGTCACTTCACTGGCTTCCGATCAGATACCGCATCCAGTTCAAGCTTCTCCTTCTTACCTACAAATGCACTCGGTCTGCAGCCCCTCACTACCTCTCTACCCTCATCTCCCCTTACGTTCCCGCCCGAAACCTCCGCTCACAGGACAAATCCCTCCTCTCAGTACCCTTCTCCACCACCGCCAATTCCAGGCTCCGCCCATTCTGCCTCGTCTCACCCTATGCCTGGAATGGACTTCCTGAGCCCTTACGCCAAGCCCCCTCCCTACCCATCTTCAAAGCCTTACTCAAAGCCCACCTCTTCAATGTTGCTTTCGGCACCTAACCTCTATACCGTTCAGGAAATCTAGACTGCTCCAATTTAATGACCCCTACTTAACTAACTGTACATTTGTCCTTTAGATTGTAAGCTCATTGAGCAGGGACTGTCTTTCTATGTTAAATTGTACAGCGCTGCTTAACCCTAGTAGCGCTTTAGAAATGTTAAATAGTAGTAGTAGTAGTAGTAGTAGTTATGTGCATTGCCACAATACTTACATGCTCCAGATTTGGTTGCAGGTGGGTTGCTCTGCTGTTTGTTGTTTTCTCTTTCAAACATGTGACAAACATGTGTCTTTCATATATTACATTTTTGGTGGGTTGGAAATAGCCTTCTGTGGCACCTAAGTTCTGGAGGCAGAGGTTTATTGTTATGTATATTTAATATGAGTATTATTTCCTCCCTTACCCATCTTACTTACCCACTTTTATTGTCCACCTCTTTATATACTATATTTAGCTGTTTTATCCTTTTTATGTTATCTTGTATACCTGTTATATTATGTAAGCCGCATTAAGCCTGCTAATAAGTGGGAAAGCACGGGGTATAAATGTTACATTATATTACATATCCTGTTCAGAAGGAATGGATCCTCAGGAGCTTAGCCGAGATTGGGTGGCAGAGCCGGTGGTGGGAGGCGGGGCTGGTGGTTGGGAGGTGGGGATAGTGCTGGGCAGACTTATACGGTCTGTGCCAGAGCCGGTGGTGGGAGGCGGGACTGGTGGTTGGGAGGCGGGGGATAGTGCTGGGCAGACTTATACGGTCTGTGCCAGAGCCGGTGGTGGGAGGCGGGACTGGTGGTTGGGAGGCGGGGATAGTGCTGGGCAGACTTATACGGTCTGTGCTAGAGCCGGTGGTGGGAGGCGGGGCTGGTGGTTGGGAAGCGGGGATAGTGCTGGACAGACTTATACAGTCTGTGCCAGAACTGGTGCTGGGAGGCGGGACTGGTGGTTGGGAAGCGGGGATAATGCTGGGCAGACTTATACGGTCTGTGCCAGAGCCAGTGGTGGGAGACGGGGCTGGTGGTTGGGAGGCGGGGATAGTGCTAGGTAGATTTATACGGTCTGTGCCCTGAAGAGGACAGGTACAAATCAAGGTAGGGTATACACAAAAAGTAGCACATATGAGTTTATCTTGTTGGGCAGACTGGATGGACCGTGCAGGTCTTTTTCTGCCGTCATCTACTATGTTACTATCCTGTTTATAATCGAACGAGAAAAACGCCCAAGTTCCGACCTAAATCGGGAGATGGACGTTTATCTCACAAAAACGAATAAAGCGGTATAATCGAAAGCCGATTTTTGGACGTTTTCAACTGCACTCCGTCGCGGATGCGGACAAAGTTGATGGGGGCGTGTCAGAGGTGTGGTGAAGGCGGAACTGGGGCGTGGTTATCTGCCGAACAGAGATGGGCGCATTTCACCGATAATGGGAAAAAAGTATGCGTTTTTAGCTAGAATTTAGGACACTTTTCCTGGACCCTGTTTTTTCACGAATAAGGCCCCAAAAAGTGCCCTAAATGACCAGATGACCACTGGAGGGAATTGGGGATGACCTCCCCTGACTCCCCCAGTGGTCACTAACCCCTTCCCACCACAAAAAATGAAGTTTCACAACTTTTTATTTTCACCCTCAAATGTCATACCCAGCTCCCTGACAGCAGTATGCAGGTCACTGGAGGAGTTGTTAGGGGGTGCAGTGGACTTCAGGCAGGTGGACCCAGACCCATCCCCCCTACCTGTTACAATTGTGCTGCTTAATACTTATTAGTCGTCCAACCCCCCCAAACCCACTGTACCCACATGTAGGTGCCCCCCTTCACCCGTTAGGGCTATAGTAATGGTGTAGACTTGTGGGCAGTGGGTTTTGAGGGGGATTTGGGGGGCTCAACACACAAGGGAAGGGTGCTATGCACCTGGGAGCTCGTTTACCTTTTTTTTTGGTTTTGTAAAAGTGCCCCCTAGGGTGCCCGGTTGATGTCCTGGCATGTGAGGGGGACCAGTGCACTACGAATCCTGGCCCCTCCCACGAACAAATGCCTTGGATTTATTCGTTTTTGAGCTGGGCGCTTTCATTTTCCATTATCGCTGAAAAACAAAAACGCCCAGCTCACACAATGTTGAATAAAACATGGACGTCTATTTTTTCCCAAAATACGGTTCGGTCCACCCCTTCACGGACCCGTTCTTGGAGATAAACGCCCATGGAGATAGGCGTTTTCGTTCAATTATGCCCCTCTATGTATATTCAATTGCATTGTCTGTGTATAGATAGCACTGTGCACTGGGGCTTCCCCTCCCCCCTCCATGCACTGGGGTCCTCCCCCCCCCCCCCCGTACAGTTTGCAGTATCGTGTGATTGACTCCTTGTGTGCTTAGTCTGTTAGCTCAGAGATTAAGGCCAGCCCTCCCTCTCTGCTCCTGCAGGTTGTGTAAGAGAGTCCAGTCTTGCTAGCATGCTTTTGTGATCAGCAGCTATTCCAGGGGCTGATTCTTCCTTAATTTACTGTAATTCCATCAAGAGTTTTCACCATCTCCTTAAGTCATTCCCCTTTTATTTTCCCTGAGTTTTCCCCCTTATTTCCTTTGAGAGTTACAGCTTTTCCTCTCAGCTAGGCTGAGGTTCTGGCCAGCGCCTTGCATCTAGAGTGGCTAGATGCAGACTCTTGCAAAAGTCAACAATTCTCTTCCAAGCAACTGAACTGTAAGTTAGATTTTATTTGTTTATTCGGAGTACTACAATAAAGAAGATTTGCTTAAGAATTGAGAGTCTACTTCCTGTTCTAATTGAGGTTATTACTTCTTTTGTACTATTACACCATCTGCCTTTTGGTTTTACTGATCATACATATTTAATTTTTCTTTCTGTATTTTGTTTTATAAATATTAATAAAAATGATTGAATTGAGAGTCTATTGGTAAAGCGTCTACTTGGGGATGGTTTAAGCTGGCTGTTTAAGCTACATTATACTTTGCCTAGAACAGTACAGTGAAAAATATTGGACACTACAGTAAACATCTCAGGGGGAATGAAGAATTCTGGTCACTCAGTGGATTCTAGTGACAAGATTTTAGTGGACATTTGCATGCAGGGTAATTAATTAGTGGAGGAGTGGCCTAGTGGTTAGGGTGGTGGACTTTGGTCCTGGGGAACTGAGGAACTGAGTTTGATTCCCCCCACAGGCAGCTCTTTGTGACTCTGGGCAAGTCACTTAACCCACCCTCGCCTACCGCATTGAGCCTGCCATGAGTGGGAAAGCGCGGGGTACAAATGTAACAACAACAAAAAAATTATAAGCATTCCTCAATGTAAAAGAAAGATTGGAGTTACAAATGCATTGCTTAAAAAGCTTATAATGTATGATCTCAAGTCAATATTAAATAATTCTGCAGAAGAACTGTGCAGTGTGAAAGCCCTATGCCTCAGCTCTATCTCTAGCAAATCAAATATAAGTTTTTAAAGTAAATTGCATTGCTTAAAATTCTTGTGGTGTCAGTTTGATGGGACATCTAGACTGTTAAAGTATAAAGCCTGATAACACTTGCTGCTGAAGAGTTATATAGAAGGCAGTTCTGATGCATTAAAGGAAACACTCTCTCTGAGGAAGTTTAGCAAGCTAAAATAAAAATAAAACAAATTGCATGGTTTGGAATTTTACTGTGTGAATTTCAGTGAGAGACTGATCTGCTTGAATAAATTGAGAATTGTGAAGCTTCCATTCAAGTCTTTAAGCAAAGGATCTGTACATAACTCATAAGTCTTCCAGACAGTGTGGTGCCAGCTTTCCTGTAAAGAAAGGCAAACCTGCAAATCAATTAGCTGAAGCAGGTGCTTCGCAGAGTGCAAGAAGCTCTATCCCTTCCCCACACTGACTGCAAGATACAGAGGAAAGGATTTTCAATATTATGGCTTTTCCTAATTAAGCTGCTGTGTGAAACAAGAGAATAGAGTGCTGCCTGCATCCTCTTTCCCACCTCACCACCCTACTGTTTCTACAAGGTAACATTTAACACAAAGCCAAGGTTCACTCTGAAAAGGTGTTCTGAAGAAAGAGAGAGAGGGGGGGGGGGGGGTCTATTTTATTAGTGCAAGGCTATGGCAGATTTTGAAGTAGTTGAGCAATCTGGCACAGGGGGTACAGCACAAGCCAGTATAGGCAGTGAGAAGGGGTCAGATAGATCCAGAAAGTCACATATGCCTACAAAAGCCAGAGAGATTAATTAAACTGAACTAGAATGAAAGGCATAGAAGCACACACTGTCCCTGCAGGGAAAAATCAATCTCACCATAGTCACAGTTCTAAAACTTCTAGAAGGTCTAGGTCTCTAAAAACACACAGAACAGGCCATTCCAATCAGTCTGCAATCAGTGCAGCAGCTCTCTGAGTCTGAGCCAAGGCCGAGGCTGCCAAATCAAAAGTTCTTTATAGTAAACAAGAATAACCATAGAACTGGAGAAATGCAAACTGGAAGAAGAAGTGAGAGTAGTGGCTGCCACTGCATGCAGAAAGGCATAATTAGAAGAAGAAGAAGAGCAAGAGAAGCAGCTGCCACTGCATGCAGGAAGGCAGCATTAGTAGAAGAAGAGGCAAAAGCCATTGCTGAACACAAGAAGGCAGTTAAATATCACCTTGAAGCTTATCCAGCAAGAAAAAGAAGCATCTGCCATGCAGGCTGAAGCCACAGCCCTGGAAAAGGGTATAAGGCAGTATAGTGGGGAGAGTCAGCTCAGCCACATCATTGTCAAAGATTCTGCCCAGCGAGCTGCGAAATATGTGAAGGCTCATACCTTGGTTCTCAAAAGCACATGTCACAGTCTGACTCAAAAAGTCATCAGATTCTGAGCAAGCATGTTCCTCTACAACAGAGTATAATTCTCCTGAAATAAGCCTAAGGCAAAGCATGCTACAGAGGTGAGCCACCACCACAGTGATCCACACATACCATAGAAACGGATACACTACCACGGGCTCTTGCTCCAGGAAAGCACACCAAGAATTACTTTTTCAGCCACAGACTCTGGTGCTATCTAGGAGCTGGGCTCAGACAAAAGTTGAGCAGTTACGCCCTAAGCAAGAGCCACCTGTCCAGCCACACTCCATGACTAACTGTGTGCAGTGATATCTGAGAATCCATCCTTTGTTCCAAAACAGATATTCTAGCATGGTCAGAAGACAATTGGGCAGTGATAGATTGACCTAGTGCCACTATAGTATTCCAAATTTCTGGGCTCGACAGGGTTCTCTTGATGGCTCTCTGTCTCAGACCAGCTAGATTCATCGGTAGGACTCGCACTTTGGGGGACAGCAAAACACTGCTATCCAGAAGCAGGAAGGCAGACTCTCCTGCCTCTTGTGCCTCTTGAGCTCACAGCAGATCCCTGGCAGATGATGGCACCACAAAATCCACCAATTTCATCTGAACCAAACGAGGAGAAGAGGTAAGAGCTGCTGAAGCTGCAGGAAGAACTCTCCTGTGGCGCTTCATAGGCATATTGAAAGGAAAGCGGAGGAGCAGCTGAATGTGTCCTTCCTCTAGGGTGCCATCTTGTCTTCTTCCCTCAGTGGATGTTTCTGACCAGTTAAATAGTGCTGAATATTTGGGGGGGGGGGGGAGCTGAATCTATACTTCAGGGGGCAGTTGTCATGTCCCCTACCTCAACGCAAGCGGCGTGCTCAGGCTGTGCGGGGTCCCGTTGACATGCACACTTGACTGGCACAGCTTGAGCCATGTGTGTGTGTATTCTCTGGCTGCAGGCTCCTTGATTGCTTTGCTTCCATGCACCTGGTTCTGCTCTCTCTCTGCCTGGCTTCCCTTGCTTCTCTCCTATTGGTCTTCTGATTCCTCCTTCCCCTGCTCTTGTCATATGGCTGTGCTCCTTCTCCCTGCTGGTCCCTGCTGATGTCAGATGCCAGCACTTTATCAGCTGAGCTCTCCCTGGACTCTATACTTCAGCTTCTACTTTGGTAGGTGTTACTTGCTCAGTAGTGTGCTGCTTCTCTACTTTGTCCCTCATTGCTGACTTTGCCTGTACCTGGATTACTCTCTTTACCTGCTGCCTGCCTACTGACTTACCTGTGCCTGGATTACTCTCTTGTCTGTTGTTTGCCTATTGACATTGCCTATACCTAGATTACTCCCCTGCCTGCTGCTGCCTGTTAACATTGCCTGTTCCTGGATTTCTCCCTTGCTTGCTGCCTGCCTATTGACTTTGCCTGTACCTGTATCACTCTCTTGCTTGCTGCCTGTCTGGTTGTTACATTCACCACCCCGCTTCCTGCTCCATCCCGTAAGCCCTGCAGGCTACCCGCACCTAGGGGCTCAACCTCTGGGGAACAGCGGTCAGCACAGGTTAAACCTGGAGTTGTCTGGCCGCAAAGCAGAACCTGGTCCGAGTACCAGGCTCAGCAGCACTCTACTTGGTACAAGAACTCACAAGTCTGACAGCAGTGTCCTATTCCAGTTAACTGACTTGGACTAATCTCACATAAGTACATAAGTATTGCCATACTGGGACAGACTGAAGGTCCATCAAGCCCAGCATCCTGTTTCCAACAGTGGCCAATCCAGGTCAAAAGTAACTGGCAAGATCCCAAAACAGTACAATCCTAGAAATAAGCAGTGGATATTCCCCAAGTCCATTTTAAGAAAGCAAATAGCTTCCTAAAAGGAATTTTAGGAAGCTATTTGCTTTCTTATACTCCGCCACACACTGTGCAGAGGGTTTGAACATATTATCAACGATGGCACCTAGATCCCTTTCCTGGTCGGTGAGTCTTAATGTGGAACCTTGCATCACGTAGCTATAGTTTGGGTTTCTCTTTCCCACATACATCACTTTGCACTTGCTCACATTAAACATCATCTGCCATTTGGATTCCCAGTCTCGTAAGGTCCTCTTGTAATTTTTCACAATCCTCTTGCGATTTAACAACTTTTAATAACTTTGTGTTGTCAGCAAATTTAATTACCTCACTAGTTACTCCCATCTCTAGATCATTTATAAATATGTTAAAAAGCAATGGTCTCGGCACAGACCCCAGGGGATCCCACTATCTACCCTTCTCCATTGAGAATACTAACCATTTAACCCTACTCATGTGGCTCCGTGAACGCAGTGGCAGCAGCAGGCACTTAGCAGAGGGATTCACTGAGCCCACACATGTTCAAGGCCTTAGTCCCTGCTGGGTTTGGTAGAAGAAGCAGGGCCTTTAACCTCACACAGGCTAAATCCCTACTTTAAATACCTGCTTCACTACTACTGCAGCTGAACTCAGGAAGCCATGAGGACCATAGATGCAGGTAAAGGGTTATGTTATTGATGAGATGGGAGGATCATGGTCCCTTTGCTCCCCTCCCCCTCCCTCTCCACATTTCCAGTGTCATTGTTTATGGACTACGTACTCCTACACTTCCAGGCTTATTGCAAATGGACTAGGCCACGGGAAACTCTGTTAAACAGATGTAATTCAAAACAAGCTTCACCATCTGACAAAAAACAGTACACTGCTGGTTCCCCTTGATATTTCTTCAACAAGAGTGCCTTGTTTCACTACTCTCCATGCTGCTTCAGGAAGAATCAAATTATATCCAAGGATTTACACCCCACTATCACAGACTCAAAGATGGCGCAATACTATGCCATACTTTGTATTGTTGTTTGAATATTTTTACTGCTGTAATTGTCTATTGCTTATGTTTGACTTATTCTTGCTGTACACTGCCTTGAGTGAGTTCCTTCAAAAAGACGGTAAACAAATCCTAATACTAAATACTAAACCTTTGCAGGTAGAACACACATGTTCAAGATTGCCTAGGGCAGCAAAAAGCTAAGGGCTGGCCCTGATCAGAACATAGGGATTAGCATAAAGAAGATGAGCTTAATCTCTCTAACGTCATCACAACGATTAACTACATCCTCTTTTGAACATCTTATATAACTACATTGCTTTCTAAAGTTGCCTTAGAAGTATTTCATTCATAATCACCTTCATTCTGTTATAATAAAAGAAAGTGAATTTAGAAATATATTTACCCTGTCACCACTATGGGTTTCTAGTGTAATTATAACATGAAAGGAGACATGCAACCACAGACTTACTTCAACATAAAGTAAGCAAATTTCCCTAACTATTATAACGGCACTTTAAAATGGCCAATCAAATGCTTTGGATAAATATATAGTATTAATATATAGATGCAAATAACAAGGTAGGTGATGGCAGTGTGCCTGGTTATTCCATAGGGATGTGAATGTGTGAGCACAGATTTGGTTTGTCTGAGTGCCTAAAAATGTGATGAGTGAGCAAATCACTTGTGTGCATATACCAATGGGTTAATGCATGCATGGATTGTGTGCATTTTAAAGTTCTTGTACACATACAGTACATGCCTTAAAAACAAATAGGTCAAATGAACACAAAATAAAAGCCTACATATCAGGAAAATTTTGGTTTAAAGGCATATAAGCAGAACTTTTTTTTTTCTTTGCACACACCTATTATTCTGATCTACTCTGCTCTGTTTCAAAATATATTGCAACTGTCACTTGCATAAACCTGATAATCTGCAAGAAATTACTCTTACCCAAGCCAGTTGGGTTCTTTTGCCACTTTAGTACTCCACCATTCTGGATGAACAGGAGAATAAAGGTAGTTCCCTGTATGCAAGTTGTGATTATGCTAACATTGTATTATATCTCTGCTATTTGAATTCCAGTGCTGTTAAATGTGTATATTTTTTATACTGTTTCATGGTAGTTCTATTATTAGGTTTCAATTTACTTTTTTCACATTTACCTAATTTATTGTATTTTTGTTTATACTTGGTTATTTTACTATTGTTATGCTGTTATTGTAAGTATGTTAAACTAATGCCTTGGGTGAATCTCTTCATAAAGGTGGTTAATAAATCCCAATAAATAAAATAGCCATTGCCTTCCCCCAGTCATCTCCCCCCCCCCCCACTCCATTTACTGACTGAAAGTGGATGCCTAAATTGGCCAGAAGCTGCTGCTGCTGCATGACAGAGATCCTACTACTACTACTACTTATCATTTCTATAGTGCTACTAGACGTACGCAGTGTTGTACACTTGAACATGAAGAGACAGTCCCTGCTCAACAGAGCTTACAATCTAATTAGGACAGACAAACAGGACAAACAAGAGATAAGGGAATATTAAGGTGAAGATGATAAAATAAGGATTCTGAACAAGTGAATAAGGGTTAGGAGTTAAAAGCAGCATCAAAAAGGTGGGCTTTTAGCTTAGATTTGAAGACGGCCAGAGATGGAGCTTGACGTACCGGCTCAGGAAGTCTATTCCAGGCATATGGTGCAGCAAGATAAAAGGAACGGAGTCTGGAGTTAGCGGTGGAGGAGAAGGGTGCAGATAAGAGAGATTTACCCAGTGAATGGAGTTTCCGGGGAGGAATGTAAGGAGAGATGAGAGTGGAGAGGTACTGAGGAGCTGCAGAGTGAATGCACTTATAGGTCAATAAGAGGAGCTTGAACAGTATGCGGAAACGGATAGGAAGCCAGTGAAGAGACTTGAGGAGAGGGCTAATATGAGCATAACGACCCTGGCGGAATATTAGTCGTGCAGCAGAATTTTGAACAGATTGAAGAGGAGAGAGATGGCTAAGTTGGAGACCTGTGAGAAGCAAGTTGCAATAGTCTAAGCAAGAGGTGATAAGAGCGTGGATGAGGGTTCTGGTAGTGTGCTCAGAAAGGAAAGGGCGAATTTTGCTGATATTATAGAGAAAGAAACAACAGGTTTTAGCAGTCTGTTGAATATGTGCAGAGAAGGAGAGGGAGGAGTGGAAGATGACCCCAAGGTTACAAGCTGATGAGACAGGAAGGATGAGAGTGTTATCCACAGAAATAGAGAATGGGGGAGGAGGAGAGGTTGGTTTAGGGGGAAAGATAAGAAGCTCAGTCTTGGTCATGTTTAGTTTCAGATGGCGCTGAGACATCCAGGCAGCAATGTCAGACAGGCAGGCTGATACTTTGGCCTGGGTTTCGGCTGAGATTTCTGGTGTGGAGAGGTAGACTGGGAGTCATCAGCGTAAAGATGATACTGAAAACCATGGGATGAGATCAGAGTACCAAGGGAAGAAGTATAGATGGAGAAAAGAAGAGGTCCCAGGACAGATCCAAGTGTGGGCTTCAAACTCAGGTTGTGGGCACAGTTGGTAAGTGACCTACTGATTGCACCACAAGGTTCCAATGTTTAAATCATATTCAGGTCCATTTATATCATTTTTTTCTCCAACCTCTCTTACTGCCTTCCTCCATTTAAAAAATGCAAGATGTTGGCAGGTAAGGACCATAAGGCTCATCTAGTCTGCCCATTTGCTTCCTATTGCAATGGCATAGACTTCAGCTGATCTCTGGACATCCCTTCAGGTTTTCACAACTAAAGCTCCTCTTGAATTCTGTTACTGTTCTGACATCTACTACCTGCACTGAGTGACTGTTCTCTGCGTCCACCACTATTTCTGTAAAGAAATATTTTGTCATTTTACTCTCCTGTCTACATCTAATGTAGTCATGTTTTACAACTTCCTTTCCACTTCATGAGCTTTTTCATATTGTAAAGAGCAAAGGCAGTGGAACACCCTTTTGGTAGAGGAACCAAAAAACCAATCTCTGGCCCTGCCGATGCTATGTTGGGCAAAATATTGGAAACTTAGACCTCAATGGCAACTTTTTTCACAAGGACAACTCAATCCGTGGTTTGTCAATATTAAATTCTCTTAAGAAAATTCTTGTAAATTTCATCTATAAGCTCAATGCTACTTATCTTAATGTTATAATGGACCCATTGCCATTTATAAAAAAGAGGATTTGATATTGACCATGGAGGGGTTATAATGTTGATGAATAAATAATAACCAACGAGGAGGCAGGCAAACTGCGAATTGAGTGGTCTGTGTGAAAAAAGTTGCCACTGAGGTCTAGAAAACTAGTATATGATATGGTAGTTTGATAATTTTTGATTAGTGTTGGGTGTTATATGGTACGTGTATGAATGACCCCCCACTACTGAATTCATTTAAGTTGGACTGGTGTATTTGATTTATCAAGTGCTGACAGATAGACATGTATGTGTGCCATTTAGGAAGTCTACACATTTCTTGATTTGATTAATGCCTCTTCATCTCAAAGATGATTACCTGGTAGATTGAAAGAAGCAAGAATAACTCCTAGTTTGAAGAAGGATGGACTAGATAAGCATAAATCAGTAGTGTAGCCAGAATTGCCATTTTGGGTGAACCCAAAGTAAACATGAGTGGACCCTTCTAGCACTTCCCACCCCCACTTTTTGTCCTGCATCTCTCCCTCTCCTCCACCCCCGGATCCAACATCTGTCCCTCCCCTCACCTACCCATAGCCCAGCAGCTCCCCCTCTCTCTGCACCCCCCTCCCCTCCACGCCCTTGAGAATTGATCCCTCTGTGGATTCTTGGTTGTTCACTATTTGATCATGGTTTTCCTACTTGTTTCCTTTCTTCTGCAATATCCCTTTTGCAGTTGTTTTGATTCTGTTCATTCTTCTCTTTGGTAACTGCATACTTTCTTGCCGTATGTCCCTGTGCAAGTGTGCTACTGTCACCGACTTGATTGTTACCTCTGAAATGCTTCCCCTGGCTGGTACCTTTCCAGTTCTACTTCTTCCTCTGGCTTCCTGTCATTGACACTGTCTAACAGCCCTGATGTGTATCATGTCATGCCTTTGAACTCTTTTGTCCTTTACTGCGCTCTAGGACCCCCCCCTTTTTTTTTTTTTACTTTGCTCAGCCTGATTCCATCATTCTCGCCTACTCAGGGGCAGAAATGTTATGGAAGGCAGTAACAAAAGAAAGACGAGCATAAGAAGAACCAGAGCCAAAAAAAGGATACCAGAGGAATTTTCTACTTGACCTGAGGGCTGTAGATTATTGTCAGATGCAATTTATGACAGTGGGTCTGGGGATCTTTGCTGTTTGCATAGGCTGTTTACAGAACCTGTTTCAGTTAACATTTTGCTTGACCTCTGTGCTTGACCATTTCTTTTAAACCACCTGATTTCTGCTAAGGGATGGTAGTTCAGAGGGTGGGATCTCAGAAAGATGGGATTTTGCAGTCTGGGTCCAAAGAACATTCTAGCAAGGGGCAGTTGCATACCCACAGGATATATATCATGCAGTTGCCAGTATTTAGGGGGGGAGGTGGACCTGATGTGCTGAGGAATCAGTTCATTCTTTCTCCCCTACCATAACCATTCTTCTTTTATATTATCTATCTAGGATCCTTCTATTGCCTTTACACTGTTTGGCTTGCTGTTTCTTGTGCTGAATAAAGAAGAAGAGTGAGCACAAGGGTCCTTTTATTAAGCTGTGGCAAAAGAGGGCCTGTGCTGGCGTCAGCGCTTGTTTTTGATGCGTGCTGAGGCCCCCTTTTACCACAGCAGGTAAAAGGCTGTTTTTTTTTTAAAAAAGAGATGGCTGTGTGGCAAGTGAAGCACTTACCGTGTGGCCATTTTGGGAGGGAGCAGAAGGGCTTCCATGCTAATCTGGCGGTAACTGACTTGGTAAACTGGCTTTGTAAACACCGGCGCTACAAAAATAAAAATATTTTTGTAGCACCAGAAATGGTGCATACTGGGGGTGGATAAAATAACAAAGCAGATCAGGAAAAACAAAGAGAAGTGATTTATTAGAACAACTAGTATAACAGGCTCGTTTCTGACACAAATGAAACGGGCGCTAGCAAGGTTTTCCTCGGAGTGTGCATGTTTGAGAGAGTATGTGTGAGATTGACTGTGTGTGAGAGAGAGAGAGAGTGAATGTGCGAGTGTGTGTGTGTGACAGAGAGAGAGACTGCTGGGTGCGAGTGTGTCTCCTCTGTCCCTCCTCCAGCCACCCACTGATGCTCTTCTCTCCCCTGCCCCCCTCCAGCCACCCAGCGAGTCTCCTCTGTCCCCTGCCCCCCTCCAGCCACCCAGCGAGTCTCCTCTGTTCCCTGCCCCCGCTCTAGCCACCCAGCGATTCTCCTCTCTCCCCTGCCGCCCTCCAGCCACTCAGCGATTGTCCTATCTCCCCTACCTGTCCAGCCAACCAGCGATTCTCCTGTGTCCCCTGCCCCCCCTCCAGCCACCCAGCGATTCTCCTTTTTCCCTTGCCCCCCTTCCAGCCACCCAGTGATTCTCCTTTTTCCCTTGCCCCCCTCCAGCCACCCAGCGATTCTCCTGTGTCCTCTGCCCCCTCCAGCCACCCAGCGATTGTCCTATCTCCCCTGCCCCCCCCTCCACCCTCTCCTCCACTTTAATCAGCATATATTAAATTCCCCCCGTACGCTACAGAAAAGCACCGAGCACATCCTATATAATAAAACACACCTCCAACATTCTGAAGCTGAGAAAGTGAAGCCTTCAAGCCTTGAAGCATTTGTGCGCTCTGTAAGGCTCCATCTCCTCAATTGACGACACGTAGTTCCGGAACGTTGCAGGAATGCTTCAAGGCTTGAAGGCTTCACTTTCTCGGCTTTAGAACGTTGGAGGTGCGTTTTATTACATAGGATTACCCAATGTGGCCACCTTTCGGCCTCAGGCTGCATCAGGAGAAAAAAACTAGAAGGGGTTTAAACCAAATATACCGCTAAAATTTATGTTATAACTCAACCACACTTCTCTCACCTGTCTGCACTGCTCCTGGTATGTGAAAGCGTGCTGGGGGTAGGAACTACATCCAGGGTGCTTCGGTAGCCTGGCGGTACTTCCAGTTTAGCAAGCGGTAAGCCCATGTTGGGCTTACTGCCGCTTAGTAAAAGACCCCCACAGTTTGGTGCCTCCAGAGTGCAATTTGTGGTATAGTATATGTAGTATTTGTAATCTTCAAAAATGACAATAGATTTACTTCACTTTACTGTGACACTTTTATCATACGTTCGACCTCTTGAGTTAAATGGGGCTTACAATTATTGTCAAAAATTTCAGAATAAAATAGCTAATAAACTTCAGTGTGGATCTATAACTTCAAAACATAAAAGGTAGCTAATACACCCCAGAAACTACAAGAAATTCATCTTCTAATAATTTAACAAAGAAAGAATTGTACTTGAAGAATCTAACCTACTTAATCAATTATTCATTTAACACAAACATTTTAAACAAAAGGTTTTTAGTTGTTTATGAAACAAGATATAGTTTTTTTAATCCTAATTTCCATAGGTAGATTGATAAGAAAACCAAGCAGAGTAAATTGACTTGTATACTATTTTCGTGCAGTTTGGATAATGTAAAATTATGAATTATTTTGAATGTAGCACTGTGTTTCTGGGGGTAAATTCAGCTCAGGGCTATACCACATAAAATAAGAAAAGTTAAAGAACAGAGTCTAAATATGGAGCGTGCCTCCACTGGCAGCCAGTGCAGCTTCATAAGCAATGGGGTCACTCTCTCATATATAGATACTCTAAAAATTAATCAAGCTGCGGTAAAGATAAAGACCATAGGGCCTTATATAGGTAAAATGATAGCTTCTTTTAAACACATTTCAGGTAGAATGCCAGCAATGAGAAAGTATAAAACATAAAATAACATAGACCAGATTTCTAGAGTGAGAAAGCATAGGTAATACCTGCAACTCAGGTTTTTTACACAATATTGAAATGCCAGTTTTTGCCCACGGATTTAACATCTCTCAGCTGCTCAAAAAGAAAAAGATCCGTAGAAATGAAAGTCTTTTCCAAAAGAACCATGGGACTTGTGCTTAATGGTCCTTGAAGTTGGCCCTTATGTTTCTTGTTCAGCATCCAAATCATAATTAAGGAACTTGAAGGAAGTGGACGAGAAATTACTGTTGTGCGCGGAACATAGCAAATTATCTTTGCCAGTGTTTTTTTATGGAGGGAAAACAGATGGCAATGTCCTTCAGTAATTATACATCTCCATTTTCAGCTATGAAAATAAGTTAATTGTATTCTGTTGAAATAAATGGTACTTGAAATACTAAATATTAAAATCCCAAAAGAAGACTTCTATTTATTGGAAACATGCTGACAGATTAAGGAGCCTCTGGCCCATCAATCTGTCCATCCTCACTTCTTGCTCAGCTTTATTATCCTGTCTTCAGAGAACCTCTGTGCTTGTCCCATGCCTTTTTGAACTCTGACACAGTTCTTGACTCCACCATTCTGTGCATCTACCACCCTTTCTGTGAAGAAATATTTAATTAGTCTGATCTGGGTTCACCTTTTCACCAGCCTCAGTACCAACCAATCCGTCCTATACATTGGTTAATTGAAACCATAAATAAGAGTTCAAGCTTGTGTAAAAACACTAGTAGGGCACTTCTATAAACTTGCACCTAGAAGTATGTGCCACTTGCATGCATCTTTGGTGCCAATAATTGGCAGTGAGGTACATATATGCACTAAGCATTAATCTTTAAGGTAGCACCTAAGTGCTATAGTGTGTAACTACGAGAAGACTGTACATGTGGGCACAGCATGGGTGGGCCATGGGCTTTTTGCCAAACAATGTGCCCAACTTATCGAATACTAACAGTTGCATGCATGAAATAGCGTACTTAGGTGTGCCTACTTACACCAGCCATTGACCTGGTATAAGTGATTATGCCTAACCTTTGGCATAAGTCTGGGTTCCTGTTCTTCTGTATCCCCATGTTCCCAGTATTTGTCCTCCTACCTCTTTCTCACCAGCATATATTGCCCCACCGTCTCCCCATTCCTCTTTCTCTTCCTCCCCAGAAAATGCCTATCTACTTCTTTCCCTAATAGTTATCAACCCTGTCTTTCCTCTTCCTTACCCCAGTATTCACCCCTCTCTGCCCATCCTTATCCGCGTTCTGATGCATATGCCCTTGTTTCTCCCCCTCACAGTATCTGTTCTGCTCTATATTCTCACTGTCCCAGCATCTGCCAGCATGAGCTCCTTTCTCCTACCTCCCCCAACAACATCAGTTCCTTTCTCTGAGCTTCAGCCCTGTCTCCTCTCAGCCCCAGCCTCATCCCTAGCATCAGTTTCTTTCTTCCAGGCCCCATATGAGCATCATCATCAATCCCTCAGCATTAGCTCCTGCTTCAGCTTCCTGCTTCCTTCTTCCAGTCCCAGCTCCCTTCCAGCCTGAACCTCGACCTCAGCACATCACCCACACAAGGGCTGGATTAATTCAGAACACGGCAGGAACGTGTTCCTTCACTTTGCACCCTTTTATCTTTTGAAACATGGGAATTGGTAGATCCTGTATTTTCACAAGAAAGATGTGCTTGCTCTCATATTTCAAAACTGCCATGATGTCAGCGGCAGCACCAACTGAAGTAGGGCAGAGCAGTGGGAGCAAAGGAACAAGCTCCCACTGCTGCATAGGGTGAACCAGTAAGGCAGGCTTTCGGTGCCCTTACACTTCGACTCCTAGATCCATTTCTTCATTGCCATGAATGAGGGGCATAATCAAAAGGGATGCCCAAGTTTTGCTGGGGATGTCCTCGCAAAACGTCCCAGTGGAGGGGCGGGGAAATTATCAAAACAAGATGGACGTCCATCTTTTGTTTCGATAATACGGTCGGGGATGCCCAAATCTTGACATTTAGGTCGTCCTTAGAGATGGTCGTCCCTAGACTTGGTCGTTTCTGATTTTCGGCGATAATGGAAACCAAGGACACCCATCTCAAAAACGACCAAATGCAAGCCCCTTGGTCATGAGAGGAGCCCGTTAGTGCACTGGTCCCCCTGACATGCCAAGATACCAACCGGGCACCCTAGGGGTCACTGCATTGGACTTCATAAATTGCTCCCAGGTACATAGCTCCCTTACCTTGTGTGCTGAGCCCCCCAAACCCCCCCAAAACCTACTACCCACAAATGTACACCACTACCATAGCCCTTACGGGTGAAGGGGGGCACCTAGATGTGGGTACAGTGGGTTTGTGGTGGGTTTTGGAGGGCTCACATTTACCACCACAAGTGTAACAGGTAGGGGGGGGATGGGCCTGGGTCCACCTGCCTGAAGTGCACTGCACCCACTAAAACTGCTCCAGGGACCTGCATACTGCTGTGAAGGACCTGAGTATGACATTTGAGGCTGGCATAGAGACTGGCACAAAATATTTATAAAGGTGGTTTTTGAGGGTGGGAGGAGGTTAGTGACCACTGGGAGAGTAAGGGGAGGTGATCCCCGATTCTCTCCGGTGGTCATCTGGTCAGTTCGGGCACCTTTTTGTGGCTTGGTCGTAAGAAAAACAGGACCAGGTAAAGTCGTCCAAGTGCTCGTCAGGGGTGCCCTTTTTTTTCCATTATGGGTCGAGGACGTCCATGTGTTAGGCACGCCCAAGTCCCACCTTTGCTACGCCTCCGACACGCCCCCGTGAACTTTGGTCATCCCTGCGACGGAAAGCAGTTGGGGACGGCCAAAATCGGCTTTCGATTATGCCGATTTGGGCGACCCTGTGAGAAGTACGCCCATCTTCCGATTTGTGTCGAAAGATGGGCGTCCTTCTCTTTTGAAAATTAGCCTGATAATGACATACTACTACTACTACTTGACATTTCTAGAGCGCTACTAGGGTTACGCAGCGCTGTACAGTTTAACAAAAAAGGACAGTCCCTGCTCAAAGGAGCTTACAATCTAAAGGACGAAATGACAAGTTGGGGCAGTCTAGATTTCTTGAATAGAGGTATAGTGGTTAGGTGCCAAAGGCGACATTGAAGAGGTGGGCTTTGAGCAAGGATTTGAAGATGGGCAGGGAGGGGGCCTAACTACAGAGATGATTTGTGCATTCAATGTAGCTGATATTGACAGTACTAGCATTGTTTAACCATTTAAATAGCATTTACATTGTGTGGCTCTCATTTACTGTGCGTCTGTTCCCTGTTTGTGCTTTGTTGCAGGTTCATTGCTGGGTTTGTTCATCATCTAGATGCTTATGCTATAGGCGGTATATCAAATGCTTAAATAAATAAATAAATAAATTTAGGGTTACCATAGTGTTATGTTGTGGTATGCTGAGGACTGGGATTTTCGGTGGGGGGGGGGGGGGGGATCAGGGGGGGTTGTTTAATATTTGTCTCAACCTATATTCCTTAAAATACAAAAATGAAGATATCTCTATTAAGTTTTCTCTCTGCATTGTTGGGGAATTTGTTGTACCCGATGTTTTTGATAAAGTTACTTATATAAAAAAAAAAAAACTATAGAGGAAAAACTTACCAAACTATAGCAATCCTGACCCACCTTAGAATAAGACTGTGTTATAAAAATTAGATCAAGCCCTACAGCACCTATATACCTGCTACTGGGAAACTGGAACAAGCTGGACTGTTGCAGTTGCACATTCCTACAGACACTACATACTAGCAGAAGTTTTCACCTCAGTCGCACATGCAGAACACAAGCAGACACTCACCTGATTCAGAATAGGGAACCACAAAAGAACATGCTGACAAAAACTAAAATGGAGACCCCCAAAAAAGCCAGACTCTATAAGCAGTGAAAATACTGGTAAACAGAGAAACAGAAATGCATTCTCTCCTGTACTCAACGAAATACAAACCTAGAAAAACACATTTCAATCCATAAAAAGTATTAAATATTTGTTTTCCCAGTTTGGTTGTCTGGGCATTTTTCTAATTGGGTTGGTCCCAGTCTGTTCCACTTTTTGTGTCTGTTTTCTCCTAAATTCTTTTCCAGGTTTCCCTTTCCGTTTCTTCTCTTTTTTCTTGTCCTTCTTCTCTATATCTACCTGGCATTGACCTTTTTTATGTTTTCTTTTTTCACTTTTCTCTCTCCTCTGTCTCTATATGCACCCATATCTGATTTTTATTCCTCATTCTCCCTTCCTCTCACCCTCTAGTCCTTAATCACCTTCTTCTCACCTCTCATCTACATACTGGCTTTTCTAATTTTCCTCTCATCCCCTCTCTAGCAATCCTATTGCCCTGTGTTTCTCCTTCCCCAGGGCTAGATGCACTAAACTCCACATAATTTGCCCTTACCTTACTGATCCCATTACTGCAAATCCGATTTTGAAAAAGTCGGGCATACATGAAGGATTATTGCATACAAATAACTGATGCTGTTAGCTCATTTGCATACGATTTCCTTCATAGTGGGGGAAGCAAGTCGTTCAGCTGAGCAAGCACAGAGCACCAATCGCTAAGCGTGGCTGCTTTTCGTGTGCTTCAGGCGGCTTTCATACACAAAGACAATCTGCGTGTATGAAACTACTAGATAGGTAGCCTTTGTTTGTTTGTTTTTTTTGTTCTGTATAGTGAAGGAGGGTCCAGATCCCTAACTTCTGAGGGGAGACAGCACTGAGCACAAAGGGTGGCACAAATCTCACTGGTGTTGAGCAACTGGCATGCACTTTTTTTTCAGGGTGTTACAATGGCTTTCTGGAGACAGCAGAATTGTCAGAGGTTACTGGATTCCCTTTGCCAAAAACGTTTGTAGGTAAACAAGCTCCCTGGTTGAATTTCTTTGATGGAAAAGTGGGAGGGTGGGAGTGTGAAAAACATATGGCATCCAGGATATTTTAGAAAGTGATGGTTCTATGCAACCCCAGTAGGAGCTAGCGCTATGTGCAGATCAGGAGGAGGGAGCATGGATCTTATCTGAGAACTTCATTTTGTGATCATCTTTGTTTCTACACACAGATAGAGAACTTATTGTTACACCGTTGCTGTCATTCCAGGCAGTACCGACAGCTCCTGACCACCTGTTAAAATTTTGACGGTAAAGGTAGGGGCTGCCTCTGTGCATCGGGTTGGAAAACGGCTGTGCATGCTCATTTGTATAGTAATTAGCTTGAACTTTGGACTTCCTTGCGACGGACTGCAGTTGGAGACGTCCTAAATCGAGCTTCGATTATACTGATTTGGACGTCCCTGGGAGAAGGACGTCCATCTTCTGATTTATGTCGAAAGATGGACGCCCTTCTCTTTCGAAAATGAGCCCAATAGTGGTGTAGAACAGGTAAAAGTAAATCAATTTTTTTATTCTTTCAAAAAGTACAAAGATGTATGGGTCTTTATCTGCCGTCATTTACTATGTTATGTATGTATGTTACTAGGGGACACTGAAGGAAATTACATGGTACTACTTTTAAAACGAACAGGAGGAATAGTTAAGTTAACGTATAGTTAAGCTCTAGAACACATTGCCAGAGGATGTGGTAACAGCTGCTAATGTATCTGGGTTTAAAAAAGGTTTGGACAAGTTCCTGAAGGAAATGTTCAGACATGGGGAAAGCCACTGCTTGTCCCTGGGATCATTACCATGAATCTTGCTTTTATTTGGGATTCTATCTGATACTTGAGACCTGAATTGACCACTGCTGGAATCAGGATACTGGGCTAGATGGACCATTGGTCTGACCCAGTATAGCTGTGCTTATGTTCTTATGTTCTTACGAGCATCTTGGAATAAAAAAAAAAATCAACAACATATGAAAAGGTATATTTTCTGGGATAATGTTCAGAATGAAAGTAAGGGCATAATTTCCCTCTGAAAATCTAGCAAAGTTTGTAAAGTGAAAAGTATGTGTATTCCTTTTACCTGTGCCAGAAGCTATAAAATTATCTTGGGATGCATGCAAACAGGGTTCCAGAAGCAGCTACAGTCTGTGACCTTGGCCAAGTTTTATTGCTGTGGCGGCTAGGCTAGATGCAATGGAGAAAATACTTGAGCCATGTACAGTAAATGGCTGAGAGAACTGGAAACAGTAAACCCACAGTGCATTTTTCTCAAGTTACCTTAGGGGATATTCAGTGCAGAGATTTCCACACATAAATGTTTGCCTACTTCTGAATTTCAGGGAATAAAGGCCATAGTAATTGTGTCTTGAGGGGTTATGCATCTATGTGTAAGCCATGCAATGAATAGCACACATTCTCCAAGGTACATTTAATCTGTGACTAAACATGGAAGTGACACTGTATCTTCTGAAGATGCCAAAACACAGAACTTGTGTATGTTCAGTCCCCTAATTTTAGCTAGAATTGAAGGAATGACCTACGTACAGTAACTCTTAATATAGAGCCTACATGCGGCTTCATTTCAAGCAGGCAGAAGAGCCAGATGGTTTGACTATTAACTGGGGTGCACTTAGATTCTAATTGCTAAGTTTGAGGCAGTATAAGTAGCTCCTTTTTATAGTACCTTCCCTCAGCCAGGCATAAATTACTGTTTGGTTTTGGCTTCAAACCGTTCATGGTTCATAATGGTATTTTTCCTTAACAATTGAGTTAAGATGCAGAAATAAATATATAATGTTATAGAGATAGCTCTTCATTTTGTGTTCTGCTTGTTCTGTTTCATGGGTTTTATATAAAATCTTATGTTTCTTTAATGCTGTTTCTATTCTATTCTGATCTTTCTATCCCGCTAATTTCACTCAAAGAATCAAAGCGGGTTACGTAATCATTTCACTACAATATCATTCACACTTCAAAATATTTATTGAATAAAAATTTTTTAGAGGACTTCCTAAATTGATAGTAGTCTGAAATCCCCTGGAGTTGAATAGGAATTGAGTTTCACAATTTGAGGGGTCCTTTTACTAAGGTGTGCCAAACAATGGACTGCGCTGGTGTAGATGCGTGAATTGGATGCGCGCAGGTTCATTTTTCAGCACACCTGCAAAAAAGGCCTTTGTTTGGCTGAAAAGGGGCGTGTGGCAAAATGAAAATTGGCGCATGTCCATTTTGAGCCTGAGACCTTACCGCCACCCATTGACTTAGCAGTAAGGTCTCATGTGTTAACCGGGCGGTAATCGTCATCACACGTACAATGCTGATTACCACCTGGATAGTGCTGTGCACCGGAAATTTTCTGGCGCATGTAAAAAATGGACTTGTGGTAACCGGGCGATAGTTCTGAATTGGCGCGCATTGGGTGCGCATAGGCACCTACGCAGCTTAGTAAAAAGGGCCCCTGACTTTGGACTAACTAAAAGAACTATCAAAAAAACATTTATATTGAATTGTGTTCACTGAAGGAAGAAAGAGCTAGATTTAAAGAATAATGACTACGAGTAGGTTGATCTACAGAGGGATAGTGGATCAGAGTAATGTGGTCAGATGGACTAGAACCATAGAAGATCTTATAAATTAAACAACCCATCTTAAATTCAACCCTTGCAGAGACAGGCAGCCAATGAAGATCTCTAAGCAAAGGTGTCACAGGTTCATATTTCTTGCAGCTAAAGCTTATCCTCGCAGCACAGTTCTGCAATAATTGAAGTCTTTTTACAAGAAGCCGATTAATCCCAGCATACCGAGAACTGCAGTAATCTAGCTGAGATATTACTACGGCCTGGACCAACAATCTAAATTATATCAAATGAAAAGAGGATCTTATTGGTCTAAACTATTGTAATTTTGCAAATACTCTTTTGGAAAGATTAACAATTTGATGTTTCAAAGTTAATTGTGCATATCTCTAGAATAAAGTCTAGCATCTGAGTGCACCTCACGGTAGTGGTTTTTAACCTGCAGTAAGCACATGTTGGTTGCTTAGTTGTAATTGCAACATATCTCATACCTGAATTATATTTATGTTCTTGTTATTATGGAAAAATCAATAAAATATATATATATATATAAAAGTGGCACAAAGCAGCAGATGGACCTTTTTCATAGGAAAATGGCAAAGTTGTGATTTTCAAAATTCAGATTTGAGATGGTTTACTCCACAGTTGATCTAACTCACAAGGGGGCATGTTGGGGACATATTGGGAGTAAGATTTGGGTGGGCCCAGAATTTGGATGTTCTTCAGGAATAATGAAACATGATAAAAATGTGTAGGGCAAAAACTGGGACATTTTTATCTGGATCTATTTCAATCACTGCTAAGTCACAAAAGATACCCTAACTGACTAGCTGACCACTGGAGGGATTAAGGAATAACTCCCTCTTAATCCCCTAGTCAGGGCCGCCGATAGGGGGGGGGGGGCAAAATTCCCCGGGCCCGGCCTCCAAGGGGGGCCGGGCGTCGGGGTTTCTCTCTCTCTCTCTTCTGCTCCTGACGGGCCCCGAGTGATCGTGTCCCGACAGGAGCAGGAGAGAGAACTCCAGCGCTGGGCCCCCCTCCAGTACTGCTCTTAGCTCGCCTCTATCGCCATGCCGAGCGGCTGCTTTTCCCCTCAGGCGCATGCTCGATTTTGAAAAAACAGCCACAGGGACAGGACAGACATGGAGTGAAGAGCAGCACTGGATTCTTCCGCTGGTGGGGCCTCAGGTTCTCCGCCAGCCCCAAGGTATCTCAGTTGCAGTGGTGATCCTGGGGGAGGAAGCGGCAGCGGCAATGATCTGGGGGGGGGGGGCAGCAGCAGCAGCAGCAGCAGCCTTTCCCCGGGACTGGCCAAGTCTCTTGGCGGCCCTGCCCCCAGTGGTCAATGACCCCTTCCCACCCTCCAAAGATGTGACAGTGACAGTACATACCAGGCTCTATGACAGCTTCAGATATTATAGCCATTCTTATTAGAGCAGCAAGCTGGTGCCAGGAGTAGCCTAGTGGTCAGTGCAGTGGACTGTAGAGAAAGGGACCTAGGTCCATATCCCACTCTATCTAGTACACTTGTGGTGGAAATTGTGAGCCTTCAAAAACCCACAAAATGTTTTTAATGTGTTCACTATACTTTTACTTAAGTATTAAAATATACATTTATTTTTACTTTTACTTAAGTACTTTGACCTAGTACTTTGAACAACACTGCCCCTTGCCCCCAAACAAAGTAGGCAAACTACACCTATATTCTGCATGCAATGCAATTTGGACCAATAGAAACAAAAATACACTTTTTGTTGCACTATGCAAAATTAAAAGATATAAATATACATTTTCCAAAATTAACAGATAAAATTTAAAAAAATTACCAAAAAAGAATGAGTAGGAAAAACTTGGTATAATCCTGGGGGAAAAGGAGAAACAGCAGGTATAGTATGCTGCATCCTGCCAACAGGCAAGAAATGTGACCAGACCAGAACCTGGGAATTATTTTTGTTGACCCCTCTGTGCCAGGGGCGTAGCCACCCACCCAGTTTTGGTTCAGGCCCACCCAGCAGTGGAGGCAGCGGAGCGGAGGGAGCAGGCTGAGCTCCGATCCCGCATCTGCCTCCCCAGCCCGCCACTGCCCCGCCCCCCGCCGTACCTTTAAATATTACAGTTTTGCTGGAGTCGCGGGCAGCCGGCATTGAAGACATCGGCAGGCTTACGCCGGTTCCAGCAGCCTTCCCTTCCCTCGTTGCAAGTCGGATGATGGCTCCGCCCTCTTCTGACGTATTTCCTGTATGTACGAGGGTGGAGCCATCATCCGACTTGCAACGAGGGAAGGGAAGGCTGCTGGAACCGGCGTAAGCCTGCCGATGTCTTCAATGCTGGCTGCCCGCGACTCCAGCAAAACTATAATATTTAAAGGTAAGCGGGGGGGGGGGGGGGCAGGAAGGAAACAGGGCAGACGGGAGAGGAGAGGAGGGTTGCTGCACATGGTGGAAGAAGGGGAGAGGAGGGTTGCTGGACATGGTGGAAGAAGGGGAGAGAAGGGTTGCTGGATGGAGGGAAGGGGAGAGGAGGGTTGCTGGACATGGTGGAAGAAGGGGAGAGGAGAGGGCAGGGGAGAGGAGGGTTGCTGGACATGGTGGAAGAAGGGGAGAGGAGGGTTGCTGGATGGAGGGAAGGGGAGAGGAGGGTTGCTGGACATGGTGGAAGAAGGGGAGAGGAGAGGGCAGGGGAGAGGAGAGGGCAGGGGAGAGGAGGGTTGCTGGATGGAGGGAAGGGGAAAGGAGGGTTGCTGCACATGGTGGAAGAAGGGGAGAGGAGGGTTGCTGGATGGAGGGAAGGGGAGAGGAGGGTTGCTGGACATGGTGGAAGAAGGGGAGAGGAGGGTTGCTGGACATGGTGGAAGAAGGGGAGAGGAGAGGGCAGGGCAGGAGAGAGGAGGGTTGCTGGATGGAGGGAAGGGGAGAGGAGGGTTGCTGGACATGGTGGAAGAAGGGGAGAGGAGAGGGCAGGGGAGAGGAGGGTTGCTGGATGAAGGGAAGGAGAGAGGAGGGTTGCTGGACATGGTGGAAGAAGGGGAGAGGAGGGTTGCTGGATGGAGGGAAGGGGAGAGGAGGGTTGCTGGACATGGTGGAAGAAGGGGAGAGGAGGGTTGCTGGATATGGTGGAAGAAGGGGAGAGGAGGGTTGCTGGATGGAGGGAAGAGGAGAGGAGGGTTGCTGGACATGGTGGAAGAAGGGGAGAGGAGGGTTGCTGGATATGGTGGAAGAAGGGGAGAGGAGGGTTGCTGGATGGAGGGAAGGGGAGAGGAGGGTTGCTGGACATGGTGGAAGAAGGGGAGAGGAGGGTTGCTGGATGGAGGGAAGGGGAGAGGAGGGTTGCTGGACATGGTGGAAGAAGGGGAGAGGAGGGTTGCTGGACATGGATGGAAGAGAGGGAAGGGAGAGAGAAGAAATGCTGGACATGGATGGAGGGGATGGAAGAATGAGGAAGGAGATGAGATGAGGGAAAAGGAAGAGAGGAGAAAAACTGCACATGGATGAAGAAAATAGGCAGAAGCTGAGGACCAGAAATGAAGAAGAAAGGAGGAAAGGAAAGAAATGGAAAGGAAGCCCTGGAAACGGAGTTAAGAGGACAGATAGCAGCAGAATCGGATACTGGGCCAGCATGATCAGAAAAACAGTCACCAGACAACAAAGGTAGAAAAAAATCATTTTATTTTCATTATAGTGTTTGGAATATGTCCACTTTGAGAATCAGGTGCTCAACATTAAAAGTTTATATTTATTTACTTATTTATGGCATTTTATCCCACATTAAACATGAATTAAATTGGAACCTGGGATCATTTAATTTTTTTTTCCTGGAGACAGTAATGCATTGCCCCCCCCCCCAGGCTCTCTCCCCGGCTATAGCCAGCTCTGCAATTTTGAGGGGAGGTGCACAGGTGGATGGGGGGGGGGGGGGGGGGTGCAGAGGTGGACCGGGGAGAGAGCCTGTTGTTAAACATTTATCAGCACACCACTGTCTAGTGCCCACCCATCCAACCTGTTGGCCCACCCAAAAATTGACTTCTGGCTACGCCACTGCTCTGTGCATAATTGTATATTACAGTTGTTATTATTAACTGTGTAAACTATTTCTTCTCTTTCTCTCAACCAGTAAATGTATTACTTTGTCCACACATGTAAACCTGTCATGCCAATAACATAATCTGAATCTGCATATTCAATGCATCTTTTACAAGACAAGCTACACATTTTCAAGACAACCACACAGTACCTTAGCTCTGGAAATGTAGTAAAGACTGACCCAACAGACTTCTGAAAGAGTGGAAGAGGTTATATATTGTACCAATGATATCTTGGTATGGAGAAACATTAAAGAAAATCATGATTAGAACCTGATGACATTCTAGACCGATATTGTTCATGGCTTTGGATGATCCTTGTGTATTGGGAAGGAGGTCTATAAAAATTAAAATAAATACTGCGAAAGGAGCATGGAATTGAAAGAAAAATGCAAATTTAACCATGTGACAGATAAACCTATGAAGGGTTAAAATCTGTATGAAAGAACAACAGCCTTGTTCTGATCATTATAGATCAGAACAAGGCTGATCTATAACGATCACTTAAAATTTGCTCTAAATATGGCAAAAGTGACAACAGTAGTGGCAGAAGATGCTATGTTTCATTGGATGTCAATCCAAGAATCAGCATTAAGTAATTTAAAAAATTTCTAATGAAAGCACTTGCATTAAAGTATTGTGCACAAAAACAATGACTCTTTGTGGATGCCAATTATACAGGCTTAGATGTTGTATTTGTTCCAGAAAGGCTTGTCTGCTGCATATGCTTCCAACTAACCAACAAATATTTAGAATAATTATGCATAAATAGAAGAAAAATGTTGGCATTAGTATTTGGACACAGAGGATACCACCAATTCATATACGGTGAAACCACCGGGATCAATTTCCAAAAACATTTGTAGAAAACCAGACCACCAGAATCCCAAAATGACTGCAAACATTACAAAAATATCTGTTACAAATGGCATACAAACCAAGCAAGGAATGGCCTCCCACTGGAGGTGGTGGAGACAAAAATTGTGTCTGATTTCAAGAAAGCTTGGGACAAGCACATAGAATCTCTAAGGGAGTGAAGGGGAGAGTAGATGACATGGATGGGTGGACTGGAAAGGATATGTGGAGGGGCATAATCGAATGGAGCGCCCAAGTTTTCATGAGGGCGTCCTCGCAGGATGGCCCCGTAAAGGGGCGGGGCAACTCGTATTATCAAAACAAGATGGGCATCCATCTTTCGTTTCAATAATACGGTCGGGGATGCCCAAATCATGAAATTTAGGTCGACCTTAGAGATGTTCGTCCTTAAGCTGTTTTTGAGATGGTCGTCCCCGGTTTTCGGTGATAATGGAACCCGAGGACGCCCATATCAAAAGCGACCAAATCCAGGCCATTTGGTCATGGAAGGAGCCAGCATTCGTAGTGCACAGGTCCCCCTCACATGCCAGGACACCAACTGGGCACCCCAGGGGGCACTGCAATAGACTTCAGAAAAAGGTCCCAGGTGCATAGCTCCCTTACCTTGGGTACTAAGCCCCCAAACCCCCCTAAACCCCACTCCCCCACAACTGTACACCACTACCAAAGCCCTTAGGGATGAAGGGGGGCACCTACATGTGGGTACAGTGGGTTTGTGGTGGGTTTTGGAGGGCTCACATTTACCACCACAAGTGTAACAGGTGGGGGGGGGGGGGGGGGCTGGGTCCGCCTGCCTGAAGTACACTGCAACCACTACAACTGCTCCAGGTACCTGCATACTGCTGCGATGACCTGAGTATGGCATTTGAGGCTAGCATAGAGGCTGGCAAAAAGTATTTGTAAACTTTTTTTTATGTTGAGAGTGGGTTAGTGACCACTGGGGGAGTAAGGGGAGGTGATCCCCGATTCCCTCCAGTGGGCATCTGGTCAGTTTGGGCAACTTTTTGATGCTTGGTTGTGAAAAAAAATGGAACAAGTAAAGTTGCCCAAGTGTTCGTCAGGGACGCACTTCTTTTTCCATTATCGGCCAAGGACGCCCATCTCCTAAGCACGCCCCAGTCCCGCCTTCGCTACAATGCCGACACGCCCCCATGAACTTTGGTCGTCCCCGTGACGGAAAGCAGTTGAGGGCGCCCAAAATCGGCCTTCAATTATGCCGATTTGGCCGACCTTGCGAGAAGGACGTCCATCTCTCGATTTGTGTCAGAAATTGAGCGGCCTTCTCTTTCGAAAATTCACCTGATGGTCTTCATCTGCCTACATTTTTCTATGTTTCTATGTAAAAATTACAGATATGCTATTTAGGAATAATTTCAGAAGACACCAAAGTTTCTATATGTGTTTTCATTTCTTACTTTCCAATCTCAGAACCTAAACTAAAGGCCTAAAAAACTATTTCTATGAGAAAACTTCCCTTGGCTGAGGGGAGGCAGCTGTCTCTTGGCCTACAGAGCATTGAGATGACAGAACTAAAACTCTAATCTATATCTTATTTATTTTATTTATTTATGCATTCTTGTATCCCACCATTATCCAAAAACAAATTTCAGTTCAAAGTGGCTTACAGTTTACATTTTGGTGGAGTTACAATAGTATTGTGCAATGTGGAGAGGGCATCTATAATTTGTGTGGTTATTTCTCTTTCCTATCTGTTGAAATGGAGTTCTTTTTCTCTTTTAAACTATGTTATATATTGTATATATTTTAACCTCATTGTAAACTGTGTAGATATTCCATGATATATGGTATATCAAGCACAACAAAACGTGAAACTTGAAAGGGATTTCCAATAGTGATTATACCTGTTGGGTTCTGAGCCTTTAGCTACAGTTTATTTCAGGTTCCAAGCCTGGCTTTCTCATAATAAAACAGGATAAACAGAAACAGAGGTTCCCTTCATCACAGGGATTCAAAATTCAAATGTTCCCACATGACATACATAGTAACATAGTAACATAGTAGATGACGGCAGAAAAAGACCTGCACGGTCCATCCAGTCTGCCCAACAAGATAAACACATATGTGCTACTTTTTGTGTATACCTTACCTTGATTTGTGCCTGTCCTTTTCAGGGCACAGACCGTATAAGTCTGCCCAGCACTATCCCCGCCTCCCAACCACCAGTCCCGCCTCCCACCACTGGCTCTGACACAGACAGTATAAGTCTGCCCAGCACTATCCCCGCCTCCCGCCACCGGCTCTGCCACCCAATTTCGGCTAAGCTCCTTAGGATCCATTCCTTCTGAACAGGATTCCTTTATGTTTATCCCACGCATGTTTGAATTCCGTTACCGTTTTCATTTCCACCACCTCCCGCGGGAGGGCATTCCAAGCATCCACTACTCTCTCTGTGAAAAAATACTTCCTGACATTTTTCTTGAGTCTGTCCCCCTTCAATCTCATTTCATGTCCTCTCGTTCTACCGCCTTCGCATCTCTGGAAAAGGTTCGTTTGCGGATTAATACCTTTCAAATATTTGAACGTCTGTATCATATCACCCCTGTTTCTCCTTTCCTCCAGAGTATACATGTTCAGGACAGCAAGTCTCTCCTCATACGTCTTGTAACGCAAATCCCATACCATTCTTGTAGCTTTTCTTTGCATCGCTTCAATTCTTTTTACATTTTTAGCAAGATACGGCCTCCAAAACTGAACACAATACTCTAGGTGGGGCCTCACCAACGATTTATACAGGGACATCAACACCCCCTTTCTTCTGCTGGCCACACCTCTCTCTATACGGCCTAACAACCTTCTAGCTATGGCTACCGCCTTGTCACACTGTTTCATCGCCTTCAAATCCTCAGATACTATCACCCTAAGATCCCTCTCCCCGTCCGTACTTATCAGACTCTCCCCGCCTAACACATACGTCTCCCGTGGATTTCTATTCCCTAAGTGCATCACTTTGCATTTCTTCGCATTGAATTTTAATTGCTAAACCTTAGACCATTCTTCTAGCTTCTGTAGGTCCTTTTTCATGTTTTCCACTCCCTCTTGGGTGTCCACTCTGTTACAGATCTTAGTATCATCCGCAAATAGGCAAACTTTACCTTCTAACCCTTCGGCATAGATCATAATCTTATAGGAAAATGTCGAATGTACTGCAAAGACTTAGAAAAGCACAAGATTTCATTTCCAAGTATACACATGAAGAATTAATTCACAGTACTTGCAATCCAGTCCAGTTTGAGGTCAGAATGTCCAGATTATGACAGGTTTAATTCCCATATTCTCTGTACTCACACAAGGCACGTGTGCACCCATTCTTTATAGACTACTAGTGTAAGTTGGCATTTACGCGCCAACATTTAGGTGTGTGCACCAGGGGCGTATCTGAACTGCGGCGGTAGGGGGGGCCAGGGCCAGAGTGAGGGGGCACATTATAGCCCCCCCCCGCTGCCGCCGCCGCCGCCATTGCCGATCCCCTCCCCCCAGCCACTGCCATTGCCAATCTCCCCCCGCCGTTGCTGTCGCCTACCTTCGCTGGCGGGGGGGGGGGGCTTCATTCTGTTTCTGAGTCTGACGTCCTGCACGTACAACATGCAGCGATGTCAGACTCAGAAGAAACTTTCGGCGCCAGCTTTAGTGGAAGAAATGAAAGGACCTCGGCTTGGCTGGCGGGGGTTGGGGGTCCCCCGCCAGCTGACGGAATTCTTTTAAAGGCAGCCGGCAGCGGCAGGAGGACGCGGACCTCGGCTGGCGGGGGTTGGGGTCCCCCGCCAGCGAAGGTAGGCGACAGCAACGGAGGGGGAGGGTTGTCAGCGGTAGGGGGGTCCAGGGCGAAATCTGCGGGGGCCCAGGCCCCTGAGGCCCCACGCAGATACGCCCCTGGTGTGCACTTACGTCATGTCAATAGCAGGCATAATTGGACATGCCTAAAGGGGTCCTTTTACTAAGCTATGGGGTCCATTTTTCCCACATGCCAGGGCCCTTTTTACTGCAGCGGGTAAAAAACCCCTAAAAAAATATGGCCATGCGGTAAGATAACTCTTATTGCACGGCCATGCAATGGGGATCACTTACCGCCACTCATTGAGGTGATTCCTGATTACCACTGGGTTAGCGCCACGCTACAAAAAAATAATTTTGACGGCATGCACTTGAGCTGGAACTACCACCAGCGGCCATGTTGAACCAGCGGTAGTTCCAGGATAGCATGCAGTAAGCCTGAGTTGGGACCCACCATTTTGTACAAGGGCCCCTAAATGAGGCACTTTAGTGCATAACTTACAGTATTCTATAACTTACATGCCTAAATGTTGGTCATATCTTTGTCCTGTCCATGGCCTCCCCCTGTGCATGCACTTACATGCTAAGCAAGTTGCATGCTAAAATTATAGCATACTGCTTAGTATCCAATTAGCAGTTGTGGATAACTGTAACAGTGTTATGTATAAGCGGTAATATTATATAACTTACGTGTGCAATTGCCTAACTTGAGGCACCATGTTATAATGAGGGGATAAATGTATAAGTTCCTTTGTACATTGGTCTCAAAAGTGTTGTTAAGGTAACTGATCTTGAAGTACTTTTGGGGCTCTGAGCAGGGCAGAGTCCTGTGGATGAGGCTTCTGCTGGGCCAAGTGTAGGGTGTTCTCTGAATGGGATCGAAAGTCATCTGATAATTGCAAACAGTAAGAACTGGAGTTAGAGCTGGAAGTGAAGCATATCCTGGAACTAGAACTGGAAGCAAACCAGAACAGGCCTGGAACAGGAGTCAGCCAGCAGGTCACAAGGTTGGAACATGAGAGAAAAGATTTCTGGCTCCTACAGGATAGTGGATTGGAACTGCAGGCCTGGAAAGCAGATAGCAGATCAGCCTGAGCTCAAGAACTTGGCAAATCAAAAATTAATGTACAGGAAGTTTGGACTTGCTACAAGCAGCTTCCTGCTTCTTAGAAACCCCTTTGAACTGAGCCCCAGTCGGTCCCTTATACCTAGGAATAAGGCCATGGGACTATAAAACATTATTTTTTTCTTTATTACTTTATTTATTTATATTTATTTGTTGCATTTGTATCCCACATTTTCCCACCTCTTTGTAGGCTCAAAGTGGCTTACAATACATCATGAGTAGTGGAAGAATGCTAGAAAATAAACATTTAGTATTACAGAAGGATCTTGGTCAGCATGATGATAATAAGACATAGTAACAGTATACAGGCAGATATTATGAAACAGTTCTGAATATAAATGGGCGAGATGTGCTTTTTCCAGATCACTAACTGGTCTAGTGGCTGAACTCTTGGGCTGGCCCCAGACTATAGTAACTAAGTAAATGTAGCTAGTTACTGTACTTAAGTAAAAGTTCTATAATTTGATTTGATTAGGTTAGGTTAGAAAATATTTCTAATAAGAAAATAAAGTTTAAAAAATAATAATGATAAAGTATTTTTTGCTACACGGAAGTCAAGTGTTTCAGAGATTCCCTTGATCAAAACCTGCAGACCCAGTCGGAAGACATCAGTAATATTGCAGTCTGGCCTGATTTGAAGCAACTTTTAACAATCCATTTTCTGCTAGTGCGTTATTGAAAACCTTTTTAGCTGTGCTGGATTAATGACTCACAGTGCACATGCATGAATGACAGTCATGTTCAAAATGTAGTTTTACTAAAGGAAAAGTGGATTGAACTATAACGGAATAAAGTTGTTGGATGAAAACATTAACAGTAGTTGCATTCATTGTAGCTGTGGTACTTTTACTCAGAAAGTATTACTTTAAGCAATAACTTTTTAACTTTCACTTAAGTAAAAGTACAGCAAAGAACACATTTAAAAATTTACTTAAGTATTAAAATAATCATTTCTTTTTACTTTTACTTAAGTGCTTTGACCTAGTACTTTTAACAACATTGCCCAATTCAAACCCTTGTCAGGGTTGTTCTCTGAAACAGTGCTTAGAAGGCAAAGCACCAACTTCCTATTGGCTTAGGATCCTACTTCAACATCCATGAAGAGTTAGTCCTAACAGCAATGGCAAAAAAAAAAAAAAAAAGAATTGCAGATAGCCAGATAGTTGTGCTGGAATTCCAGAACATATGTCTGCTGGTTACAGCTTTTGATAGAAATTAATCACATGTGCTGGATTCATTGTTTAAAAATGACAGAATCACTTCTACAATCACCTGCCTAATCACTTCCTCTTTCTTCCCTATTTAATCTCTGCACATTACTAACTGTATCTGATATTCTGGAATGACAATGTCATAACAAAACAATGTAAGCCACATTGAGCCTGCAAATAGGTGGGATAATGTGGGATACAAATGCAATAAATAATAATAATAATAATAATAATAATAATAATAATAATAATAATAATAATACCTAGGACCTGAGGAAAGAAATACTGAATCTATATGAGTCACTTGAGTTATGTAAAAGAAGGACTGAGAATTGTTTATTGACTCAGCATGTGGACTCAAATTGAAGATTTGGTACAGATATACATAAAGGGTACTTTGATTTTCACTTAACATTTCTCTTTGGTACCTAGGTGAACGAGTGTAAGTTAATAGCATATATTCCAGCCAAGGAGACCCCAAAGTATGGAGGTCAAGAAAGGGGGCCAGCAACTTTTGTACTGCAGAGACAGAAGAAGAGAGCAGCAACATTGTACTCAGCATTAACAATATATCCATGGGGCCTCTTGACATCTTTCTGACATAATATTAGCCCAATACCCTCTGGGCAGCTGGAGAAATGCATCATCCCCTGATGCCCTGGGCCAGTAAAGGTAGACTGGATAGGTCATACGGTCTTTATCTGCCATCATTTTCTATGTTTCTATGTAACAACTGTGTGATTTTGTGGTTATTAGTGAGACTTGGCCCTGGGCAGCTGGAGACAGATGTGCTTAAATGTTTCTCTGGTTGTCCAGGGGTGGTACTCAGTGACCTTGAAGACAGATGTCAGGAGGCCTCACAACAAAACTTAAGTTTACAGTGCTGCTGCAATGGTATCTCCTCCTGCTAATGTTAAGGTTTAGTGGGGTCAGGTCATCAGCGACATTTTGACTTATGCCACTGGCTAAGTATACAGTTATTAATAATGTTTGAGAAATTAATGAATTGTTTTACAACTGAAGCCTGAGAACTGTGGCGGTGAGGCGCAATAGGTGCGATGATTGGAGAGTGACAGCTTGTCCACTTGTTGGCTTAGCTTCACATTTCTGAGCACCAAAAAATATTTTTAAATGTAAATGTGGGATACAAATGCAATAAATAAATAAATAATATTTAATGAAGTCTCTAGAGTGATTTAGTATATATGAGTAAGAGACTACTTTTATAGTTTTGAGCCTTGTTGTTGTATGATATACTGGTGTGAGTATATCTTGGATTCTTGTTTGCTTTTCTAGTAATAGGAATTGATGTTTTTAACATAATGCTCTATCAGTTAACTTTGAAGTAAGTAGTTGGAGTGCCTTACAAGTCAGAATGGAATGGAAAGGGAGGGGAAATGGGACTTGATATACTACCTTTCTGTGGTTTTTGCAACTACAATCAAAGCAGTTTACATATTATATACAGGTACTTATTTTGCACCTGGGGCAATGGAGGGTTAGGTGACTTACCCACAGTCACAAGGAGCTGCAGTGGGAATTGAACCCCGTTCCCCAGGATCAGAGTCCACTGCACTAACCACTAGGCTACTCCTTCACTCCACTAGTGAATGTAGAATAAAGGATAACAGGGTTCTTAGGATCTGGAACAGGAAGAGCTCTTGCTTGGGAACTGGAAGAGGGAGCCCCAGGATGAGGAAAGAAGATAAGAATTTTCAAGTGTTTTGTCTATAGTTTTTCTCCCTTTAGTTGTCTCTGTGAGGAGAACAGCTTTATCTGCTTTTAATAACCTGTTAAAGAATTTGGAGCCTATTTAGGAAGCTACATTGTCCATAGTGAATAGGATCTCTCCTGATAAGAAAGGCAGATCATGGGAGGATCCTAATTAGATGGGTAGAATCTTACAAATGAAAATATTAATGGAATAAAAGACAGTAGAAATTTATCAATTGATAAAGGTTCTAAACTAGATTGAATCCCCAACATTATGTGTCTCCCAGGAATGACAATAATTAATTTGTGAATATTTGTTAACATAAAACAAATGAATATGAGGATATATCTTCAACCAAAAAGTTCAACTCTCTAGCAGTAATAACTGCAGTCCTGAGCTGATATCAAAATAAAGAGCATACTGCTCTGTATATCTGAAGCTGGATTGCCTGGTAATATTTGATAATATTAGTATCAGAAAGCTGTTTATGGACCTCTTCCTATATAATAATTCTCACCACCAACGTTCTAATGTGGGACTGCCTGTGTCCATGGCTCCTGGAGTTTCTGAACTAGGCTCCGTAGCCAGGATGATGTCACTAACACACGGAGCTCCCTGCCACTTTCGGAGCCACGCGGAGTAAGTGGCAGGAGCGAGCAATAAAAAAACTACAAGCGCGGTACCACAGAACCCCCCCCTCGGCGCATCACCCAATCCCCCCCAGTACATCAAACACCCCCTCCCCCCAAGTACATCAAACACCCCATCCCCCCACCCGAAGCACATCAACACCCCCCCCCGGCGCATGAAACCCCATCGCCACCCGCAGATGCCAGTAGTAACGCTGTCCAGCCGCTGCTGCTTCTCCTGTTGAGCAGCAGCGGTCGCTACAAAAAGAAAAGAAGCGAGAAATGTTTTTAAACCCAGCCCAAATCATTCACAAATGCCCGAGTCTTACAACGCAGTCTCTGCAGCCGCTCCTCCTCTCGCATGGGGTTTGGGACTCTAAACAGGGGTCAGGTTAGGCATGGGGGGTATTCTGATTGGAGGTTAGGATTGTGAGTGGGGAGGGCTGTGTTTGGATAGCACTACTGTGGCTAGCTGTCATGTATGTCAACACAAAGCCATTGTGTTACATGCAGTGGCTATGCATTAACTATGTGCCTGTACGCTAAATGCAGGGCAGATTCAGGGCATGCCCCTGCATTTACCACAAGGGCTTTGCACTTACCACATGTTAAGTCTTGCTTTAAATGTGCACTAAGTACAAAGCTTGCCGCATGTTAGTCAAAGGGCCCTAGATGGAGCAGAAGACTGGGCCCAGGTTTGAACCTTTCCTCTGTATTCAGCCACTGGAGCAGTCCTTTGATACCATTCCCATCATAATAAATCTAAGTGAATCTGTGCTCTTTTCTGACAATCATCATTGAATACTTGAAACAGTGTTGCTCTGATGTTCACAAAGTATAATATAAACAGATAAAAGGTGATTTCAATGGAAGGGGCTTTAACAACAGGTAGATGGCCAATAAAGAACGGTATTTCAAGAATATTTTCTAATATAGTCTAAAAATAAAATATCTTGAAATAGAGAAAGAAAGATTACATAAAAATATGATCTACATAGAGAACAAAGTCATCAAACTTACAAGTTGATATGAGTATTGTGAGTAGCACTACAGCTATAAGAACGTGCTCTCTAACTCATGGCATAAGTGCAAGTTAAATATTTATCATTAAGGCATATTATTTCATCAAGTTCAATTTTCAGGTGTAGCAATAATAAAGTGGTTTCTGTTTGTAACTGTTCACTTAATCAAATACATTACTGAGATAAGACAAAAGAAGCAACTAGCTCAAAAGCATAGGCCTCAATTAAAATTTCCTCAGACACATAAATGCTTTCATAGCTATAGATATTCCACTGGCTGCAATTTTTTACATGCTGCACAACAAAACAAGAAGTTTTTTTTTTTTTTTTGGGGGGGGGGGGGGGGGTCTTTGATTCTGCATCAAAGGAAACTATGCATAATTTTTCATAGATTCAAAACTAGTGTACTCCAAATGGGAACCAGAATAGTAAGGAGGTGTACCAAAAGAGACAAGAAATACCTTATACTCTAGGAGGAGCCTTGAGAACATACGAATAGCCATATTGATTCAGACCAGTAGTCAGTGGCGTACATAGTTTGTTTGTCACCCAGGGTGGGTTGCCACTGCGCCTCCCTAGAGCTTCACCCCCCAAAGCACACCACCCCCCTGAAGGGTGTCACCCCCACCACCTTTCCTCCTAGTGAAGGGGTATGCGAAGCAGGCATGCGGCTATCAGCTCTGCCACGCAGGGCCGGCCCTAGGGTTTCTAGCGCTCTCCTGCAGTCTATTAGTCGGCGCCCCTACCCATCCAGGGGCGGGATCACTATGGCTCCACCCCCACAGTAGACACACCCCTTTTACCAGCCATGGCATCATTGAAAATATTACACCAGTCTAGAAGAAAAATAACTTAGCACACAGACCAGGAATTAGGAGAACAGACAGTCTTGCCAACTCTGAAAAACAATGTGTTATCAAAATTTCAGAATCTAACAAACAGATCCCTATTCAGACACTTGGCCTTGCAGTCACACATGTAGAACAGAGATAGCCCCTCTTCAAATTCTTCAAAAATTAACCTGAAATCCTAAGAAGTTAGACTCTGTATGCAGCACAATAGCCTTCCCACCCAGCACAGCTTAGGATCTAGCTAGGACAGACTTAATCAGCATAAACTAACATATTCTACAATCTGAGTTGGACAGACTAACAGGAGTTACTGAAGTGGGAATGAGAGATGGGAGATTGGTGATGGTTAGGAATAGAAAGCAGGCATCTAGCCCTCCTGTCCTGTGAGTTGCTGTGTTGGGGGGGGGGGGGGGGTGGAAAAGGATGGGTCAGGTGCAGCACTAAACAGCAGTCTCTGACAAAACAAGGGTCCAGGCTGTGCTGTGCTGTCTCTGAGCCCTCTCTGGGCTGGATTCCAGCTCCTGGTTTCACTCTCAATCTCAATGTGTTTGGAGCAGTGAGGTCCTCTGACAAACACAACAGGAGGATATTTCTCTGCTTGGGAGGGGGGAGGGGACTGGACAGAGAGCTGACAGCTCCTGCTTTGGAGCCAGACTGAGATGAGCAGGAGAGATTAGATAAACAAAAGCCTCATCAGGCGCCCTTGAAGGCAAACACCCTCCTGCAATGCATAGCCTGCTTACCGGGTTGGTTTGACCGGCCCTGCTGCCACGGAACAGGAAGTAATGTCAGACAGGGCAGGGGACCAGCAGAGCCAACAGCCATTTGCTTGATCTATGCACCCCCTTGCTGCCTGCACCCGGGGATAGACAGCCCCCACCACCTCGCCTTTGGTATGCTACTGCCAGTGGTCCATCTAGACCAGTATCCTGTTTCCAACAGTGGCCAATCCAGATCACAAGTACCTGGCAGAAATCCAATTAGAAAAAACATTCCAGGGCAAGAAGTGGCTTTCCCCATATCCATCGCAATAGCAGAGATCCAATAAATATTTTGCTACCGCGTGTTTTGGGCGCACATCAAAAATGGAACTACCACACAGGACAAGCAGTAGCCGGGCGGTAGCTCAAATTTGACACGCATTGGATGTGCGTAGGCACCTACACGCCTTAGTAAAAGGGCCCCTGCGGCTGCTAGCATGGCTTAATAAACAGCGGGGTATATGTGAAAATATAATTTCAGCTTGGTTTAGCTACCTTTAGAAATGGGTGCATCTTATGTAAATGCAAAGTAATTAAGAGTTTGTTGTATTTCATAGAGATCTGTAGGATGGAATAAGGGTCCCTACTGATACACTCTTGGTGTTTTTTCTAAAGAGATTTTCAGCGTACTCTCAGAGAACAGGTAATATTGGAGCAATTATATCTCATGCCAATAAAGCCAAATGCTAAAACAGCATATTCAGTGGAATTTGAACCAGCCCACTACTTAAGTTACACTTTCATTTGCTTGGGTAATTATTGATTTATTGATATTTATTAACCACTTTTATGAAGTGATTCACTTAAGGCAGTGTTCAACAGGTAGAGTTTTACATTAAAATTGTGTTAACAACATAACAGTAATATGACCAACTAAAAGCATAAATACAATAATATGGTAAACTTAGAGATAATCATATTGAATCCTAGTAGTAGAAATAGCATGATACAGTGTCAGAGAACTATATACATTAAAACAGTACAGTAGAACAATCATATCATAGAAATATGATAAATGTTAGAGTACAAATGATAATATAGGCAGAATGGAAGAACATTCATAATACTTACAATGTTAGCACAACACAAATGAAACCTCTTAATAGGCAACACATTAGAAACATTTACATAACATAGATACAATGCTTATGATATTAGCAACAATACATATGAAACACCTTATATGGTTATATTCAAACATTCAAATAACATATGAAGAGATGCTGAGACAGGACCTGCTATTGTTGAAAGGAAAACTGATCAGGTATGCATTTACCTTCTGGGAAATTGTGTTTCAGACTTGGGAAAAGGTAGACTAGGGGTTAAATAAGTAATTTCAGTGTCTTTTAAAATTAATCTGCTTATTTAACAAAGGCAAAGGCAGTTTAGTATTTAAATTCTCTCTTTAGTGTTTCATATAGTTTAGCAGTTAAAGTCTCTGTTCAGATTTTAAACTAATATCAGTTTAGAGCACAGCTAGTAGTTAAAATAAGACTCTGTTAAGAGTGTAGTACAAACACAATTTAGAGCAGTGGTTTTCAACCCAGTCCTCAGGGACCACCTGGCCAGTCAGATTTTGTGACTGATGAAAGAAACAAGTTGAAAGGGCCATTCTGTAAAACTAATTCAGTCAAAGAATTGTTAGTAGATATTGCCTTAGAAGCACAGGCATTTAAGTAAACCAGAGCTCAGTTGTGCTCACTCCTGAAGAGGTGCTGAGATAGGATCTGCTATTGTGGAGATGAAACTGCACTGGTGAGTATTTACCTGCTTGGAAATTGTGTTTCAAACTTGGGGGAAAAAGTAGACGGGGTTAAATAGATACTTTCAGTCTTTTTAAAGTACTCTGCTTATATAATAAAGGCAGTATAGTGTAGCACTAAAAGTCACTGTTTAGCATTTTATATATAAAAGCTGTTTTAGAATATAATTCAGCATTTAAAGTCTCTGTTTAGGTTTTATATTAAAATCAGTTTAGAGCACAGCTAGCAGTTAAAAGAAGTCCCTGTTTAGGAAGTGATCTTGTAGCCAGGACCTGCACTTTTTGTCTTTATTTATTTTTTTGTCTATTAGATTGTAAGCTCTTTGAGCAGGGACTGTCTTTGTTCTATGTTTGTGCAGCACTGCGTACGCCTTGTAGCGCTATAGAAATGCTAAATAGTAGTAGTAGTAGTAGTAGTAGATGCTGCTAAGGAGGAGGGGTTAGAACATTTGTTGTAGTAGGTGATTCAATCATTAGGCATGTAGATAGCTGTGTGGCTAGCAGATGTGAAGATTGGTCACTTGCCTGCCTGGTGTGAAGGTGGCACACCTCACGCATCACCTAGATAAGAATTGAGACACATTGGTACCACTGACATAGGAGAGTGTAGGAAGGATATTCTGGAAGCCAAATTTAGGCCTTTAGGCAGAATGTTGAACTCCATAATAGAGTAGCTTTCTCAGAAATGCTGCTTATTTGATGAGCAGGACCCAAGAAGCAGGCAGAGTTCTGGAGTCTCAATGGATGGATAAGGTGTTGGTGCAGGTAGGAAAGATTTAGATTTTTTAGAAACTGGGCAACTTTCTGCAGGCTGCTGGCATCAACATGTAAAAAGGAGATAGAGCAGCTTTTAAACAAGAAACTGTGGGAAAACTGACATCATCAGTCCAATAGCCTGAAATTTTAAAATCATAATTAAATTAAAATTTCACCAGTAATTATCCTTAACATAAATATATCAGCATAAGTACTTAGCTTCGAAACTGAGGATCTCTATTATCAAGATTTACCAAGCTTCCTACATAATAATGCTAACAGTCATGGAAAAAAAGGATCTGCGGACCTCAAATAATAATAAGAAAATGAAAGAGAATTTTTGGCAATAATCTCCCTAACACAGAGCTCAGCTGGAAACATGATATCATGTCAGAATGTCAGTAGATCTTAGAGATCTCCAGTTTTGAAGCTAAGTATTTTTATTTGTGATAATCACTGGTGAATTTTAATTCAATATCTGATTGGATTGTTCACTGTCTATTTTTGAATCCTAAGAAATGTGAGGCAATCCACTATCCAAACCCTTGTGTAGTTGCTGTCCTTTCTCGTCCCATCATTAATCAACACTCCTTTGACTTCAAAGACTCAGTACCAGTTCTAATGGTTCATTTTGACAGTCACCTTACCTTCAAGGATCTACTTGCTTCCTTTTGTGTACTTCATCGTATTCGGGCTCTCTGCTCTCTTTTCTCATTTTCTTCTGTTTGCACTCTCCTTCTTTCATTATCACACACCTTGATTACAGCAATTCTCTTTATGCAGCCTACCGCTCTCTGAAATGCTTACAGTTGGTTCAGTCTACCACTGTTCGTTTTCTTCACCGTTCCACCTGCCTCTTTCATCTTTTATTCAATTTAAATTGCTTATGCTTGTTTTTAAAATCCCATTTCCCTACTGCTCCAGATTACTTGTCTTGACTTAGTATTCCCTATGCTCTTTCTCACTCCCTCTCTTCTGTGGGTGCTGGCTTGCTTCAAGTCCCACTTCCTTCCAAAATTCGACTTGACATTACTCATGCCACTGGTATAAGTTATGCTGGTCCAAAGCTCTGGAACTTCATCTCTACACATATCAGCCATTAAAACTCATCTCTTCTCTCTGGTGTATCCTCCTCACTCCTGATTGTGTGTATTTGTTTTTTTCTTTTCTCTGTCCCTCCCCTTTCTGCAGTATGATTAGTTTTGAGTAAACTGCTTATAAACCAGCTCCTGGTGTATGTGATATATCGTGCCTGTAAATAAATAAATACAATCACAAAAATGTTTTTTTTTTTTAATGAAATCTTGGGGCAATTTCTCTAAATGGGTTAGTTTTGCACATACCATGTCAGGAACGAACCTCACTCCTATGCCAGGATATGTTGAGTATGATCTCCATCTCTCAGATTTACTGCTAATGCTCACCATAGTACTTGCATTGTACCAAAGAGAGCTTCTTTTTGAAGTTCATATGATGTAACATGTGTAGGCAACTTATTCAGGTGCACTTGGAAGTTATTTTTGATCAAGCCTGTGGCACCCAAAATGATGGGAAATATTTATGTATCCTTTTCCCATATTTTCTTGGTTTTGGACTGCATTTCTTGATACTTGAGGATATTTCCTCTCTCTACACGATTCACCGAGTAATTGCATGGGACTGACACCTCTATAACCAATGCATTCTGGTGGTTTTCTGTTTTACCACTATATTTGGTTTCTGTCATTCAGCTTTTTATCATTCAGGATGGGGATGTCCCACTTGATTATAACCTCTTCGTTTTCCATAATTCTCTTAGGATCATGATCCCAATGCTTTTCTGGTACACTGATTTTGTAATGCTTACAGAGTTTGCAATGAATGAGACGTGCCTTTCTCTATAAAACATTTCCGCCATCGGTACTTTCCAGAGCCAACCACAAGATGAGTAACTGTTTCTAGCTCTTTCTTACAGAAACTACAGATATCTGTTGCACTAGTTTCAATGCTTGCTGTAAACCATCTTGTCCATAATCCACTGTCTTGGGCTGCAACTATCAATTGATTATCCTTAGGTTTTAGTTCACCTCTCCTTACCTATTCATATGTCCGATGTTGATTCTTGAATGGTTCCTGGAGTAACATTTTGTATTTCCTGCTGTACATATGCATATGCCATTTGTTGATTCTCCCCTGTTGATCCAGTTCCTTGAAGAGTTTTTTCTCTTCTTTTGCAAATTCTGTTGCTTTCTCAAATTCCGATGCTTCCTTCCCTTTTGGTACTGATGGATTTTCAACTATTCCTTCTATATGATGGTCCATATGCTCCCCCCCACCCAAAGAATGTATGTTTAGTTTTAATAAAGTGGTGAGGGCGGGGATGGTTAACTGTGCTGTTATAAAAGAGGCAAAATATAGACATCTGTTTGCCTTCTCTGCCCAGACACCCTCCAAATTACCTTCCATATGTGATAAACACTGACATACTGTAAGTCAAGCATCAGCTGTTTAATATGAGAATTACTGTATGCCAATTTCAAAACAAAATTAGTTAATCTTTAAGAGCTCTGGTCTTACTGCATAAATGCAGTTTAGTACAGGAGGAAAGAAGTTATATAAAGCTGCATTTTGTGTGCTGCTTCCTGTTCATGTAGCTCTGTTTTTTTTTTCACTAACAGCTATTCTTAGCCCCTCTTTGGCTTCAAAGGTTTCCTTTTTCCTATTTTTGGTCTCAGAGGATGAGATGCCATTTGCATAATCCCTCTTAACTGCAGATCCATACTCAGACAAGAGTAGGCTTTCAAATCTTAAACTAAGTCGGTCAGTGGTTTAAATGGTCTTTAAAAAAAGGAAAGCAGGTTTGTAATTTATCAGATTTGTTGACAAATTAGTGTATGTTTCTTATTTCTTAAATTCAGGCTGCTGCTGAGCAAATGTAAAGCATTTTTTTTTATTACACAGCTGTAGTCAGAGGCATCAGCATTTACTGAACAGAGCATGACTAGAAAACTGATAATTAGGAATCTTTTATTTTGTTTTTAAATAATCAGGGAAGGTTGTAGTGAATTAAGAGCGTATGTACACATTTCTATAAAGACCAAACTTCAACAAAGGATAATTTTATACAGTTTTAATGTGAAGCTGCAGTGATACCATTTTAGCAACAGTGTCTTTGGTCTTTTTTTTTTTTAGTTACATTTGTACCCTGCGCTTTCCCACTCATGGCAGGCTCAATGTGGCTTACATGGGGTAATGGAGGGTTAAGTGACTTGCCCAGAGTCACAAGGAGCTGTGCCTGAAGTGGGAATTGAACTCAGTTCCTCAGGACCAGAGTCCACCACCCTAACCACTAGGCCACTCCTGGCCCTGGAGACACCCCAGCCAGTCAGGTTTTCAGGATATCCATAATGAATATTCATGAGAGAGATTTGCATGCATTGCTATAGAGCTGGCGTAAATGCTCGTGCCTGGATTGCTTAAAGGCATGTATAAATTAAAATATTCTATAATTTATGTGCATAATTGTATGCCCCATCCAGATTCTGAAAATTCCACCTTCAAACTATGCGCCATCGCATTTAGGTGCGATTTCATAGAATAGAGCGTAGCTGGAATATTTATGAATATATGCACACATATATGTATATACATAGGTATTCTGGTCAGTTAGCAGGCAAACACAGCAAAGGTGACACAAAAGATGATGTAGAAAAAACGTCCAACGGACTCAGAGTTTATATCAGAAGTTTTATTCAAAAATATGCAATGGACCCGACACAAATCGTGTTTCAGCCATGAGGCCTGCTTCACGAGTCCCTGTTTAGCGCACAATTTGAACTTCTCTGCGTTCTATAGCATCTGAAAGAAATGACCTAGTATCTGGTGTAACGAACACTGGAGCGCGCACTTCTAAATCAGAGTACAATGTAACAAACACAGAAGCGCGCCAATACACGATTCGTGTCAAGTCCACTGCATATTTTTGAATAAAATTTCTCATGTGAACTCTTTGAGTCCATTGGACTTTTTTTCTACATCGTCTTTTGTGTCACCTTCACTGTGTTTGCCTGCTTGTATTGACCTGTGAGGAGGTTTTTTTGTTGTTGTTGTTGTTTTGTGTTTGTCGATTCTGGTCGGTTACCCAAGTTCCTGGCACTTAAATGTTAGTGACTTTTTTTTACAGAATTACCTCCAAATGGGGCAATTCTATAACATAGGTGCTAACATTTACATATCCATTACGCACACACTTGTTTAGAAGAATAGCATTTATGCATGCATGTGCACACACATGTGTGTGTACATATCAAAGTCTGCTTCAGAAGCTATTCAGCAAATAGCCTCTTAACTTCGGGGTCCTTTTAATAAGCTGCAGTAAAATCGGGCATGCGCTAGCATCAACACGTGCTTTTGACGGCTGCTGAGGCCCCCTTTTACCGCAGTGGGTAAAAGGCTGTCTTTTTTTTTTCTCAAAAAGAATAGGCCGTACAGTAAGTGAAGCACTTTCTGTGCAGCCATTTCAGGGGGCAGCCCTTACCGCCACCCATTGAAGTGGTGGTAAGGGCTTCTGTACTAACCCGGCAGTAACCAGGCAGTGGGCACTGCTGCCCGATTACCAGCAGGTAAGCACCCAGTGTCTCAAAAATAGAAAATATTTTTGTAGCACCAGAAATGGCACACGCTGGGGGTGGGAACTACCACTGGGCACCTTCGGTAGTTCCGGATTGACACGAAGCAAGCCTGTTGCCGCACACCGACCCTTTAGTAAAAGGGCCCCTTAGTGTGTATTTGCACGGGAATGTACATATGGGTGGAGCTTCAGCAGAGCACGGGTGAGGCTCAGACTACACATGTACCTTACAGAATACTGTTACATGGGTATCTGCAACACTTAGATGCTAAAACACCATGGGCTGGATTCAATAAATGGCACTCAAAATTCAGCAGATTTGAGATCAGCATCCTTTATAGAATAGTGCATAGCACCAGGGCTGCTGAGAGGGGGGCAGGGGGGACAAAATTCCCCGGGCCTGGGCCTCCAAGGGAGTCCCGGCTCTGCAGTCCCCTCCACCCGCACCCCTCCGTCCACCACTGGGCCGGGCCCCCTGAATTAAAATCATATTGCCTCACCTCGACCTCGCTCTGTGTGAAAGAAGCATGGCAGTCTGCAGATCGCCTCCCTTCGGGCCTTCCCTCCCTGTGTCCCGCCCAAGGGAGGGAAAGTCCGAAGGGAGGCGATCTGCAGACTGCCGATGCTGTGCTTCTTTCACACGGAGCGAGGTCGAGGTGAGGCGCTATGATTTTAATTCAGGGGGGCCCGGCCTGGTGGTGGATGGAGGGGGGCGGTGACAATTATGACCTCGGGGGGGGGGGGGTGCGGCGGTGGTGGGGGCGGCCTTGCCCCGGGCCCAGCCCAGTCTCTCGGTGGCCCTGCATAGCACAGGGATCGGCACTCAGTTTTGGGCACAAGGAGTTACACCAACTGAAACCAGGTGTAAATCCCGGTGTGCAAGTTGGGTGCGGGTCTGCACAATTCTATAACACTGCGAGCATGCATTTTAAGGGAACACCCTTGATCCGCCTATGCCCCTCCCATGACCACGCCCCCTTTGGAGATCTGCGTGGAAACACTTAGGTGCTATTCTAGAAATGGGCGTGTAAGTGTGTTTTCTGTCCCGTTTAGGTGCCTTTCACCTTTTAGAATGCTTTTCCGCACTGAAAATCCAGCGTGAAAGTAGTGCCTATCATTGGGTGCCATATATGCAATACCCCATAGAATGGGTATTACTAAAGTGATAGAGGTTTTCAGAGCTCTAGTGGGGAGGGAGGTCCCTGGTAGAGGGCTAGAGTGGCAGGATGTCCCTAGGTGGGAGAAGGCCCAGCCCAAGGGGAATGGTTTTGAAACAGAATGCAAGGAAAAAGAGTTACCCTTAGAGAGCATGACAAGGGGGAAGGAGTGACAAAGGGGATAAAGGTTGAAGTTATGTCCATAGAGGGGTGATCTTTGGTTGCTTGATGGTCCCCTGCCAAGAGACCAGAAGAAGATAATCCTGAGTGAGGAGTGTGACCCTTGGCTGTAAAAGAGGGTTGTAGCTTCTGAAAGCAACAACCGGGATACTGTGTGTGCTACAGGACGGCACAGGAACACCCAGCCCAGGAGCAGGGGATTGGAGTTAGGGAGAGCTCAGTCCCAGGACCAGGGTAGATCCAGAGGGGGATCACCGCTGGTGGAGGCTCAGACTAGAGGAGGGCCTGAGCCCACAGAGATTGAATTTGTGCTGAGAGGAGGAGAAACAGCCACTGAGAATAGCACTGCCCTACAGGAGAGGCATAGACAGGTGAACTGTATATATGTACATATTTGGTGCCCATAAGATATCCCTGTAAATATACCTGAGAGGAGAAGTGGTATAGGAGTTCCCCTGAGAAACACCGGAAGGACTGGATCTAAGTTGGAGTTTATATACTGTTTGGATTGCTTAATAAAGGTTTGAAGTCCTGCTTGTTGCAGAGTTGGAAGAAATAAACACTTTGAGTTTGCATAAGCTATGACTACAGTGCATCTTTGAGCACGATCCTCTCAACCCCCTGGATTGCTATTCAAGACCGTAGACCTACTCCCAAGCTCTACTGCAGGCGAACTATAATGGATGAGTGAGGTGAGAGTAGCCCTGAATGTGAAACTGAACTGAAATGACTGATCTGCTTTGTGGCCCGGGGCTGCGGCTGGAGCTAGCGCACAGGTGAGACCCAGGTTACATATAAATTCCCTTACAGCTCTCTGGTTGTCATAAGTGCTCATGCCTAGATGTTAAACGTGCATATACCCAGTTACTCTAGCATTATATAAAGCTGCTCTTATCAAACTTTCTGTGGCTGCAATCCCATTATTACAGCTACAGAAAACATGTGATCCCCCTAGAGGCGCAAGCCGATGACATTTCTATTTACAGCCCACCCGAATTGCGACCTCAAACTCATGTTTTTCAACTCCAGTTTGGGAAGAACTGCTATAAAGGAAAAGTAGGTGTCACTTTCCTTTATAGAATAGGCTTCTTACAACATGCCCTCTGGGTGCCTAATTGTAGGTGCCCTTTTATATAGTTTTCTCCAAAATGTCTAAAACTTGTGCCTACTAAGCTGTTCTCTTCGTGACAAACTTAAGTGACATGGGGCAGGTCTGTACTATTCTTTAACAGAACTGTATCCATCCACCACACTCACATAAATAATGCATAAATATACTAAAAAATAGATAAGAAGTGAACTTGAAAAAGAAATGTTAATAAAATGGGAATGACATTTGTTCAGAAATAGACATAGAGGTGCCCTGATGCTGCGTGGTGAAAGCCTAGTCTATAATGGCTTTGTAGAATTCTAGCATAACCTGACATTGATGCATCTAACATTTATGTACCTTTACTTACACCAGTCATAAGTGTGGGCAGCTAAATGCAGCAAGAGCATGCATAAGTTACCGTATTCTGGGAGTCCTATCCATGCACCTCCCATGTTCCACCCATGTGAATGCCCTCCTTGCAGGTACGTGCTATGCCACTTACTCATGCCCTTACAGAACAGCACTTAGGCACCCTGCTGGCATTTTCTCAGGTACGTGTAATCTTACCCACAAAAGTGCTGGCATGCTGTCCATTTATGTATGCAAGAGGTACAGAAATGTGGGCATCCAGTATATTTTATTTATTTATTTCTTGGAATCAGGAGAAAGACATACAGTGCAACACAATTGCAGACATACAAGTAATACAAAAAAAAGAAAGTAAGCAAGCCAAGATATAGGAGAACTAATATTTTGTTGAATCTGTCTACCACTTTTCTTTAAATCGCTTGAGGAAGGAAGTCTATGCCTTAGCATGTGCCAGTTTCAACACAGAAATTACAAGAAGTTATATACTAAGGGGCCCTTTTACTAAGCTGTGTAGGCACCTAGGTGCACCCAATGTTTGTCAATTTGGAGTTACCCCCGGCTACCGTGAGGCTCGGGTGATAATTTTGTTTTTTTATATGCATCCGCTATATGCGCACCGTAAATCATTTTTATTTTCCTGCACATGGAAGAAACTGGGCGGTAATCATTATTCTACATGCATAGATGATTACTGCATGGTTACAGCGTGAGACCTTACTGGAAAGTCAATGGCTAGCGGTAAGGTCTCAGACCCAAAATGGATGCGTGCCATTTTTCGGCGCACCTTAGTAAAAGGACCCCTCAGCCCTTAATGCAGTTTGAATAGCATAGTATTTATCCATGGTAAATTCTAGTGCAAATACATATGCGGAGACTGTTTCCTCGTTTTACGTTAGACTTCACTGGTTGCCAATTGAAGCTAAAGTGCTTTTTAAATTAGCTTGTTTTCTTTCTAAAACATTACTAGGCTCAGTTTTCAGCTATTTTCTCACTCACTTTTGCTTTGCAGCCCCTTTTAGAACTAGGAGATGTGATAGCGCCATTTTTTTCACCTTTCCTTTTGCTAAGGGTAAAAGGAGACTACAGCTATTTGAAAAATCTTTGGCTGTTCAAGTCGCAAGACTGTGGAAGGATATTGCTGGAACGTTTTCTTTTTCACAATCGTATCTTATATTTAGAAAGATCAAAACTTTCTTATTTAAGAAATATGTATTATAAGGAGGTTTTGTTAATTTTTAAGTGGCTTATGTAATTCCCAGAGTTTTGTTCTGGTCTCATTTTTGATGTCTGTAACCTGCTTAGGACTGAAAGGTTGTAGTGGGATGTAAGTACAGATGTAATGTAATGTAACTGGAAGGATAAATGAGCCTAGTGATTAGAGCACCAGGCTGATATCCAGGGAAGCCTGGTTCAAATCCTGCTACTGCTCCTTCTGATCTTGGGCAAGTCACTTGTAAATGTAATATAGTTCTTGTATCCCACCAACTCCCACAAAAAAGTTACATTGAAGTGGTTCAAAGTGGGTAACAAAATTCAGAAATACTATGGACAAAAGGGGAAAAAAATTAACCAAAATTTTAAACAAATTTTATGAAAAAGAAAATAAGAAATACATGAATGCAAAACAGACAGAAGGGATAACCAAAAATGAGGTGCTTGATAACTAAAAGAGTCCTCGAGAAATCTTTTAAACTTAACACCTGAAAAAGATGGTAAAAGCAAATGAAATGAGTCTCTAGATCTAATGAGCCGAAGAAAATGAAAAAAAAAATTGAGAATGTAAACTGGAACAGAGTTAGCAAACATTTAAAATATTATACAAGCTAATTTAAATAAACAGTGAGCCTGAACTGGTAACCAGTGAAGAGAAATAATAGCTGCTGAGGCACTATCAGATCTTTTAAGTCCCAATATAAGTTTGGCTGTTGTGTTCTGCAAAATCTGAAGCCTTGAAAGAAGTTTAACGGTAAGAGACAAGTACAGAATGTTACAATAATCAAAATGAGCTAGAATAATGGCTTGAACCAAAGTAGTGATATATGTGCCATCAAAATAGTGGTGAATTCATCGTAACTGTCAGAGTTTTAAAAATATAACCTGTGTAATATGATTTACCTGAGATTCAAAAGAAAGGGTATTTCCAGAATGAAACCAAGAACCTTAGACGTTCATTCCACCTTTAAAGATAAATCTTTAGAGAAAACTGATAAGCCTGGAAAAGAATTCACATTCCGATCCAGCCAAAGCAGTTTGGTCTTGTCAGCATTCAATTTAAAACCATGGATAGAGGCGGGAGGAAGTGACATCATCGACGGAGATGGCAGCGTGAGCTAAGAGCTCCGTCGCACCCCGAGCAAATAAAGCATATTGACCCCGCTAAAGAGGCTTAATTAGAAGCAGAAAACACGGATTAGCGAGCTAAAGCAGCAACCGGGAGAATGACAATGTCATCACAAACAGCCGTGATAGATTTATCAGCGTTCGCGTTCGAGAACGCATCGGCGAAAAAACATGGCGGCGCTCCGGCGGAACAGCGGCCCAATCTCTCAGCAGAGCAGCAACTGCATAACTCCCCACCTTTATTTGAAACGGGAGACGTCCCGGAGCCTGAGGAGACTACTCTACAAGATATCGGATCCTGGATAAAGGAGATTCAGGCAGATCTTAAAGCCATGCGATCTGATCTCACGATACTGGGGGCGGATCTGAGAGGTGAGATCGGGGCCCTGGGAGTCCGCGTGGCAGAGAATGAGGACAAGATAGAAGAACAAGCGGAGGCCATACAGAGCCTAAATGAACAGGCAATCAAATCCAAACAAGAGTTCCAACAAGTGTGGGACAAGTTAGAAGATCTTGAGAACCGCAATAGAAGAAATAACTTGAGATTCAGAGGATTGCCAGAAGTGCCATTATACTCAGAATGTGAGGCAGTAGTGCAAAAAATAGCAAGTGCATGGCTGGCAACAATAAAAGTCAATAAAGACCCCTCAGATATTCAAATAGTGCGGGCCCACCGGGCGTTGGGAGCGCCAAGAGCTAATAAACCGCGAGACCTCATTGCTTGTTTTGGTGACTTTAAAATAAAGGAACAGATTATGCAGGCAGCTAGAGAATCTCCGGACTTTCAATGGGAGTCCTACAATATTGCTTGCTATCAAGATCTAGCGGCCGCCACCTTGAAAAGAAGAGCGGAGCTAAAGCCTTTAACTCAATTTTTACAGGCAGAAGGTATTCGCTACCGATGTAGCTATCCTTTTGCTCTGCGTTTTTATAAGGAAGGGAAACTCCATCAAATACGACATCTTGAAGACGCAAAAGAGCAATTACCAAAAGCTTTTGATAATACAGCGCATCAATCTGCTAAGACCAATCTACCAAAGCCACGTTGGCAAAGAGTAACCAGGGGCAAGGGACGACTCCTTCGACAGCAGTCAGACTCCCGGCTCCGGCATGATTTGGATGCTAGCGGATCTTGAACAAGGACTTGGAAAGACAGAACCAGAATTAAAAGAAGATCCGAAACTGAAACGAGAGGGTCAACTACAGAGTGAGACTTTCTGTTTAGGAAATGTTTAGCAGAATTAACATGTTATAAGTTATAGAAAGTTATATATTGTTATTCTATGAAAAGAGTAAAGTATGGAAGGTTTTATGAAGGTATTTATAAGTTTCTCCACTAAAGACTCCAGAACTTATAAACAATCTTTTATTTTAGTAACAATAAATATATCAGTCACTCATACACAATTACATATATTCACCATTACATATATTGTATAACATGGTTTCACTTGAATAGCCTTACGTTACTGCCATCCATATATTTATACACAACAATGTGTGGTTATCAGTGATTCTCTCAAGACCAATACATCAAGTCATGAAAACAAATTTAATCTGATGCCAAGTACTCAATCATTACTTCCATAATATATGTGGGTTCTAAACGAAACCCACGTGATCTATTGTTCATTGTTCCATTAAAGCATCGATCAAAACAAATGTATGTAGGGTTGGACTGTGCTGCCAACCACAGTGATGTTATTTGTTGAGAGTAAATATCGCTGAAAATGTCCAAAACCCACACAAAATGGAGGCTAGGAGCGTGTATCCAAGTTTAAAAACATCTCTCTATGCCAGTTCCTCGATGCTGATCGGCATTTCGTCTCCTTCGTCAGGAGGAACCACAACTGCAAGAACATTAATACCATTTATCTTCTATATGTCCCTGTATATTTAAACCTAACTTACATATTAAATGTCTTTCAAATCAATTTAATTGCACTTACTAATAATGTTATCTCAGGCTGCACACCGCGTGGGAATCGGCCGGACTTCCGCCCCAGGACCGCATCACCGGAAACTGTTCAAACATGAACAGGGAAGCCAGCGTTAAATACCCAAATAAGAGCAAACGTAACGTCATATCGTCACACCCATTCGACCTCCAAATTGAGGCCATTCGGTGCTACTGTACCCCATGTGTAGATGTATCGCTGTTCCACCTGCAGTAGACGAGCACTTATGTCCCCACTTCTGTTATTAGGTACAATCTGCGTCAATACAGCGCACTGAAGTTGTTCTATCGTATGATTGTATCGCTGCCAATGAGCTACTAGCGGACTTTCTTTTTTCTTTAATCTTAAATTACTAACATGTTCCGCCAGACGATTCTTCAATTGTCTTTTTGTATGGCCTATGTAGAAAAGTGCACACGGGCACCATATACAATAGACTACACTTTCACTAGTGCATGTGGTATTTTGTCGCAGAAAAATTTTTTTATCACTATGTGGGATGTTAATAATACTAATATCTGCTGAATAGCAACAATATACACATCTACCACAGGGGGAGTGTCTGTTCATTCAGAATTTAGGGAACGTCCTAAAGTGGCCTATACAAGACAGGCCAATATAGGGGAACTACTTAAACGTCACACACGTCAAAATAGCTTGGGTAGACACTCCCCCTGTGGTAGATGTGTATATTGTTGCTATTCAGCAGATATTAGTATTATTAACATCCCACATAGTGATAAAAAAATTTTTCTGCGACAAAATACCACATGCACTAGTGAAAGTGTAGTCTATTGTATATGGTGCCCGTGTGCACTTTTCTACATAGGCCATACAAAAAAGACAATTGAAGAATCGTCTGGCGGAACATGTTAGTAATTTAAGATTAAAGAAAAAAGAAAGTCCGCTAGTAGCTCATTGGCAGCGATACAATCATACGATAGAACAACTTCAGTGCGCTGTATTGACGCAGATTGTACCTAATAACAGAAGTGGGGACATAAGTGCTCGTCTACTGCAGGTGGAACAGCGATACATCTACACATGGGGTACAGTAGCACCGAATGGCCTCAATTTGGAGGTCGAATGGGTGTGACGATATGACGTTACGTTTGCTCTTATTTGGGTATTTAACGCTGGCTTCCCTGTTCATGTTTGAACAGTTTCCGGTGATGCGGTCCTGGGCGGAAGTCCGGCCGATTCCCACGCGGTGTGCAGCCTGAGATAACATTATTAGTAAGTGCAATTAAATTGATTTGAAAGACATTTAATATGTAAGTTAGGTTTAAATATACAGGGACATATAGAAGATAAATGGTATTAATGTTCTTGCAGTTGTGGTTCCTCCTGACGAAGGAGACGAAATGCCGATCAGCATCGAGGAACTGGCATAGAGAGATGTTTTTAAACTTGGATACACGCTCCTAGCCTCCATTTTGTGTGGGTTTTGGACATTTTCAGCGATATTTACTCTCAACAAATAACATCACTGTGGTTGGCAGCACAGTCCAACCCTACATACATTTGTTTTGATCGATGCTTTAATGGAACAATGAACAATAGATCACGTGGGTTTCGTTTAGAACCCACATATATTATGGAAGTAATGATTGAGTACTTGGCATCAGATTAAATTTGTTTTCATGACTTGATGTATTGGTCTTGAGAGAATCACTGATAACCACACATTGTTGTGTATAAATATATGGATGGCAGTAACGTAAGGCTATTCAAGTGAAACCATGTTATACAATATATGTAATGGTGAATATATGTAATTGTGTATGAGTGACTGATATATTTATTGTTAATAAAATAAAAGATTGTTTATAAGTTCTGGAGTCTTTAGTGGAGATACATATAATAACCGACTCCGGTTTTTTAACAAAGAACCCTATAGAATATTGGGTATTTATAAGTTGCCAGTTAGCGGCGGAAATATACTAATGGCTCGCAAGAATAACAGGGGGTGAGGTCCCTTCCCCGAAAACACACCTGTGCAATAATAACAGATGTGTCTAATAGTAGGGAGGGAGGAGGGGGGGGAGGGAGGAAGGGGTAGGTAATAGAAGGGAAAAGCAGAAAATATTGATGACCGGAATGGGAGGAAGAAAGATTGGGATAATCGGGAGCTATCCACATACAAATCTGGGACATGGCTGTTTATTTAACAAAAAATAATGCATAACATGTTCTGCATGACCCTTAATGTTAAGGGATTAAACTCCCCCATGAAGAGACAGTTGTTATTTAAAGAGATGCGGCGCCTAAAAGTGGATGTGTCTTTCATACAGGAAACACATCTGCTGCCAACCAAAGAACACCTATGCCAGGGGGGGGGGAAAAACAACTCTATATACTTTGCATCAAACCATAAAGAGAAAAAGAAAAAGGGAGTCCTCATAATACTGACCAACAGGCAACCATGGCAGGTACAGGAGATAATAAGAGATAGAGAAGGACGATATCTATTGTTAATAGTCCAGTTGGGAACTGAAATACTGTCCCTATTAAACATATATGCACCTAATGCTCAGCAAGGTACCTTCTATAAGGAAATATCTAAGACCTTGAGCAAACATATTAAAGGCGCTTTATTAATAGGAGGAGACTTCAACCTAACACTACACCCAGAATTAGATAACACGACAGGAGGGATACGATATGCCCAATCCGAAAGAGCGCAACTACATACATTTATAGATACCTGGCAAGTAATGGACATCTGGAGACAGATGCATCCGAAATCCAGAGGCTATACCTATTATTCGGCGGTTCACGACTCCCATTCCCGTATAGATATGTGGTTGGGACCACCAGATATATTCTCTAAAGTAGTGGAGATACAGATACTTCCAAAGACGTGGTCGGACCATGCACCTGTTTTGTTAGAAATAGAATGGGCAGTCAGACCTCCAGAGATTCCACCCTGGCGGTTCCCGGATGAGTTGCTTGCTGACCCTAAGATGCTTCTGCAGTTGGAAGGGGAGATAAAGGAGTACTTAGATCATAATGATAATGGAGAGGTAACTTCACAGATACTTTGGGAGGGTCTGAAAGCAGTGGTTAGGGGGAAAATAATAACAATACAGATACACGTGAAAAAGAAAGCAAAGGCTCACGCACAAACACTACATGTGGAACTGTTAGGGCTAACCATACAAGCTCAACAGCACCCTTTACCACAACAATCACAAGATAGGATACATACTATTCGACTAGCGCTTAGAGAGCTACAGTTAGCAGAAGTGGCAGAACATCTACAGCAAGCTAGGCAAGCCTATTTTGAATTTGGTAATAGGCCCTCGAGACTATTAGCATATAAACTTAAAAAACGTAGCCTAAGTTCATATATACATACGATTCAAACAGAAGAGGGCACAATGGGCACTAAACTGGAGGACATAAAGGATACTTTTCACAAATATTATCAGCGGTTATATCAAGCTGAAGAAATAGCAACCCCACAAGCCACCCAGGAATATTTAGCACAGGCGATACTTCCAAGATTGACAACTGGGGAGGCAGAGGCTTTATCTGATGCAATCACCTTAGAAGAGGTACAATGGGCTATCCAGGACCTACCGAATGGGAAAGCCCCGGGGCCCGATGGCTACACAAATAAGTTTATAAAAAATATAGTAAAATTCTGGCCCCGCTATTAGTCCGAGTATTTAATGAAATGGAGCCCCATTTGGAGTTGCCATATTCATGGCGGCTAGCAGGCATAACACTCATTCTGAAGCCAGGCAAAGATCCCCATAGATGTGAGTCATACTGTCCGATTTCTCTCCTGGGGACGGACTATAAAATTTTCACAAAAATCCTAGCCCACCGACTGCAACGAGTTATGCCGAAATTGGTGCATGGGGACCAAACGGGTTTCATAAGTGGGAGACAGACTTTCGATAATATTCGTAGAGCCATACACTTGATCTATGAGGCAGGAGATACAGAACAGCCGATGTTGGTATTATCTCTCGACGCCGAAAAGGCGTTTGATCGGGTTCAGTGGCAAGTCATGTTTTCAGTATTGGAAAAGATAGGTATTACAGGAAGATTCATCTCATGGCTGACATTACTATATTTGAACCCTATAGCTTTTCTACGAATTAATGGATCCAGATCTGATTTAATCCACCTTGAGAGGGGTACTCGTCAGGGATGTGCGTTGTCTCCATTATTATTCGCACTTACAATGGAACCGCTGGCTCAACATATTAGACAGCACGTAGATATACATGGCCTGACCATAGGGGAGGAGACACATAAGATTATGTTGTTTGCAGACGACATCTTGCTTACACTGACATCTCCACAGGAATCACTGCCACGGGTAATGCAGTGTTTACAACAATATGGGACAATGGCAGGATTCCGGGTGAACATGGATAAGTCAGAGATCATGGGGGTAGGCCTCTCCAATGAGATGACACTGGCGTTAAGCCAAAAGTACCCCTTTCGATGGGTCAAAAGATATTTGCGATATTTAGGGGTTAACCTTACAGCTAAATTAGTAGATTTGTATGAGGCTAATTTCCCACAAAAAATCAGGGAATTGTTAGGGGAATTGGAGAGATGGGAAGCGTTAGAACTATCATGGATAGGAAGGATTTCGGCAATAAAAATGATGCTCCTACCAAAGATTTTATATCTATTTATAGCATTGCCCCTACCGATTCCAGACCACTTCTTTCGTCACCTGCAGTGCAAAGTATTCGCATATATTTGGCAACACAAACCACCTAGGGTGAGGGCAGACATCATGTTTCAGCCAAAGGATAAAGGGGGCATGGGGGTACCTAACTTTAAACAATATTATCAAGCAGCTCAGCTGAGGGTATTAGCGGGGTGGGGTTCCAATCTCTCAACTCCTTGGATACAAATTGAGAAATACTGGTTGAAGATAGAGAGACCAGATGCCATATTATGGGCTCCACAGAATCAATTGCTAACATGCATTCGACGGGCGCCCCCCGCAATACGGTTTCCCCTTCAGACTTGGAATACGTTGCGACAGAAACTCCTTCCGGGCAGGAAACACTTTAGACGAATGAAAATACAGACAGCTATGGGATGTCCCATAGGAGCAACAGACAATGTGTTCCGAATCTGGAAGCAGAAAGGGCTGGTAGCAATACATCAAGTTTGGGAAGAGGGGAACATGGTACCATTTGCAGACCTCCAAGAGGAATTCGAACTCCCTGTGTCCCACCTATATCACTACCAGAGGATTAGGGATTACATACAACGAAAAGCTAAAAGAGAGCTTGCCCTTGAGGAAACAGCCCTAGAAAAGGCTATAGGAGGGGGAAGTCGGAGGGGATGTATTTCCCGTCTATATAGAGCGTTGGGATCCCATTTAAACCCACTAGAACGTTACACTCAGAGATGGGAAAAGGTTATGCAACAGAAGTATGACAGTAACAGTTGGGAAAAAGCACTGAGTTACCTGCTTAAAATATCTATTTCTAGCTCTTTAATTGAGAATGGTTATAAGATGTTGTACCAGTGGTACCTGACACCCAATAAGGTAGCAAGAATGTATAAGAAAGAAAGTAGCTGGTGCTGGAGAGGATGTAAAGAGACTGGAGATATGGCACATATTTGGTGGATATGCCCTAAAGCGCAGGCATACTGGCTAGAAATAATTAAGACATTAGAGAAATTCTTGGGGAGCCATTATCCACTGAGGATGGAGACATGTCTATTGCAATTCCAACCGGCAGGCATAAACTCAATAACACATCGCTTGGCGTCGATGTGGCTAGTAGCAGGAAAAATCGTATTAGCCTCAGCATGGAAACAACCTCTTTTGCCGCCGGTGATAAGGGTGGTACATAAAATGGACTATGTCTACCAAATGACTAAGTTGACAGCAATAAAGACAGGAAGGATTACACAATTCTACAAACAATGGGACAAATATACAGCCTGGAGGTTGAAGGATGGAGTGGACTTGGATGCGCCCAGACTAATGACAGCTCCATGACTTGGTTATAGAGTAAAGATATATCATGAACCTATACCGGTTATTAGCCACATTAGGGGGAGGATGGGGGGGAGGGGGGCAATGTAATAGAAGTATGGTTAAGTTGTGATTATCAGCATTTGTGATAAATATGTAAAAACTTCAATAAAAATATTTAAAAAAAAAAAACCATGTATAGAACAGTAATATTTAATTTTAGAAATACAAGAAGCAACGTTGGATGAAAGAATACTCATTGCTGACAGGAATCAACAGTAACATGTTGTCTGCATGAGAATAGTATTTCACATCCAAAGATGAATATTAAACAAAATCATAGATACTATTTTTCCACTCAATGAACAATCAAGCTGTGGATTTTGTTGTCAAAGAATGTTGTCAAGCTATCTACCATAGCTAGGCTTAAAGGGGTTTGGCAAGCTTTTTAAGGAAAAGTCCATAAGCAATTACTAGACTGAATTGGGAAAGCAGCTGACTCTTCTCTTTGGGATCTGCCAGTAACATAGTAACATAGTAGATGGCGGCAGAAAAAGACCTGCACGGTCCATCTAGTCTGCCCAACAAGATAAACTCATATGTGCTACTTCTTGTGTATACCTTACCTTGATTTGTATCTTAGAAAAAACTGGGAATTCCAAACCCTCTTAACTTAAATTCTAAAATACCAAATAAGTTTGAAATAATGGTTTTGAAGGTGTATCACTTTGTAACTCCTAAAACCCACAATCAGGATCGTTTTTGATAAATCAACAAGGAACCTCAAATCTCTTCATAGGGAATACATTGCAACATTTGCTTAATCCACTATTATTAAGAAGAGTAAAATAATATCACTGGTTCCAGTGTGGAGACAGAAAGAGAAAAAAAACCAAACGCAAAAAACTCATAACTACATGAGAAAAATGAATGGTATAAAAACTCTCCTTCTCCAACACTAACTACAAGAGTTAAACAAAATGAACACCTCCCTTAAGAACCCGGTGTACTTTACATACCTCCCAATCACCCTACTTCTGTTGTTAGGCTGAATGGTTGTCATGCATCGATTAAATTTGAAAGCAATTGCCAACAGGAATTTATTAATTTTCTTGATGTGTTAATTAAAAAAGAACATGGATGTTTAAGAACAGATGTTTTTGTTAAAAGCACTGATAGGAATTCATTGCTTAGGTTTGATAGTATGCATCCACATCATTTGAAGCGGAGTCTTCCGTTTTCACAGTTCCTCCGGTATCGCAGAATTTGTGACACTACGGAACAGTATCAGGAGTCCTCTATGAACTTAAAAACAAAATTTAAAGAAAGAGAATATCCTGATAAATTAATTAAACATTCTTATAAAAGAGCTCTTTACAATCATAGAGAATTCCTATTACATCCGACTGAGCATGAACAAAGAAAAGGAGATTCAAAAGTTACTGCTTGTGTGTTAAAATATACAAATCGGTCTCCACAAATTGCTACCATTATGAGGAAACATTGGAATGTAATGTCAACACAACCAGCTTTTCGGGATCATCATTTGATGACGTCCTTTTCACGGAATCGTAATTTACAAGACCATTTCAGTTATGCAGATGTATGGACTCAAAAACAAAAGAACATAGGACGACACCAGAGATGTGGACATTGTTCAATTTGTTCAATTACGAAGGAGGGATCTTCATTTAGTTCCACTACAGGGAGAAACTTTGAAGTAAGATGTAAGACCTCTTGCGATTCCACAAATGTGATTTATGCTTTTTGGTGCCCTTGTGGTTTGATGTATGTGGGACATACCACACGACAATTTAAAACCAGAGTTATAGAACATCGGCACTGTATCACGAAGTTAAAAATGGAGGCACCTATGACACGGCATTGTGTCCATTCTCAACATCACTTTGATCAACTGACCTGTATGGTTATAGACCAAGTGACATTGGGTAAGAGAGGGGGGGGGGGGGGGGGATATTAAAAGCATTCTTTGGAGAAAAGAACAATATTGGATTCATTTATTACAAACAGTGGAACCAAAAGGTTTAAATCGTAGTATTGAATGGAATGCTTATTACTAATCTAATTTAAACCACTCTCAGGGACAGGGCTGGAGTGTATGCATTGGAGCAGCCTTGCCCCTGGGCGGAGCTAGTTCTGACGTAGGGTGTGATGCAGTCAAGTTTAAATTCTCTGCCGGCGGCTTTTTTTCACTTACGCCATCTTGTTAGTGTTTGGATCAACGTTCAGCAGTCTGTTTGGAGACATTGAGAGGTCCGTTCGCGGATCCGAGGCAATACCCTTCCTGAAGCAGCTTGTACACTGGCGAAACAAGGCGCACTTGTTGAAGGGAGACACGGGACGGTGTCAAAGACTGAAACTGAGCAGACTGGTGCTTTCCCCAATTTCACTATACTTCTAATAAGGATATACAAATTCAACCTGGAGCTTCCAACAAACAGATAAGAGTTGGGATGTCTTTGAGATTTGATTAGTTGAATGATTAAGCGGGGGCGAGAAGCCTGCGTCTTCCTCAAAGACATTGATATTATTCAGTTGATTTAAATATTTGCCTGTATTAGGGGCCCAGGCTATAATAGAAGTAGGGTGATTGGGAGGTATGTAAAGTACACCGGGTTCTTAAGGGAGGTGTTCATTTTGTTTAACTCTTGTAGTTAGTGTTGGAGAAGGAGAGTTTTTATACCATTCATTTTTCTCATGTAGTTATGAGTTTTTGCGTTTGGTTTTTTTTCTCTTTCTGTCTCCACACTGGAACCAGTGATATTATTTTACTCTTCTTAATAATAGTGGATTAAGCAAATGTTGCAATGTATTCCCTATGAAGAGATTTGAGGTTCCTTGTTGATTTATCAAAAACGATCTTGATTTGTATCTGCCATTTTCAGGACACAAACCGTAGAAGTCTTGTCCAGAACTAGCCCCATTTTCAGGACACAGACCTGATTGGCTACTGTTAGAGACAGGAAACTGGGCTCAATGGACCTTTGCTCTGACCCAGCATGTTTGTTGCAGATTGAGCAGGCGTTTCACAGGGTGCACAAGAAGGGGAGGAGGGGAACAGAGATGAGATTGGAGATATTGCGGGAACGTTTGCATAGATGAGATGAGGACGAGGACAGGTGTGGGGGACCTGGGTTGGGATTGCTGTCTCCCGCGGATAGCAGGAGAAGGAGCAAGAGAGTGCGGAGAAGGGTGGGTGAGGAAGGGCGACAAAGGCGACGAAGATGGGATGTGCTTAGGAGGAATGGGGAAGGGTTCATGGCAGGAAGGTGGTGTTGAAGGTTGAGAGCTAGGAAGGAGGAGGAGGACAATAGGGATGGTGAGGTGGTGGGGGAACGGGGGTAGGTAGGGTATTTCAGTAGTGAGCAGGACGGGAGAGGACATGGATGGGTAGTGAGATTGTGTGGTATACAGCGGTGGGAGGGGGAAAAGATTAGGGAGGGACAGGGCAAGGAGTAGAATGTGAATGGGGGCCATGAGTAGTGACTGAGGTGTTCACAGGGCAGGTGGATGGGCTGGGAGACAGGCAGGTGAAGGTGAGCAGTCGGGCAGGGAGTGATGAGCTGGTAGGAAGATGGGCTGGGAGGCAGGCAGGCAGGTTTCAGGGTGGGCAGTCAGTCAGTCAGGTGATTGGCTAGTCAGTCAGTCAGGTGATTGGCTAGTGGGCAGCAGCAGCAGGTGGATTGGGCAGCAGGTTGGGTGGCTAGCAGGCAGGAGCAGATGGATTGGGCAGCAGGCAGGCAGGAGCAGGTGAGTGCGGTGGAGAGCACAGCAGCAGTACTGGAACAAGCTGGAATGGTATGAAGCAAGAGCTGGCGGACTAGTCAAGCTGAAGCAGATGGACTGGAGCAACCTGGATCAGGCTGGGACAGGCTGGATCAGGCAGTCTGGAGCAAGCTGGAGCAGAGGCCTGGGGCAGGCAGGCACTCTAACCACTAGGCCACTCCTCCATTCCTATAAAAAAAAAAGGACAGTAGGTGCATATTTCCTTTCTAGTATGCTAGGGTAATTGGATTTATACACATGTATGTGGATAGGTGTGAGCACTTATGCTAGGCATAGATCTGGTGTAAATTCTTGCACCTAAATTCCAGATAGAACATACGTCTGTGCCCCACCCATGCCTAGAATGTACATGTTGGGGGAAATTCTACATATGGCGCCTTAAAAATCGGTGCTGTAAAACTACACAGCCTGATTCTATAAAGTACATGTGTCATTCTTGTACCTAAAATTTAGGTACACCCATTTAGGCCACCTAAAACCAGGCCTAAATACCTGCGCCTAAGTTAGGCGCAGATTGGGTGTATTTTATAACAGTGTGCATAGTTTTTTTTAAATGCCCACAACGCCCATGGCTATGCCCCATTTTAGACTTAGAATTTTCACGCACTGCATTATAGAATTTGCCTAGAAAGTTGTGCGTCTAAATTCGAATTAAAGCCAATTAGTACCACTAATTGCTTGTTAACATCCAATTATTGATGCTGATTGGCTTGCTAATTAAGTACTGTATGCAATTTGGCTGTGTGGCCAAATTTGTGCACACAACTTAAGGCACCATATATAGAATTTGGGGGTTTATACGATAAAAGGACTCAAATACAAATCAACTTACACATCCAGTTTTTTCTACATCAGCACACAACTATGGAACGCACTTCCAAAAGACTTGAAAACCATAAACAATCATCTACACTTCAGAAAGACACTTAAGACCCACCTGTTTAAAAAGGCATACCCCGCAGATCCAACGTAACTACCTGAGCTCAGTGACACAACAACACTAAAGTTCGAAATGGCCATCATCGAACCCTACTGTCGAACGTTTCCTCTATGTGGTCCTACCACATGAACCTTACCCTATCAAAGTCTTCACCTTTGTATTTGTATACAGCGGAATCTGCAACTGCTCTCCGGCACTATGTAAGCTACATTGAACCTGCAAAGAGGTGGGAAAATGTGGGGTACAAATGTAACAAATAATAATAATAATAATAATATATTTACAGAATAGGGCTTAGGCATATGTACATATATGCCAGTATTCTAATCATTTACATATTTATTTATTTATTTATTTGTAGCATTTGTATCCCACATTTTCCCACCTATTTGCAGGCTCAATGTGGCTTACATTTGCCGTAATGGCGGTTGCCATTTCCAGGTAACAGAATTACACTTGGTATTACATTAAGGAGCATACATATATGGTAACATTCATGGTGTATACATGCATGGAAACATATAACATATAAGGGACATAGTATATATGGAACAAATCGTGATATATATATATGTACCATGTGATACATATATGGTAAAGAGTAGATTGTGGTACTGCAAGAAGGTTCCTGAATAATACATATTTGGTAGAAATACATTCTGGTAGTGCAAGAAGATTCCTGAGTAATACATACATAGTAAAGAATACACTATGGTAGTATTTAGCACATCAACATTAGCATCTTATTTGTAGAATTACCCCCATAATGCAGAGAAGTTAATACAACCTCAAGAGGTGTAGCTAACTGCATACTGTGCTATCAGTTGTGCGGTCAACATACAGTAGCAAATGTTTCTCTTTGTTAACTGCACAGCAGCCCTCTCTAAAATACTGGGGCCATCTCCAACAGTTAATGTGGAGGTTTTGCACTTATCACGTCTTCATTTTGGGTCATTTCTGAACAGTAACTGGAAAACTTGACTGCACATTAGTAAACAGTGCGCTATGCTGGTATTTGCCACACTGAAAACGTAGATGGTTCATTCTTAATAACCAATGCAATTTAAATGTGTTTATGTATTACTTGATGTCAAATTTCTTAATAATTAGAATCATGCCCTCCAAATGAGGTTGATCATTTGCTTCCTTCTTTCTACACTGGCTGACTCTGAATGCACCATTTATTTTTCCTGCTAGCACAAGACATCCCTCAGTATTCTCATGGGAATATTTTAACCCCAAAGAAGTTAAAGGTTAAATGGTACTGAAAAAGGCAGTAGTAGCTCTATAAAATATACTAAAGGACTTGGCACGGTGAGGCATTCAAAGCAGGTGTTGGATTTGCTATAAATGGACAATTTATAAGCAGAGCTGACAACTGGGAAAACAGAGCAGTAAAGAATGCTGGCATTCCAGAGGCGGGTTGATGATTTCCTATCGGATAGTCCCCAGCAAGTAATTATTGATAGCCACTGTTCTGGAAAAAAAAGTTCAGTTCACTTTACATATAAAAAATATTTTCATTCAGACAAGACTGGCTACTGGTATTGTTTAATGGTCTAGGTTAGGTCTAGTTTAAAGTTTCATAGATTTCACTGTTCGCAGCTTTAGAGTAACTATATCCTAAAAAGACTTTAAATGAAAGAGCATTATATTGAATATAAATGAAAAGTAAAAACCAACTAGCCTTGTAATGGTTATATTGATGTTACATTTTTGTAATTTACTCTACCTTCAAGATCAGGCTTAATTGATAACTAGTGTAGTTCTAGTATGGCCTTGTTTATTAGCTCTGTATTTATGTCAGTGCTGCCCATTTTGGGATGGTTGCATAAACAGTTAGTAGTTGTTCATATTGTATTATTATGTAAAGAATAGTAAGACAAAAAAAAAAGATAACTGAAAAGATGGCCAATCAAATTCTCCTTAAATTGATTTTATTGGACCTTCCTATACTTTCATGAATTGGAAATAAAGGTTAGTAGACTGCTTTTAGTATATTTTTATAGTATCTCTCAATTGGGGCCTTTTTATGGATGCACTAACCTGTTAGCATACTAGTAATATCAGGCTACTGCAAAACATGTTAAAGCGTTTTGCAGTATTTTGCTTGTTAGAGTGAGTTAACTTGCACGTTGCCTATTAAAAAAAATGCTATATACTCTCACACCAAGGATGTGTCTCCAGGAACTTCTGCCCAGGATGGAAGGGTTAGGACAGCTGTTGTAATCGATCATTACGCATGTAGATAGCTAGGTGGCTGGTGGAAGTGATGACTGGTCACTTGCCTGCCTGGTGCGAAGGTGGCGGACCTCACACATCACCTAGATAGAATTTTAGATATTGCTGGGGAGGAGGTGGCTGTCTTGGTACATGTGGGTACCAATGACATAGGAAAATGTGGGAGGGAGGTTCTGGAAGCCAAATTTAGGCTCTTAGGTAGAAAGCTGAACTCCAGATCCTCCAGGGTAACATTTTTGGAAATGCTCCCTGTTCCATACACAGGTCCCAAGAGGCAGGCAAAGCTCCAAAGTCTCAATGCATGGTTCAGATAATGGTGCAGGAATGAGGAATTTAGATTTGTTAGGAACTGGGCAACATTCTGGGAAAGGTGGAGCCTATTCTAAAAGGATGGACTCCACTTTAACCGGGATGGAATCAGGCTACTGGTACTAATATTTAAAAAGGAGATAGAGCAGCTTTTAAAATAAAATGGGGGTGGGTGCAACAGTCTCCAGTGGTGCATGGTTAGGTGTGGCGTATCCTTGAAGGGTACTATTGAAACAAGATATTTAGGGAATCTCAATAGAGATGTTTCAACAATGGTGAAAGAAAGCTAGGAGTGTTTAAGGGAAGAGCAGAGTAAAGGATGCATATTATCCTTGTCAACTTCTAAGCAGCTTATAGATGCAAAGAAAAAACACAATTTGAAGAATCTGTGTACAAATGCTAAAAGCCTAAAAAAATAAGTTGGGAGAGTTAGAGTATATAGCACTAAATGAAGAGGTAGATGTGGAGGGGCATAATTGAAAGGGGCGCCCAAGTTTTCCTGAGGACGTCCTCGCAGGACGTCCCCGCGAAGGGGCGGGGAAATCCATATTATCGAAACAAGATGGGCGTCCGTCTTTCGTTTTGATAATACGGTTGGGGACGCCCAAATTGCAAAATTTAGGTCAACCTTAGAGATGGTCATCCCTAGAGATGGTCGTCCCCGATTTTTGGTGATAATGGAAACCGAGGATGCCCATCTCAGAAACGACCAAATCCAAGCCATTTGGTCATGGGAGGAGCCAGCATTCGTAGTGCACTGGTCCCCCTGACATGCCATGACACCAACCGGGCACCCTAAGGGGCACTGCAGTGGACTTCACAAATTGCGTCCAGGTGCATAGCTCCCTAACCTTGAGTGCTGAGCCCCCAAAACCCCCCCAAACCCCACTCCCCACAACTGTACACCACTACCATAGCCCTAAGGGGTGAAGGGGGGCACCTAAATGTGGGTACAGTAGGTTTCAGGTGGGTTTTGAAGGGCTCACATTTACCACCACAAGTGTAACAGGTGGGGGGGGGGGGGGGGATGGGCTTGGGTCTGTCTGCCTGAAGTGCACTGCACCCACTAAAACTGCTCCAGGGACCTGCATACTGCTGTCATGGAGCTGGGTATGACATTTGAGGCTGGCAAAACATATTAAAAAAGTTTTTTTTAAGGGTGGGAGGGGGTTGGTGACCGCTGGGGAAGTAAGGGGAGGTCATCCCCAATTCCCTCTGGTGGTCATCTGGTCAGTTCGGGCACCTTTGAGAGACTTGGTCATAACAAAAAATGGACCAAGTAAAGTTGCCCAAGTGCTCATCAGGAATGCCCTTCTTTTTTTCCATTTTCGGTCGAGGATGCCCATATGTTAGGCATGCCCCAGTCCCGCCTTCACTACGCTTCCGACATGCCCCCATGAACTTTTGTCGTCCACGCGACGAAAAGCAGTTGAGGATGTCCAAAATCAGCTTTCGATTATGCCGATTTGGGCGACCATAGGAGAAGGACGCCCATCTCCCGATTTGTGTCGAAAGATGGGCGCCCTTCTCTTTTGAAAATAAGCCTGATAATAGTCATCTCAGAGATTTGGTGGAAGGAGGGCAATTAATGGGACACTGTGTTATCAGGGTATGAATTATATTGCAGTGATAGTGGATCAAATGGGGGGGGGGGGGGGGAGATTGCGCTATATGTTAAAGAAAGAATTGAGTCAAACAAAATAAACATTCTGCATGAAACAGATAGCAGTGTGGAATCCTTTTGGATTGAAATTCCATGTGTGAATGGAAGGAGTAATATGGTAGGGCTGTACTACTGTCCGCCAGAACAAAAAGACAGATGAAGAAATGTTTAAAGAAATTAAGAAAGCTGGCAAATTGGGCAACAATATAACAATGGCTGATTTCAATTACCCCAATATTGATTGGATAAATGTTACATTTAGATAACATGGTTTAATCGGACAGAGTCAGAATGGATTCAGCCAAGGGAAGTCTTGCCTTTTAATATGTTTAGTTTGCACCTATTTATTTTCAGTGAGAAGCACAACAAAGCAAGTTATTTCTCTTTGAAACTGGTACAATGCACATGGGAAAAAGTATCACGCATACTTTGCACATAGTGGAGGGTATTTTTATAAAACATTTACTGCTTGTAAAGCATGATTTATTTGGAAAATGGCTCTTATAAAAATTGTGTGGCTGAATTCTTTCCTTAGAGTTAATTCCATTTACCTACACTTTCTGTCAGTAAACCAATTTCTAATCCAGTTCACCACCTTGGTTCCTAACTTCAGGCTTCTCAGTTTGTTCATGAGCCTCCAATGAGGAACAGTATCAAAGGCTTTGCTGAAATCCATGTAGACCATATCTAGCATATGTTCACACCTCAATCTAGTTCTCTGGTTACCCATTTGAAGAAATCTATCAGATTAGTTTGATCCACCTTTGACCTTTTCCCAATGCTTGAGATACATTTGTCTGGGCTTCTAAGATGATACCATATACAAACTTTTTTTGTTTTGTTTTGTTTTCTCTTTATGTCACATAGGCCAAGAACAAAACATTGCAATCTGCATTGATTGTGCCATTCAATGGTGTAACTTTTAACCTTTGTAACTCTACATTTCAATTTCTAATGTGCTTATTTTATCGTAGTCCCTCTTTTTAAAGCTAAATACAACTAGCGTAGTTTTTCTTAATTATGCCAAATATGAATGTGTTAGGATCACTATGGGCAAGTGACTTCTTAGTGTAACTGTTAACCCTTTGTATCTGAATTTCCTCACACTGCTTCTCGTTTATACTGTCTACCCAGTAGGAATTTCTTGGTGTCCTGCAAACCAGTTATGCCATCAATGAATACATGCATGCATTCAGAAGATTTTTCTTTTGGAGCTGGAGTTATACAGGCTGCCTGCTGCTCAGCTTTGCAATGCTGCTTTGTGATTTGTGTCATGGGCAATATCTCCAAATGGGTTATTTTTGAACATACCATGACAGTAATGTACTTCACTCCTAAGTCAGGGTATGTGAAGTATGATGTCAAGTCTCTCAAATTTACTGCTAACGTCTGTGAGGCAGCCTGAATGATTATCCCTTCTCTCTCTCTCTTTTTCAGCCTTGATATGTGCCTTTTGGAGGACAAAGGTGCTGGGACAAATTGACCCCACAGTGCATGGAATTGACCTGTATCAATTCCTTTGCATCTACAAAGGTAGAATGTATAACCACAACACTACGGGTTTGACCTAGAGACTCAGGTGTTTATGACCTTCCACCAAATTTAGGGAGCTTTTTTCCCAGCTTTTCCAGAGCAGATTGCAAGAAAGAATTAGCCTTATAATAACTGAAGACTCAAACAAGCATGCCTAGTACAGTAGAGGGAGAATAAACATTTTTGCATGCTTGTATACCTCCAGTCTATCCATCATAATAAGGATGAACTGATCTAGCCCCCTTGCAGTACATTCACATACTGCCAGCCTAAGCTTAAAACTCTTGTGTGTGTTTTGCAAATAACATACACAAGAGGTGCAGGGTTAGGTAACTGAGGGCAGGCCAATGTCTTGGAAACATGAGAGCACTTAATCTTCCATTGTTTCTATAGGCATGCCTGTTTTATTGATCAGTAAACACACCCTGGAGTTAATTCCTATTGTTGTTGTAATTTAGATAAGGCTACAGATAGGAGAAAAGGGTAGAAGGAAACAGTGGGCTACAGAATGATACTTGAGGCGCCAGGGAGGGAGGGAGAGAGAGAGAGAGAGAGAGAGAGAGTGAGAAACATGGAAACATAGAAATATGATGGCAGAAAAAGGCCAAATGGCCCATCCAGTCTGCTCATCCTCCATAACCCTTAACTCCTTTTCCTAAGGGATCCCACATGTTTGTCCCATGCTTTCTGACACAGTCCTTATCTCCATCACCCTTTCCATAAATTAATACTTTCATAGATTCCTCCTGAGCCTGTTTCCTCTTAACTTCATCATATGCTCCCTCATTCCACAGTTTTCCTTCATTTGAAAAAGGCTCTCTTTCTGTACATTAATGCCCCTGAGATATTTAAATGTTTCTATCATATCTCCTCTTTCCCTCCTCTTTTCCAGCATATACATGTTGAGGTTCATAAGCCTGTCCTTAAATGTTTTATGTCCAAGACCACTTACCAATTTTGTAGCCGCCCTCTGGACCGACGCCATCCTGTTTATATCTTTCTCTAGGTGCGGCCTCCAGAATTGCACATAGCACTCTAAATGGGGCCTCATCAGAGACTTATATAAGGGCACCATCACCTCTTTCTTCCTGTTGGTCATCCCTCTCCTTATACATCCAAGCATCCTTCTGGCTTTGACCGTTGCTTTTTCTATCTGTTTGGCCACTTTAAGGTAATCAGACACCAACACCCCCAAGTCCCGCTTTTCCTTTGTACACAGAAGCACTTCACCCTCTATATTGTACTGTTCTCTCGGATACTTGTCACCAAAGTGCATGACCCTACATTTTTTAGCATTAAATCTTAGTTGCCAAATATTAGACCATTCCTCAAGCTTTGCTATGTCCTTCCTTATGTCATCCACACCCTCCGGGATGTCCACCCTGTTTCAGAGTGTACAAACATGTGGAAAAAGGTGAGCCGGTCAATATTGTGTATCTGGATTTTCAAAAAGCATTTGACAAAGCACCTCATGAACGACTCCAGAGGAAATTGGAGAGTCATGGGATAGGAGGTAGTGTCCTATTGTGGATTAAAAACTGGTTAAAAGATAGAAAAATGAGAGTAGGTTTAAATGGTCGGTATTCTCAATGGAGAAGGGTAGATAGTGGAGTTCCCTAGGGGTCTGTGCTGGGACCGCTGCTTTTTAACATATTTGTAAATGATCTAGAGATGGGAGTAACTAGTGAGGTAATTAAATTTGCTGATGACACAAAGTTATTCCAAGTTGTTAAATCGCAAGAGGATTGTGAAAAATGACAAGAGGACCTTATGAGACTGGGAGATGACGTTTAATGTGAGCAAGTTGAATGTGGGAAAGAGGAACCCGAATTATAGTTGTGTAATTCACGATTCCACATTAGGAGTCACCGACCAGGAAAGAGATCTAGGCATCATCATTGATGATACCTTGAAACCCCCTGCTCAGTGTGTGGCGGCGGCTAAGAAAGCAAATAGAATGTTAGCTATTATTAGGAAAGGAATGGAAAACAAAAATGAGGATGTTATAATGCCTTTGTATTGTTCTATGGTGTGACCACACCTCGAATATTGTGTTCAATTCTGGTCACCGCATCTCATAAAAGATATTAGAAGAATTAGAAAAGGTACAGAGAAGGGTGACAAAAAAGATAAAGGGGATGGGACAACTTCCCTATGAGGAAAGGCTAAAGTGGCTAGGGCTTGTCAACTTGGAGAAAAGATGGCTGAGGGGCGATATGATAGAGGTCTATAAAATAATGATTGGAGTAGAGTGGAACGGGTAGATGTGAATCACTTGTTTAGTCTTTGCAAAAATATTAGGACTGGGGGCACACAATGAAGCTACAAAATAGTAAATTTAAAATGAATCAGAGAAGATATTTCTTCATTCAATGTGTAGTTAAACTCGTTGCCAGAGAATGTAGTCAAAGCAGTTAACGGATTGAAAAAAGGTTTGGAAGGCTTCCTAAAGGAAAAGTCCATAGACCATTATTAAAATGGACTTGGGGAAAATCCACTGCTTATTTCTGGGATACTGCCAACAAATGCAGCTATACTCTACTAGTACTAATGTCAACACTCACAAAATTAGTAGAGAACTACCGGGAGTACCAGTATATCGGAGGTTTAAGGGCAAAGTCTCATTCCAACGTTGCAGCTACTTTTTTCTCAAGGGGAACTGCAACGTGCTGTCTCGGACTACAAGATATCTGCTTGCTGCTCGCCAGCAAGAAGAAATCGGCGAGCAGATATCTTGTAGTTCGAGACAGCACGTTGCAGTTCCCCTTGAGAAAGACAGGAGGGCAAAACAGGCTCCTGTTGGGGTGTGCTTGTCTGACGGCATTCAGATGCAAGATAAGTGATTGCTTAAATAATTAATGTATTAGTAGCTGACATAAAAGAAAAAGAAAAAAGAAAAAATTATAAATTGACAAAAAGTGGTCAGCTACTAGAGAAAACCAGCGGAAGGATGGTGGGTTAAGTCTATGATTATAAAACTGCAGCAGTAAAGAAAAAAGTAGCTGCAACGTTGGAATGAGACTTTGCCCTTAAACCTCCAATATACTGGTACTCCTGGTAGTTCTTTACTATTTCTGGGATAAGTAGCATAAAGTGCATTGTACTGTTTTGGGATCTTGCCAGGTATTTGTGACCTGGATTGGCCACTGTTGGAAACAGGATGCTGGGCTTGATGGACCTTTCGTCTGTCTCAGTATGGCAATACTTATGTACTTAGAGTTTGATATCATCTGCATAAAGACAAACCTTACCAGACAGCCCTTCCGCAATATCACTCACAAAGATGTTTAAAAAAGCGGGCCCTAGGACCGATCCCTGCAGTACTCCACTGATAACATTCTTATCTTCAGAGCAAGCTCCATTTACCACTACCCTCTGTCTCCTGTTCAACCAATTTTAACCCATTCAGGTATTCTAGGTCCCATACTGACGGAACTCAGATTATTTATGAGTTGCCTGTGTGCAACCGTGTCAAAGGTCTTGCTGAAATCCAAATCACTACATCCAGAGCCCCTCCCATGTCCGATTGTTTGGTCACCCAGTCGAAAAAAATCAATCAGTTTTGACTGACACAACCTGCCTCTAGTGAAGCCATGCTGCCTCGTGTCCTGCATTCCATTCAATTTGAGAAACCTCACAATTCTCCATTTTAAAAGCTTTTCCATTAGTTTACTCACCACCGAGATCAGACTGACAGGTCTGCAATTCCCAACCTCTTCCTTTCTTCTGTCTTGTGCAAAGGGACCACATCCGCCCTTCTCCAGTCCTCTGGGACCACACCAGACTCTAAGGAAGAGCAGAGCCGCCAGAACTTCTCAGCGTTCCTTGAGCACCCTCGGATGTATCCCATCAGGCTCCATCACTTTGTCCTCATAAACACTGTCCTCTGAGAATGCATCTTGGTCTATCATACATCCATCCCTTTTTTCATTTGTTTTCTGCGGTCCTACCCCCAGCCTTACATCCATGAACACAGAACAGAAATAATTGTTAAGCAGTTTAGCTTTATTCTTATCAGCTTCCACATATTCCTCCCCTTCTGCTTTGAGCCTCACAATGCTATTTTGGTATTTCCTCTGAAAAATGTCTTATCCCCCAATTTTACCATATTAGCTATCTTTTCTTCCATTTGCCTCTTCGCTTTCCTGATAGCTTTTCTAGCTTCTCCTTGCCTGTCTTCATCTTTCTGAGTCATCTTATATCGTATGAAGGCTGTCCCGTTCCGGGCCCTTACCTGGGCTCCCGCAGCGGGGAGCGAAGGTCGATGGAGGCCGCGGGATCCAGGGCGGCGAAGAGGAGCCGCCGACGGGGCCGGCGGTCCGCTCCGAGGCCGGCGATCCGCTGGAGCGAGCGCCGGCCTCGGAGAAGGGGATACGCCGGCCAAGATGGCGGCGCCGGCGTCGTCGTCTCCCTGCGCTGGAGCGGACCAGCGAGCCAGCCCCGCCTACTCACGCCGGATTGGCGCATTGATGAGGAGACCCCGCCTGCCTGGCAGGCTGGCCAATCCAGGCGTCCCTTGCCTGCCTAGGCCGGGGGGATTGGCTCCAGCTGATTGGAAGGGGATGGACTGGCGGGGGATTTAAACAACGGAACGGGAAGAGTCCAGTGCTTCCGTTTCGTATGTCAGAAGCCCACACAGTGGATCGGAAGGGTTGCCTTCAGAGACTGTGTCCTCTTCAGCTAGCCGTCCTTGCTAGCCACCTTCAGAGACTGTGTCCTCTTCAGCTAGCCGTCCTTGCTAGCCATCTTCGGAGACTGTGTCCTCTTCAGCTAGCCGTCCTTGCTAGCCACCTTCAGAGACTGTGTCCTCTTCAGCTAGCCGTCCTTGCTAGCCACCTTCGGAGACTGTGTCCTCTTCAGCTAGCCGTCCTTGCTAGCCATCTTCAGAGACTGTGTCCTCTTCAGCTAGCCGTCCTTGCTAGCCACCTTCGGAGACTGTGTCCTCTTCAGCTAGCCGTCCTGGCTAGCCACCTTCAGAGACTGTGTCCTCTTCAGCTAGCCGTCCTTGCTAGCCACCTTCAGAGACTGTGTCCTCTTCAGCTAGCCGTCCTTGCTAGCCACCTTCGGAGACTGTGTCCTCTTCAGCTAGCCGTCCTGGCTAGCCACCTTCAGAGACTGGGTTCCTCTTCAAGCTAGCCGTCCTTGCTAGCCACCTTCGGAGACTGTGTCCTCTTCCAGCTAGCCGTCCTTGCTAGCCACCTTCAGAGACTGTGTTCCTCTTCCAGCTAGCCGTCCTTGCTAGCCACCTTCAGAGACTGTGTTCCTCTTCAAGCTAGCCGTCCTTGCTAGCCACCTTCAGAGACTGTGTCCTCTTCCAGCTAGCCGTCCTTGCTAGCCATCCTCAGTGACTGCATTCCTTTTCTGCGCTAGCCGTCCTTGCTAGCTGCCCTTTAGAGACTAAGTTGCTGACTACCAGCCAGGCCGACCGTCACCCCGCGGTTCCAGCAGTCCTGCTGGCCGCCTGCAGCTGGGGGCTCAACCCTCGGTGAACGGCGGTCGCCGCGGGTGAAGATTCGGGGTGTGCGGCGGTCCTCGGAGGTCGTACCGGGCCTCAGGGATCCTAAGGGCTCACCAATAACCGCAACAGGACAGGAAACGGAAGCCATGAGCTCGCCTACGCAGCCCGATCTAAGGGACCTGGCCAAGGTACTTCAGCAGCAGCAGGAGCAGCTGAACGCCCTGTCGGGGGCGCTCCAGAACGTATGCTCTCAACTTTCAACGCTTCAGGTACAGAACCAGGCCGCTGCGGTCCAGGGGGCCGCAGCGGCTCCTCGTTCTGGAGGGTTCCGCACGGGACCTCGGTTCCCTGAGCCGGCACGATATAATGGGGCCCCCGGAGGTTGCCGGGGGTTCCTCAATCAGTGCAACTTGGCCTTCCGGATGCAACCGGAGACATTTGCTTCGGACCAAAGTAAAGTGGGATATATCATGGGCCTTTGCGAAGGGAAGGCCCTGGCCTGGGTGGCCCCACTTAACGAGCAACAGGACCCCATCTTGGATGACTATAATGAATTTCAGCGCCGGTTCCATATGGTGTTCGACCTTCCTGGGAGACCATCTTCCGTGGCGTCGGAACTGCTGCGAATTCATCAGGGTGAGGGGACAGTGGCCGATTATGCCATTCGTTTCCGGACTTTAGCCACGGAGCTCCGTTGGAACCCGGAGTCCTTGATGGCCATCTTTACGGAAGGGTTACAAGAACGAATTAAGGACGAATTGGCAGGGCGAGAGGTCCCAGGCCAATTGGATGCCTTGATTTCGCTCTGTATCCGAGTAGATACCCGGTTCCAGGAGCGAGCGAGAGCCCGGGCGGAACGGCAGAAGTGGGCACGGGGAACGTCCCGGACTACTAAGGGGCCGTCTCCTCGCCGTGGGAACTGGGACTCCAAAGAGAATGGGGAGGAGCCGATGGTGATGGGCCGTCAACGGCTGGCTCCCTCCGACAGGAAAAAACGATTGTGGGACGGACTGTGCCTCTATTGTGGTGAGGCCGGACATTTTATTCGAGCCTGTCCCTCCCGGGCGGGAAACGTCTCCCCCAAGGCACCTTGAGGGGAGGGGTCTTGGGGCATTCCGCTCCCCTACCGGATTCCCTGATCACACTGCCAGTAATACTACGGTGGCACGAGACCGCGATCCAGACCCGGGCCCTAGTGGACTCTGGGTCGGGGGGCAACTTCATCGGGCGCGAACTGCTACAACAGATGGGCTGGCCCACGCTCCCGCGGCGGCCGGCGCTGCAAATAACCTCCATCCAGGGAACTACATTACCGCAGCCAGTCACGGAGATCACCTCCTTTTTGGAATTGCAGGTGGGGGAGGATCACCGGGAAGAAGTCCAATTCCTGGTACTATCCCGGACCATTCATCCAGTGGTTCTAGGATTGCCCTGGCTACGGAGTCATAGCCCTGTTATTGACTAGACCGAGGGAAGTATCCGAGCTTGGGGTAGTTCCTGTCGGGAGAACTGTTGTAAGGGCCGGACCGGCAGCTGCCCTGCATTTACTAGTATGCCCGGGGGGGCGCGGATAGAGCTGGGCTCCCTGCCCATGGACTATAGGGACTTTGCAGATGTGTTTTGTCCAATAGAGGCGGAAGTTCTGCCGCCTCATCGGTCGTTCGACTGTGCCATTAACTTGATGGCAGATACCATGCCACCGCGGGGCCGACTGTATACCCTGTCCCGAGGGGAGTCCAAGGCAATGCAGGAGTACATCCGGGAGAATCTGCGAAGAGGCTTCATCCGGCCCTCTACGTCCCCGGTCGGGGCCGGATTCTTTTTTGTTACTAAGAAGGATGGCTCCTTGAGGCCCTGTATTGATTATCGGGGGTTAAATGCCATCACGGTAAAGGATCGCTTTCCTCTACCGCTCATTCCCGAACTCTTTGACAGGCTGCAAGGAGCCCAGATGTTTACCAAGTTGGACTTACGGGGGGCCTACAACTTAGTGCGAATCCGGCGAGGGGACGAATGGAAGACGGCGTTTAACACCCACGAGGGGCATTTCGAGTATCGGGTGATGCCATTTGGCCTATGTAATGACCCTGCGGTGTTTCAGCGACTTATTAATTTTGTGCTCGAGGATTTGCTGAACTCCACAGTGATTGTATATCTGGACGACATCTTGGTGTTTTCCCAAAACCCCGCGGAACATGTGGGTCATGTTCGCGCAGTGCTGCAGCGGTTACGACAATACCGCCTGTTTGCCAAGCTCAGCAAGTGCGCGTTTCATCAGAGGTCGCTACCATTTTTGGGACACATTCTGTTACCCGGAGGGCTACAGATGGAGCCGGACAAACTCCGGGCGATTCGAGAATGGCCACAACCGCTGGGATTGAAAGCACTACAACGTTTTTTGGGATTCGCGAACTACTATCGCCAGTTTATTCCCCAGTATTCACAACTGACGGCGCCGTTGACAGCGCTCACTAGAAAAAACGCGAAGGTCCGGGACTGGCCGCCCGAGGTGCAGGTGGCTTTTCGCCAGGTAAAGGAGGCATTCAACTCAGCGTCCATTTTGTTAGCCCCGGATCCAGAAAAACCCTTTATTGTGGAAGTGGACGCGTCCGCGTTGGGAGCCGGGGCGGTCCTCTCGCAAGTGAATTCCAAGGGCCGGCGCCAGCCTTGCTCTTTCTTCTCTCGTAGATTCTCCCCGGCGGAATGTAATTATACAGTAGGGGACAGAGAGCTCTTAGCATTGAAATTAGCCCTGCAGGAATGGAGACATCTGCTGGAGGGAGCGGAACATCGATTCACGGTGATCACTGACCACAAGAATCTACTGTATCTACAAGAGGCTCAACGGCTCAATCCCCGACAAGCCCGGTGGTCATTGTTTTTCGCCAGATTTCATTTTCAATTGGTCTTTCGGGCTGCTGTTCAAAATACCCCTGCGGACTCCCTCTCCAGAGCATTTGAGGTTCCAGAGGAGACTAAGGAGACCCATTCTATGTTGGATCCGGCATGCCTCAGCGCGGCCGTGGGGGAGGTCGCTCCTACGAAAGAACTAGTGCCGGCCGCTGAACGAGCGAAGGTAATGCAATGGGGGCATTCGTCCAGATGGGCGGGACATTTTGGGTATCAAAAGACTCTGCGTCTCATTACCAGACAGTATCAATGGCCTCAGATGAGGCGGGACATTCTTCAATTTGTCACCACCTGTCCTGTGTGCGCCCGGACCAAACCGGTGATCGGGACCCCCATGGGGAAGCTACAACCACTGTCCGTACCGACAGGTCCCTGGACGGAGCTTTCCATGGATTTTATCACCGACCTCCCCAGTTCCCGGGGACATATGGTGATTTGGGTGATAATTGACCGTTTTTCCCGAATGGCCCATTTCGTTCCCTTGCCGGGACTTCCTTCGGCGGTCGCATTAGCCCAACTCTTCATTCAACACATTTTTCGAATTCATGGGCTGCCTCTTCGGATTATTAGTGACCGAGGCCCCCAATTCACCTCGCGTTTCTGGAGGGCCTTGTGTACAGCATTGGGGGTGAAGACCCATTTCTCATCAGCATACCATCCCCAAACCAATGGCATGGTCGAGAGGAAGAACCAAACGTTAAAAGGGTTCCTACGAGCATTTGTCAACAAACGCCAAGATAACTGGGTCTCCCTACTTCCTTGGGCCGAGTTTGCATATAATCACAGTGTCCACTCGGCCTCAGGAGACTCTCCATTCTTCTTGGTGTATGGACGACATCCTCGACTTCCAGCACCTTTCCCGTCTGGATCTCCGACCCCCATGGTCAATGTAACTCTGGCAGATCTGCAAAGAGTCTGGGAAATGGCCTGAGAACAACTGCAGAAGGCAGCCGCCAAATACAAGGTCTTCGCAGATCGGCATCGGAGAACCGCTCCCGTCTTGCAACCAGGGCAGAAGGTATGGTTAAGCACGAAATACCTCCGGCTTCGGGTGCCCTCCCGTAGATTGGGACCTCGGTACATTGGACCCTTTGCAATCCAATCCCGACTTGGAGCTGTGACATATCGGTTGCGGTTACCTAGTACCCTGCGGGTGCATAACGCTTTCCATATTTCCTTATTGAAGAGTTTTCGAGGGTCTCGATGGCATCCTCAACGGCAGGAGACCGAAGATCTAGAAGCAGATCCCGATCCAGAGTTTGAAGTGGACGAGGTCCTGGATGCAAAAAGACAGCGAGGAAAGCTATATTACTTATTGTCCTGGAAGAATTTTGGCCCTGAAGACAACTCCTGGGAGCCCACGGCGAATGTACATGCTCCAGAGTTGGTCAAAGCCTTCCACGCCCGGTATCCTTCCAAACCCGGGTCCAGGGAAAAGGGGGCATCCGGGGAGGATACTGTCCCGTTCCGGGCCCTTACCTGGGCTCCCGCAGCGGGGAGCGAAGGTCGACGGAGGCCGCGGGATCCAGGGCGGCGAAGAGGAGCCGCCGATGGGGCCGGCGCTGCCGCGGGCCGCTCCGAGGCCGGCGATCCGCTGGAGCGAGCGCCGGCCTCGGAGAAGGGGATACGCCGGCCAAGATGGCGGCGCCGGCGTCGTCATCTCCCTGCGCTGGAGCGGACCAGCGAGCCAGCCCCGCCTACTCACGCCGGATTGGCGCATTGATGAGGAGACCCCGCCTGCCTGGCAGGCTGGCCAATCCAGACTGTGTCCTCTTCAGCTAGCCGTCCTTGCTAGCCACCTTCGGAGACTGTGTCCTCTTCAGCTAGCCGTCCTGGCTAGCCACCTTCAGAGACTGGGTTCCTCTTCAAGCTAGCCGTCCTTGCTAGCCACCTTCGGAGACTGTGTCCTCTTCAGCTAGCCGTCCTTGCTAGCCACCTTCAGAGACTGGGTTCCTCTTCAAGCTAGCCGTCCTTGCTAGCCACCTTCAGAGACTGTGTCCTCTTCCAGCTAGCCGTCCTTGCTAGCCACCCTCAGAGACTGCGTTCCTCTTCCAGCTAGCCGTCCTTGCTAGCCACCTTCAGAGACTGTGTTCCTCTTCAAGCTAGCCGTCCTTGCTAGCCACCTTCAGAGACTGTGTTCCTCTTCAAGCTAGCCGTCCTTGCTAGCCACCTTCAGAGACTGTGTCCTCTTCCAGCTAGCCGTCCTTGCTAGCCATCCTCAGTGACTGCATTCCTTTTCTGCGCTAGCCGTCCTTGCTAGCTGCCCTTTAGAGACTAAGTTGCTGACTACCAGCCAGGCCGACCGTCACCCCGCGGTTCCAGCAGTCCTGCTGGCCGCCTGCAGCTGGGGGCTCAACCCTCGGTGAACGGCGGTCGCCGCGGGTGAAGATTCGGGGTGCGCGGCGGTCCTCGGAGGTCGTACCGGGCCTCAGGGAACCTAAGGGCTCACCAATAACCGCAACAGGACAAAGGCTAACCTCCTTTCCCTTACCTTTTTGGCTACTACATTCAAGAACCAGAGCGGCCTTCTTTTCCTCTTTCCTTTATGTAATTTATTAACATAAATGCTAGTTGCCTTTAAAATAGCTCCTTTCAGTCTTGTCCACTGCTGTTCTACTTCTTTCAGCTGTTCCCATCCTGCTAACTCTTCTTTGAGAAATTCCCTTATCTCGGCAAAGATAGTTCTTTTGAAATCCAGGACCTTCAATCTTGAATAAGCCCTCTCCTTCTCTGTCTTAATATTAAACCACACAATTTGGTGATCACTAGATGCCAAATGGTCTCCCACCGTGACATCAGAAACATTCTCTCCGTTTGTAAGCACCAGGTCCAGAATAGCTCCATCCCGCATCAGTTCCATTACCCACTGCTGAAATAATTCTTCCTATAGGGAATCCAAGATCCCTTTGCTTCTGGACGATCCCACAACAGGAATGCCCCAATCGACATCCAGCATATTAAAATCACCTATTAGTACTACTTTCCATTTCCTGGCAATCTTGTGGATGTCTTCAATTAAGTCTCTGTCCATTTTTGTTTTGACTATGAAGGTGACCTGTATATTACTCCGATGTAAATACATTTTCCTTTCCCTCTTTCAAGTTTGACCTACAGCGGCTCTTCCATACCCCACGTGTCCTGCAGTGCTGTCACTTTAATATTATTCTTAGCATATAATGCTGCTCCTCCACTTTTTTTTTCCTCCCCTGTGCTTCTTGAATAGATTATAGCCAGATATAGCTATATCCCAGTCATAGTTCTCCATGAACTACATCTCCGTGACCGCCGCCACTAAATCCAAATCTGCTTCAATCATTATAGTCTCTGGATCTATAAGTTTGTTTCCCATACTGCGGGCGTTGGTATACAAGGCTCTCCAGGTGAGATGAGAAAAATGGAAAAGTTCCCAGGTAAAGTGTTATACATAGAGGGGCATTTTTTCAATATGATGTCTAAGTCTGGCTTTGCAAAAACAAAGTGGGGTTCACGATTTCCACAAAAGTCCAACAGCACGAAAGGAAGTGGAAAAGAAACCAACTCCAAGAGATCAAACAAAATGCAAGGATAAGATGCTCCAAAACACAACCTTTATTCTGACCCTACACGGGCCGTGTTTCGGCTTTTACAAAAGCCTTTCTCAGGGGTCGATCAGTGAGTGAGTCTGGCTTTGGACATTTTGCACAAAATGTCCAAAATCCAAATAGGAAAGGAAGTCATTTTTGAAAAAGAAAAACGTCTATCTTTTTTTTTTTTTTTTTAGAAAATACTGATTCGAACAAGGTTTTGTACTTTGGACATTTTGTTTTTTGGTCTATTTTTGAAAAAAAAAAACCCAAAACCAATAAGTGCAAAATGCAGAGATTCATGCCATTGGGATGTAGTAAGAGCCAGCATTTTTAGTAGACTGGTCCCCCAGACATCCCAGGAGAGCAATGGGGCACCCTAGAGGGCACTTCTGTGCACATCATGAAAATGCTCCCAGGTGCATATCTCACCTTTGCTCCCTTATCTTGTCCCCTGATCCATCCAGAACCCACTCAAACCACACTGTCCCCCACTACAGTAGCCCTTGTAGTTGAATGGGGCACCCATATGTGAGTACAGTAGGCTTTTGGTGACTTTGGGAGGAGTCACAGTTTCCACCACAAGTGTGACAGGTAGAGGGAGATAGGGACCTGGGTCCCCCACTCCATAGTGCACTGCACTGACCACTACACTACTCCAGGGACCTGAATGCATTAATAGACCTGATTTTAACATCTGAGGCTGTAATAGAGGCTGGTAAGTCATATTTTTATTTACATTTTGGGGTGGGAGGGGACCAGTGACCACTGGGGGGAGTATTGGGGGTCACCTTTAATTCCCTCTAGTGGTCATCTGGTCATTTAGGGCACCTTTTTGTGTCTTATTCATTCTGAAGACAGGTCTAGACCAGAGTGTCTTAATTTTAGTCCTATTTTGTTCCATTATGGTTGTAAAACATCCAAGTGTTAGGCACAACCTAATCCCACCTTTGAAACGCCCCCTTGTAATTTGGATGCACTGCAGACAAATTGCATAGAAAAACATCTGCAAGATAGGTTTCGAAAATACCAATTTGGACGTTTTTATTTTATTTTATTTATTTTTGTTACATTTGTACCCCACACTTTCCCACTCATGGCAGGCTCAATGCGGCTTACATGGGGCAATGGAGGGTTTTTAGAAGAAAAACATCCAAATGGTGCTTTATGACACTTTGTGGATGTTTTTCTCTTTTGAAAATGAGCTCCATAGTAACATAGTAAGTGACGACAGGTTAAGAAAGACCTGAATGTCCATCCAGTCTGTCCAACAGTTACACTCATTATCAATTCATGATTAAATCAACAATGAATGTGATATTATACAATGTGGCAACCATTCCATCTTTTTTCAATTTAAGGTCCAAGATCAAATTTCACAACCTGTTGACATGAAAGTAAGAATATAGACATAGCTTTTTGAATGATACATTTTCTATGAAAACTGATGCAGTAGGCATGAAAGAGTGGGCTGGAAATACTGATTAGTTTCTTATACAGAGAGACTGGCACTGCATGATTTAAAAGATGTTCTTCTAGCCTTCAAAAATTACTATTATTATTATTATTTGTTGCATTTGTATCCCACATTATCCCACCTCTTTGCAGGCTCAATGTGGCTTACAATACATCATGAATAGTGAGAATACATGAGAAAGTATACATTTAGTATAACAGAAGGATTTGGGGTAACATGAATGGTAGAACATGATACTATATTTATCATAGTCCATAATTACAAGAAATGAAGTGAAACAGGAAGTACTGCCCTTTCAGTTATTTTCATACTGTAAATATAAACCATTTTTTAGAAGAAGCAAAACTGTTAAGTTTCAATAAACTAAATGACTCATGCGAAAAATGAACATGAAGGGGGATGGATTGCTTGCAGATTGTTAGGGCTAGATTATCCCAATGGGAATTAGAGAGGCATAATGGAAAATATAGAAGATGGGCCTGCTGATCCAATTCCTGGACAAATGGATCCAGGGAAGTATCATCCTGAAGAACTAAAATGTATGTAATTTCAAAACAGAAGCTCATACTTGGGAGAAGGGAAATTGTAGGCCTTCTAGCTGCACCTCTGATCCTGCCAATCCAGTCAATATGAAGAAAAACATGGTAAACAGTTGATTTTTGAATCACACCAATTGTAAACCAAGAGGAAGAGCATGTCAGGGCATTTATCCACTTTAGAGGCAATTCTATAACTGAAATCCCGTGCCCATGCTGACTTCATACATTTGAAATTCTTGCTGACCTCCTTCCAGTCTGCTCTTTTACTTGCCAAACAGGACTATTACATCCAGTTGACTAATTCTCTTGGCTCAAATCCTTGTCGTCTCTTTGCCACACTGAACTCTCTCCTCAAAGTGCGTTCACCTCCAACCCCCCCCTTCACTTTCCCCCTAGACTCTGGCTGAGTTCTTTCATGATAAGGTTCACAATATTAAACTTGAATTCTCAACCAGGTCACCTCTACCTCTCCTTCCCTTAGTCCATTCTCTCAACCCTCCAACCCCTGCCTCCTTTTCTTCCTTTTCTGAAATCACTGAAGAGGAAACTACACATCTTCTTTCCTCCTCGAAACTAACTACCTGTTCCTCTGATCCTATTCCCACCCATCTACTTAACACTATCTCTCCTACTGTCATCCCGTTTATCTGTCATATCCTCAATCTTTCACTGTCCACTGCGACTGTTCCTGATGCCTTCAAACATGCCGTAGTCACACCACCCCTTAAAAAACCTTCATTGGACCCTACCTATCCTTCCAACTATCGCCTCATCTCCCTCCTCCCTTTCCTATCCAAGATACTTGAATGTGCTGTTCACCGCCATTGCCACCTGGTAGGCTGTCCCAGATACTCATTTTCTAAAATGTTTTGAAATGGTTATATTCAAATCTCAGTCTGTTTTGTTATCTTAGTCATCCCAGCTCTCTGTTTTTGGGCTTTTGTGGTTTACAAAAATCACAAATACCCTTTTTGAACTTTATGGATTTTAAAAAGAAAGATTTGCTTCTCATCATGGTTAGCAGATATATATTTTTTAAACTGAGCTCGTAAATGCCTCTAAATTTTCACAGTAAGACCTGACACATTTGGCCAACTAACTCAAGATTGCTCTTGTTAAGAGCTATTTCAATTTAAGCTAGCAAGGTCAAAATGCCCTTTTTACACAATTCCCACATGCTGTTCTCTAGTGTGCATTACCGTCTAAAGCATCTGGTTGTCTGAAAACTCTGCTCTCAAGAAAAGCCGCCATTTTCCCCCATTCCCAGAAGGGCTTTTCTAAACAGTATTTACCATGCGTTCCCCTACCAGAGATGTAGGGCATCAACTCTGCACTGCTCTTAAATTTAGTTCAAAACAAGTGGAATCTGAGCTGAGGGACATTTTATTCCTGTCTATCACTGGACTAACACTATTTAGATCAATTTTCAAACACATTAATGTGCAGGTGGTGAGTCTCTATCAAATGAAGGAAAACTCTGGAATGAGAGGGCATAGGATGAAGTTAAAAGGTTATAGGCTCAGGAGTAATCTAAGAAAATACTTTTTTTATGGAAAGGGTGGAATTGCCTCTCCGTGGAGGTGGTGGAGACGAGGACTGTGTCTGAATTTAAGAAAGTGTGGGACTGGCAAGTGGGATCTCTTAGGGAAAGGAGGAGATAGTGGTTGCTGTAGATGATCTGACTGGATGGGCCATTTGTTTCTATGCATTGTAGGTAAGATAGAGCTCCTTTTACTAAGGTGTGCTGAAAAATGACCTGCGCTGTTGTCGACGTATGTATTGGACGCACGGAAGTCCATTTTTCAGCACACCTGCAAAAAAGGCCTTTTTTTGGCCGAAAATGAACGTGCGGCAAAATAAAAATTGGCGCATGTCCATTTTGGACCTGAGACCTTACCACCACCCATTAACTTAGCGGTAAAGTCTCACGCATTAACTGAGCAGTAATTGTCTGCGCGCATACAATGCTGATTACTGCTCGGATAACGCCACACACTGGACGCATAGTGGACGCGTGTAAAAATAAAATTATCACATGGGCCATGTGGTAGCCGGGTGGTGGTTCCGAATTGGTGCATGCTGGGCGTGCGTAGTCACCTACACGGCTTAGTAAAAGGGCCCCCTAGTGAGATAATATTATCTAGCTATCTGGATTTGTCAAACTAGATTTAGGACAGTCATATGTATGACCACAGATTTGCGCACAAAACTTTATCTGATTAGAACTGAAAACCCATGCTGATTAAATAAAAAAACACATCTTATAAAATACCTTTGATCTCACTCTTTTTTTGACCAGACAGAAAAGGGAATTTTTCACTGTTAGATTTAGCTGGCTAAGATCCAAAATTATCCAGATAAATCTTTTGAAAAAACACTCCCAACTTCTCTATTTTTGAGACAATTCTGCAAATACAGACACAGACATTTCAATTTCTCTAACCTATTCTTTCTGGGATTGTGCTGCTCACTTGACTGTCCTTTCTGCTGAGTATCTTTGGTTTAAATCATTCATGAATTGCACTGAATAAGCTGTGGTCACTAAAACACTACTGTGGTTAGGGATTGTGTGACTGAGAATGGAAGGTATAAAATGGTATATCCAATTCCCTGTCCTTGAACTGTCTCAGAAACTATAGGGAAACACAAATAAGACCTTGAATGAAGTTGGCTAAAAAAATAAAAAACAGCAAAAAGAGCAAATGATGCCACCTGCACTAAGTAGCTTAACCAACAAATAACGAATAATCACTTCTTTGTCTTTCTTTATACAGCACTGGCATGAGGCATATGGCACACGGGGTCATTGGCTTCTACAAATATTCCTTCCTAGCTCTGTGGAATAAAAATGAAGTGGGGGCTGGGAGGAGAAAGTATAAGACACTGAAAAATGTTGATACTGTGTATTTCCTGGCATGTACTATAGATAAGTTTAATTTTTAATTAAGGTCACACATTTCCAGTGGCAGTTCAAGGTGAATTACATTCAAGTACAGTAGGTATTTCCCTATCCCTGGAGGGCTTACAGTCTAAGGGGTCCTTTTACTAAGCTGCAGTAAACATTAACACATGCTTTCTACAGGTTAAAATCCACTAACATGGGGTGCACTCAGGCATCCTGAGGTGGTTTTCAGATCAGCGCACACTTCCCATGCGCTGAAAGAATATTTTTTAGTGCTGGGGGCGTGTTCGGTGACAGAGAGTAGGCATGCCCAGCACTGATCAGTTAGTGCAGCTGTATCCCACACGCTAACTGATTAGCATGTGGTTAGTGTGTGAGCTCTTACGGCCTAGTAAATAGGTGGCGGTAAGAGCTCACACACTAATGGCCATATACGAATTGGGAAATTAGCGTGTGGTCATTAGTGGGGGAAATAAAAAAATGTGGCCTCAGTGCAGTGGTGTGCTGGTAAATGTTTAACAACAGGCTCTCTCCCCGGTCCCCCTCTGTGCCCCCCGTCTCCCTCTGCGCCCCCATCCCCCTCTGTGCCCCCCCCAAATTGCAGAGCTGGCTATAGCTGGGCAGAGAGCCTGGGGGGGGGGGGCAGTGAATTACTCCAGAAAAAAAAATTAAATGATCCCAGGTTCCAATCTAATTCATGTTTAATGTGCGATAAAATGCCATAAATAAGTAAATAAATATAAACTTTTAATGTTGAGCACCTGATTCTCAAAGTGAACATATTCTAAACACTATAATGAAAATAAAATGATTTTTTTCTACCTTTGTTGTCTGGTGACTGTTTTTCTGATCATGCTGGCCCAGTATCCGATTCTGCTGCATCTGTCCTCTTAATTCCATTTCCAGGGCTTCCTCTGCATTTATTTCTTTCCTTTCCTCCTTTCTTCTTCATTTCTGGTCCTCAGCTTCTGCCTATTTTCTTCATCCATGTGCACTTTTTCTCCTCTCTTCCTTTTCCCTCATCTCCTTCCTCACTCTTCCCTTCCCTCCATCCATGTCCAGCATTTCTTCTCTCCCCTCCATCCACCCATGTCCAGTGACCCTTCTCTCCCCCTACCCTCCATGAACCCATACCCAGTGACCCTCCTCTCCCCTGCGTTCCATCCACCCATGTCCAACGACCCTCCTCTCCCCTGTCCTGCATGCACCCATCTCCAGCGACCCTCTTCTCCCCTGCCCTGCCTTCCATCCACCCATGTCCAGGGACTCCCTTCTCTCCCCTGCCCCCCTTCCTCCTCCAGCCACCCACAATCAAGCGACTCCCTTCTCTCCCCTGCCCCCCTTCCTCCTCCAGCCACCCACAATCAAGCGACTCCCTTTTCTCCCCTGCCCCCCTTCCTCCTCCAGCCATCCACATTCAAGCGACTCCCTTCTCTCCCCTGCCCCCCTTCCTCCTCCAGCCACCCATATCCAGTGACTCCCTTCTCTCCCCTGCCACCCCCTCCCGAGTTGTCCATGGAATTCTTCGGGGCAGGCAGTCTTGCCTGCCCGCTGCCAACGCTGACTCTCCCCCGCTGCGGATTACTTTTCAAAATGGCCGCCAAAGTCTCACAAGGCTGCCTCTGGAAGTCTCGGCGGCCATTTTTAAAGCGCGAACCGGCAGCGGGGGAGAGTCAGTGCCGGCAGCGGGCAGGCAAGACTGCCTGCCCCGAAGAATTCGATGCACAGGTGAGGGACCGGATCCGGAGGGAGGGAGGAAGGAAGGAGACTGGAGAGCCGGCTCAGACTTTCTAACAACCGGCTCGCAAGTCGGTGCGAGCAGGCTCCAGCACACCACTGCCTCAGTGTGTGGGAAACCCACACGCTAGTCATACCGCAGGCCACATTTTAGAACAGCTTAGTAAAAGGACCTCTAAGTTTGTACCTGAGGCAATAGAGGGTTTATTTATTTATTTATTGCATTTGTATCCCACATTTTCCCACCTCTTTGCGGGTACAGTGTGGCTTACAATAAGACATGAATAGTGGAAATACATTTGTAATAACTTGGTTATAGGTTACATTGTGCAAGTTTTGTAAAACCATCGAAGAATCATTAAGAATATGACAATGGGAGATCAACATTGAAACGTTGGAAAGAGACAGTGGGAAGCTTAAAGGGCAGTGTTAAGACACAGAGATATATGGTGTACATATTCCTGTGAGTAAATGTATGAGTGATGTGGAATTACGGGGGATGAGGGTTAGGAGTGGATGTATGGAGCATTGATGATCAGTGAGTGTGAGGGTTAAGGGGCCCTTTTACTAAAGGGTTGCTATGTGAGTATTTTATAACATCTATGCATAAGATCCATCTCCACCTAATAAACTCTACCGCCTGCCAATGCTTGTGCTGACTCTGGGGACAAATATATGTAGGTAGGCTCAGGACCGGTCTTAGCAATTGCAGGGCCCTGTGCAGACCAGTTTGGTAGGGCCCCCCAGCTACTTGCCTAGCCCCTCCTCTGGGTTGAGGGGGTGGGGTCACTGCCACTTACCACCAGTTCTTGATTGTCACGGCCATTGTTGCTGATGTCAGTGCCTTGCTCGTCTGTTCTGTGTTTCTCCTTATCCTACTAAAATTACCTGCAGTTCCACTGTAGAGTGGTGGAGGCCAAGCTGGTGATGTCATCAGCACTGAGCACTTCTTAAGCTGGCTTCTGAGTGTGCTCAGTGTTCTGGCAATTATCCTTGATGGGCTCTGCTAGTTCCTACTACTGTTTCTTTGCTAGGCTGTGGCCTGAAGCTTTGCCTACAGCTTTCTCCTTATGCTGTGCTGCAATCAGTGGAAGTCTGCCTTCAAGCTTGGTAGTCCTGAGGAGTAAAAGTTTGATACAGCTTTTACCTAATGTTGTGTTCCTGTGAAGCCTGCTTTCAAGGAGTAAAGCTTTGCCTTCAGCTTTTTGTTGCCTGCCTTGGGAGCATTGGCTCGGGCTTTACTATTTTCCTTGCCTGCCTTGGGAGCGTCGGCTTGGGCTTTGCTACTTTACTTCACCAGCTCTGGGAGCGTCAGCTCGGGCCTTGCTACTTTATGTACACTTTGCTGCAGCCAGTGTTGAGAGGCGCAACTAGGCTGCTTTTGTTTGATTCCCCTATACAGCTAGGCTGTTCTACTTTACCTTATTTTATGTTTTATGTTTGCCTTGCTTCAGCTAGGTTAGACTGTATAGCTAGGCTGCTTGTTTTCCTTTCTGTGCCATTTGGTTACCCTTTTAGCCCTGTGTTCTTTGCTGCTAATAAAGCTGCCTCAGTTCATCTCCACTTGTGGTCTGGTCCAGTTCTTGGGAGCACTCTTAGTTCTGAGGGTACTCGGTCTACACAAAGGTGGTTGGTTGATTCTCATGCATCCACCTCTGGGCCAAGAGCTCACAAATGTCACACCTTCAGCCTGCCCCGGAAGCTTTCTCTGTACAGCCACTTCCTGTTCCTGCGTAGGTGGGATGTTGTACAAAGAAGACTTAGGGGGCAGGCTGAAGGCGATGCTTACATCACTGATTCTCTGCCAGCTGCCTGCAATGGGTAAGCAGGTGAGCGGGTGGGGGGTGGACAGAGGAAGGAGAAGAATAATGCACCAGTCAGGGAGGGGGACAGGCGCTCATGGCAGCATCCCTGGGTTGCACCGCCCCCACCGCCCTGCCCTTAGTATGCCACTTCACAAGCACCAGTGTGCTTTGCATTATATTATATATTATATTATATATTTATTGCATTTGTATCCCACATTTTCCCACCTCTTTGCAGGCTCAATGTGGCTTACAATACATCATGGATAGTGGAAATGAGGAGAGGTTAAACATTTGGAGTTACAGAAGGGTTTGGGTTGAAGGGTTTGGGTTGAATGGTAATGGAATACATAAAAGTAAGAAACATAAGGCATTAATTTACATTCATGGTGTAAGTGGGAGTTTCACATGACTCGATCTTTGGGATAAATCTCATCGAAGAGATGGGTCTTTAGCAGTTTCCGGAAGTTGGTCAGTTCATAGACCGCTTTCAGGTTACGTGGTAATGCGTTCCAGAGCTGTGCGCTCATATAAGAAAAGTTGCTCCTAAGACTGGCCCTGGGTAGGCTGTCTGTGCAAACTTCATGTGTGATTTTGTGTGGCAATCATATAAATGCATATTCCTGCACATAAAACACTATTGTAGCTGCAGAAATATCTTATAAAAATTACTTCCAAAATACATAATAGAAAAATAAAATATTCTGCCTTAAGAACATAAGAACAACCATACTGGGACAGACCAATGGTCCATCTAGCCCAGTATTTTGCTTCCAACACTGGCCAAGCCAGGTCACAAGTACCTGGCAGAAACTCAAATAGTGGCAACATTCCATGCTACCAATCCCAGGGCAAGCAGTAGCTTCCCCATGCCTGTCTGAATAGCAGACTATGGACTTTTCCTCCAGGAACTTGTCCAAACCTTTTTTAAACCCAGTTATGCTAACTGGTGATACTACATCCTCTGGCAAAAAGTTCCAGTGCTTAACTATTCAATGAGTGAAAAAATATTTCCTCCTATTTGTTTTTTTTTTAATTTTTTTATTCATCATTTTACTTAATTACATTCACATTTATCATGTAAATGTAAGGAAAAACAGAAATTAATATAAGGAAAAAGAAAAAACATTTTCTCACAACAATATATATAATTGTCCACAATTGGGGGATCCAAGATCAGGAAAACAATCTCAAAGAAAATAAGAAAAACATCAAGTGGTTAATCTTACAAATTCATATTTTCTGAGGGAGGAAGGTTAATCGGTAATTGCAGCCGGTACAGTGGTAACTAAAGGAAGTTGCTGCAGAGGGTTCTTCATCTGTTCTTTTAATTCCACAAACTCTTGTAATTTCTTGGGTTCAACAAATAAGTAATAAGGAAATAAAACACTTACAAAGGAATCGCTCTAGGAAGGTCCCACCTAGGGCAATGATTCTTGGCTTAAAAGCCAAAGTTCACACCTCCTAGTCTGCGATTCCCTTGATATATCAGGAAATATATTTATCTTTGAACCCAAAAAACTATCAGCCATGTATCGGAAATACAATTTCAAAACATTGTTCCTATCTAAATCAAAGGCAAAAGTCACTAGTAATATAACTCTCTATATAGGGTATTTTAGGAAGATTCATCATTCTCAAGTTATTTTTCCTTAACTGGTTCTCCAGAAGTTCCACTTTTTTTACAAGAAACATGACTGTCCTTCATTACCAGATTAACTGATTTTCGTAGAGAAACCATTTCCGTAATCAAAGTCTCTATTTTTATATCTTGGACTTCCACTTTGTTAGATAAGTATTGATATAATCACATATTTATTCCTGAAAAATGTTTTGACATCTGAAGAAGAGAATTATTTACACTCTGCAGCACTTCCCATAGTGCATCCATTATGACATTTTTTGGCTTCACCAGGTCCAATTTCTCCACAGAAACTGCTCCAGATATCTTCGTGGGGAAGAGCTCACTCTCCAATCCCCCAGTTGGTTTATTATCCGGAGTCAATGCTGCGCCAGGACCTTCTCGGATCGCGTGTGAATCCTAACCCACTTCGGGCGTTTCCACTGTCGACCTCCATAGCGAAGTGTTACTGTTTCCGGGTCTTGGAGAGGTCATGCCAACAGGGGGACTCAAAGTCACTCCCTCTCCACTGAGATTCGGCAATAAAGCCTTGCTGTTCCCCGAAGCAGGAACCGATATCCCCGACATTATGACCCCGAATCTCTCCAAAGTAGACTGAGAAGTGGTGGGAACCCCAGCCGTGTTCGAGAAGGACAACACCACGACTTTGCCTTTTTTCTTCCTCATTCTCTGGGGAGCGCGCCTACTTCTTCAGGTATTCTGGTGTAAAACGGGAACTCAACTAACGTACGTCCTCTCTCGACACCATCTTGGCTCCTCCAGTTTGGGACACTCTTTGTCTGGTTTCTGCTCAGAGGCCTGTCTGATATGGGTAACCCTTCAGCATAGCCCTCTAAGTCATTGAAACACGGAAGCCCCTCCACCACTTACAAGGTGGTGTCCCTTCGGAGGGGCCTCCTATTTGTTTTAAAAGTATTTCCATGTAACTTCCTTGAGTGTCCCCTAGTCTTTTGCACGTTTGGCACAAGTAAAAAATCGATTTACTTCTACACCACTCAGGATTTTGTAGACTGTAATCATATCTCACCTCATCCATCTCTTTTCCAAGCTGAAGAGCCCTAACCTCTTTAGCCTTTCCTCATATGAGAGGAGTTCCATCTCCTTTATCATTTTGGTCACTCCTCTTTGAACCTTTATTAATTCTGTAATATTTGTTTTTGAGATACGTCGACCAGAACTGAATGCAATACTCAAGGTGAGGTTGCACCATGGAGCAATACAGAGCATTATAGTATTTTCAGTCTTATTTACTATCCCTTTCCTAATAATTCCTAGCATCCTGTTTGCTTTTTTGGCCATTGTCATACACTGGGCAGAAGATTTCAGCATATTATCTACAATGACACCAAGATTTTTTTCTTGGGTGCTTATACCAAGGTGGACCCTAGCATCAGGTAACTATGATTTGGATTATTCTTCCCAATGTGCATCACTTTGTATTTCTCTACATTTAATTTCATCTGCCATTTGGATGCCCAGTCTTCCAGTTTCCTAAGGTCTTCCTGCAATTTTTCACAGTCTGCATGTGTTTTAACAACCTTGAATAGTTTTGTGCCATCTGCAAATATAATCACCTTACTTGTCATTCCGATTTCCAGATCATGTAAAATATGTTAAATAGCACCGGTTCCAGAACTGATCTCTACAGCACTCCACTATTCACCGTTGAGAGAAGTGGCCATTTAACCCTACCCTCTGTTTTCTGTCCAATAACCAATTCTTAATCCACATCAGAACATTGCCCCCTATCCCATGACTTTTTAATTTTCTTAGGAGTCTCTTATGAGGAAATTTGTCAAAAGCTTTCTGAAAATCTAGATACCCACATTAACAGGCTCACCTTTATCTACATGTTTATTCATGCCTTCAAAGAAATGAAACAAATTGGTGAGGCAAGATTTCCCTTGGCTGAACCTATGCCTTAGGTTATATTTTAAAAAAATACTAAGGGGTCCTTTTATAAAGGCACGCTAAAAAGTAGCTGGCAGTAGCTGTAGTATGTGTTTTTCCTGCGTGGTCCAGCCACCTCTTAGTGCGGTTACAAGAAACCCAATTTATCATTTACGGCAATAATGGCCAGGCGCTGAGTTCAAAATTAGCGCCTGGACATATACCGCGTGAGTCCTTACTGCTGGGAACGCCCCCCCCCCATGGCAGAAAATAGAAAATTATTTTCTACAGCAGGAAATACATGCCAAAATCAGAAGTACTGCTGGGTGCCTGGGAGCTAAAAATGCTAGCGTGGCTTAGTAAAAGACCCCCTTAATGCTCTAGGGATGTGTACAGAAAATTTATTTGGTTTGTTTTTGGGCAATTTTCAGACATTTGTTGGCAAGTTTCACATATTTGGTTTAATAAGAAAATATGGACATGTATTAGACCTTTTTAATGCACACAGATTAATTGTACAAAAAAGAGGGATCAGTTTCAACAACTCGAAACAATGGAGATGACAAGGGAACCAGTGTGCAGCCAAAGGTGTCTTCAGGAATGATCTTTTATTAGCAACAGCTCACATTATATAAATGGAGAAGTACATAACTGCTAAAGGGACTCAACACAGGTCATGTTTCAGCTATACTGCCTATATCAGGAGTCCAAAATATAAGCCTAAAGAAGAAAAAAGAGATAAAATAATGTAAAAATGAAGATAACATCTAATTTAGCATGCTCTGCCCACCTGGAATCATTAAGGAGTCATTTTATCGAGAGGTGGTATAAGGACCCCTGCGGTGGTGTCAGGGTGTTGGTTTGCTGTGCGATGAGGCCTTCTTTTACTGCCACGGATAAAAGGATTTTTAAAAAAATGGAAATGGTGGTGTGTTAAGTGTAACAATTAATGCACGGCCATTTCCAGAGGGAGCCCTTACCGCCTCCTATTTAGGAGGTGCTAAGGGTTCCCATGCTAACCCAGCAGCCATTTTGAATGTGTTCCAATGAAGTGGATGATGTCATTGGACTTGGCAAATGCCGTAATAAAGGTAAAGATGCTTTTTATAAGCCTAAAATGTAATTGAAGGACCATAGGGCTAGAAAACGACATGAAAACATATCCAAAACAAGTAAAAAAACAGCTTAAAAAGGCAAAACTAAGAGATGACCAGGCAGATGGTTGCATTACAATAAATAAATAAGGGGTCCTTTACAAAGCCACAGTAAAACGTGACCTGTGGTAGTATGGGCGTGTCTTTTGGGCTAGCGGTGGGCCACCTTTTACCACACTTGGGAAAATACATTTTTTTTAATGGGCCGAGAAATGGATGTGCACAAAAATTTAAACTAGCGTGCGGCTGTAAATAGGGCTCACATGCTATCCACATGGTAACCATGCAGTGCGCGCCAACGTGGCTGTGCTGCTGATTACCGCAAGGAATGCCCCTCATGGTAGAAATTAGAAAAATATTTTCTACAGCGGGATTTGGTTCGCAACAAACTCAGAATTATCACTGGGTGCATGCTACCTGGTTACTGCTGGGTTAGTGTAAGATCCCTTACCGCCACCTCAATGGGTGTATGAGTATAGGAAGCAGGTGAAAGCCTGGCTCTTCTCCTAAGCCTTTAATATGTAGAGTGACTGACTATACACTCATTCTGTACCTGGACTAGCTTGCTACACATACTGTAACTTAGATCAGTTCCTTATCTCTTGCTTAACTATACAAAAAAATTTGCCTTACATAAGTACATAAGTATGGCCATACTGGGACAGACCGAAGGTCCATCAAGCCCAGCATCTTGTTTCCAATCCAGGTCACAAGTACCTGGCAAGATCCCAAAACAGTACAATACATTTTATGCAGCTTATTCTAGAAATAAGCAGTGGATTTTCCCCAAGTCCACTTTATTAACGGTCTATGGACTTTTCCTTTATGAAGCCATCCAAACCTTTTTAAAACCCTGCTAAGCTAACTGCTTTTACTACATTCTCTGGCAACGAATTCCAGAGTTTAATTTCATGTTCAGTGAAGAAATATTTTCTATGATTCGCTTTAAATTTACTACTTTCTAGCTTCATTGTGTGCCCCCTAGTCCTAGTATTTTTGGAAACAGTAAACAAAAGTGATTCACGTCTACCCGTTCCACTCCACTCATTATTTTATAGATCTCTATCATATCTCCACTCAGTCGTCTTTTCTCCAAGCTGAAGAGCCCTAGCTGCTTTAGCCTTTCCTCATAGGGAAGTCGTCCCATCCCCTTTATCATTTTTGTCGCCCTTCTTTGTACCTTTTCTAATTCCACTATATCTTTTTTGAGATGCAGTGACCAGAATTGAACACAATATTCGAGATGTGGTCGCATCATGGAGCAATACAAAGGCATTATAACATCCTCATTTTTGTTTTCCATTCCTTTCCTAATAATACTTAACATTCTATTTGCTTTCTTAGCGGCTTCACACACTGAGCTGAGGGTTTCAACGTATGATCAACCATGACGCCTAGATCCCTTTCCCAGTCGGTGACTCCTAATGTGGAACCTTGCATTAAATAACTATAATTCAGGTTCCTCTTTCCCACATGCATCACTTTGCACTTGCTCACGTTAAACGTCATCTGCCGTTTACATGCCCAGTCTCTCAGTCTTGTAAGGTCCCCTTGTAATTTTTCACAATCCTCTTGCAATTTAACAACTGTGAATAACTTTGTGTCATCAGCAAATTTAATTACTTCACTAGTTACCCCCATCTCTAGATCATTTATAAATATGTTAAAAAGCAGCGGTTCCAGCACAGACCCCTGGGGAACCCCACTATCTACCCTTCTCCATTGAGAATACTGACCTTGATTTTAGTTAACCAACAAATTATCCCAGCTGACTCTGTACCACACATCTTGTCCTCATCATATATCTGCTCTTGGTTCCTCAGCTATATGGTAAGCTGTATTGTAGAAACTATTTAGTATCATATCTATGTTAGTTGAACACTCTAATGCATGCTTATTAGGTGTATCATTAGTATTATGCTGATAGTGTATTATATCTCTGGTATTTGAATTCCACTGCTGTTAAAAGTGTGTAATTTTGATACTGTTTCATGGTAGTTCTATTATTAGGTTTTGATGTACTGTTTTCAAGTTTGCCTCATTTTATTTATGTTTATTCTTGGTTATTTTGCTATTATTATGCTGTTAACAAAATTGTAAGTTTTATGTTATACTGTACCTGCTGTACACCGTCTTGGGTGAATTTCTTCATAAAGACGGTTAATAAATCCTAAAAAAATCTAATATAATAAAACGCACCGTGAACGTTCTGAAGACAATGTTCTGAAGTCACTCAAACACTCCCTGTAGGGTTCATGGATTCATGGTGTGAAGCCACCCAGCCGTCTCTGCCCCGCTCTCGCGTCAAACGTCATGACGTCGAGGGCGGAAAAAAAACCAAACAAACGGATTGCACCCACGCATGGTGCGTTTCATTATATTAGATTTACCTCCGTGGTGGCTGTTCCGGCAGAGCAGCGTCAGGGAAGGAGGCGGCGCTCCCGACGTCTCTAGCCTTCCCTTCGCTGTGTTCCACCTTCTTCTGACGTCAAGGATGACGTCAGAAGAAGGCGGAACACAGCGAAGGGAAGGCTAGACGTCGGAAGCGCCGCCTCCTTCCCTGACGCTGCGCTGCCGGAACCGCCACGGAGGTAAATTTAAAAAGAAAAAAAAAAAAGGGATGTTGGGGGGAGAGAAGAGGGTGGGCAGTAAAGTTGAACAATGGGAGCGGGAGGGCAGGGGATAAACGACAGCATGGATGTGAAGGGGGGGCATGGATGCGAAGGGGGGGGGGGAAAGAGGGCTGGCCAGACTGGCACATGGGAGAGAGAGGAGCATGGATGCGAGGGGGGGGTCATGGAAGGGAGAGAGGGGAATTGCTGGAAAAGGATGAATGGAGGGGGCAGGGGACAGAGGAGCATGGATGGGCATGGATTGGGAGGGCAGGGCTCAGGGAGAGAGGGGAATTGCTGGAAAGGGATGAATGGAGGGGGCAGGGGACAGAGGAGCATGGATGGGCATGGATTGGGAGGGCAGGGCTCAGGGAGAGAGGGAAATTGCTGGAAAGGGATGAATGGAGGGGACAGATGGGCATGGATCAGTGGCGTAGCCATAGGTGGGCCTGGATGGGCCAGGGCCCACCCAATTAGGGCTCAGGCCCACCCAACAGTAGCACACATTTAGCGGTAGCTGTAGGGATCCCAAGCTCCACCAGCTGAAGACTTCCACCTAATGGAAATGAAAATGCTACTCTCCACAATACCAGTACTTACATATTAGTTTTCAGCGCATGCCTGCTGCAGACTGCCAAGGTGGAAAGAAGCGTTTTCCTGCCGGCTGAGATTTTATTTTGGTGGTGGTTGGGGGGGGGGGGGGGGGGTGGTGGTGGAGAGAACACTTGGTGCCCACCCACTTCTTGCCTAGGCCCACCCAAAATCTGTTTTCTGGCTACGCCCCTGGCATGGATGGATATGGATTGCAGGGCAGGGCTCAGGGAGAGAGGGGAATTGCTGGATAGGGATGAATGGAGGGGGCAGGAGACAGAGGAGCATGGATGGGCATGGATTGGGAGGGCAGGGCTCAGGGAGAGAGGGGAATTGCTGGATAGGGATGAATGGAGGGGGCAGGTGACAGAGGAGCATGGATGGGCATGGATTGTGAGGGCAGGGCTCAGGGAGAGAGGGGAATTGCTGGAAAAGGATGAATGGAGGGGGCAGGGGACAGATGGGCATGGATTGGGAGGGCAGGGCTCACACTCTCTCTCTCATATACAATGTCTTTCTGACTCTCACTCTCACACACTCTGTCTCACACTGTATCACATTCACTCTCTATGTGCCACACAGTTACTCACACACTTGCTTGGTCTCATACACTCACTCTCACAGAGAATCTGTGTCTCACACACACTCTCTCTCTCGCACACACACACACACACACACACACACACACACACACACACACACACTGTGTCTCACATACACACTTGCACACACTCTCATTCTCACACACACACTCTCTCACAAACACACTCACACCCAGACTCAATCTCTCTCTCACACACACACACTCACACTTTCACTCTGTCTCTCACACAGTCACTCTCACATACACTCTCCCAAACATACACACTCCGAGGAAAATCTTGCTAGCGCCTGTTTCATTTGTGTCAGAAACGGGCCTTTTTTACTAGTAAATAAATAAGATACTGACACACCTTGATCGCTTTAAAAATTAATAAATCTTTCTTTAAATAGGACAGTACTTTTCCAAGCAATAGGTTCCCAGAGGCCAAAGGTCTTTGCTGTTGTTATATTCATCTCACACCTTTTTGTCAATTAGCTCAAGATGATTTATGTTCAGATATAGTAGGCATTTCTCTGTCTTCTGAAGGGTACAATCTACACTTGTACTTGAAGCAACAGAGGGTGACTTCACTTGTCCATTTGCCCATGGAGAATCAGTGTGATTTGAAGCATGGTTTCCCTTGTTCTCAGTCTGCCGCTCTAACCACTAACCACTAAGCTACCATTCCACTGTGGCCAAAGAACACTGTAGGCTCTCAAAGCAGCCTGACCCTTTTTGTGTGTGCTGATCAATTATTTTGCTTTGAGTGAAGAGTTCGTTATGTGAACTTTGAAGCAGCAATAGATTGCATGGAGCAGCCATGCAGGGCCTAAACTAAAGAGGTAGAAATGATTAGATAACTCGCCTTTCTGAGTCAGAATGACCAGATTTCTTATCGGGTCTCTCCCATGCACATCCTCTCACACCACTGTTTGATGATTCTTACTGGCACAAAAAAAACCAGATGGTTCTAAATATGCACTCAGGCCTGTTTCCTCTCTCTTGGAACTCTCCAGTCTACTTTGACCTCCTCACCTACAATGTAGTAAGTCTCTCACTTCCTCCCTCTGTACTGACAAGCAACTCCCATGTGCCAGGCTTACTTTTTTACTCCTTGGAAGCCTATGAAGGCTGGGTCTGACTGAGCTGGAAGCCTGCGTTGCATGTGGAAAATGTATGGTGAAAAAGAACATTTTCTTCTGTTAATATCTAATGCAATAAAGTAAGCCAAAAAACCAGACTGTGACTGTAATTAACTAATCTTGTTGGTTACATTTTATACAGTAATGAATATTACATTAACCTCAATGAAATATGATTAAAAATATCTGTTTCACATGGATTGTCTGCTATTACCTTTTGTTTCTGAAAATAAAGGATCTTTTGGTTGGTACTGAAACATAATGAAGCCTAGAGTGTAATTATGTTTCAATAGAGAGAATTTCTGAATGGAAATAAGCCAAAGAGTTATTTTTCCCCTTCAGTTATTAAGATCACATGCCCAGTAGAATGCTTTTGTACAGAGTTATTTTTCCCCTTCAGTTATTAAGATCACATGCCCAGTAGAATGCTTTTGTACAGTAGCTAACACTGGTAAAAGACTGTTCACTGGACAAGATGATTTTACCCTTGACATTTTGTTGTCTGTAGAAAAGCTTTTCAGTCTCAATATGCACATTGTAGTGTATAGTTCTAGAAATAATGTCTTGTCCCTCACTCAAAGTGACTGCTGCCAGTATTATGAAATCATGGCAGTGGCTGTAAAAATAAGAGAGGTCACAGCCCCTCCACACACACATACACCCACTCTGCAGCTGATATCAAATAGCTTTGGTGGGAAAATATAGACCTTTAAACTTTCTGTAGCAAATCCAATGCATGCTGTATTTAAGTTATCCCTTAAAAACAGTTTGTGTTTTAAGAATTCAAAAACTGCATGAAACCAAGGGAAAAAAAATCTGTACTCAATTAGTTATTCTGGGTCAAGCTTAATTTAAGCAACATAACAAGCATTTCTTTGTGTGGACTATTTTTTAATGAAATGCATTACATGCAACAGCCTGCCTCAGTACAATGGTAATTTCATGAATTGCTGCTTCATTGTTTAACTTGTGACAAGCAGCTGAGGGTACAGTAGATTTTACTTTAGTTTTGTAAAACCATTAGTAGTAGATAGGGGCAAAGCAGTGATGTACTGACTGTGGTGGGGTCAGGATGGAGCCATGGCCCCCAGGTATGTTCAGAAGAAATGGATCCTCAGGAGCTTAGCCGAGATTGGGTGGCAGAGCTGGTGGTGGGAGGCGGGGCTGGTGGTTGGGAGGCGGGGATAGTGCTGGGCAGACTTGTACGGTCTGTGCCCTGAAAATGATAGTTACAAACCAAGGTAAGATATACACAAAAAGTAGCACATATGAGTTTTGTCTTGTTGGGCAGACTGGATGGACCATGCAGATCTTTTTCTGCCGTCATCTACTATGTTACTATGTAGTAGCCTGAGGCCCTGCTGGAGAAAGGCTCTTGGTAGAGCCATGCGCGGATTTCTGGGCATGTGGTTTCTACCATGAGCATAATACTGCGGCATGCAAGAAGCTAATTGTATGCAAATTTTATGTGCAGAAACCCTGCGGCAAATGTGAAGGGAGTATGCCGGATGCGTGTGCACAAGGTGACTTCTTGTGCACATGCCTAAACAAAACCTGAAAGTCTCAGCATTTGTTCTGTGCCTAAATATGAGCCTCAAAGTTGCTTACTCGGTAAATATTTGCAAGGGTTCATATAAGAACAAGCGCTGATGTGTGCTTTCATTTTTGGTTTTGTTATGATATGCACACATGTTTGTTACCTTCCATCTTCCTTTAAAACTTGCAAGGGTTTCCTTCCGCTTGCAAAATAAGACAAAACCAGCAGTTAAATTTGAAAGATTTCCTGCCCCTATTCCTGCAGCCCGGTCTGGCATGTCTCACTTTCCTGGCTTCCCTGATCTGCCAAACTTGCGAAGCTGCTTCTGGCTACTCCTTTCCTCTGACACTACATCCGGTTTCTGGAGGTGGGATGGCAGATAGAAGAAAGGCCCCGCTTTGACTGGAGGAAGTGTCTTTCCAATGCGACTGGCCTCAAGTAAGTTCAGCACACCATGGGAGCCAGGAAAATGAGAGATGTAGGCCGGGCACCTGGGGAGCAGGAAAGGGAGAAGGGAAGTCAAAAACACAGGATGCCAGGATGGTGAGATGGGGGGGGGGGGGGGGGGGGGGGGAGGGAATAGAGACAGAGATGCCAGGATGGTGGAGAGGGAGAAGGATGTATGTGGGTGGGTCTCTGCAAAGCGGACAGTATTCATACCCATCTTAAAGAAGAACACAGTGGAAGACTTTTTATGCATGTGCCATTTTTCAGTGCACTCTCATATATACATTCATCAATTTAGACAATTTTAAGGGAAGAATTTTGTTTTGGGGATTGGACATTTTGAATTAACTTTCTCTATGAGGTGCAATGATTACAACCTGGTGAGAATGTGATACAAGTGTTTGATGATGGTCTCTCAGTATATTTATGAGCACTTTTACATTTATTTACCAAATATGTGATAATGATGGTTCTTGACCTAGTTAATTATTTTATATTTAATGATAGGTTATTTACAATTTTTATATTTTAGGATGTGAGTGGGGGCAGACAGAAAGAGATACCAGGATGTGGTGGTTGGGGGGGGGGGGAGGGAGGAGAGGGAGATAGAAAGAGATGCCTGGATGGGAGAGGGGTAGGGAAGAGGGAGAGGTGCTGGACCTCCAAAGGGGAGACAGAACAGGAGCAAGGGAAGCAAGAGGAACACTTGCTAGACCCCTGGGGAGGGGGGAAAGAAGGAGGGAAGAGAGGGAGAGGTGCTGGCCTAGCAGGGTACAGGAAGGAGAGGGAGAGATGCTGGCATGTTGGGGTGTGGGATATAGGGACACAGAACAGTTATGTTGGACAGGGCAAGAATAGGGCATAGAGGGGGGAGATGCTCAACATGGCGGCAAGATAGGTGCAAAGACACGGGGATGATGCTGGGTCGGGTGGATAGGGATACAGAGAGAAAATAGATGGTGAACATGGAGAGAAAAAAAGTGCCAAATAGAAAAGGAGACCCTGGCAAGACAGTTAAGAGAAGACAGAGGAAAGCAGAAACCAGAAACTGGGACCAGCATGATTAGAAAAGTAAAGGTACCAGACAACAAAGGTAGAAAACATTTTTTACTTTCTATTTATTGATTACTGCCCCATGTAAGCCATGAGTGGGAAAGCGCGGGGTACAAATGTAACAAAAAAAAATGGCAAAAGGAAGCAAGTGTTTCAGTAAAAATAGGCACTTGCTTTCTTTTGCCATTATAGAACAGGTTAGAATATGTCAGTTTTTGGAATGTACATATGCTAGAGCTGGTTTAATATATGGCAGGGGCTCACAAGAGAAACCTCACTCATTAGCCTTAAATCTCCAGCACTGCGGTAGTAAATCTCCAGCTTTGGGACGGGTCACCCTTGGCGTCTCTGAAGTTCTCTCTACAACACCTTCTACATTACTTTGGACCCTTTCAAAAAAATTCTCACATTGTGCCTGCATCAAAAGTGAGCGGCATACTGTCTGCATGGTACGGAATACCTAAATTTATTTATTTATTTGTTACATTTGTACCCCTCATTTTCCCACCTATTTGCAGGCTCAATGTGGCTTACATGGTACCGTAAAGGCGTTCGCCAGTTGGTTGAATAACAAAAACAAGGTTGAATTGTAAATTAGATCATCAGCATAAATTTTAGTACACTTGCGTCTGTGTCTTCTGTGTGAGTTAACACCTTGGTGCATAAAACTGGTATTCTACCCTTGGTAACCCTGCAGCTAAGCCTGTGGTTGCTTTCTGCATTGGCCCCTGAGTAAGGTGCTGGAGTTGGAACTGGAAGGTAAAAACAAAAGCAGGGAGTAGCCTAGTGGTTAGTGCAGTGGGGAACTGAGTTTGATTCCCACTGCAACTCCTTGTGACTCTGGGCAAGTCACTTAACCCTCCATTGCCCCTGGTACAAAATTCTTACCTGAATATATGTAAACTGCTTTGAATGTAGTTGCAAAAACCTCAGAAAGGCGGTATATCAAGTCCCATTGCCCTTTGTGATGTGGTGGGGATTGGAGATGGTGTAAGTGTAACCATTTGACTCTCGGGAGCAGGAGATCCATAATATGCCACTGGGGCAAAGGCTGTCCTCTGAAGCCTAAACTTTTGAGGTGTTACAGACAAATTCAACAGATTTGCAAGTTAATCTCTACCACTTCACCTTCCCACACCCCACATGTAAATTCCAAATTTCAGTGCAGGAGTTTACATATATGCTGTACCATGAGACAATTTCCCGGGCAAAATGGTAGAGACTATTATTAAGAACAAAATTACAGAGCATATTCAAAAGCATGGATTAATGAGACAGTCAACATGGATTTAGTGAACGGAAATCTTGCCTCACCAATCTACTACATTTCTTTGAAGGGGTGAACAAACATGTGGATAAATAGGAGCCGGTTGATATTGTGTATCTGGATTTTCAGAAGGCGTTTGACAAAGTACTTCATGAAAGACTCCAGAGGAAATTGAAGAGTCATGGTATAGGAGGTAGTGTTCTATTGTGGATTAAAAACTGGTTAAAAGAGAGAAAACAGAGAGTAGGGTTAAATGGTCAGTATTCTCAATGGAGAAGGGTAGTTAGTGGGGTTCCTCAGGGCTCTGTGCTGGGACTGCTGCTTTTTAACATATTTATAAATGACCTACAGATGGGAGTAACTAGTGAGGTAATTAAATTTGCTGATGACACAAAGTTATTCAAAGTCATTAAATCGCGGGAGGATTGTGAAAAATTACAAGAGGACCTTACGAGACTGGGAGACTGGGCGTCTAAATGGCAGAAGATGCTTAATGTGGGAAAGAGGAACCCGAATTATAGCTACGCCATGCAAGGTTCCACGTTAGGAGTCACAGACCAAGAAAGGGATCTAGGTGTCGTCGTTGATGATACAATGAAACCTTCTGCTCAGTGTGTGAAGCCGCTAAGAAAGCAAATAGAATGTTAGGTATTATTAGGAAAGGAATGGAAAACAAAAATGAGGATGTTATAATGCCTTTGTATCGCTACATGGTGCGACCGCACCTCGAATATTGTGTTCAACTCTGGTCAGTGCATCTCAAAAAAGATATAATGGAATTAGAAAAGATGCAGAGAAGGGCGATGAAAATGATAAAGGGGATGGGACGACTTTCCTATGAAGAAAGGCTAAAGCGGCTAGGGCTCTTCAGCTTGGAGAAAAGGCGGCTGAGGGGAGATATGATAGAGGTCTATAAAATAATGAGTGGAGTTGAACGGGTAGATGTGAAGCGTCTGTTTACGCTTTCCAAAAATACTAGGACTAGGGGGCATGCGATGAAGCTACAAAGTAGTAAATTTAAAACGAATCAGAAAAAATGTTTCTTCACTCAACATGTAATTAAACTCTGGAATTCGTTGCCGGAGAATGTGGTGGGGTGGTTAGCTTAGCGGAGTTTAAAAAAGGTTTGGATGGCTTCTTAAAGGAAAAGTCCATAGACCATTATTAAATGGACTTGGGGAAAATCCACTATTTCTGTGATAAGCAGTCAGTGGCGTTCCTAGCCTCAACGGCACCTGGGGCAAATCGCCGATGCAGCCCCCCAGGTGCAGCGTGCCCCTCCCCTGCGAAATGATACCCCCTGGGTGCACGCCGCTGGGGGGGGTGCTGCAGCGTGCGCCTGTCTGCTCCCAGTTCGCTACGCTCGCTAAATTCTCTCGTTCACTGCAGCTCCCTCCCTCTGCTCCGGAACAGGAAGTAACCTGTTCCGGGGCAGAAGGAGGGAGCTGCTGCAGCGAACGAGAGAATTTAGCGAGCGTAGCGAACTGGGAGCAGACAGGCGTGCGCTGTGGCACCCCCCCAGCGGCGTGCACCCGGGGCAGACTGCCCCTCTGCCCCCCCTTGGTACACCACTGTAAGCAGTATAAAATGTTTTGTACTTTTTTGGGATCTTGCCAGGTATTTGTGACCTGGATTGGCCACTGTTGGAAACAGGATGCTGGGCTTGATGGACCTTTGGTCTTTCCCAGTATGGCAATACTTATGTACTTATGTATACTGGAAATCCCAAACACACAACAAAGGGGAAAACAACCTGTCTACAAGTGTACTTCCAAATGAGAACATTAATTAAAAAACTGCAATACTAAAACATTGACAGCACCCACGGAACTGTTTACATCAGCACATGTGGTGTGGAGATCCAAAAACAACAAAACCCAACATGACTGTCTTCTCAGAAGACTGTGTCAAGGATAATTGGTTAAAAACAGAAGCAAAAAAACAATCCTTGATGTAGTTGTCACACCTGACGTATCTGAGGACAAAAGATATTTAAAAAACAGCTCATAAATAAAATGTGCCTTAATCAAACAAGCCTGAAGGACAAATTATAATCAAGTGAGAAGTTTCTGTTTGAGAACATTGGGGAAAAGAATTAGAGTTGTAGTTCAGAAGTTTCTTGCACAGGCTGCAAATATGACTTGATTCAGGGTGCAAAGTCTTTGTATGCAGGTTGTCCAGTCTTTTACCCTTAGATTCTATAAAGGCTGGCCAGATTTGGGCACAATCCTGAAATGAGCCAATTAATAGCAATAACTGGGTGCTAACAATCAATTATTTATATTAATTGGCACTAATTTGGATTTGCACATGCTTCTTGCTATGTGCTTGTGAGGGGGTTTATAGAACACTGCCCCTCACCCTTAAGAAAAGTCCCTCTCTAATTAGCCTGGGCCTCATTACAAGCATTGATACCACTCTGGGAGGAAGTGAGCTGGGAGGGGGCAGAGTCAATACCTGGGAGTTTTAAAAGACAGGTCCAGGCTGAGGTTAGAGAGACCCAGGGAATGAAGATCTGAAGCCCAAGTCTATACCTTCACTACCAACTTTGTTCCTTCTTAAGACTTGCAAGCCTTGCTGAGATCTGGCTGGGGCCAGACTGGAATTTCAGAAGAACTTACAGGCTGTTTTTGGGGTGGGGCAGCTCCACCAGCCACAGACTGCTTGACCTGCTAGCCAGAGGCCTACTCAGGACCGTTTTAACTTTCACATTTATATAACTTGTCTGAGTATGAGGTGGCCCTGAGTTATTCCAGGGCCACCCCATAACCCTTGTCTGGGGTCTCACAGTGCTATTCTATAACACTGCATGCCCAGATCTCATCAGGCGCAACCCAAAAGGGGGCATGGCCATGGGAGTACATAAGTACATAAGTACTGCCATACTGGGACAGACCAAAGGTCCATCAAGCCCAGCATCCTGTTTCCAAAAGTGGTCAATCCAGGTCACAAGTACCTGGCAAGATCCCAAAAAAGTACAATACATTTTATGCTGCTTATCCTAGAAATAAGCAGTGGATTTTCCCCAAGTCCATTTTAATAATGGTGAATGGACTTTTCCTTTAGGAAGCCATCCAATCCTTTTTAAAACCCCACTAAGCTAACTGCTTTTACTACAGGAGTTCAGAGTCACACTGAGCAGCGTCTATGACCAATGCCATCTTGGCCACACCCCAAACAGCTCTTAGAGTTTTTGACATATAGAGAAGGTATGAGATCTTTGAATGTAACTCCACAAGTACAACTACTGATGGCTGTAGGATAGTCCTGGAATTTATCCCTGGCATCTACTATGATCGGATTTCCTTGTGATTATTTTTTTTAGTAGTAATCCACCCTCTTTAATATTATAGACAAATTGTATGTTTTTATTTCCAGTATTTTTATTTCTTTGATATTGTTGCTATTTTTTTCTTTTCACTTCTGAATGATGTGACTATAAAGTTGGAAATTATAATTAAAGAATAAAAAAAAATAAAAGTGAGTAATTCAGGTTTTTCACTTTATTTAGGTTAAGGGGGAAGGAGAACAGCCACGTGACCGTTTAGATTTTAGGGTACAATTCATGTTTTTTATTCTTTTACCTACTCACTTGATTATAATTTGTCCTTCAGGCTTTTTTTTTTTGGTTAAGGCCTATCTTATTTATGGGCTGTTCTTTTATATCTTTTGTCCTCAGATGCCTCTTTTTTGAAAACACTTTGGGTGTGACTACTACATCAAGGATTGTTTTTTTTATTTCTATTTTTAAGAATTGATTACCCCTGAAACAGTCTTTAACAAAGTATAGCTATGTCAGGTTATGTTGTTTTTGGATCTCTACATGTACAACTGATGTAAATAGGCCCTTAGGTACTGCTAAAGTTTTTAGTGTTGCAGTTTTTAACTAAATTATAAATTATTTATTGTTTTCTCATTTGGAATTACAGTTGTAGATGGGTTGGGGTTTTTTCCCCTTCTGTAGTGTGTTTGGAATGTCCAAATATTTTGGGACACTAAATGAGAATAAAACCAAAGTCTTGCAAGTATGTAGGTGCTGGAAGTTCTCATTAGAGTTGTTTACATTTCACTCTGTTACTATAGTTAGAACTTGGGAAGATGCTGAATATGCTATCTTTGTTTGCTGAAGTTAGTATGAATATGTACCTGAGTTGTTGTTCTTGGCCTGTAGATTTCTACTAAAAGCAATATATAATTTGCAGAATCAAAAGCAACTACTACAGTCCCCTAGAAGGCCTAAACGTTTTGTAGCTAGCCAAGAAGTAGAGCTGGACTACTTGTAAAAAAAATGTGATTGTGGCGTGAATCTGTTTGGTGATGTATGAATTTCTGCAGAAAGTGTATTAGCTATTAAGGATAAGCACAGAAAAAAGTTTCAGGTTTATTTAGATTTGATATACCGCACCAAGAGGGGCCTTTTACAATATAAGTAGAGGAAAAGTGAAAAAGAACTACATTTATAAGACAGGCAGAAGGAAAAGTAGAGAGGAGTTGGGAGGGGAAAGAGAGAAACTATCTTACTGATCCGTTAACCATATCATCTCGTTTTGTTAATAACTAGTGGCGAAATAGACTAGGAAAAGTGAAAAAGAACTATATTGATAGGACGGGGAGAAGGAAAAGTAGAGAGGAGGTGGGAGGGGGAGAGAGAGAAGTTATCTTACTGATATGTTAAACTCATCATTCTGTTCTGTGCAGAACTAGTGGCGAAATAGCCTAGGTAAGTCAAGGACCAAAAATGTCCATGAAGAGAGAGGTTTTCAACCCGGTTTTAAGTTTGTCCAATGATTGTTCGAAGTGAAGGTGGAGGGGAAGAGTGTTCCATAGTGACTGGCCAGTGACACTGAAAATTTTGGATCGAATAGAACATTTGGTGCATTTATGGGCAATTTTCAGATTTTTTCCCTATTGCATTATTTCAGTTTGACACATTTGAATTAATAAAAAATTAAACATGTTAAAGCTTTTTAATGAGAAAAATTGATTGTACGAGTGTTAAAAATTATGAATTAATTTTTGCATTAAATTGATTTTGCAGGCATTAAAATTCTTATGGCACATTAATGAACTGAAGATCTAATTCTATATCTGGCACTCAAAATTCAAATATGGTCACATATGTAATTTGTGTGCACAATTTAATTGATAAATGAGTCAATTAATGCCAATAATTTGGTGCTAATAATAAATTCTCAGCACTAATTGGCAATTAAAATTTGTGCACACATCTTTAGGTGCTGGGATCCGTGCATAAGTTTTACATGTGGATCTGAAAAAGGGGAGTGGCTATGGGAAGGGCATGGGTGGATTAGGGGCATTCCTGGAATTTGCGTACAGTTTTACTGAATAAGGGAGATCTGCATCTAATTTAGGCATGTGAATTTACACCAGGTTTTAGTTGGTGTAAATCCTCATGCCTAAAATTGGTGTGAATCCTGATGCCAAATACTATTCCATAAACAGTGCCCAACTCTGAGTGCCATTTATAGAATAGCACTTAGTGTGCTGCCCCAATATTCATGGAGGTAGGGTATATTGTGATATATATTTATTTAGATTTGATATACCGCACCAAGAGGGGACTTTTAGGGTGGTTTACAATATAAGTATGGAAAAGTGAAAAAGGAGTATGTACCTGGAGGAGTAGCCTAATGGTTAATGCAGTGGGCTTTGATCCTGACAACCTGGGTTCAATTCCCACTGTGAGCTTAGGCAAGTTACTTAACCCCCTATTACCCCAGGTACAAAAAGTTAGATTGTGAGCCCTCTAGGGACAGAGGAAGTGTAAGAACTGTGAATGTCTAATAATGCTATAGAAATGATTAGTAGTAGTAATATTTAATATGAATATTATCTGTATTCAGCTGCATTGTCTGAGTAATAGATAGCACTGTGTGTTAGGACTACTTTTCCTATGGTTTGCAGTATCCTATGATTGGCTCCATGTGAGCTTTCCCTATTGTCTGTTAGCTCTGAACTAGGGCCAATCTTCCCTCTCTGTCCCTGTGGGCTATGTGAGAGAGCTCAGTTTTCCTTGCATGCCTTGGTGATCAGCAGCAGTTCAAAGGGGCAGATCCCTCCTTAATCAACTTAATTCCATCAAGATTTTTCACCATCTCCCCAAGTCATTCCCCTTTTATTTACCCTGAGTTTCTCCCCCTTATTTCCTTTGAGTGTGTTACAGCTTTTGTTTTCAGCTGGGGTGAGGTTCTGGCCATCTCCCTGCCTCTGGGGTGGCTAGATACAGACTGTATGTGCAGAAGGCAACAATTCTCTTCTAAGCAATTACATAGTAAATGACGACAGATAAAGACCTGTACGGTCCATCCAGTCTGCCCAACAAGATAAACTAATTTTACATGGTATGTGATACTTTATATATATATACCCGAGTTTGATTTGTCCTTGCATTTCTCAGGGCACAGACTGTAGAAGTCTTCCCAGTACTGTTCTTGTACTAAGTTCTGAAGCTAACATCGAAGCCCCTCAAAATTTACACTCCAGCCCATCCCTATCTATTCAGTCACGATCAGGGCAATTGAACTGTAGGTTGGATTTTGTTGTTTGTTATGAGTGCTACAATAAAGAAGATTTGCTTAAGAATTGAGAGTCTACTGGTAAAGCTTCTACTTGGGGATGATTTAAGTTGGCTGTTTGGCTACACTATACTTTGCCTAGAACGGTACACTTAGGGGCTCATTTTCAAAGCACTTAGCCTCCCAAAGTTCCATAGAAACCTATGGAACTTAGCCTCCCAAAGTGCTTTGAAAATATGCCTCTTAGTGCTAATTTTTATCGGCAGCCAAATGTGGGTGCTCATTTATAGAATTGAGTCCTGAATGTGCTCTAATAAATGCATTTCCATTGTTAGCTGCATTTTGTGTGGCCAAATATACTCCTCTCCAAGGTACAGTTTAAGGATCATATTTCAGTCCTTCTGTTTCTATTTAACTGAGTCATTTGATAACTCACTCGGATCCATTTCATAGGTCTTAAGAGACTACTCAAAATTCAAATGTGAAGGCTCAACAACACTGTCTGGTTAGAGGAGAAAAGGGATCTCATCATACTGTGGCATGAAAAACACAAAATTCTTCTCGTAACTCAGAGGCACACAGTGAAAACGTAATCACTGATCCCACAAAACTCCCCCCCAAAACGTTTTTTTTGTATTTTAACTTGCAAATCAATTTTATAGCATTTAATCATGAATTTTTCTCTTTACATGTTCACTCACAAGCCCATCTAGTGTAATCCCGCAGCAAAAATATAAAAATACTCAGGACTTATCTGGGTAATGCAGTGTTCATATAGCAGCCACGATATCCCAGCACAGAACAGTGTGGTCCCGACGGACCTGTTTTGTGGTAGCTTCTTCTGAAAGCAGCAGTACAGCCATCACCAGTGGGTTTCCTGAAGAAGCTACCGTGAAACGGGTCCATCGGGATCACATTGGTCTGCGCCCTAAAACTGGCAGACAGAGACAAAGATTAAGGAAGAAGTGGAACATGTGCAGAGTGCCAGATTCAACTTTGGCCACCTTACTGGGCAGACTTGATGGACCGTGCAGGTCTTTATCTGCCGACATTTACTACGAAAGTAGGCACCTATATTTCTTTATAGAATAGGCTTCTGCTAGATGCTGTTGTGAATTGAGGGGTCCCGAGCCCCCCAAGAAGGCTGGAGTGACCTTAAATCTGACTCCATCTCTAAATAGCACTAGTACTGGGGTAATCAAGGAGTTGTGAAGTTCTAAAAGGAATTGCCACTAAGGGAGATGTTAGGTCTAAGGAAAAGATACCAGCCTTATGACAAACTGGATTTAGATTACAAGTTATACAATGCAGAGAAAGATAGCCTGATACAGCAAAAGCATTTATACTTACAGCCTTTGAACATTAAGTGAAGCCCACAAATCATCATTTGGAATGAGGAGTTTATTTGCCAAGGTATAAGTCAAATCAGTGATTGACAACAGGCACGTACAATCAATTAATTATAGGAATATAATAAGCTGCAAACAGGTGTTAATTAGTTCCTAATCTTTTATAATTTCTCTTACCAATTAGAGGTTTTACAAGGGAAAGCAATTAGGTAATTTGTCAATTCTGCTGGACACATTGGTTTCCCTTGGAGAGAGAGAGTGCCAACCCTTCTCTCTAGCTTAAACCAGGAAATACCCTGATTTTTATAGGTGCCCTCAGGATATGGATAATATGACAGTAGATATACCTGATTGGATCTATGCTAATGTCATGGTTGTCACTGATTGGCTCATGCTAATGAGTAGCTTCTATCTTGCTAACATGGTTTTGTCTTTAGCTCGCTTGACCACAAATCTTAAGCAAGACCCTGCATCCAGCTACACCTTTCCTTTCTCACACCATGGCTGACCACAATCCTGCTCACAGGAAAGTCTCATTTCTCAACTTGTTTTTCTAACTTACATTAGAGAAAATTCCACTTTGCAACAGATACGGCTTCCATTTTGTGCTGAAATTCTCCATTTTGTTTCCATATCTATTGACCTAACTTTTCCTAATTTAGCTTATTTAGGCCTCAATCCGGGCTACAAACTAGGCCATACTTTTCCAGTAAGCTCCCAGTTATGTCAGCCATCAGATTTCTGACTCAGCCAAGGTCTGTAATGGCCTGAGCTCTATGACTGGGCCCTCCACCATTCCAGTGGGGGGGTCTCTGGCTGTACCATAATTATACAATGCCTAGTTATAGAATTGCCCCTAGGAGTCTGCTGTGAAAAATTTCTGTGAAGAGTTCGGAGACCTAGATCTGTGGAAGAGATCTTCTCCCCATTCCCAGGTGTCCCCAGAAATACAGAAATGAGTGGAGACCCTTTGCCCACATGGTATCCTGGTTCTTTAAGAAAAGAGGTGAGGTACCCAGGCAATACAATTACAAGCTTAATAAATATATAAACACTTAACATTACTGTCCAATTCTCTCTGCAAGGTTTTGCAGGTTGTCACTTGTCTGTTGTGAAGAGTAAATAAAATCTTCCTCACAAGATAATATCAGGGAAGCAGGAGAGTTCAGAGAAACAGAACCTGAGTTGCATTCAGTGCAAAAGAAAAAGCATGGGAGGATGTGTCTATCAGAAAGGACCACATTTCCCAGAAGCACTCTCAGAGTTCTGCATGATAAGGACATTTCCATCTATTTTGGATGAAACCTCTGTATACTGATAAACTCTGATATTGATATTTAGTATGTGTTTTTTGCCAAAGGGCCTATTTTATTTCTGTGGGCCCTGTGGCAAAATAGTGATTAGTGCATGCTAACCATACACTAATGAGTCAATGACACTTATAATGAGAGAATATTGAAGTTTTATTTATCTTGGTTGAACAAAACTATAAAATATAGGGATGTGCACAGGGAAAACATTTTTGATTTGTTGGCTTTTTTCCCCAATTTTTGGACATTTTTGGTTAGTTCCATACATTTATGCCCCAACTTTTTTTAAACACGTGCACATTGCAGGTCTGCCTGGTCCTGGCCTCCAAGAGGGGCTCAGTGCCTGCAAGGCTTCCGGAGGCAGGCAGAAGGTTCTGTTCACTTGGTCTGGCTCTCTCCTGCTCCTGTGTGTTGGGACCCAGGTGATTACGTTAACACGATAACCCAGATTCCGGCACACAGGAGCAGAAGAGTAATAGACTGAGGGAGGAGCAGACACAGGAAGGTAAGGGGACGGGGGACGGTGGTGGCCTGAGTATGTGTGTGTGTGTGGGGGCAGCAGCAGCTGCGGCCCAAGTAGGGGCGGCGGTGGCCACTGTGGTGGCCCTGCCCTGGGCCCAGCTCTGTCTCCTGGCGGTTCTGGCACATTGGCTTTACATGTGCTAGCTCGATTTTGGATGCACTACATATTTTAAGGCATGTTAACTGACTGACTGCATGCTAATACTTTATGAAGCACATCAAATCAGATTCAGATCTTTAATTTAGATGATCATTATATATATCTATAGGGATTTTTAGCTTTATCGACTAAATTGATCAATCCAAGTCCAAAAGTTATATACAGAAACAGAAACACACATATCCCTGGATTCTATAAATGGCATCCAAAGTTGGGCACCCAAAATTGCATGAGATCCTGAGATCTGCATGCAAATAAGTTAGTTAATGAGTCCTTAGTCAGTTCAAAGGCTTATTTCCAAATGCTGCTAAGTCCACTTTTGGCAAAAAAATGGACTATAGATTTGTATGGGCAAAAGATACTGTTATCTATCAACCTAATTAACTGTTGCGATCAAAAGTGCATTTGTCCTTCGCCTGCAGCCAAGCTAAAATACCTATTGTGGAAATATGTATGTTCACACGAAAAATTGATTTTTCTCTGATACAACTAAAATGGACATGGTGGGTTTTGGAAATAAGCCTTTCAATTATTGACATTAGTTCTACTTTGGATTTATTTGTTGATTTATACAAGACTTGATTTACCGCTAAAACTGACAAACAGATTGCAGTGGTTTACAAATAAAACAAAAAGCACAGAAAAGAACTACAAAATGCAAAAGGAAAGAAACCATGCACACAAGGGAACAAATTAAAATAGCTGTCACATTCAGAGTCAACATTTATACCTGCCATCTCCCAGGCAGGATCTATCTGCATGCGATTCTATAAATATCGGCACCCAAATCCTCTCGCAAGCAAATCCAAAAGGGGTTGTGGCTAAGCGAGGGGCATGGGCAGGCACGGTTGTTCCAAAGAATTACAAGCAGTGTTATAGAATTTGGGGGTGGCACCCCCAAGTTGCAAACCAGGGTTTACTCCATGTTTCAGTTGGTGTAAATCCTCGTGCTGAAAGTTCGGCGCCAAAATACACGCTAAGCGCTATTCTATAAAGAGCACTCAGCCTGGAGCACCCTTTAGAGAATTTTCCCTGACACTTATTTTTCAGCACCATTTACTGAATCCAGCTCATGGTGCATGCATCTACAAACTTAGGGGCCCTTTACTAAACCGCAGTAAAATGCACATATCATTATGCATATTGGTTTACCCTGTTTGAATTGCTGCTTGTTTGACTCGTGCTATTGCGCCCGTCCGATGTTACTGCTGGATTTGTTTATCTGTGCTTTTGCTTTGCACCAGACTCCTCTGACTTTTACCTTGCTGTGGAAGATTTACTGTGACTCCTGAAGCAGGTGGATTTCCGCCGAAACAGGGACTGTGTCGGATCCGGTCACTGGTGCTTTTATTAAAGGACTTTCAGCTTTATTCTTTGGCTGGGTTTGGTTTGTGGCATCTACTATTGCTTGGCTCTTTTTGACTTCACGTAGAGGAATCTATCTGTTTGTGTTTCGCTTCTGTGCGGCCATTTTTCGTGAGCCATTTTCTGGGAGAGCCCTTACCATCACCTATTTAGGAGGTGGTAGCACTAACTTAGCGGTAACCAGGCAGTACGAGGGGCTGCCCAATTACCGCCGGGCAAGCCTCTGACACTATAAATTAAAAAAATATTTTTTAAGCGCTGAAAATGGCGCGCACTGGGGGCAGACACTACTGTCGGGCTCTTGCAGTAGTCCGGTGATAGAGCCAAAATGATGTTCAGCAAAGCGGCCGAACAGGTACCGTCGCTTTGTAAAAGGGGCCCTAAAACAGAATTTTACTATGTGGTAGCTGCAAATTTAATGTCACCTATTGAGGGTGGTCCCTGCATTTTTCAATACAGGTCTCGCATCTATCACCAATATCTGAGGGCAGTTTAAATTTAACCAAATTTTTGGAGTCATCAAAGGAAGAAGCTGCAATTCCATCTACTTTGATTGTTACTATGGCTCTTGATTATAATAGGGATTAGCTCTAAAACTTTATTTTAGGCACAGAGACACATTGTTTTGCACCTGAAAAGTTTGTATGTTTCCTGATGTAGCTAAGACTACTCAGAGGCGTTGCAAACAATTCTTGCTTATGAGACCTACTAGGGTTTTGTCCCTGGGAGTTGTATTTCTTTTGAGAGTGAGAATTTTATTTTCTTTGAACCTTCACAATTGGTGATATTTCTGAGCAATAAAATGGTAGATCAGGGTCGAGAGACAGGGCTTAAGCCGTCTGAGGAGCAAGGTTTTCAGGTTTGACTCACCCTGTACTTAGTCTGCACTCTAAGGGCCCTGATTACTAAACTGCGCTAAGGACATGCTAGCGTTTTTAGTGCATGCTAAATGCTAAAGACACCCATAGGAATATATGGGTGTCTCTAGCATTTAGTGCATGCTAATTTTAGGCTTGCGCTAAAAACACTAGCACGTCTTAGTAAACAGGGCCCTAAGGTTTATTTTTTTAATATACTATTATTGTTATTTCTTCTTTGTGGTTTGTTCTTTTGTCCTCTCATTATTGTGGAGTTAGGGGTCCTTTTATGAAGCTGTGGTAGGCCAACGGTACTTCCATTTTAGCAAGTGGTAAGCCCGCATTGGGCTTACCGCCGCTTCGTAAAAGGTCCCCTTAGTGAAAATGGTATGGGGAAATATTATTTCCCATTATAGATCGTATTACCTTTAAAATCTGCTCATTGACTCACAAGATAATATATGGGGAAGCCCTTGCCTACATGCTAGATTTGTTAGATCTTCCATCCAGAAATGCTTCAGTGACTTCTCGTTCCTACCTTAACCTACACTATCTAAGCTGCAAGTCTGTTAAATATAAATTACTCTTTTCCTCCTCCTTGTCCTACGTCAGCCCACAGTCTTGGAACGGTCTACCTAGATATCTCAAAGAGATTGATGACCACCAGCTTTTAAAGAAATCTTTGAAGTCATTTTTATTCAAGAAAGCTTATCCAACCAATAGCATTCAGCCCTCACCTTCTTCATATTGACTACACCTGTTTAACCACCGACTGCATCAACCTCGTCTTGCACTCCTTATTATCTTCATGTTCAACCCATTTTTCTGTCTATTTGTATCATTACCCTCATTGAGTTGTAAGCTTATGTAACCCTGTAAGCCACATTGTGCCCGCTATAGTGGGAAAATGTGGGGTATAAATGTACTAAAAATAAATAAATAATATTTGAATTTCCTGCATATTTAATTCCATACATACTATTTGTTTTCTTGTTTCAAGTGTAAATTTGAAAACTTAATAAAAATAAAATAATAATAATAATAAAAAGTTCCCATAGTGCATGGTACTGAGGTAGCAGTTAACACAGAACCTCTTAGCACCTTCTTAGTGGTCATGCATTACTTACCCCACTGTGCTAGCAGCTGCCATTTGGCAATGCTGACACTGCCCATTCAAAATGAATAGGCTGTGTCAGCATTAGTGCACCACCAGCCGCTAGCGTGGCTTAGTAAACATGGGGGTTAGGGTGCAGTAAGTACAGTGCATTAACTGCTGAAACCTCTCCACACACATTCTCAGCCCCAGCCCCATGGGGCCCTGCGCTAGTGGTGGTGGTCGTTTTTGCTTTGTGCCAGGGACCCTTTTACTGCAATAAAGTCCCAAAAAAGAAATTGGCGTGTGGCAAGTTTGCACTTACTGCGTGGCCATGTCGGAGAGAGTACTTACTGCCACCCATTGAGGTGGCAGTAAGGGCTCCTGCGCTAACCTGGCAGTAACTGGGCAGGACACAGCGCTGCCCGATTACTGATCGTAAACCCCCTGAAGAGATATTTTTGCAATATTTCCGCTAGTGCCAGAAATGTCATGTGCTGGGAGTGGAACTACCGCCGGTGCCCGTGTTGGGCCAGTGAAAGTTCTGGATTGCCATGTGGCAATCCTTTAGTAACAGGGCCCCTTAGTTTCGCCCCTTAGCAAAAAATGCTATTTAGTGTGTGATAATGGAAACAAATACTGCAAAAGTGGTTTTCATGTTTGTAAGCTAGCTGTTACCATGTGCTAAACCACGAGTTAACAATCTGACATATTTTAATACAAGGGCCCCTTAGTATTTAATAGCAAAATGCAACATTTTGCACTGAAAAATATTCCTTTTATGTTAAATGTCTCATTTGTTTTTCTGGCAATATTACTCTACAATACACTGCAGAATGGCACCCACCCACACTGCTGCAAAATCCTGAAACATCCTTAGGATGTTACCTGCAATAGGTCAGCTTTATAGATGAGAGGAGAGACTACATTTTCTTGGAGAGAAAATGCAAGGAAGATGAGAAAAGGAGACAGGGAACAATATGAATTTCATGATCACAATTTATCTAGAGAGAAGAGTGACATCTCATTCAGTGGAATGCTTTATATCCTGTACTGAATGCCACAAAAACAGTTCAGATGATTAAATTACTGCATTCATTTTGCAGACGTGATGAAGCATGATCACAAATGAAGCTGTTAAAAACTCACAATGCTTTTTTCATATCAAACTTTTCAGTGGATCCTGATTGAAAATCTTATCTGTTTGTTCATCTAGCGGAGGGAGAGACTATGCCAAAGAGAAAAGAGAGTATTTTATGCTGTGGTCAACAAGTCTGCACTTGAAACTTGATGGCTAGGACTTTATAAAGTACACCTGTAGTTAATAAAAAGCCCAGTCAAACGGTTGGGTTTTCACTGGATTAAGATAAATGTAAATCCCTTGCAGTTCTTCTAAAGCACCCGTCTATCATTTTTTTTCTTTGAATTTGCACAGCTTTGCCTATGGCTAAACACACCTGCAAGGTCTAAAACTATTGTCTTCTATCTGTTTTTCTAGTTTTGTCCAAAATAGGAGTTAAACAGCACTAACAAAGGGGCAGATTCACTAAGGGGCCCTTTTACTAAGCCGCGTAGGCACCTACGTGCGCCCAACATGCGCCAAATTGGAGTTACCGCCCATTACCACGTGGCCCTTGCGGTAATTTCAATTTTGGCACGCGTCCGCTATGCGCATCTGAAAAATATTTTTTATTTTCTGGTGTGTGGCAGCTACGCACGTAGACCATTATCGCCTGGTTACCATGTGAGACCTTACCGCTAGGTCAATGGCTTGTGCTAAGGTATCAGACCCAAAATGGACACGCGGCAATTTTCATTTTGCCACACGTCCATTTTCGGCAAAAAACGGCATTTCTTGTAGGTGCGCTAAAAAATAATTCTGCGCATGCCCAAAACATGCGTATACACTACTGCAGGCCATTTTCAGTGCACCTTAGTAAAAGGACCCCTAAGCTACACAATACAAAGTTTATTATGAAGGTAAGAATCAAATAAAGCATAAGAGGATAATTGTTTTATAAATATTGGAAGCATATTCTGATATTGAACCAGTGGCGTTCCTAGGGGGGCTGACACCTGGGGCGGATAGCCGATGTGCCCCGCCCCCCGGATGCAGCGCCCTCCCTGGATGCAGCGCGACCCCCCCCCCACCCGGCGAAAGGACACTCCCCACGAAAGAACCCCCCCCCGGGTGCACGACGCTGGGGGGTGCCGCGCACACCTGTCCTTCGTTCGTTCCATGCTTCCGCTCTGCCCCGGAACAGGAAGTAACCTGTTCTGGGGCAGAGGGAGCATGGAACGAACGATGGACAGGCGCGCGCGGCAGCCCCCCAGTGGCGTGCACCCGGGGCAGACCGCACCCACCGTCCCCCCTAGGAACACCACTGTATTGAACTGCTAGATAAGAAAAAGCGCTAATCAACATTCTCTTAAAGCATACTCCCTTACATGAAGGAATATCCAATAGGAGACGATCCTTTGATTGTGAGCTTTTCTTGCCTGATACAATAGATATTAGATCCATCATCTGCTATCGCTCACCATAATACTTGCTTTGTGTCAAAGATAGCCTCCATCTGGAGTTTATAACATTAGGGCTTAATTTGGGGGGAATGGCTGGAACGCAGTTCCACCACTTCTTTTCAAACTCCAGAGCAGTAGAGGTGTTCTGTTCCAACCCCTTCCCTCCAGAAAGCCTGCAGGGAAGAGGAGAGGAGAGGGTGTGTCTAGAGCAGAGCAGTCACTTTAATCTCTAATCCAGGCCCCTCTTCAGGGCCGGCCTTAAGCATGGGGCAACAGAGACAGCTGCACAGGGCCCCATGCTTAACTGAGTCAGCATTGCAACTGGCAGTTGACCAAACGTTAAAGACGCTTTTCGCTTTCTATCTCTGTCTCCCTCTCTGTTTCCTTCGCTTTCTCCCTTGGTAATTGTGATCCTTAACTCTACACTCTTCTCACTGTGCTGCTGGTCAGTCCTTACATCTCTTCCCTTTCATCCCCCTCACCTTTTATAAAGCCCAACCGAATGTCAATTTTGGGTTCGGTTTCGCATAGAAATCCAGATTTGGGTTTCAGCAGAAAATGCTAAAACTGGACCCACCACCCCCTGCAATCACTCTCCATCCCACACTTCTCACCCACTACTCAATACCTACCACCCACCACCCAAAGGCCCTCTCTGGGCCTACCTTAAATCCTCCTGGTGGTCTAGTGTGTCTTCAGGGCAAGAGCAATCCCCAGTTGCTCTTGCCCCCACCTTATGAGACTCCCACAGGAGGTGATTGGAAGCAGCATAAGCAGGAACAATCTCCAGTCACTCCTGCTTATGCTATTTCCAATCTCAAAAAATGCCTGCTGAGACTGTACTGGCAGGGGCAAGAGTGACTGGGAATTGCGCTTGCCTTGAAGACACACTAGACTACCAGGAGGTTTAAAGGTAGGCCTGGGGAAGGCCTTTGGGTGGTGGATGGTGGGGGGAAGGAGAGGTGCTGAGAATGATTATGGGAAAGGCAGGCGGCAGCAGCAGCAGCAGCAGCAGTGGTGGCAGTGAGAGTGATCGCAAGGAGGGCAGGGGTCACTGAGAGTGATTGTGTGTGTGTGTGGGGGGGGGGGGGGGGGGGGGTGGAGGGAGAGGGTTTGTGTTTGGTTTCAATTTCAGCCAGAAAATTTCATTTGCTGGTTTGGTTTCAGTCAAAACTGAGAATCCTGGTTTCATTTGCCTCTAACCTTTAAGTTTTGCACTTCTTAGAATAGTGCCATACTGCCTTTTTGGCTTCACCTCCTCATATGCGTTATGTGGGTGGGCCCTGCAGTAACACAAACTTTTCCAAGCATGAGCCAGCCAGGAACTCAGGAGACAATTGCTCTCATCTTCCCAGCCAGGCTCCAGTCAACCTCAGTCAGTCATATCAACAGAGCACAGGTGACCTGAACGATCATTCATTTTGAAATCTTAAGTTCTGGGCAGGCCACCAAACTGATCCACACAGAACCCCACAATTGCTAAGGCCACCCCTGCCCCTACAAATTAACACATGTTTAAGCAACCTATCCAGATGGGCTTAAAAGTTTTTTTTAAATCAAGCCCGTGCCCCCAAAATGATGGACAATATTTTTGTATCTGTCTGCCACATTTTCTTGGTCTCTGGTTACATTTCTTGGTATTAAAGGTTCTTCCTCCTCTCCACCTGATTCACAGAACAAATGCTTGGAACTGACACCTCTATATTCACTGCCATTCTACTGTTTTTCTCTTTTACCACTATGTCTGGTTTCTATGCATCCATTGTTTTATCAGTTCGTATGGGTTGTTCCGGTTGATTATAACCTCTTCATTCTCCACAGTTCTCTTAGGCTTATGATTCTAGTTGTAGTGTTTACAAAATTTCCAATGTATAATATGCTATACTTTATTGTGCCTTTCTGTATAGATATTTTCTGTCATCAGTATGTTATAATCAACAAAAAGAGTAGACCATGTAAAAGATGCAGTTTTTATTTACTAATTTAGCTCCCAGGTTTATACAAACACACCTGACATGGTAATATTTTGCCAAAATGGCTGCCTCAGGAGCAAAAAATCCAAATTCCACCAAATTGGTAAAAACCTTATCGCTGACCTAGGCTTTCATGTAGTGAGCCACTTGTCCGACTTACTACATGAAACTCTTCAAACTATAATTAAAGGGCATGAAATGAGTACTTAGTCACTTTTTAATATTTAAAAGTTAAATTAAATTTAAATAAAATTGAAGTGAAAGTGCTCAGAGTGCAACAATATTACTCCCAATGGAGCATATGGCTGCCCATATGCATCACAACACTGGTCTTATAACTGTTTTATCAAGAAATATATTTTACTTATCTGAAGTCTTGACTGTAGCTGCTAGTTCAGTTGTTCAATAGTAATAGGCAGTTTACATATAGTACCCATCAATTAACTGAAGCATAAAAAAATGATCCAATCTACATTCAAAAGGAAAAAATATTGCCTTCTTAGATTTTAGCTAGTTTCACTGTAAAGTCTGTTTGCTCCTCATATCTGAAATCATCTATTCCAACAGTAAACTGAAAATATTCTTGATTTTATTTATCACTAGTATAAAAGGCCCGTTTCCGAAACCAATGAAACGGGCGCTAGCATGTGGCTTTTTTTTTGTGTGTGTGTGTGTGTAACAGAGTTATTTTGTGTATGTGTGAGTGTGTGAGGGTGCGGTGTGTGTGCAGGTTGTTGATGTGTGTCTTTTTTTGTTTTGTTTTTTGCTTGGGGGTTGGGGGATGTGCTGTGCTGGCAAAGTGGGTTGGATTGGTGTGTGGCTTTGAGGGTGTGTTTCTGTTGTATTGTGTGTGTGTGTGGTTTTGTCTGTCATGGAGGTTTGTGGAGGGGGGTCTTTCTGTTGGTGAAATGTAAATGTGATTGTAGGGGGGTCAGCCTTTGCTGAGTGGTGTTTTTTTTTTCCAGGTTTTTTTTTTTTTGTGTTGTGCTGAGGCAGCAGTGTTGTTTTAGATGGGTGGAAGGTAGAGGAGCACGTTCTTTGTCTGTTGGTATTTTTTTGCCGTTTCAGGGCTGCTGTAGGGGAACGCTGGAAGAGAAATGTGCTGTTGGAAGCAGCGCCATCTTTTTCCATTGGGCTGGGGTTCTGGGCATCCTGGAGGTGGGTGACGGCTTGCCTGAGGACGGGGATGGTTGTTTTAAGTTGGCGGAAGGGAGAAGAGCACGGTCTCGGGCCGTCGGGGGGTGATCCGGTATGTTTGGTCCATTTCAGGCCGGCTGCAGGGGAATGCTGGAACATTTATGCGCAGCAGGAATCAGTGCTGTCTTTTTCCGGGTGCTCGGGGAATCCCCGAGGTGGGAGACAGCTTGCCTGAGGCTGGGGATGGTTGGGCACGTCCTTGGCCGCTTCAGCCAAAGGGGAAGAGGAAGGGGGTGGGGAGTTACCTGCAGCCGCCTGAGAAACCATGCATTCTTTGTTTGTTTTGTATTATTAGTTTGCATTTCTGTTGAAGAAAGAGTGGATGCCTTTCGAATGATGGAGGTGGTGCGTCGGTGTGTGGTTGTTTCGTTAGTTTGGCAGCCAGTCTCCAGCGATTCCTAGGCAGGGAAGGAGTACTCCTCCCCATTCCTTGGTCGCTGTTTGCTGCTGGCTGGGTCGCGGGTAATCCTTCCAGCTGGGTCGCAGCTTGTCCTGTTCGCCCACGTCCCAGATGGTGACGGGCACGTTGTTTTCCAGCTCTTCCGACTCCATGTCAAGCGATCCCAAATATAGTCTTTGCTATAGGCCCTCTGGCACTCTTCAGTACTGGCATTAGGCATTTAAAAATTTCTCCCCCCCCCCCCCCCCCCGGTCTATTTTTGCACATACCCACAGCAGGAATATTCTTCTCTCGTTCCAGCGGTGGTTCTGTGCTCTCCGTGCTGCACAGATAATGAGCCATTCTGCTGGGGAATGCTCCTCCCTTATTGTCACGTAATTTCCTCTTATTGGTCCATCTTACGTTGCCTAGTGTTGCCTGGGAACGGTGTTGTGATGGTCCTTTGTGTTTCAGAATGTTGAGGGTGTTTTTTCTGATTGGTCCGTCATGCGAAGGCGGGGCAGAGAGACATGGTCAGTGTTGTGGCTTCACCACCATGAATCCATGAACCCTTCAGGGAGTGACTGAGTGACTTTAGAACGTTGTCTTCAGAACATTGAGGGTGAGTTTTATTATAGTAGATTATCTTCCAAAACAAAAAAAAATGTTTACTACCAATTTCCAATTAACTTGACTGGATTCCAAAGACTTTGGCTCAAAGTTGTTCTCATTACTTCCTTCTTGGTCCACTCACAGTGAAGTAACTCCTCAGGTCTAAATACGCGTATGGAGTATAGAGGACTGCCTATTACTACTGAACAACTGAACTATCAGCTACAGTCAAGACTTCAGATAAATTAAAAGATTTTTTTTGTTAAAATAGTTATAAGACCAGTGAATCGATTTTTTATTCTTGCAGAAAGTACAAAGACTAGGGGACACTCAATGAAGTTATATGGAAATACTTTTAAAACAAATAGGAGGAAATATTTTTTCACTTAACACATAGTTAAGCTCTGGAACTCTTTGCTGGAGGATGTAGGAACAGTGGTTAGTGTATCTGGGTTTAAAGGTATGGATAAGTTCCTGGAGGAAAAGTCCATAGTCTGCTATTGAGCTAGATATAGGGAAGCTGCTGCTTTCCCTGGGATTGGTAGCATGGGATGTTGCTACTATTTGGGTTTACTGCCAAGTACTTGTGACCTGGATTGGCCACTGGAAGCAGGACACTGTTTTGGTTTTAGTTGATGGTAATTTCATTGTACTGATGCTGTTTCCCACTTCCCTGTAGAATTCTTTTAAATTCTTTCTTTACTTTGATATCTTTTTTCTATATTCCTCATATGTCCACAGTTTTTCTGCTTCTGTTATTTTCAATTTATTATCGGAGCACATGAATTTAATGTCAGTGTAGCATATTTCAGCGTGATGTCTTGAATCTTTCTTATTACCTTTTGTAATTTTGATTCGTTATAATACTCATCTAACAAAGACACCTCTGCATGCAGAGATTTAAATTTTCCTTCTGTATGTGGTTCCCATGGACAAGCTATTGTCTTTCTCCTTTTTTTGGTCTTGTGCCCTGTTTGGTAGAATTCTCTTTGTGACAGTTTTTGCTGCAGATATTGAATTTGTTTTATTTTTATAATATTAATAGATAGTTCCTTAATATGGATTTTTACTACAGGTGTTAGGTTCAGTTTCAGCAGGTGTTCCCTCTCCTGTGCTCCAGTGCACGTGTATGGTTCTCCCCTCCTATTGTTCCAGCTTTGTCTCCAGCTGTTTTTTTTTGTGAGGCTGCCTATTGGTCTCACGTTGTCGTCAGCATTTCTATTAACCTTTTTAAGAAAAAAAAGTGCATGGGAATAGAGGTGAGGGACTACAGCAGGATGCTCATTGTGGGATATTGTGGTAAAAGAGAAAAATACTAGAATAGCATTGATCATAGAGGTGTCAAAGAGAAATCCTTGAATCCACCAAGTCCATATCATTCACATCCTGTAGAAGCCTATATAATAGAAGTGGAAGGTATGGAATATCAATTCCATGGAGAAAAGAGGTCACCAGTTGAACCTCATAGTTGATGAATCAACTGAGCAAAATAATCTTACCAGACCAAACTGGTCTTTCAGAGCGAAGGAAGGAGACCTAAAACAACAGCAGGCTGAGGCCCTGTTGGTAGCTAGAAGTTCAAAGGTGACAGGGAGCTGTCTTCTGTTAGAAAACTGAGAATCATGTGGAGACAGAGAAGATCCTCCAGCCTCAGAAATGCAATCAGAGATCAGAAAAATGTGGTAGAAAGATATAGAAATATTTCCCATCATTTTGGGTGCCATGGGCTTTATTAAAATGAATTTTCAAGCGCACCTGGATAGGTTGCCTGTACAAGTTACATCATTTGAATTCCAGAAGGAAGCTCTCTTTAATATGAAACAAGCATTACGGTGAACGAAAGCAGTATATTTTGAGAGACTGAGATCATACTCCACATACTGTGGCTTATTGGTATGCACAAAACAGACCCATTTGGAGATATTGCCACCTGGATGCATGGTTATACTACAGGTATGACTGCTGAAAATGTGATTGGAAGGCTGATTGGGAAGGTGAAGGGTGAGATGAGCATGAGGGGAGAGGTCACGATTGCAAGAAAGAGCACAACAATGGGATCTGTGCTTACGATGAAAGAAGAAGAAAAGAAGATGAATGTTTTACAGAGGGTTTTATCTGGTAGTGTCCTCTTTTTGAAATCCTTAGTGGCAGTAATCTTAAATGATGAGTTCCTACCCCATTGTACATTGTTTTTGGCAGTGATCTTTACATATAAACAATGGAAGCACTTAGAATGCAATAACTAATCTTGACAATCATGTTTTAATCTCAGCTGAACATAAAACACAAACACAATTCTGCTTTTTTGTCTTGTAAAGGTTTCTGCTATAAATTACAGGAACTCAGGGCAGGTTTCACTGCTTGTTCTCCCAGGCACATAATTGTCAAGATACTATAAACCATTTATTTCAGACTGTATTATAAAAGACTAAGGTTTGACTTTTCAGTGTATTGAACTTTGTTTATTAAATCTCCAGGGTGATAAATAAGCAATTAGGTACAGCAAAGTAATTTTTACATTTAATTGTAGGATATAATATCATTTTTAGAGCATGGCACTGCATGAGGCGAAGGGCACAGTGCTTTTAGCAATCATAGAAGCGTGGACCTCTTTCTATATCATGCATCCTTTAGCAAAAATAAAATAGGATTTGAGATTGTATGGAAAACAGTCCAAATCTAATTTAAATCTTTAACCTGTAAATCAAAAATCTCAAAGGATGACTGGCAGATTACAAATCACGATTTTGCCAGTCATTTACTTGAAAAAGTTCAGAAATGTAATGGATCTGATATGACTTCGATAGTTGAGTCTGTGTAAAGGTGAAAATAGGAATGAATTCTTGAATGTAACCAAAGATCAGATATTGTCAGCAACTCATAGTTTGTCATCTTTCACCAGCTATAGGACTAGATTCTTGGGCGCTGAAAAAAATGAGCACTAAGCACTATTTTATAAACGGCACCCCAAATTGGGCACCATTTCTAGAATAGCACTTACTGCCAGGATCCATGCCAAATTATGGGCACGAGGATTTATAGCAACTGAAACCTGGTGTAAATCCATATGCCTAAGTTAGGCCTGGATCTACTATATTCTATAACATTGCACGCAAATTCTCGGAATGCCCATGATCTGCCCATGCCCCTTCCATGGCCACACCCCTTTTTCCACCACATGGAAAAAGTTACATGTGCATCTTTATAGAATCCAGACTAGGAAAATGTGCGTGTACATTCTAATTGTTGCCAATTAGTACCAATTATTGATGCTAATTGGCTGATTATTCAATTAAATTGCACTTTTGAGCACCATATATAGAATTTGGGGGATAATGACCCTTTTCTTGCCTGGGCCATAAAAGCCAAGAAGGCTTGATGTCTTGTTTGGAGAAGGCTTTAATTTGTCTAACATTAAAAATAGGTGGTGAAAAAAACATGTGAAATGATACCAGCCCCCAATACGCACATCCAAAAAATAATTTTTATTTTCTGGCCGTGTTCGTTATGTTATGATTCTGATGGATAGACAGGGGAATGTTTGGGACTCACTCCTGATCGGCTTGTCAGGGGCTGAGCCAGCAGATGTCAGAAGCCATTTAAGCCTGCCTTTCCCCTGCAATCATTGCTTTGGCATTGTTTGCTCTGATTGCTTTGCTGAAGTCAGCCTGCGCTTGGGCACTTGTGTTCACGTTGGAGTTTAGCTTTTCTCCTCATGCTTGCTTATTCTGTGTGTGTGCTGGGTATTCCCAGCATGAGCCTGATTTGCCTCACTCCCCACACCTGGTTTGCTTTCTCCTGATCTAATGTAGTGCTGTCTGGGGTAAGCTTGTGCCTTGAGTTGTTTCAGTTTGTTTGTTTAGCTTTCTCTCCCTCGGTGTTCCCTTTGTTGTGCTGAGCTTCTGCTCTGCTCCCTGTGGTTCTGCTTCCCCCTGTCCTTGTATTTTGCTCTTGTTTGTTTGTTTTAGTTCTCTTTGTTTGCTGTAGCTGTCTCCTATGTATGGGAGCAGCGTTCCTTTTCTGGTCTGTGTGTGTCAAGGCAGCTTCCCCTGTTTGCTTACTCTCCCCTTTATCTTTGTCTTCTGAGTAGCTCTGCCCTGTTTTTTCCTCTTTAGCAGTTCCCTTTTCCCTTGGGGGTTGTGGGGTCAGCTTTGTGTATTCCTTAGGAAGTTCTCTCCTTCCCTTTGTATGCTGTATAGTCAGCCTAGTGTATTCCCTTGTGGGGGCTCCTTGTATCGTTGTATGCTGTAGGTACAGCCTAGCTCCCTTGTGTGCTGAATGGTTCAGCCTAGTGTGCATTCCTTAGGTAGTTCTCCCTTTCCCTTTGTATGCTGTATAATCAGCCTAGTGTGTTCCTTTGTGGGGGCTCCCTGTATCGTTGTATCTTGTAGGTACAGCCTAGTTCCCTTGTGTGCTGAATGGTTCAGCCTAGAATGTATTCCTTTAGTTGGTTTCCTTTTTCCTTGAGTGCTGTGTTGTATAAGCCTTAAGTGTTTCTTTCTGGGGCTTCCTGTATTCTTGTTTGTCTGTGGCACAGCCTTGTATACCTTTAGAGGCTTCTGCCTCTCACCCTTTCCTTTGTGGCTCTACCCTGCACTGTGTGCGCTGCTTGTGGCCCAGTTCCATATGAAACCCTTGTTGTTGTTTCTCCCTTCCCAGAGTGTGACTCGGTTCCCGGTCGGCCGTGAAGCCTGCTTGCTTGGTCTCTGCGTGAGCGGGTTCCCGATCGGCCGTGAGGCCCGCCTGAATGCTCTATCTCCCACTTTCTGGTGGTGCTTGTTGGCTGTTGTGAGTGTGCAGGGCTTGGTGGCTGGGGTGGTGCGTAGGGCCTGTTCAGTCTACCCTAGGCCTTGGCCAAAATCCTATACTAGGCCTCGGCCCGGGCTCAAGGAATAACACGCTACACGCGCCAAGTGACGTTTGACGCACGTAGGTCATTACCGCCTGGTTACCACGTGAGACTTTACTGCTAGGTCAATGACTGGCGGTAAGGTCTCAGACGCCAATTTTGATTTTGCCGCACTTCCATTTTTGGCAAAAATTTAAAAAAAGGCATTTTTTGCAGGTGCACTGAAAACTGGATCTGTGCTCACCCAAAACACGTGCTTACACTACTGCAGCCCATTTTTTAGCGTACCTTTCTAGGATACTTGTTTGAAGGCCTGTGTGGGGAGGTTGGAGAAAGCGGAGGAACAGATTAAGCATGTTCAGGATGTTAATGCTGCTCATACTCAAGATAAGCTGCTGTTTCATCACAAGCTTGAGCAGCTGGAAAATAAAAGTCGGCATTTAATCCTTTGTATTCTGAATTTCCCTAAACCCCCCAGACTAATACCTCAGGACTTATTAAAGAACTGTCTTTGAGAAATCTTTAACATTAAAGTGGAAAGAATGCCTCCTGTCAAAAAGATATACTTTTTTCCCAGGTACTGTGTATGTACCATAGGAGGTGATAAGAAGGGATTACTGGTTCCCCAACAGAACAAATCTGACAGCCTTTTTGGAAGATCCAGGATAGGAAGAGACTAGCAGAGTCACCTTACTTGTCTCTTGTTTTTGAACAAGATGTAAAGCATTTCAAGTGTCTTTACTTTCCTGAAACTCAGAAACTGTTCATGGGACAGAAGGTCTGGATTTATCCAGATGTTACTAAATCTATTCAGGAGAGAAGAAAATAGTTTATTTGTGAGACAAGGGGCTTGGGATAAGTGGAACCTGACTTTTCTTCAGTATTCTTGTAAATGTCTTATAAAATGTAATGGTGTTAATTATGTATTCCTTATTCTGAGCAGCTAGTAAGTATTTCATTGATTCAAAGAATATTATATCTGTTAATAATGTACCTAAAGATATGTCTGTAAGTTAAGTAGAGGGGCCTTATTATTGAGTTCTGGGTATAATATGCTTTGCTTTCTCTTATTGCTTATTTTTTCTCTCTCAAATAATTTCTTTGCCCTTCTGTTTTCTGGTTTAATGTGATTTGCAAACTACTTTGATGATTTCTTTGTAGTACTGCTGCTTAGGGCCTGAGATTCAGCTTGTGGTTGTAAACAGCCTCTAAGTCACTGCAGGCTGAATTAACCCTGGATATTCAATGCCGGGCACGTCTGGCTTCGGGCATTGGATATCTGGGTTATTGCGGCAACCTGGAAGTTAATTGGGCATCAACTGATATTCAGGCCAGAGCCCAGTTAACTCAATGGATAAAGTTAGGACAGTGTTTTTGCTGTCCTAACTAAATCTGCCTAATTAGCCAGTTAGTGGACTGAATATTGCTGCTAAGTAGTGACTACACCCAACTCCGCTTCCAGGTCACCCCTAGCCTAGCCGGTTAGGGAATGGCCACGTAGCCTCTCCTGCCCCGTTAAACCCCTTTGAATATTGACTCCTTAATTTTTTAGAGGGGGGGGATTGCAGTTCTGCATTTTCTCAGCAACATTATCTTGTATTGTGTTTAAATTGTATAAATAAATACTTAAGGCAATTTTCAAAGCCATTTAGCTAGGTATTTAGAAATCCCTAGAGCTCTACCATGGATTTTAAGAGGTCAATATTCAGCATTATATAATTAAACTCTGGAATTTGTTGCCAGAGAATGTGGTAAAAGCACATGCCAGGAACTGGTTATTCTATTCATCTATGATGCCATAAAGCTATACTATACTTTTTCTGGTTGCTGTTTTGGATATATCTTAGCTACACATATCTTGGTGCACGATTGCCCACTGCGGCCTTCTCCACACACTTGTTTACAATTTGGAGTAACGTTTGGTGGTAACGCTTGCTCTACCTCCTTCTCCCCATTGTGACTTGAGTCTGAGGCTGAGGTTCCTGCAGAAGTAGGCTTACTCTTGTCTGGATGTAAGGCGCTGACATGATGGTCACTATTGCACTATGCAGGGCCGTGCCAACCCGGTAAGCGGGGTAAGCACGGCAGGGCCGCCGGCCGAGACAGTGTTGTATTAAAAATTAAAAACATAAACCTACCGTGGTGCGTTGGCGCCTATGCGCAAGCGCTGCTGCCTTCCCATGCAGCGCTCGGCTGTTTGGTACCGCCCCCAGCTCTTCCACGCATGCGCCTTGGAGCCTCGCTCGCAGATGCAAAGCACATTGCGAGGCAGACAGTCCCAGTCTGAGTCTCCAACCGACCATTTGATGGTTCCGATCAGAACATTGGTGTTTTCAGAGTCCTGGGCTGGTTTGATGCCGCACTGATGCTAGGCGCGTGCAGGAAACCTGACATCAGCTGTTCCGAACCCAGGCCAGTAGAACTGACAGGCAAGGTTAACGTGGTTTGTTTGGGGTAAAATAAAACCGTGTCAAGTTTGGGTGTGGTGTGCAAAACTGATCTGTCACGATTTATATATGGAAATTGTTGTGCTACACATGGGGCTAAATCTATCTGAGCTATTTCTCTACAGGCATATAGTGCACTTGGGGCAAACCTCGTGGTACATCTTGTTTCTGAAAACCTGCCAGATGCCAATATGAACGTCTGTCAGATTCTAATTTGGAAGGTTGAAGGGAGAAGATTTCCTGACTCTGGCAGATCACATTAACCTTCTCCTGGCTGTATTTTTATCCACTAGATAATCTGGCTCCTCTTTCTTAAAGAGTGAAGCGAGAGATTAGTTTTCCTAAGTGCAGGTTGATGCTGCAAGCCAACGTCTGGCCTCCCCTCTTCCGAGAATTTAGGATTTTTGTTTATGCTGGAGCGAGACAGGTGTGCTAAACTTTTATTCAGTGAATTTGTGAAATATAGCACTTTCAAATATATTTATTCCTCCTCTGTAATTCATGGTTATGGTGGTGGCTTAGTGCTTAATACAATTTCTTTCCGAAATGAGAACTCACAGTCCCATTTCACAAACTTCACCGATTATCCAGAAAAGAAATGTCATTAAAATACTAATGTACTTCACCACAATTTTCCCTGAAGCATTTTTATTTTAGCACGTCAAGAGTTAGATACCTGAGGACTCTGCGGTATCCTTAAAGCTGCTTGTTGGCAAAAATTATACAGCTGTTGCCTGTCTTAAGGTATCTCCAGAGCCGGATTACATTGGCGATATTAACATCACTATTGCCTGCTCAAGGATCCCTGAAGGGGGGGGGGGGGGGCGCCAACTGATAGTCTGCAGGGGGGCGCCAGAGACCCTAGGCACGGCCCTGGCACTATGGCTGCTTTACAGTCTTTAGCTATGCGCTTAGATGAGGAGCAACATTTGTAGCAGATTCTGTACTTTTTCACAGTTCTTTATGTTCTCTTAAGGGTTTCTCCCTAAACCCTCTACATTTCTTAAGGGAATGAGAGGCTTCTTGTGCGCTGTCTGTCTGCATCCTCCATTTTCTCTGTAGTCTGAGGTCGACCAGTTGGTGGGATTGCTGTGGGTGACACATTTGTCATATGTACAGCTATAGGCTTCTTGGTGTTGCTGTACTTCTGGCCTTTTGCTTGGGAAATAGTTTGTCTTGATGGCTTCAGGTACATCAGACATGAAGGTGAGGTCATTTCTCCTCTTTGCCAAATCTTGGATGAACTTCACGAAGACTGTGAAGGGAGGAAACCTCTCTGTCATGGTTGTGGCCGTGCCCTTTTGTCCAGATCTACTGTTTCTCTGTATCTAGTTCTGTGACCTCTCCAGTCTGCCTTTTTCCTGCTGTTGTTCTTCCTGTTAGCCAAGCCTCGCTTTGGTGTCTCTGAAGCCAAACCTTGCTTTGGTCTCCCTGCATCTGCTTCATTTCCTACTTGTGACATCATCAGCCTATTCCTTTATAAGGACCCAGGGAGCTTTCCTGCGTTGCCTTTGCAACAGGTCTATTTTTCCCTTTTCTTGTTGTACTGTTGTTTGATTCTGAGGGAACTGGTGGTCTTGTTAGCTGTGCCTCTGGGCACAGCCTTGAGCCCTGTGTATGTGATTTTTGGTTTGAACCTGTATAGATTATTTGCCTGTTATTTTTTCTTCTAAGCAAGCCCTGTTCTGTTTCTCTGTGTATGTGGTTCTGGTTTGAACCTGTATGGATTACTTGCCTGTTAGCTATGCTCCCAAGCAAAGCCCTGTTCTGTTTTTCTGTGTATGTGGTTGTGGTTTGAACCTGAATGGATTACTTCCTTGTTAACTAGGCTCTCCAGCATAGTCTGTTCTGTTTCCCTGTGTGGTTTCCCTTGTTACCATTCACTGTTCAGAAAGCAGGTTGTTGCCAGCTGCTTTCCTTGATTACTTTGCTTCCGTGCAGCTGTGTGTGCTCTGTCTGCTCTGCCTGCCTTCCCTTTCCCTACCTGGCTGTGGGGGTTGGCTGAGTTCTGGTAAGAACATTGTTTGTTTTTCCCTTTGTTTGTTTGCTTTAAACCTTTGACTGCAGTATTTGTTATTTTGCTCTTGTAAGCCCTGCTTCTTTCTAACTTGTGTATTAGAAGCAGCCCTTCCCTTTAGCCTGCTTTAACTCTTTGTCTGCTGTGTTTGTTTCCTGGTTCTTGTGCTCTGTCTTGCTCCTTATCTGATTTGTGTATGTAAAGGCAGCCTTCCCTTTTTGCTTGCTTTTCCCTTTGTCTCTAGTGTCTGCTATTTGACTCTGTGGCACTGCCTTGTGTATTCCTATGAGTGGCTTCCCTTTATCCTTGAGTACCGTGTGGCACAGCCTTGTGTATTCTTATGAGTGGCTTCCCTTTATCCTTGAGTGCTGTATGGCCAGCCTTGTTTATTCCTATAAGTGGCTTCCCTTTATCTCTGAGTACCGTGTGGCACAGCCTTGTGTATTCTTATGAGTGGCTTCCCTGTTCCCTGAGTTCTGTATTGTACAGCTTAGAGTGTTCCTTCATGAGTGTCTTCCCTTATCCTTGAATGCTGTGTGGCATAACCATGAGTGTTCCTTTGTGTGGCCTTGTCTTGAGTTTTCCCTGTGCGCTTTCTGTTTGAGTCCTCTCCATGAGGTTTCTGTTTGTGTTTGAGTGGGTTGCTCTTTCGTTTAGCTGTGATTACTAGTGCAGCCTTGAGCGGTCTCTCTGTGTGGCATGAGTGGGCTGTTCTTTCGTTTAGCTGTGTCTACTAGCTCAGCCCTGAGCGCCCTCTCAGTTTGGCTTCTGTTTGTGTTTGAGTGGGTTGCTCTTTCATTTAGCTGTGACCACTAATGCAGCCTTGAGCAGTATCTCTGTGTGGCACGAGTGGGCTGTTCTTCATTTAGCTGTGTCTACTAGCACAGCCCTGAGCTTCCTCTCTATTTGGTTCTGTTTGCGTATGAGTGGGTGGTTCTTCTGTTTAGCTGTGACTACTAGCTCAGCCTTGAGCTGCCTCTCTGTGTGGCATGAGTGGACAGCTCTTTCGTTTAGCTGTGACTACTAGCTCAGCCTTGAGCTACCTCTCTGTGTGATTTCTGTTTGACTTGGTTAGGATTATTCATTTAGCTGTGACTACTAGCGCAGCCTTGAGCCGTCTCTCTGTATGGCATGAGTGGGCCATTCTTCCGTTTAGCTGTGTCTACTAGCACAGTCCTGTGTATCCTTTCTGTTTGATTGGATGGTTCTTCTGTTTGCTGTGACTACTAGCTCAGCCCTGAGCTACCTTTCTGTGTAATTTCTGTTTGACTTGGTTAGGACTATTTGTTTATAGCTGTGGTTCTAAGCACAGCCCTGTGCTGCCTCCCTGTGTGGTTTTCTTATCTTTTACTTGTGGTTTCTACCATGTGAGACTAAGTGGGGTTGTCTTTCCACTTCAGTTTCTTTGTGCCTATGTGTAGGGTCTTTTGACCCCTTGTTTGTGGCTCTGTTTAGTGCAGTGTGTGTGCACTGCTTAAGTAGTACTTGCTCAAGAGATTCCATTCTGTTTCTTTTCCCTTCCCTCTGGTATGAGTGGGTTCCAGTTCGGCCTTGCGGCCCGTATGCTTGGACTCTGTAACGGGTGGGTTTCAGTTCGGCCTTGCAGGCCTTGCGAGTGTCCTTCCTTCATTCCTGGTTTCTGTTTTTGTTAAGTTCTGTTCCTGGTTTTTGTTTTAGCCAGGCTCTGGTTTCATCTTGTCTTGAGTGTGCTCTGTCTATTTGCCATGTCTGGTATCTTGTTTGTATTCAGTGCCTGGTTTGCCTCTGCTCTGTGCCTCCCCAGAGGACTTGTCTGCTGTAGCCTGGCTGCAGCCCAAGGGCTCACTGTCCCGGGTTCCGTGACACTCTCTTGGTGGTCTTCTTTATACTTGGAGCCTACTGATGACCATTTTTCTCTTATAAAACAAAGACCCACTATGTTTGCTCTAGTTATTAATGAAAGAAAATTGCCAGCTGACATCAGTTAGAGAAATAAAGGAACCCTCAACTGCCTAGGAAGCCTACAGAGATGACATTCCACTACTGGCTTTTATCACAGGTTTCAAAACTTCCTCTGAAAACAATAGAAAACAACTCCTTCAAGAGGAGAAAAAGCTATTGTAGCAAAAAAACAGAAAATCTTATATAATAAATCCCCGCTAAGGCAATTATTCCAAAATTTGGACTAGTTTCCGGTGTTAGTGCTCATGTGGTGATGACTTTGCAGCACATTTGGCTGGCTCTCAGAAAACTGGATGCAACAGTTGCAAAGTCTAGGGAAGAAGTTGCTACATTAGTGAGTAAAGCTGACTTTCTAACAATTTGGATGGGGTAAAAATGAAACATTTCTCTCAAATCCAACATATCTAAGGAGAGGTTCAAACCTTGCAAGATCTTACATCCTCTATTGTTAAGGGTAAATTAGTGTTACATCATCAGATTAAACAGTTTGAAAACTATAATAGAAGACTTCATCTTTGTTTCTTGAACTTTCCAAGGTTTCCTGGCAACAGTTGCAGGTCTAGGGAAGAGAAGTTGTTCTCTTGCACGGTTCTCGCCATGGGTTGGATGCCCTTGTTCGGTCCCTTCTGACTAGCGACTTCAGTAGAAGAGGGAAAACCCATCTCTCTCTTCCCTAGACTTTGCAACTGTTGCATCCAGTTTACTGAGAGCTAGCCAAATGTGCTCCAAAGTCATCACCATGGGAGCACTAACACATGGTGGAGGATTGAATGCTGGAGGAGATAAAATTACTTACAGCCTCTGGGCCTCAAGTGCTCCTTCACCTGAGGCAACAGTAGGGCAAACATTTCCAGTTCCAGATAATAGGGATCTGGCAGCATACCTAGCTATCGATTTGCTGCACGGGGTAAGATGTTTTGGCTGCTGAGGGTGCAGCTTTATCCACCCCTTCCTCTTTGTATGAGGCATTAGTCACAGGGAAAAAGAAACACCATGAGGAAGTAAGCCAAGTTCAGCTGTCCAGCTTCAAGCCACCATCTTGACTGCTCCCCCAAGTCCTGTCAAACGAAATTTTAATGAATACTTTTTGTTAAAAATTACCTACCATGTCTGCAGTATAGAACTACCCACAGATTTAGTATCTAACAGGTTTATTTTCGAAAGTGATTGCCGGCCATCTTCCGACATAAATCGGGAGATGGCCGGTGATCTCTCAAAAGTGGCGAAATCGGTATAATTGAAAGTGGCTTTTTGGACACCATCACTGCTTTTCCATCGCTGTGCCGGTGAAAGTTCAAGGGGGTGTGTCGGCAGCGTAGCGAAGGCGGGACATGGGAGGGCATGGGCGTGGCTACCAGATGGCCGGCTTTTGTGGATAATGGAAAAAAAAGCGGCGTTAATCAGTATTTCGCCAGGTTTACTTGGTCCTTTTATTTTCACGACCAAGCCTCAAAAAGGTGCCCCAACTGACCAGATGACCACCGGAGGGAATGGGGGATGACCTCCCCGTAGTCCCCCAGTGGTCACCAACCCCCTCCCACATTTAAAAAATAAAAATAAAAACCTTTTTTTACCAGCCTGTATGCCAGCCTCAAATGTCATACCCAGCTCCCTGACAGCAGTATGCAAGTCCCTGGAGAAGTTTTTAATGGGTGCAGTGCACTTCAGGCAGGCAGACCCAGGTCCATCCCCCCCTACCTGTTACACTTGTGGTGCTAAGTGTTGAGCCCTCCAAACCCCCCCCAAACCCCCCTGTACCCACAAGTAGGTGCCCCCCTTCACCCATAAGGGCTATGGTAATGGTGTAGAGTTGTGGGGAGTGGGTTTGGGGGGGATTTGTGGGGCTCAGCACCCAAGGTAAGGGAGCTATGCACCTGGGAGCTATTTGTGTATTTTTTAAACATTTTTAGAAGTGCCCCCTAGGGTGCCCGGTTGGTGTCCTGGCATGTCAGGGGGACCAGTGCACTACAAATGCTGGCTCCTCCCATGACCAAATGCCTTGGATTTGGCCGGGTTTGAGATCGCCGGCATTTTTTTCCATTATCACTGAAAAACAAAACCGGCCATCTCAAACCCGGTGAACTCTGGCATTTGGCTGGGCTAAACCGTATTATCGAAAAAAAGATGGCCGGCCATTTTTTCGATAATATGGTTACAGCCAGCTGTTGCGCCGCCGCCAAAATAGATTGCCGGCGATCTATTTCGCCAGTGATGTTCGATTATGCCCCTCTATGTGAACTACTGAAAATTTCCTCTTAAAAAAAAACACTTTTACATAGAAATTTTTTAGGGATATTATATGATATAATGAAAGTGAGGTATGTTGCGGTCAGTGTTCCTAGTTTTCTGCAAGCCTAATAATGTTTAAAATGTGACAAATTATATCATATAGTATGCAATGGGAACTATAAGGGCAATTCTATAACTGGGCACTCACTTTTATGTACCTCTTGCATATATACTTACCCACATAAGTACTAAGAGGGCACCTAAGCATTATTCTGTAAGGGCATGCATAAGTGACATACGGGGGAATTCTATATATGGTGCCAAACATTAGGTGCTACTTCTGCACCAAATATTCAGCGTGGAAAAGCATTCTAGTGAATGCGTCTAAGTGTTTCCGTGTAGATCTGCAAAGGGGGCTTGGCCATGGGATGGGCATGAGCGGGTCAAATGCGTGTTATAGAATTGCGCAGATCCGCACCCAACTTGTACAGCGAAAATTACACCTGGTTTCAGTTGATGTAACTCCTCAAGCTCAAAGTTGAGCATGGATCCTGGCACTGTGCGCTATTCTATAAAAGGCACTAATCCCAGAACAAGTGTTATAGAATACCATTCAGCGCTAGTAGTTTTCAGCATTGAATTTTGAGCACCATTTACTGAATTCACCTCAAAATGGCGGCACCCTGCCCTTCCTGGTGCATCCTGGGATACACTGGGTGGGGCTCAGCTTCCATCTAAAGGAGAAGCTCTTCCTCGTGTCCTCAGGGCACATAAATGGAGACACCCAGTTATAGAATTTCACCCTATGTGACTTTCACCAGTCTCAAGATAGAAACTTAAATGCTGATGCTTTTGGGTGCAGCAGAGATTTGTAACAGGAAGAATAATTTCTAAAAGCTTTTCTAAAAGCTATATATGTGGAAATAGGTTGTTATATAATTACATCCCTGACATATGCATAAAGTTATGTGTGCATGGCCTGTCCACGTGTAACTTTTCCTTGACTGACTGGAGGCAATCCTGGGAGAAGGGTTGAGGAGGTGTTTGCATTTAGGAACATACTTTTTAAAATCTGAATTCAAATTAACCCATACCAGCCAATATTCAAAGTGATTTAAGCGGGCAGGAGAGGCTTTTTCATGGCAGCGGGCTGAGTGAGGGGTGGAAGGGAAGGAGGGGGCTTTGTCAGGGGGCCAGGAGGGGGATTGAGGTCTTTATAGCACAACAAAAAGTTATGCAGCTGCCGGCCAGTATTCAGCTGGCACCTACATAACTGTCTTAAACTGGCTTCTGCTGAATATTGGCCAGGACCTGCATAAGCCCTGGCAGCCAGCATTGCCCAAATTAGCCTCCCGATCTTCAGTGCTGGTGCCTGGACATAGCCTAGCACTGAATATCCGTGGCTAATCTAGCTGGCAACAGTCAGGGTTTAAAAAACACTCTGATAGTTGTCAGCTGAATATCGGCCAATAGAATTTATGCATAGTAAAGAGCAAGTGTAAATAAATACATTTCCAAGAATAATTTTCAAAGTGGAAGTATAGCATACTTTTTCTTTGAAAATTAGCCAATATCCATGCAGGGGAGAGTTTTACATGCTCTTTATGCATGCACTCAGTTAAAAAAATCACCCTATAACTTTATGATGGTTTCTTTTCCATGCTTTAAATATACCAGTATTAGCCAATGACAAATGCCTGTTTTTTTTAAATGCTAAATGTGTTACAAATATGTGCTTTTTTGACACCTGCTATTCAGTATTTGATCTCAAAAGCAAGACCAGAATGAAAGACTCTGTGGGCCCAATATTCAGAAAATGCTGAGCTCCTAATTTTATGCTCCTAAGTTAGCCCGCTAAATTTTAATCCTATTTTCAACCAGTGGCGTAGCTAGGTGGGACCACGGGGGCCTAGGTCCCCCAAATTTGCTCTGGGCCCCTGGTTGGCTGGTGGGGGTCCCCAACCCCCGCCAGCTGAAGACTTCGTCCAGCGCTGATCTGTGGCGGCGCTGCTGCATTGCCTGCCCTACTCTCTCTTCCCCTCACGTTGGGCACACTCCTTTTAGTGATATTGAGCAAGGTCTGGTTACGCCCCTGTTTTCAACCAAACTCAGGAGCATAACTTTTCTGCTGAAAATTCATCTTAATTTAGGAGCTAAAACATTATGCTCATACGTTGAGGCCTGCCATTTGTTTGCCTAGATTTATGGGTGTAATTTGAGTCTAGTACTGAAAATCAGTGCTATGCGCCTAACTTCTTTTCCCCACCATAAATGTAAGAGTCGAGTGAAATTTTGAATAAAAATGTATGCACTCAGCCCTAGTAAATTTTCAAAGAGGCCAGTTTATGAATATAACTCTAAAAGTTAGGAACATAAATCCTTTGACTATCAGGCCTGTATAATAAATACCAATTGTTTAGTTATGTATAATTAGAAAAACTTGATAAGTGCACAATGCATCTTTGTGACTGTGTGTTTGGAAGAGTCAGCTCATTACATGCTACTTCTTCCTTTTCCCAGCTTTGCTCTTCCAGTCATTCCACTTTAATTAAGGTGCTTCTGGGAGTGCCTAAGAATCTCCTTCAGCATACCAGTGCCTTCTTCCAGTTTATATTATGTGAGAAATGTATAAATATTACTACTGTCAGTTACAGATGGCTACTGGAGATTTTAAAAAAACCACATTTGTCTGGCTCAGTCAGATTTGTATCATAGTGCTTCTGTTGTAATTCTAATTTCTAGTGTGACCTTTTAGGTCACAATGCAATTAAAGACATCCTTGCAGACACCTAAAAACAATACCAACAGTCAGAGGAGTCACAGAAAGTCTTACATAATAATAAACAGCCTCTTTTATTATCCAGGCTAGCACTAGCTATGACTCAGGATAGGGATTGCTTTCTGGCTACCATTTTCGGAGACCTCCTTGCCATGAGAATGAATAATCTATGCCTTATTCCTGGCCAGCATCTACTTCAGGGACTTTGTTGCCATGGGTTGCATAGCCCGTTTACTTCAGCTGGCTAGCACTGCGGGAATTCCTTTTTCTCCTTCTCCGTCCTCTCTCTCTCCCTCCCTGCTTCTGCCATATATTTCCCTGCAGCCTTCAGGAAGGTTCTGGGCCACACCCATACTTAATCGCTTTTAAAGCATACACTATGATTGTAGGTGCAGTGTATCTCAGTGGGAGGGAGGGGAAGAATCATAAAGTTGATATTAGTGATTAAAAGATGCTAGTCAGTAGTGGGGGAGGGGAAGACATTCTTAGGGTTGAAAGCAATGGTATGTTCCTAGATTGCATCATATAATTGCACATATGAGATTGGCAAGGCAAAAATGGAATGCAGGCTTTTATCTTCCATGTCCGAGCTATGTATACAAACAACATCCAGAGTTCCAGCTAGAACTTATCTGCAGCTGTTCATATTGTCCCCTTAACTTATCAAACATATAAACGGCAAGTGACCGACTCACCTGCAGATGCGCACTAGAGTCGGAACGCTGAGAGTGTAGAAGTCCAAGCCCCGCCTCCACCAGCAGTACAGCCCAATAGGGAGGAGGGCTTGGACATGGGCGTGGAAAGCGGAGGAGGAGGGAGCCGGGAGGGAAGGAGGGGGCGGAACTGAGGGAAACAGATGTTGGGGGGAGGGCAGGGGAGAGAGCAGGGTTGGTGGATGGGGGGGGGGGGGGGGGGGTAGGCCATAGGAAAACAAAAAACTAGCCCGTTGTTACGGGCTTAAAGGCTAGTCTGAATATAAGGCAACCCAAGTTCCAATGAAATCAATGCTTTCATTTTCTCTCTTCAGTCTTTTGTTCAATTCCTCAGCCTTGGATGATGTTACAATGGTGGATTTCCAAGCATAGTCTTTCCTCTTGTGTTCCTTTTACACCAAGGAAATACTAGTCAGTCCTAATTACAGATACATCAGGCCTATGGTAAATAGTTCATATCGATACTCATTGCTTGCAAGGAAGGTGGCTGGAGCTCTAGATGATATAATATGCACTCTGATTATTCCTTCACCTCCTCCAGGATTCATCACGTAGTTCAGATTGACAATCAAGTGGTAATTCTTTATGTCAACAAACAAGGAGGGACATACAGTGGGGGAAATAAGTATTTGATCCCTTGCTGATTTTGTAAGTTTGCCCACTGACAAAGACATGAGCAGCCCATAATTGAAGGGTAGGTTATTGGTAACAGTGAGAGATAGCACATCACAAATTAAATCCGGAAAATCACATTGTGGAAAGTATATGAATTTATTTGCATTCTGCAGAGGGAAATAAGTATTTAATCCCTCTGGCAAACAAGACCTAATACTTGGTGGCAAAACCCTTGTTGGCAAGCACAGCGGTCAGACGTCTTCTGTAGTTGATGATGAGGTTTGCACACATGTCAGGAGGAATTTTGGTCCACTCCTCTTTGCAGATCATCTCTAAATCATTAAGAGTTCTGGGCTGTCGCTTGGCAACTCGCAGCTTCAGCTCCCTCCATAAGTTTTCAATGGGATTAAGGTCTGGTGACTGGCTAGGCCACTCCATGACCCTAATGTGCTTCTTCCTGAGCCACTCCTTTGTTGCCTTGGCTGTATGTTTTGGGTCATTGTCGTGCTGGAAGACCCAGCCACGACCCATTTTTAAGGCCCTGGCGGAGGGAAGGAGGTTGTCACTCAGAATTGTACGGTACATGGCCCCATCCATTCTCCCATTGATGCGGTGAAGTAGTCCTGTGCCCTTAGCAGAGAAACACCCCCAAAACATAACATTTCCACCTCCATGCTTGACAGTGGGGACGGTGTTCTTTGGGTCATAGGCAGCATTTCTCTTCCTCCAAACACGGCGAGTTGAGTTCATGCCAAAGAGCTCAATTTTTGTCTCATCTGACCACAGCACCTTCTCCCAATCACTCTCGGCATCATCCAGGTGTTCACTGGCAAACTTCAGACGGGCCGTCACATGTGCCTTCCGGAGCAGGGGGACCTTGCGGGCACTGCAGGATTGCAATCCGTTATGTCGTAATGTGTTACCAATGGTTTTCGTGGTGACAGTGGTCCCAGCTGCCTTGAGATCATTGACAAGTTCCCCCCTTGTAGTTGTAGGCTGATTTCTAACCTTCCTCATGATCAAGGATACCCCACGAGGTGAGATTTTGCGTGGAGCCCCAGATCTTTGTCGATTGACAGTCATTTTGTACTTCTTCCATTTTCTTACTATGGCACCAACAGTTGTCTCCTTCTCGCCCAGCGTCTTACTGATGGTTTTGTAGCCCATTCCAGCCTTGTGCAGGTGTATGATCTGTCCCTGACATCCTTAGACAGCTCCTTGCTCTTGGCCATTTTGTAGAGGTTAGAGTCTGACTGATTCACTGAGTCTGTGGACAGGTGTCTTTCATACAGGTGACCATTGCCGACAGCTGTCTGTCATGCAGGTAACGAGTTGATTTGGAGCATCTACCTGGTCTGTAGGGGCCAGATCTCTTACTGGTTGGTGGGGGATCAAATACTTATTTCCCTCTGCAGAATGCAATAAATTCATATACTTTCCACAATGTGATTTTCGATGATATAATATGCACTCTGATTATTCCTTCACCTCCTCCAGGATTCATCACGTAGTTCAGATTGACAATCAAGTGGTAATTCTTTATGTCAACAAACAAGGAGGGACATATCTCTGAATCTCTGCTGAGGGGCACCTAGGATCTGGGACTTTGCTGTAGCCAACTGTATCCAAATTCAAACTAAAACAATTAGCCACCGGCAGAGTTCTTCATCCCCACAAGTAGGCCTTGGACACATTTGGGGCAATGTTTTAAGCTCATGCCTAGAGTGTGCACCATGTATGCACGTCAAAGGTGCCTTTAGTTGGCATTGTTGCACATAAGTGCACTAGGCGCTATTTTAAAATCTAGAACCTAAGTGTAACTCTGAGGTGGGCATAAACGTGGGAGGAGCATGGCCAGACCATGGACTTGACATCAGAAGTAAGGACTTCCAGAGTAGGACAAGTCTTCATTGGTAAATTATTTGCTGGGAAATTGCTTTTAAACTTGGGAAAGGTAGATTTAGAGTGAAATTGGTTATCTCAGTGTCTTTATTTTTAAGTTACTCTATTTAGCAAAGGCAGTTTAAGGAATTTAGGGGATTTTTTTTTTGTTTTGCATTTAAGTCTCTATTACAGTTCATAGGCTAGCAGTTAAGGGACTATTCTACACTTTATCATAGCATCAGTGTACAGCAGAGCTGATAGCCACAGGAAAACCCAGTTTAGAGTTTTAACTTTAGTTTTGAGGCACAGCTTAGTTTCCATATTATAAACCCCTTTTCTCTATAGTTTTAAAACTTTAAAACTTCAACTTTCTGCCACAACATTAACAGATAGCTTCTAGAAGATTTGGACGAGGTCCTGGAGGAAATGTCCATAGTCTGCTACTGAGATAGACATGGGGAAGCCACTGCTTGCTCTGGGATTGGTAGCATGGAATGTTGCTATTATTTGGGTTTCTGCCAGGTACTTGTGACCTGGATTGACCACTGTTGGAAGCAGGATACTGGGCTAGATGGACCTTTGGTCTGACCCAGTATGGCTACTCTACGTATGTTCTTAATGTGCATAACTTATAGAGTACTATCAGTTACATACAACACTTAGCACACTAAGGCGCAACCATTTGCACCTGCCATTGACATGATATGAAGGGTTGTGCACCAATGTGGGTTTGTGCTAGTATTCTATAATGACTTAGGCACACCTAAGTGCTGTTGTAGAACTGTAGCTAAGCACTCCCCATTGCAGTGACTAAATTGAGGCACCAAGTTATAGAATTGCCTCCATTGCTTCTCAACATCATCATCCAAGATTTAGGAGAACCTCAACAAAAATGACAAACTTCTCTATTGCTCCATTCTCTCATCCCCAGGCTCACTTTGCTCTGGATGCCTTGGTGATTCCATGGACCTGTTCCTTCCTGTACACATACCCATCAATTTCAGGATGAGAATCCTCCACAAATTCTGACAGAGGCCAAGCACTATGATTCTTGTAGTACTCTACTGGCCTCTGCAGAACTGGTTTCTGCTTATTAAAAAGCTAGTGGTTTTACATTATTAATTCAACAAGGTGGGGGGAGGGGGGGGAGGATCTTCTTCATCCAAATTTGACAATTTTTAACCCTCACAGGCTGGAAATTGAGCAGTGTCTAGTTTCTGCTCTTGGTTTGCCAGAACCTAGTCAGTACATTCTTATAGCTGCCAGGAAACTATTTACCAGACACACATACCCTTTCAAGAGATTTTGTACCTGGTGTTTCACTAATGGTCACAGTCCTACAATGTGTCCACCTATTACTATATTACATTTACTATTATACTGTAGTTTTCATATCCCCTCTATTGTCTAAAGCGCCAAACAGCCTCTATTACAATGCACCTTAGTGCTCTGTTTGTCTATCATATTCCAATGGATAATCTTCCAGCATCTCACTTAGGGCCAATGAAACCCAGTAAGTGTGGTAAGTGTGGCAGGGGGGCACTAACCTATGTAGGGTACCCCACAAGCCATGCTTGCCAGTAGCTCCCAGTTCCAGCCTTATCCCCCTTCTCAGCTGCTAGTTCGAGCCCCAGCCCCCCCCCCCCCGTCTCCAACTATCCGCCCTCAGCTCCCACAACAGTCCCCTTCTCATTTCTGCTGCCCTGCATGCATTTTTAAAATCTTTGAATATGCAGTGTCTGTGAAGGAAGCAGGCTGCCTAGGGCCTGCCCTCAGTGTGTCCCGCCCTGCTGTGATGTAATTTCCTGTTTCCACGCGGGCGGGACACACTGAGGGAAGGCATGAGACAGCCTGCTTCCTTCATAGATGCTGCCAATTCAAAGATTTTAAAAATGCATGCAGGGCAGCAGAAATGAGTCGGGGGCTGTCGCGGAAGCTGAGGGCAGACAGGTGGGAACTGCGGGCTGTGGCTGGGGCTGGGACCCAAACTAGCAGCTAAAATGGGGGCTAGGGCTAGAACTTGGGGGGGATGAAAAGGAGGGCTCAGATGGGAAAGGGGGCTGGGGCTGAAAAGGGAGGCAGGTGGGAGAATGGGGCTGAAAAGGGGGGCTTTAATGCAGGGCAGGTGGGAGAAAGGGGCTGGAACTGAAACTGGGGGCTATAAAGGAGGGTAGGTAGGATAAGAGGGCTAGAACTGAAACAAAGGGCTGGAGAGGGGGCAGGGGACAATGGGGCTGGGGCTGGAACTGGGGACTGGTGGGATAATGAGGTTGGATGTGGGGCTGAAGAGGGGGCAGGTGGGAGAAAGGGGCTGAAGAGGGGGGCTGGTGAGAAAAAGGAGCAGGGGCTGGAACTAGGGGCTGAAGACGAGGGCTGGTGACAGAAAGGGGCAGGGGCTGGAAGAACTGAATGCGAAACTGGGGGCAGAGCTTGGATCCCTCCCATACAAAAATGCATTCTGCTGCCTCTGGGAGGGGAGGGGAGAGAGAAGGTTCTAGAAGTGTGTGTGTGTGTGGGGATGTTGGTTGGGAGAAGAAAGAGAGAGAAGATGCTGGACGTGTAGGTGGTGCCGACTAATAAGCTGCAGGAGTGCCAGAAACCCTGGTATTGGCCCTGACACTCACAGATGTATCATTTCACACTTCACGAAGGATCTTCTTCATTTCAGTCTCCACTGCAGAAGCCTCCTGTGCCTAGGGACCTTGATCTTGAGCTGACTTTCCTGATGAAACTATTGGAGTCCTCTTCTTTGAAGTTCCTCACTTCAGCTAGAAGACTGAGTGAGCTTCTGAACCTCACACTCAATTCATTATAGCAAGGTTGCTCTCCAGACTCATAAAGGTTTACGTAAGGTGTTGACACCTTTGTACATCAATGAGGAAATAGTGAGTCCGATCTTTTTTCCCAAACCACAAAATCCCATGCAAAAAAAAAAAAACTGCCTTCAAACTCTGGACTTTAAGTGGGCTCTCACATGCTACCCTAAAAGAACAGTCAGAAATCTATACAATTATTCATCTTGTTTTTTCCCCCGAAAGAACTGACTCACCAGACTCGAGCAGATTGGTTAGCATTGTACAAACAATTATGTTATACACAAGCAGATGCTCCTCTCAGCTCCAAATTCAAGTTGTAACAGATTAGAACTATTGCAGTGACTGAAGTCTGCATCAGGAGCTGTTATCTGCAAAGCAGCAACATGGTTTTCACTTTGTACTTTACTTTGCACCACTGCCTGGATCAAGCTGCAGCAATGGACAATGCCTTTGGTTAAGCTCTACTAGCCAATCTGTCCCTCTAAACTAGCAACTCTCAGATTCTGTCAGTGTGGACAGCTCTTGAAAATGGAAAATGCACAAAAAAGAATGAATAGCTCTGAGCTTGGGAGTCACTTGTGTGTCTGGCTCAATCCTGCAATGTTGCTCACCTGTAGCAGATGTTTATTCTAGATAGAAGGATTGATCAGGCACACAATCCCCCCATTCCCTTTGAGAGTTGCCTAATTAATTGTGCTTTGGAGCTAAGTGAGGAGCTGAGGAGACCATTGCATGCATGCAGGGCTGCCATGCTCAGAGCTCTGGACTAAACTCCTGAGCTCTGGGAGAGCAGTTACATTCCTGTGCCATCGGATGGTATTTATTTATTTGGATTTATTTACCGCCTTTTTGAAAGAAGTGTACAGTACGAATAAATCAAACATAAGCAATAGACACAGCAGTAAAAATGTTCAAATAACAATACAAAGTATGGCATAGTAAACTACTTACAATGTCTACACAATATGTAAGAACATTTTAATAGACAGCGTAGGGTATAAGCAAAGATGGAGCATATAGATAGGTAAGAGAGTAAGAGGAGTTAGAAAATAAGGTGACTAATTTAAAGAAAGTTGTACATGAGTTCAGAGAGGTGATTAAATGTTCTCAGCTAGGTAGGAGTGGATAAACATGTCCTGCTGCAGTATGTGCAGCCTGTGTCCCTCCTTCTGTGTGTATGTGAGACTAAGAAGTTAGTTACTTCTTCCATTAAAGGCCTGGTTGAAGAGCCAGGCTTTCACCTACTTCCTGAAGTAGAGATAGTCTTGTGTTAAGCGGAGCCTTTCAGGGAGTGCATTCCAGAATATGGGGGCTACACCGGAGAAGGCTCGCTTGCTGGTATCTCATTGTGTAATGTCTTTTGGAGAGGTTTTGGAGAGGGTGTGGTTAGGGATACCCCTTGGGAGGAACATAGAGGGGCATAATCGAACGTCGCCGGCGATCTATTTTGGCAGCAGCGCTACAGCTGGCCAGAACCGTATTATCGAAAAAGATGGCTGGCCATCTTTTTTTTCGATAATACGGTTTAGCCCGGCCAAATGCCAGAGTTCAGCGGGTTTGAGATGGCCGGTTTTGCTTTTCAGCGATAATGGAAAAAAATGCCGGCAATCTCAAACCCGGCCAAATCCAAGGCATTTGGTCATGGGAAGAGCCAGCATTTGTAATGCACTGGTCCCCCTGACATGCCAGGACACCAACCGGCCACCCTAGGGGGCACTTCTAAAAATTAAAAAAAATATACAAATACCTCCCAGGTGCATAGCTCCCATACCTTGGGTGCTGAGCCCCCCAAATCCCCCCCAAAACCCACTCCCCACGACTCTACACCACTACCATAGTCCTTATGGGTGAAGGGGGGCACCTACATGTGGGTACAGTGGGTTTTAGGGTTTTTTTTTGTTACATTTGTACCCCGCGCTTTCCCACTCATGGCAGGCTCAATGCGGCTTACATATTGTATACAGGTACTTATTTGTACCTGGGGCAATGGAGGGTTAAGTGACTTGCCTGTGCCTGAAGTGGGAATCAAACTCAGTTCCTCAGTTCCCCAGGACCAAAGTCCACCACCCTAACCACTAGGCCACTCCTCCACTTACCACCACAAGTGTAACAAGTAGGGGGGGATGGGCCTGGGTCCACCTGCCTGAAGTCCACTGCAACCAACATAAACTGTTCCAGGGACCTGCATTTGAGGCTGGCATACAGGCTGGCAAAAAAGGTTTTTATTTTTATTGTTTTAGTGTGGGAGGGGGTTGGTGACCACTGGGGGAGTACAGGGAGGTCATCCCCCATTCCCTCTGGTGGTTATCTGGTCAGTTCAGGCACCTTTTTGAGGCTTGGTTGTGAAAATAAAAGGACCAAGTAAAAGCGGCGAAATACTGATTAACGCCGCTTTTTTTCCCATTATCCACAAAAGCCAGCCATCTGGTAGCCACGCCCATGCCTGCCCATGTCCCACCTTCGCTTCTCCGCCGATACGCCCCCTTGAACTTTTGCTGGCTTGGCGACGGGAAAGCGATGATGGTGTCATAAAAGCAGCTTTTGATTATACCGATTTCGCCGCTTTTGTGAGATCGCCGGCCATCTCCCGATTTATGTCGGAAGATTGCCAGCGATCACTTTCGAAAATAAGCCTGTTAGTGTCCTTGGAGGAATGTAGAGGGTCATCTTGTTCTTCAAGTACTTGGGGCCATTTCCTTTGAGGGCCTTGAAGATCAGACAGAGTTTTAAATTTAGCTCTTTATTGTACCGGTAGCCAATGACGTTTTTGCAAAAATGGTGTGATGTGGTCACGTTGCTTGTAACCTTCTATTAGTCTTGCTGCAGCATTCTGAATCAATTGGAGTTGGTGCAGACCCTTTGTAGTCAGACCATTGTGGAGTGCATTACAGTAATCCAGCCTTGATGTTATCATGGCATGTGCAACTGGGATAAGATTTCCCTTCTCGATGCTAGGAGAGAGGCAGAGTAGTTGTCACAAATAGTAGAAGCAGCTCTTGAAGGCTGCTTGGATTTTGGGAATCAGAGTAAGTGTTGAATCTAACTGTATTCCAAGGTGACTTGTGATTTCAGGGGGAGTTCATACTTCCCAAAAGACATTTTGATGTCAGGTACGTGTCTACTTGTGTTAGGGACCCAGAGAAGCTAGGTTTTACTTGGGTTCAGGCAAAGTTTGTTGTGCTTAACCCATTTTTGAATTGATGCTAGACAAGTAATCACTTTATTCAGGGCTGTAGGTAAAGTTCAATGGGTATGAGTAGTTGCTCATCATCCACGTAGATTTAGAACTGAGTGTTTATTGACCAAATCAGCTCGGCTAGTGGCTTGAGCTAGTAATTGAACAGAATGGGTGACAGTATCAATCCCTGTGGTATCCCACAGGTCAGTGCCCATGGTGGCGATGAGGTGCTGCCAAACATTATAGATTGTTGCCTGTCTGATAGATAGGATCTGAATCACGCAAGTACTGTTCCATTGATACCTGTTTCTGCCAGTCATGCTAGCATGATATCATGATCCACAGTGTCAAAAGCTGCTGAGAAATCTAGCACTACTAACACCAAGGCAAATCCCCTGTCTCGGTTTCTGTGAAGATCATCTAGTAGGGATATAAGAACCGTTTCTATTCCATGACCGGGTCTGAATCCAGATTGACATGGATCTAGCCAGTTTCTCTCTTCTAGCCAGTCACTGAGTCTCCAATGATCTGTTCCTGGCCAGATCCAAAGGTCTCTATTCTATCCTCATCCTTCTTGATCTATCTGCTGCTTTTGACACTGTTGATCACAGCCTACTCCTTGATACGCTGTCCTCACTTGGATTTCAGGGCTCTGTTCATTCCTGGTTTTCTTCTTATCTCTCCCAGCGTACCTTTAGTGTATACTCTAGTGGATCCTCCTCTATCTCTATCCCACTGTCAGTTGGTGTACCTCAGGGATCCGTCCTGGGACCTCTTCTTTTCTCCATCTATACTTCTTCCCTTGTACTCTGATCTCATCCCATGGTTTTCAGTATCATCTTTATGCTGATGACTCCCAGATCTACCTCTCCACACCAGAAATCTCAGCCGAAATCCAGGCCAAAGTATCAGCCTGCCTGTCTGACATTGCTGCCTGGATGTCTCAGCGCCATCTGAAACTAAACATGACCAAGACTGAGCTTCTCATCTTTCCCCCTAAACCAACCTCTCCTCCTCCCCCATTCCCTATTTCTATGGATAACAATCTCATCCTTCCTGTCTCATCAGCTCGTAACCTTGGGGTCATCTTTGACTCCTCCCTGTCCTTCTCTGCACATATTCAGCAGACTGCTAAAACCTGTTGTTTCTTTCTCTATACTATCAGCAAAATTCGCCCTTTCCTTTCTGAGCACACTACCAGAACCCTCATCCACATTCTCATCACCTCTCGCTTAGACTATTGCAACTTGATTCTCACAGGTCTCCCACTTAGTCATCTCTCTCCTCTTCAATCTGTTCAAAATTCTGCTGCACGACTAATATTCCAGCCAGTGTCGTTATGCTCATATTAGCCCTCTCCTCAAGTCACTTCACTGGCTTCCTATCCGTTTCCGCATACAGTTCAAGCTCCTCTTATTGACCTATAAGTGCATTCACTCTGCAGCTCCTCAGTATCTCTCCACTCTCATCTCTCCCTACATTCCTCCCCGGGAACTCTGTTCACTGGGTAAATCTCTCTTATTTGCACCCTTCTCCTCCACCGCTAACTCCAGACTCCGTTCCTTTTATTTTGCTGCACTATATGCCTGGAATAGACTTCCTGAGCCAGTACGTCAAACTCCATCTCTGGCCTTCTTCAAATCTAAACTAAAAGCCCACCTTTTTGATGCAGCTTTTAACTCCTAACCCTTATTCACTTGTTCAGAACCCTTATTTTATCATCCTCACTTTAGTATTCCCTTATCTCTTGTTTGTCCTGTTTGTCTGTCCTAATTAGATTGTAAGCTCTGTCGAGCAGGGACTGTCTCTTCATGTTCAACTGTACAGCGCTGCTTATGTCTAGTAGCGCTTTAGAAATGATAAGTAGTAGTAGTAGTACTATGAGGCCCATATTTGCCTGCCACACTATCTTTGATGGGCAGGGGTCAAGGAAGCAGGTAGTTGGTCAAAGGTCTTATATATACCCACTTACGTGCTTGATCTATCTTTCAGGTGAGCAGCATTGCTTTACTCATGTAAGTAGCAGATTTACATATGTAAATCAGCATGAATGCATATGTTAACTTCTATAATGTTAGACTGAGAGGGAAGGTGAAAAGGGGGAAAGAGGGAAACAACTGAAAATGAGAAGTGGAAATGTCTTGCTGGTGATATTCAATGTTTACACATTGGCTTGTCTTGTTTTGATGTCTCTGTCACTACCAAGTAGATTTAATAAAGATTTTTGAAATTCAAAAAGCAATTTAAATCCCACAGACCCCTGTGGCACACCATATAATATAGGGCACCAACCTGACATGATTCCTGATTTAGAAATTGCCCTGACAACCAGTGGCGTAGCCAGACCTGAATTTTTGGGTGGGCCCAGAACTAATATGGGTGGGCACTAGCACTATGTATATAGGTATGAGTAGTGTTTCTTGGGATACTACAAAATAATGCCTTACAATGCACTTGATGATGGATTGCTCTGCCCAGTAACTGCTCTGCATCAACATAAACCACATATATACATACTTAAAAGGGAAAAATGATAAATATAATTACATTATTCCATATCTTAAACTTGACATGATGTAAGTCTACTATAATGGCAAACATCTCAACACATGTGACAGGATCTTACAGTATAATTACAGCAATGGCTTTATAACAAATGTAAATGACTGATTAAGCAAAATAGGTAAATAACTACATTTTTCAAAAATGTTAATCTTTGTCTGTTCTTCAACATGTCAAAAACTGCATGAAGCAAAGCCGCAGAATTCTCACTGATGAAATAAGATTTCTCACTAATTAAATAAGAAAAATCCTACTGTCATCAAGATATTTTTCCACCTACTGTGGAATCTGTAGAATTCAGAACACAGCTAGAATGTTTCCTCTTACAGCTTTTCATAGGAAAAATGTATTCAAATTCTGGTAGCACCTCAATAACACAAAATCCCTTCACCGCTAGGTACTTTGTGAAGTAACACTAAATCCTGCAAAGAATTTTCTTAGAGCCTGTATCGCAAACCTTAGCACCAATTCTGAACATGAATACCAATAACAGTACCTTTAAAACTGCATCAGTGAATATACACAACAGCAATGCACATCCCATTGGAAAAGCCAAACAAGTCAGACTCATAGATCCCCACACAAACCACATGCCAGCAGAATCTCTCACCTGTTCGGTCACATGAAGAACAAAAAACAACACTCATCAATTATAGAATAAAAGACCAAAAATTAGAAATTGTCCTATAGCTCGGCATCAGCCCTTCCCAACCCCCCATCCCCCATCCATCTCCATAGCCCAGTATCAGCCCTTCTTCACTTTCCATCCCTGTAACCTTCCCTTCCCCACCATCCATCCTGTAGCTAGGCATCAACACTGTCCTACTCCCTACCCATCTCCCCCCCCCCCCCAGTTTTGGCATCTCTGCCCTTCTCAGTATTCCTCCCCACCCACTATGAAGCACATCAACATCCCACCTACGTTAAATATTTTTGAAACATTATTTTAACCTGAGTACTACAGAGACCATCCCCACCCGAAAACCCACCAACATGAACAAATATACAACTTTCTTTTTTAATTTTAAACTGGGGACTGAGCCCACCCCCATCCAGAAACCCAACATTAAAATTTATTGTTAGTGGGTTTCTGGGTGAGGGTGGGCTTTTCACTGCTTAGGGAAAAAAAAGGTGTATGTAATGATTAAATATACCTTTTTTCCCTAGGCAGTGAAGAACAGAACCCACCCCCACATAGAAGCCCAGCACCAGCATTATACTGTAGATATAAAACTTTTGTTGTTGTTTACCTGGGCAGGGCCAGATTCAAAGAGCAATGCACGTGTGCTCCCTTTGCTGCCTCTGGGACCACAGTGGAGTGTACTGCCTGCAGAAGATTGCAGGACTCAATCAAACGCATATTGAGCAAGGGGCAAGATGAAGCAAGGCCCCAATAGCTTCTCCAGCTATTGCTGGCAGCCTGTGGCACACCGAGGGATCCATTCAGCTGAGCTGCAGCACTGGCGGCAGATTTTTCTGTGCGGCGTCGGCCTCTGAGAACCGCGGCAGCGGCACTGGCGGCAGATTTTTTTGTGCGGCGCCAGCGTCCGTGCATGCTGCAGCCTGCGGGGTCCTGGGGGGGGCAAGGCAAGGCAAAGCAGGCAGGCACTATGACGAACGGAGATCAGAGCAGCAGAGCACAGCACGTTGTGCAGTGCACTCACAGTTCACCGATTGGAGGACAAGCAAATGAGGCGGGCCTGAACCGAGACTGGGTGGGCCTGGGCCCACCCAGGCCCACCCGTAGCTATGCCCCTGCTGACAACTATGAAGTACCCCATTTCATCATGGTGTGCTTATACCCATTTGTCCAATCTCTTCAACAATATAGATTAGAACTACAGAGTCAAATGCAGTGGACACATCAAGAAACCACATTAAGAATGCATGTTTCATGCTTTTTGAACTTCTCAATGTTTAATAAAGAGTTAAGAAGTAAGACTATGTCCAGGATGAAAACCATGCTATGAACTTACATAATAATCCTAAACAGAATAGCAGCAAGGAGGTTAGATTAAGAACAGGAGATGGTACCAGGCTATCTAGCCCATTATATGGGTTGAAGTTAGTAGGCGGAACTTGCTGGCAGTAGGCGGAGTTAATAGTTCACCTAAAACAATAGCAAACGCTATTGGAAGCAATAGTAAAAGATTATTAGCAATAATAATAATAGCAGAATACAGCTGCCAGACTCATATTTGGAAAAACTAAATATGAAAGTGCAAAACCCCTAAGAGAGAAACTGCACTGGCTCCCACTTAAGGAACCCATTGCTTTCAAGATCTGCACGATTGTACACAAAATCATTCACGCAGATGCCCCAATCTACATGCTAAACCTCGTAGACCTACCTCCCAGAAACGCCACAAGATCATCCCACAAATTTCTCAACCTGCACTACCCCAGCTGCAAAGGACTTAAATACAAGCTAATGCATGCCACTACCGTCTCTTACATGAGCACGCAGTTATGGAATGCATTACCTACAGACCTGAGAGCAATCAACGAAACAACTATCTTTCGAAGATCTCTGAAGACATTCCTCTTCAACAAGGCCTACAATGAGAACCTACAGCCTCACTGAGTCACCTCGCCAACCCACTCAAGTATTAACAACCAAACCCTATATCTACCCTAACCAATCTCTTCCTTTTTCTTTTCCCGTCTTTAATAACTACACATTATTAACTGTATCTGATATCCTGAAATGACAATATTAACAAATCTATGTAAGCCACATTGAGCCTGCAAATAGGTGGGGGAATGTGGGATACAAATGCAATAAATAAATAAATAATAAATAATAGACTGCCTATGCGTGGTCCATCTGTAAAAAGTCAAAAGCTGTTCCACTTGGATAGCCAGTGTCTTAAAAGGTGGAGGGCAAAAGATTTTTTTTAAATTACTTATTTGACAGCTTTATAATTTATTTGAAAGATTCCCATATGTAGAAATAAATATCATACTTAGTGAAAAACTGAATTTCACTAAAACAGCTTCAAAAATGATTGTAGTCGGTGGAAACAGCACTAATAAAGGCTGTATTTTGTGCTCATTTTTCTACACTGTTCTATACAATACAGTAATACATAGCCAAATTTCAGTGAGGATATCCTGTTTACTGATGGGTTCATCTAAACTGTTGTAATCTGCCTTGGGAAGCCTGGTGTTATAAAGATTGGAAGTAAAATTAAACTCTCCTTTTACTGGGGCGCATGGAATCACATGTTCACCTCATCTCTTTTGTACAAATGGATTATTCTGTTTTGTGCATGTTTCAGGGACAAGTGTTTTCCATAAGTCAAAATAATAAAAATAAATATTTTTTTTACATGCAGATCTCTTATTTGTTTAAACATAAACATAAAGCCCCTAATGCAGTCCATTGGTTTTCTTATATTTTTTCCTTGTGATAAATTATACTGTACCAAAACTGGAAATACAATGAGACAGGATAATAGAATTCAGTAACATCCAAAGCTTATTAATAAACATTATAATTGTGTTCACATTTGGGTAATAACTGAGAAATTGCTGTTGAAAAATGACTTGAAGAAGAAATAAATATATATCATAGAACTGAAAAATGTCGGCACATTTAGACTTATTCTGGACTTCTGCTTTGCCCTCGTTATTGAATATCTCTCTTTTAAATAGTAGTAATAAACAATATTAAGTACATTTTTTATAATATACCACTGCATTCCACAAAACAAAAGGAGCAAGTTCCCACAAACCATCTTTCTCTTTTGATCTAGGCACAGGAAAAAAAGAAAGATTTTAAATGCTCCCAGGTTTCAACCTAATCCATGTTTAATGTGGGATATAAATGCCATAAATAAGTAAATAAATTAATAGATAGAAACTGTGAGGGCTTCTTTTACAAAGCTGTGCTAGCGATTCCCGTGTGGCAAATGAGAGGTATCCCATAAGAATTGAATGGGCTTCCTCTCATTTGCCGCACCAAGAATCAGTAGTGCGGGTTTGTAAAAGAGGCCCTGAATGTTGAGCACCTGATTATCATAACATGATGTCTGTTTTAGTGACCCTATACCAGGAGAATAAACTCTCTGCATGAATTTAACACATGCTAGGGTGTCCCTATAACCAGCCCCTCCAAATGATAAGATTTATAACAAATTACTACTCTACCTTTGAAAAGTTATTCCATTATTATAGTTCCTCTGTGTACATCTGAATGCTGCACAAGCTGACATGTTTGAAAATATAAGTGAGATTAAATAAAAATGCTACCAACAATAAAGAACAACAACGTGGATGCAGCAGCTGATAGATTTGTTTGCTTTATTTTGATTGTACATAGAATGACGGCTGCGCGGGGAAGGAGAATCACAGACTAACCTAAGTAGCTTCAACTTTTTGATGTCATGCCACCTTCTGTTCTCAAACCTCCTTGTGCTGCAGCATACAGAGATTTCAAAGAAGCATGTTCTGGGCGTGGCTTGAGCAATCCTTCACAGTATATGCCTGCTGCCTACCATTCCAGTTTTAAGCCTCTAGTCTAGGGTTACCATATGGCTCCAGAAAAAGGAGGACGGATTGAGCCAGCCGGGTTTTACTTCCATTGCTTTCAATGGAAGTAATTGAGCCAGCCGGGTTTTACTTCCATTGCTTTCAATGGAAAGCAATGGAAGTAAAACCCGGCTGGCTCAATCCGTCCTCCTTTTTCTGGAGCCATATGGTAACCCTACTCTAGTCCAGCTTTCCCGCTCTATCTATTGCTTAACACCTCAGTCACTACATATACACCCGTAACACCTCAGTTACTACTTATGGCCCCTTTACACATTCTCTTCCTTGCCCTGTCCCTTCCTAATCTTTTTCCCCTCCCCCTACCGCTGTCTACCACTGGAACTCACTCCCCACCCATGTCCTCTCACTACTGCAATACCCTACTCACCCCTGTCCCTCACCACCTCACCATCTCTCCTGTTCCCCTCCTCCTTCCTAGCTCTCAACCTTCAACACTTCCTTCCTGCCATTAACCCATCCCCATTCCTCCTAAGCGCATCCCGTCTTCGTCGCCTTCGTCGCCCTACCTCCCCCACCCTCCTCCGCACTCTCTTGCTCCTCCTCCTGCTATCCGCAGGAGACATCAATCCCAATCCAGGTCCCCCACACCTGTCCTTGTCCTATCCATTCAAACGTTTCCGGGATGTCTCCAATCTCATATCTATTCCCCTCCTCCCCCCTCTTCCCTCCCCTTCTCATGTGCACTGTGGAATGCCCACTCGGTCTGCAACAAACTTCTCTTCACCCATGATCTCTTCATCTCTCATTCCCTTCACCTGCTTGCCCTAACTGAAACCTGGCTCTCCCCTGATGACTCTGCCTCAGTTGTGGCTCTATGCCATGGAGGCTATCTCTTCTCCCACACTCCCCGCCTAGTTGGCCGCGGAGGAGGCGTCGGGTTACTAGTCTTGCCCTCCTGTAGTTTCCAACCCCTCCTCCTACCACAGTCTCACTGCTTCTCATCCTTTGAAGTCCACTCCATCCGTCTATTCTACCCGTTGCCACTCAGAGTGGCAGTCATTTACCACCCCACTGATAAATCCCTCTCTTCCTTCCTCACCGACTTCGATGCCTGGCTTTCTGTTTTTCTTGAACCCTCATCTCCATCCCTCATTCTCGGAGACTTTAACATACACGTTGATGACCCGTCCAACTCTCACGCTTCTCAGTTCCTCACTCTAACATCCTCCTTCAACCTCCAGCTGTGTTCCACCACCCCTACTCACCGTGATGGCCATTGCCTTGACCTTGTCCTCTCCTCTTCCGGCTCACCCTCCAATTTCCACGCCTCAGCATTCCTCTCTCTGATCATCACCTGATCACCTTCACACTTCTTCACCCTCCCCCTCAGCGCCGCCCAACATTAACCACTACTTCCAGGAATCTCCAGGCTATTGACCCTCCCACCTTAACATCTAGTATTTCTAATCTCCTCCCCTCAATCATGTCCTCCGAGTCTGTCGACGAGGCTGTCTCCGCTTACAATGCCACTCTCTCCTCTGCTCTGGACACCCTTGCACCATCCACCTCCCGTCCCACAAGGCGTACTAATCCCCAGCCCTGGCTGACCCCTTGCATCCATTACCTTTGCTCCTGCGCCCGATCTGCTGAACGCCTCTGGAGGAAATCTCGCACCCATTCAGATTTCCTTCACTACAAATTCATGCTATCCTCCTTCCAGTCCTCACTATTCGTTGCCAAACAGGACTATTACACCCAATTGACTAATTCTCTCAGCTCTAACCCTCGTCGTCTCTTCGCCACCCTTAACTCCCTCCTCAAAGTGCCCTCCGCTCCCACCCCCCCCCTCGCTCTCTCCTCAATCACTGGCTGACTACTTCCGCGACAAGGTGCAAAAGATCAACCTTGAGATCACTACCAAGCCACCTCCTCCTCTTCACCCTTCAACCCTCTCCCTCAACCAACCAACCCAGACCTCCTTCTCCTCCTTTCCTGATATCTCCGAGGAGGAAACCGCTCGCCTTCTTTCCTCCTCAAAATGCACCACTTGTTCCTCTGATCCCTTCCCCACCAACTTACTTAACACCATCTCTCCTACTATCACCCCCTCCATCTGTCATATCCTCAACCTCTCTCTCTCCACTGCAACTGTCCCCGACACCTTCAAGCATGCCGTAGTCACGCCACTCCTCAAAAAACCATCACTAGACCCTACCTGTCCCTCCAACTACCGCCCCATCTCCCTCCTACCCTTCCTCTCCAAGATACTTGAGTGCGCAGTCCACAGCTGCTGCCTTGATTTTCTCTCCTCTCATGCCATCCTCGATCCGCTTCAATCCGGTTTTCGCCCTCTTCACTCGACAGAAACAGCACTCTCTAAAGTCTGTAATGACCTGTTCCTTGCCAAATCCAGAGGCCACTACTCCATCCTCATCCTCCTCGATCTATCCGCCGCTTTTGACACTGTCAATCATGACTTACTTCTTGCCACACTGTCCTCATTTGGGTTCCAGGGCTCTGTCCTCTCCTGGTTCTCCTCCTATCTCTCCCACCGCTCCTTCAAAGTTCACTCTCATGGATCTTCCTCCACCCCCATCCCCTTATCTGTTGGTGTTCCCCTGGGATCTGTCCTTGGACCCCATCTCTTCTCATTCTACACCTCTTCCCTGGGCTCCCTGATCTCATCTCATGGTTTCCAGTATCATCTCTATGCTGATGACACCCAACTGTATCTCTCCACACCAGACATCACCGCGGAGACCCAGGCAAAGGTATCGGCCTGCTTATCTGACATTGCTGCCTGGATGTCCAACCGCCACCTGAAACTGAACATGTCCAAGACAGACGATAAGCTCGGTCTTGGACATGTTCAGTCCAAAACCCACTTCTCCTCTTCCTCCACTTTCTATCTCAGTTGATAACACCCTCATCCTCCCCGTCTCATCTGCCCGCAACCTCGGAGTCATCTTTGACTCCTCTCTCTCCTTCTCTGCGCATATCCAGCAGATAGCCAAGACCTGTCGCTTCTTCCTCTTTAACATCAGCAAAATTTGCCCTTTCCTCTCTGAACACACCACCCGAACTCTCATCCACGCTCTCATTACCTCTCGCCTGGACTACTGCAACTTACTCTTCACCGGCCTCCCACTTAGCCATCTATCCCCCTTCAATCTGTTCAGAACTCTGCTGCACGTCTCATATTCCGCCAGAACCGATATACTCATATCACCCCTCTCCTCAAGTCACTTCACTGGCTTCCGATCAGATACCACATTCAATTCAAGCTTCTCCTTCTTACCTACAAATGCACTCAGTCTGCTGCCCCTCACTATCTTTCTACCCTCATCTCCATTTACGTTCCCGCCCGTAACCTCCGTTCACAGGATAAATCCCTCCTCTCAGTACCCTTCTCCACCACCGCCAACTCCAGGCTCCGCTCATTCTGCCTCGCCTCACCCTATGCTTGGAACAACCTTCCTGAGCCCTTATGCCAAGCCCCCTCCCTGCCCGTCTTCAAGTCTTTGCTTAAAGCCCACCTCTTCAATGCTGCGTTCGGCACCTAACCCTTACCGTTCAGTGAATCTAGACTGCCCCAATTTGACTGCCCCTATTGGACCGACCGTTCACTTGTCTATTAGATTGTAAGCTCTTTGAGCAGGGACTGTCTCTCTTTGTTAAATTGTACAGCGCTGCGTAACCCTAGTAGCGCTCTAGAAATGTTAAGTAGTAGTAGTAGTAGAGTAGCCTAATAGAGCAGTGGGCTGATAACCACAGGAACCTAGTTCAAATCCCACCATGGCTTCTTGTGATCTTGGGTAAGTCCTGAAACAATGGAACTTTAAATCACTTGAAGTTCCATTATCTCAGGTAGAAGCTTAGATGAGTCCTACTTGGACAGAAAATATCTACTATACCTGAATGTACACTGCTTTAATAGCTTTTGGGTTTGCAGGCAGTTTATAAAAAAATAAACAACCGTGTACTTCATACGTTAAAATAGTAATACATATATAGCTAGAAAAATTTCCCATAAGTATTTACACCTGTTTGAGTCACACATAATAGAAACATAGAAACACAGAAACATGACAGCAGATAAAGGCCAAATGGCCCATCCAGTCTGCCCATCCTCTGAAACCCCTAATTCTTCCTTTTCCTAAGTGATCCCTTGTGCTTATCCCATGCCTTCTTAAATTCAGACACAGTCCTCGACTCCACAACCTCTATCGGGAGGCCATTCCACACTTCCACCACCCTTTCTGTGAAATAATACTTTCCTGCATTGTATGCCCCCTTGTTCCAGAGTTTTCCTTCAGTTGAAAAAGGCTAACTTCCTGTACATTAATGCCCTTGAGATATTTAAACGTCTATCTTATCTCCTCTCTCCCTCCTCTCTTCCAGCATTTTTCATGTTGAGGTTCATAAGCCTGTCCCTATATTTTTTGTGTTCAAGACCGCTTACTAATTTTGTAGCCACCCTCTGGACTGATTCCATCCTGCTTATATCTTTTCGTAGGTGCGGTTGAAAAGATATAAACATAACTGTTGGCTAACTTGTTTGGATTTGTGCTTTGGAGATTAGCTGAATTTTAGCACTTGGGGGGATTCTATATATGGTGCCTAAAAATCTACACGGAAAACATTTCCACCTAAGCATATTCTATAAGCAGTGCTAGATTTAAGCATGGTATACAGAATATATTTAGTTGGCATTCTAGCACCTAAAACTAGGTGTATGCATTTACACCAACAAAAACATGGCATAAATCCCGGCACACTGGGCCATATTCTATACCCGTAAATTTTGGAATTCCCACGAAATGCTCATTTTCCCGGCCATAGCTATGCCCCTGCTTGCCTGCATGCATTAAAATTTAGGTGCTCTGTATTACAGAATATGCTTAGTGATTTGTGTGTATAAATTCTAATTATTGTCAATTAGTGCTCATTATTACTTAAGTGCTATTAGCAACACTTATTGGCTTGTTAACTTTTACATGCTGTTATACAATCCACTTGGCTAGACCGGTCATTGGTTATGTCATGCAACATTGCCAATCAGCGTTGTTAACAGCACTTAACAAACAATAATGAGCACTTACATAGTAACATAGTAAATGACGGCAGATAAAGATGTCCACGGTCCATCTAGTCTGCCCAATAAGATAAACTCATTTTACATGGTATGTGATACTTTATATGTATACCCGAGTTTGATTTGTCCTTGCCTTTCTCAGGGCACAGACTGTAAAAGTCTGCCCAGCCCTGTTCTTGAACTTTTCATATCTATTCATTTACGATCAGGACGTAGACCGTAGAAGTCTGCCCAGCACCGGTTTTGCTTCCCAATCACCACCCAATCTCAGCTAAGATTCTGTAGATCAATTCCTTCTAATCAGGATTCCTTTGTGTTTCTCCTGTGCATGTTTGAATTCCATGACAATAATTAGAATTTATGCGCAAATTGCTAAGCATTTTCTATAATGCAAAGTGCCTAAATTTTAATGTGTGCAGGCAAAAAGGGGTGTGGTTGTAGGTGTGGAAATAAGTTTTATGGGCACGCAAAACTTTATGCGCGTAGTTATGAAATATGGGCCAGTGCATCTAAATAAACTAATGTTGCTGTCTCTCTTATATGTTTCAACATAACCAATACTCTAGCCTAGCTTCATGACAAACACACAATTTTTCCTAATATGTTAAATGTTATAATGAATTATTTGACTGTGTTATATTTTTTTTGATGATTTTTCTTGAATGTAAGCCACATTGAACCTGAGCTTGTTTGGAATAATTTGGGATACAAATGTCATAATAATAATAATAATAATAATTATTATTATTATTAATCAATGTGCTTGGATTTACGTCATGTTTTCACTGTCATTTTTAAGCATTAGGATGCCAACTAAGTGTATTCCATATACCATGCCTAAATCTAGGCACCACTTATAGAATATGCTTAGGTGGAAATGTTTTCCGCGTGGATTTTTTAGGTGGCATATATAGAATCCCCCCTTAGCACCAATATTCATCGGCTGACCTGCTAAGATAAGCGGCCACATAGACCCCCATAAACAGCAGGTCTACCTTTGACTGCTATAACTCAGCCGATCAGCCGATGAATATTGGCTTAACTGGCTATGTTCAGACTACCCAAAAAACACCCAGAAATTCAATGCCGGTCGCCAGGTTCACTGCCTTCAGTCTGAATATTGGCCCCCCTGTGTACAAAGAGGTTTCTGTCTTTTTTTTGTGTCTAAAGGAAAAATGTTTAATACATCTGACAAATTGCAGAAAACTAGTTCACATATAATATGAGGATTGCATACCATTTGTGTTATGAGCTATACAAAAAGCATTATAAATACTGAGGGGCCCTTTTACAATGGCGCATAAGTGCCTTTGCGCTTGCAGCGCACGTCAAATTGGCATTACCAACCGGCTAGCGTGTGTGCCAGTGGCGGTAATTCTGAGTTTGGTGCTTGCCGAAAACCACAGGTAGAAAATAGTTTTCTATTTTGTACCGCGGGGCGTTCCCAGCAGTAATCGGCAGTTGGTGCATGCTGGACGGTTACTGCACAGGTAATGCATGAGCCCTTACCACTAAGTCAATGGGTGGCATTAAGGATTCAGGCCATAAATAGACACACACACTGGTTTAAATTTTGCAGTAAGTCAATTTCCCAGCCCAACCCCCCCCCCCCCCCACTTTCTTCTGGATGCGGTGGAGAAATGGTCCAGTGCGTGTCCAAAACACGCGCCCACAGTACCGCAGGCCACTTTGTAAAAGGGCTCCTGAATAAACTAATGTTTATAATTATACGCTTGGCCCTATTCTTTTGTTTCTTTGCTACCTTATGCTTTATAATATGAGTTGTATTTTTAAATTAAAAAAGGAACATAGGATCCGTATACTAAAAGTCACATAAGAAATTCTGAGGTTGCGTACCATAAAAAAATTTAGGGAGAGATTTCAAACTACCCTAATTTGGATAATATCTGTGGGTACTTTACCCATGGACCCCACACCTATTTTCAAAATGTAAGTACCTGTGGGTCCTGGAACACAGTCTACGTGTGTTATTTCTGATTTGTCATTCAAAGCTGTTGTACTGACACCAATTCTGATGTGGAGAACATGAGAAAGAGAACTCACAAAATGATAGGGATGCCTCAGTAGTATTTTACTTTTTTTTATCAAATCATTCTCACATATGAAAACATCAGGCACGGGGGGGGGGGGGGGTAATTCAGATTCACCGTTCTATACAGCATTCACAGATGACTAAAACTTAAGAGGGAGATTTAAGCTCAGCCTTTTGAGTTAGTCTTTTCCATTCATTGAATGTAAGCAACAGTATTCCCCTGGGAAGCCCTTTCCTGATTCAATCAGAAATAAGCTTTCACCTTTCACTCTTAATTCTTTGGCTAACGCTCCGACCAACATGTTTTGACTGAAGCCTCATTGATTGCTCTGCAGCTTTGTAGCTGTTGTCATGAAGGACCAAGATAGAAGCTGAAGCAGAATGGAGAAATTAAGCACGTTTTGTACAGATGGGGTGGGGTTAGGAGAAGAGGAAAAGGAAGTGATGTTGCTAAAAAAAGACTTCAACATCTGGCACAAAGAAGTCAAGAGGAGTTGTTGATCAGCACTTACACTTATGATACATGGTTAACTAAAGATAGCTTGCAGTTTTGTTCATTTGGCTGAAACCAGTTCACATTCTTTTCAGCCTTTCAAGGCAAAGTGACTTTTAAACTAATCATAGTAAATAATCATGGACATGTCCTCAAAGGATATTCAGTTAAGAAGCACAGAATAGTTTCATGAAAACAGATTTTTTTTGACTGACAAAAAGTGAGCGTATGCCTTACCCATTACTGGTTCATTGAGTAAATAAGCAGAATAACTGAAGACAAGAGCGCAGCTGTATCAAAGTTTTTACCACTACTACTTATCATTTCTGTAGCGCCACTAGATGTATGCAGCGCTGTACATAAAATATGTATGAGACAGTCCCTGCTTGACAGAGATTGCAATAAATAAAATAAAAAATAAATAAAAAGCTCTACTTTTTCAATAGCATCATTTTCAGAGGAAATCATGGGTATTCTATTGGAAACAGTTTTTATCCCCCCACTGGAGAACATCTTTGATAATCCCCATTCTCACTGCTACCTTAGACCTATTTTGGAAGTTCTTTTTGTGACTTCCATTGATAGAACTTCCCACCTGTCAACAATGGGATTTGGTGACCTACTGAGCATTAGGTGCTTTTCCCTCTCTCTCTCTCTCTCTCTCCCAAATGAATTTTAGCATAAAATAGGGGCTTAGCCAGCCCTCCAATTTTGGGGCTGGCCAGGGGTAGACTAAGAGGGCAACACATTCTTCTCTCTCTCCCCTCCCCACCCATGCATGCAGTAACCACACCTTTGCTGACAGGGATACTGAGACCCGCCAGCCAAATAAATACAGTGCCCAGGCTGCTCCTCTCCTCCTCATGCTGCTTCCTTCCTGCAGATATTGGCAGTGTGCCTTCAGCCACAGACGCTGGGACTCTTCATACATGCTCAGAACATGCACAAGAAGTACTGGCATCAGTGACTGAATGCACACCACTGATGTCTGCAGGAAGGAAATAGAGGCACTGTATTTATTTGGCTGGCAGGGCTTTGGCATCCCTGCCAGCAAAAGGTAAAGGGGTACTGCAGGTTTGGAGGGGGCCCGAGCCCAAAGTACCACTGGCATAAACATAAGGAAATTCTGCAATTAGGATGTACATTGCTGACCACGTTTGAGGTAAAAAGCCATTTTACTGTCACAGAAAGTCAAAATAAAAAGAAAGGCCAGGCAGGCCAGAATAAAGAAAATATATAGTTAAGTATATATTGCACAGATTAATGTTTTGATATGTTTATGTTTATTAAGACTTGTTATACTGCTCCAGCTGCTGAGGCAGAGCAGAACGGTTTACATAATTCCAAATAATATTAATAAGTAAAAATTGGAAAAGAACGCCATAAAATCATAGGAAAGATATTCATTCACACCAGAGAGGGAGCAGACTTTTATAAAATAGGCGCCAGTTGGTGTCAGCTAGACAGTAATGCCTGTGCTGTCGCTCAGGTGCAGTGGCTGTGTGGGGCAATGATTAATACAGACTGTCTCTGTTGCGTCCTGCCTACAAGGAAACAGGAAGTTACATCAGGAGGCAGGATGCAGAAGAGGTCCCTGGACTGGCCAGAACAGGCAACCTGTCTTCTTAACTTCAAAGTAAAAATATTCAAATTGTGACCATCACTTCAGGAACAGCACACACACTCCTTCCACTGCTAGACACTTTTGTTTGTGTGGTGACTCTATAGGATGTGGAGACCACCAGTCCTGAGCATTTTTATTTTGGGTGAAAAAGACCACCAAAGGTGATCTACCACGTCAAACGCTGTGGAGAGGTCTAGGGATATTTCTAGAACAATTTTATGTTGGTAACGAGTGTTGTTATAACTGTTTCAGTGCTGAAGTGTTGTCGAAAACCTGATTGACGAGAATGGAGAGCTAAGAGTTTTATCGAAGGTGGTCAATTGCTGGAGGACAATCTTTTCCAAGACTTTTGATGTAAAGGGAAGATTAGAGACCAGACGGTAGTTAGAGGGGACCGAGTGGTCAAGGCTCTGTTTCTTTAGGAGTGGACGGACAACAGCTGATTTCCAATGGTCAGGAAATTGGCCATTTGAGAGACTTATATTGATTATAGATAGTAGAGTAGGGAGTAGGTCTAATTCAGGGGCCTTGAGCCAATTAGGAGGAATAGGATCAAGTAAGCAGTAGGTGGATAAAACTTTAAGAAGTCTGTTATATATTTCTTTCTATTATTTTTCAACTGAGCATTATAGATGCGGTGAATTTCCCTCCATTGAGAAAGAGACAAAGGTGATTTAAGTTTTTTCCATTGTCATTCGGTTCTGCGCAACTGGCATTTAAGTAACTGAAGATAAGGAGTGTACCAGGGGTTGTAATTAAAAGAAGAGCAGGAATGGTAGGTTTGTTATGGTATAAGCCAATTGTCAGAATTATCAATATAAAAATGCAGCTTTTAAAAGATGTATTGAAACTGCATTTCAATACCTTCTATCCCCTTTTCCTTGGGAATTTCTGGTAGCAGGGCTAGTCAATTACAAACACTTAACAGAGACAAAAGCTGGCTGGGAGGGTCACCAAGACATCTCTAGAGAACAAAAAACTGTAGCAGACAGAGACTCCTATGACTCAAATGACAAAAGAAACTCCACCTATCACAGCAGACTGAAACCCTCAAGCTATCCCTGCAAACTACAATACCCAAGATCCCCTGCAAACTACAACTCAGGGAACATTATAAAAAGCCTGGAAACAGCCCAGCTCTCTCTCTTGGGAAGCTCGCTTGGGACCTGCTGCTCTCTCTTGGAACCTGACCTGTAGCCCATCTGCCTGCTATGAGGACCTCTTCTGCAAACATGTGCTCACCTCATGCTGTTCATACTATGTAACAAGGACTTGTAAGTAACATAACTTTTGATCTAGACCTGCTACTTTACTTTACTTAAGTACAGATTATCTGTAAAGATCTCTTAGAAAACCTACCTCTCGTGTCCAATTGTATTTTAACATAAACCTTTTCTGAAGCTAAAAGTATAGTCTCTTTGTGCTCTGAGTACATGCTTTCAAATCTTGAAATACAGAATATTGCATTTCAACAGAGATATATAATTAATTTATTTAATTTATTGCAATTATCACCTTTGGTGATTGGTGGAGAAATTGATATCCTAAAACTTATAAATACAGCGCCTGCTCTTAAATTATAAACAGTAGCGAGTGCTCTAGAGCTCTTTCCCCCCAAATAAATAATTTCTTGTAACAGGTTTTGGGGGCAATCTCATTGAGATTAGTTTCTAATATATCGTACCATGTTGCTATTTGTTTATTGAGTGATTGTGTGGCCAGATCAGGAGGAAAAGGAAATGAAATAGAAGAAAGGGAACTGATGTCGATCTTATGGAGTGATCTTGTCCAGTATTCAGTGGGGGAAGGGTGAGGAGTGGGAATAGTGTCTATAACAAGTTTAAAGCTGATGAATGAATGGTCTGTCCAGGAGAAAGATACAGGATGGAGAGAGAGAGTGGACAAATGGAAGAATCACGTAGTGTGAGAATAAGATCTAGTATATGACCTGCATTGTGAGCTGGAAAGTCAACCCATTGATGTAGTGATAGGTCTGATAAAAGATCTAGGAAGCACCTTGGTTTATTACTAGCTGGGTTATCTAAATGTGTATTGAAATCACTGAGGACTGAAAGATTCAAATAATGTATGAAGGCCTTGGTGAGAATTTACAAAACCGTGTCCTAACTTTTGGCCAAGTGTAAAAAGGGGGTCTGGTGTGTTTGTTTTAGTAATGAGGAGTTCAAGGTAGGAAAACAAAGTGAAATGTTGGTGTATTCCATATGTGATTCAATATATATTCAATTTTTTGTGAAATGCCTGCATCTTCTTTGCAAATATTTAGATAAAGAACTTACTTGAATTATTCACTTTTACAGTTAAACATTTTTGAATCTTTAAAGTTTTGGTGCACACTATGCATTGCACAGGAACCATAGTAACATAGATAGTAAATGATGACAGATGAAGACCTGTACAGTCCATCCAGTATGCCCGAGTAGATAAACTCATTACAAAATCAAGATCAGGTATACATATGTTGTATCATCTCATACATTACATAAAGGTATGAGATGATACAACATATGTATACCTGATCTTGATTAGTCCATGCTATTTCCAGGGTAGTCCCTGACGAGGTAAGTCAAAATGACTTTTAAAATTCGGAAGGAGGGGGCTTGGAACTCAAAGGGAGGGAGGGAGGGAGGGAGGAGGAAGGGAGGGATGACGACCCTGGAACTCGGAGGGACGATGACCCTGGAACTCAGAGGGAGGGACGATGACCCTGGAACTCGGAGGGACGATGACCCTGGAACTCGGAGGGAGGGAGGGGGACCCTGGAACTCGGAGGGAGGGGGGACCCTGGAACTCAGAGGGAGGGAGGACCCTGGAACTCGGAGGGAGGGGGGACCCTTGAACTGGGAGGGGGGACCCTGGAACTCAGAGGGAGGGAGGGGGGCCCTGGAACTCAGAAGGAGGGGGGAGGGAAAGGAGAGAGAGAGGGGAGGGAGGGGGGCCTGGAACTCGAAGGGAGGGAGGGTGGCCTGGAACTGGGAGGGACTGGAACTGGGAGGGAGGGGTGCCTGGAACTTGGAGGGAGGTGGAGGGGGGACGAGGGAGGGGGGACAGGAGAGGGGGAGAGGGAGGGGGATGAGGAGGGAGGGACGGGGAGGGGGAGAGGGAGGGGGCGATGGGGAGAGGGAGAGGTAGGGGGACAGGGAGGGGGAGGGGGAATGCACCACCTGTAAAAAAAAAAATCTCAGCACTCACAATCATTTTGAAAAGTTGGCTCCTATGGTATAGACTGTAGAGGTCTGCCCGACACTGTTGACACTGTCCTAGTTCTAAAACTTCTGAAGTTGTCATTGAAGCCCTTGAAAAGCTCCAGTCCACCCCATCCATATCTATCCAGCTACAATCAGGGCACAGACCATAGAAGTCCGCCTAGCGCTGGCTTTGCTTTCCAATTAACAGTGTTGCCACCTAGTTTCCACTATGTTTCTTTGGATCAATTCATCCTAAAAAGGATTCCTGTGTGCTTATCCCACTCATTTTTGAATTCCATTATGGTTTTTATCTCCACCACCTGCTGCAGGAGGGCATTCTAAATATCCACCACTCTCGATGAAAAAAATACTTCCTGACATTATTCCTGAGTCAGTCTCCCTTCAACCTCAATTCATGTCCTCTAGTTCTACCACCTTCTTATTTCTGGAAGAGGTTTGTTCCGGATTAATACCTTTCAAATCTTTGAATGTCTGTATCATATCACCCTTGGTTCTCCTTTCCTCCAGGGTATACATGTTCAAGTCATCAAGTCTCTCCTTGTATGTCTTGCTATGCAAACCACATACCATTTTTGTCGCTTTTCTTTGAACCGCTTCCAACCTTTTTACATTTTTAGCAAGATACGGCCTCCAAAACTGAACACAATACTCCAAGTGAGACCTCACCAACAACTTGTACAGGGGCATCAACACCTCCTTTCTTCTACTGGTTATACCCCTCTCTATGCACCTAGCAACCTTCTGGCCGCAGCCACTGCCTTGTCGCATTGTTTCGTCACCTTGAGATCCTCAGACACCATCACTCCAAAGTCCCTCCCCTGAGCCAAGCCTACCTCCTATCTGGTACATCTCTTTTGGATTTTTGCACCCCAAGAGTATCACTCTGTACTTCTTTGCATTAAATGTTAACTGGCAGACCCTTGACCATTCTTCCAATGTTTGGAGATTCCTTCTCATGTGTTCTACACACTTCAGTGTATCCGCTCTATTGGCTATCTTCATGTCATCCGCAAAAAGGCAAACTTTTCCTTCTAACCCTCCAGCAATGTCTCTCACAAATATATTAACCCTTTAGTGTCCAATGTTCCCATCAATCTGTTCCCATATGGCTTATTACGGGAGCATTGAACACTATTAAACAGAATTGGCCCCAGCACCGATCTCTGAGGCACTCCACTGCCCATATTCCTTTCTTCTGAGCGGATTCCATTTACCACCATCCTCTGTTGTCTGTCAGTCAACCAGTTTCCAATCCATTTCACCACTTTTGGTCCTAGTTCAGTCCTTTCAGCTTATTCATAAGTCTTCTGTGAGGGACTGTATCAAAGGCTTTGCTGAAATCTAAGTAGATTACATCTAGCGCATGTCCTTTATCCAATTCTTTGGTCACCCAGTTAAAGAAGTCAATCAGATTTGTTTGGCAGGGTTTTTCTTTGTAAATCCATGTTGCCTTGGATCCTGCAACCTGTTGGTTTATAGAAAGTTAACTATCCTTTCCTTCAGCAGCGACTCCATTATTTTTCCTACCACCGATGTGATGCTTACTGGCCTATAGTTTCCACTTCTTCTCTGTCCCCACTTTTGTCTCCTATCTCTAAAGATCTATTAAATAAATCCTTAAGAGGTCCCGACAGGACTTCTCTGAGTTCTCTCAGTATCCTGGGATGTATCCCATCCAGCCCCATAGCTTTGTCTACTGCCAGATTTTCAAGCTGCTTATAAATGCTTTCTTCTGTGAACAATGTAATATCCACTCCATTCCCAGATATACTTTCAGCAGCCAATCGTGGTCCTTCTCTAGGGTTTTATTCCATGAACACAGAAGACAAGTATTTGTTCTGCGCGCTTGCTTTATCCTCATCACTCTCCACAAAGCCATTCTCAGCATCTTTGTGTCTTACAATTCCATTCCTATCTTTTCTCCTTTCCCCAATATATCTGAAAAAGGTCTTGTCACCTCTCTTTATCCATTTTTTCTTCAGTGTGTGAAAATGTTCAGAAAAGTTTCATGAATCAATCTGAGAGATTTATACAACCCTAACCCTAACCCCCACCCTCCCACTCTGTCAGACAGTCAAAGTAATGCTTTGATGTTTCTCTCATATATACTATCTGCTACCTCATTTGCTTATTTCTGATCTGAGGAAGAAGAGCAACCTTCGAAAGCTAATCAAGAAATGTATTAAGTTATGTCCAATAAAAAAGGTATCATCTTATTTTCTTTTCCATGTTTTATTTTGTTTGATTTCTATTGATAACCTTTAAGAGTGGACTAACACGGCTACCACACCTCTCTACAAAATATATAAATTCCTCAAATTGGCTTGTAAATCTTTTTTTTTTTTTTAATATAGGCTAGCTGCTGGTAAAATCTGAAATGTATCTACAAATAAATCTGACTGCAAGACTACTGAACGTCCACTTTAGATTTCTTCTGATAGAATTAATCGGGTGCCTATTTTATAGGGAAAAGTAGGCACCTACTTATCTTTATAAAATACTAGTGTAAGTGGTAGAAAATGCACTTTAATTAACATGTGACTGCTTACACTAGCCCTAGAACTGGTGTAAACAGTTGTGCCTATATTTTGAAAATACTCATGTAAGGGGCATAGTTATCAATGTGGGCTACCATTTGGATATGTCACCTTACCAGTAATATGTGCTGTTTTAGCACAGGTCTCATTTTATGAACTGACATCTAGGGGTCCTTTTACTAAGCTGTGGCAAAAAGTGGCCTGCAGTAGTGTGGGCATGTGTTTTTGGTGCATGCCAGGCCAGTTTTACTGCGTCTGGGGAAAAGGGGCTTTTTTTTCAATGGGCCGGGAAAAGGGCCTATGGTAAAATTGAAACCAGTGTGTGCCTATTTATGGCCTGAGTCCTTAATGCCACCCATTGATCTAGCAGTAAGGGCTCATGCACTACACGTGTGGTGACGTGCCAACTGCCGATTGATGCTGGAAACACCGCGCACAGTAGGAAATAAAAAAAATAATTTGTCCCGGTGGTATGGGTGTGCTCCAAATCCAAAATTACCGCCAGGGGGTGTGCTAGCCTGGTGGTAGTCTCACTTTGGCGTGTGTTGTATTTGCGTACAGCCTACCGTGCCATTGTAGAAGGGCCCCCTAGTTAATAACAACCGGAGTTAACAGTAAAATAAAGTGTCTTAACTGCAACCCATGTTAATAATGTCCCCTCTAAATTATAGTATTTTATAAACTAAGTGGGCAGTTCTATAAAGTGAAACCTAGAGGTAGGCACCACTTAGCAACTAGCGGTGAATTCTGTAAATCTTACCTAAAAACGTTGGCACGGAAAAAAAACACTTAAATGCTATTCTATAAGTGTGCCTAAAGTTAGGTGCGGTTTATAGAACAGCACTTAAACGCAGGGGTCACTTGTAAATTTAGGTGCATCCATTTATGTGCAGAACCACCTTATTCTATAATTGCACGTGTAACTGGAATCCACGCCCATGCTCCATCCTGACATGCCCATGCGCTTAGAGAGTTCTGCGCATAAGTTCTAATTAATGCCAATCAATGCTCCTAATTACTTGTTAACATCCAATTAACACCGCTGATTGTATTATTAACCAATTAAGTTATACACACTGTTATGGAATACTCTTGGATTTCCAAGTGGAAATCTAGGCGTGATATATGGAATCTTGGGCACCAAAATTTAGACACCAAAATGTACGCGCAGAACCGCCTTATTCTATAATTGCACATGAAACTGGAATCCATGCCCACGCTCCACCCTGACATGCCCATGAGCTTCCCATTTCTGCGCCTCCCCTTTTCCGGGACACATGTAAAATTTAGGTGCAGACCATGCGCCTAAATGTATGTGTATACATCTTAATTGATTTCAATTTGCAACAATAATTGCTTGTTAAACAGCAAATTATTGGCATGATTTGGCTCATTAATCAATTAAATTGCACACACAAATTGGGCACATGCCCAAATTTGTGTGCGCAATTTTTGGTGACTTTCATAGAATTAGGGGGCTAATGCACATAGGTACCTGTCAATTAAAGGCACTTTTGATATGTCTATTCTATAAGGTAACACCAAAGTGCTATGGTGCTTAACTGCTAGGGAGTGTATATATGTGGGCAAAGCATGGTCAGGCAATGGGCACGTCTCCTAAGTACGCGGATACGACCTTATTCTCTAAAGGTTATGCTCCTAAAATTTATGCTTCTAAATTTATGAGCATAATTTATGCTCACAAATTTATGCTCCTAAATTATCTATGCTCCAAAGAAATTAGGCTCGTAATTTAGGAGTGTAAATTTAGGACCATAAATTTAGGAGCATAAATTTCAGGAGCGTAAATTTCAGGAGCGTAAATTTAGGAGCATAACCTTTATAGAATAAGGCCCATAGTTTATAGAATACTATAAACTAACCCCGGGATTCTATATATGGCGCTTCATTTCTGCACAGAAATCAAAGCATATTCTATAACAATGCGCATAATTTAATTGGTTAACTAGCTAATCAGTGCTGTCAATTGGATGTTAACAAGCAATTATCAGCACTAATTGGCATTAATTGAGATTTGCGTGCATAACTCGCTAAGTGTATTCTATAACATGGTATGCCTATAGTTGAAAAGGGGGCATGGCCATGGGCATTTCTACAATCTATGCATATTATTATAGAATGCACCCACTCTGCGCCTAATTTAGGCATTGGGATTTACACCAAATAAAATGTGGCCTATATGGATGCAACCAAATTTGTTCATGTGGAGAGTAATTCAGCATATTCTATATACTGTGTGGAATTTTAATTTATTCTATAAAATTTCGGCGTACTTTACAGAATACGCCTAGGTGTATTTTTTTTTTCCACGTGGATTTTTCTGGTGCCATATGTAGAATCTAGCCCTATGCACATCACTTGGTACAATTAGGCATGATAACTTATGCCTGCCATTGACATGGTGTAAGAGGGTGCACTTACATATGGGTATGCCAAGATGCCATTATAGAATTGGTGCTAAGAGCACCTAGACTGAGGTGCCAATTTATAGAATTGCCCCCAGTCCACCGGATTCTATATATGGCGCCTGAAATTCTGTGCACAAATCAAAGCATATTCTATAACACTGCTTGTAACTTAATTAGTTAACTAGCTAATCAGTGCTGTTAATTAGATGTTAACAAGCAATTATCAGCACTAATTGGTATTTAGATTTACGCGCACAACTGGCTAAGTGTATTTTGTAATATGATGCACCTAAATTCTGAGTCACATAGTTGAAAAGAGGGTGTGGCCATGGGCAGCGTGTGGGCATTTCTACAATCTATGTGCATTATTATAGAATACACCTGCTCTGGGAGAGATTCTGTATATGGTGCCTGGAAAATCCATTCTACAAAAATTTCAAGTGGTTTATAGACTATATTGATGGCCATCCACGGGACTACATTTAGCCATAAGGAATGAATCCAGGTAGAACCTGGTGCAAATTCTGATGCCTAAATTAAGTGCAGAGCAGGTATATTCTATAACTCTGTGCGTAAATTATCGTAATGCCCACACCCCCTTTTTGACAGCACGTATTGTACCATGTTATAGAATGCACTTAGAGAGTTCTGCGCATAAGTTCTAATTAATGCTAATTAATGTTCATAATTGTTAACATCCAATTAACAGTGCTGATTGGATTGTTAACCGATTAAGTTATGCACACTGCTATGGAATACTCTTGGATTTCCACGTGGAAATCTAGGTGTGATATATGGAATCTTGGGGGTCTACGCCTAATTTAGGCACCAATATTTATGCCATGTAAAATGTGGCCTAAATAGGCGTGACCAAATTTGGTCACATGGCAAAGGCACTCGGCATTTTCTAGATACCGCACAGAAATTTAAACCTATTCTATAAAATTTAGGCATACTTTAGAGAATACACCTAGGCATAATTTTTTCTGTGTAGACATTTCAGGTGCCCAAACTATACCCATATGCATGCCCACAGTGGAAGTATGTGTCTTGCTAACAATGAATGCACTTTCACATTGGTCAGTATTTTATAACAGATGATTTACGTGTGTATTATGAGCTAGATTCAATAAATGGCACCTAAACAATCAGCACCGAAAAAATCCGCTTAAGCGATATTCTATAAGCTGTGCCTAAAGCTTGGTGTGGTTTATAGAATAGCACTTAAGCGTTATGGTCATGCGTAAATTTAGGCACCACCATTTGTACCAATGAAAACATGGTGCAAATGCCTGTGCCTAAATTTACACATGGAGCACCCTCATTCTGTAATTACACATGTAACTCAAAATCACGCCCCCGTTCCAACCTGAACTGCCCATGACCGTCCCCGTTCTGTGCCCCCTTTTTCAGGCCATGAGTAAATTTTAGGCGCAGATCCCACACCTAACTTTACGCACAAAACACCCAATTAAATCTAATTAGTGCCAACAATTGCTTTTTAAAAAGCCAATTAGTGGCACTAATTGGCTGGTTATTCAATTAAATTACGAGTGCAAATTGAAACCGTGTCTAAATTTGCGCACGAAATTTTTGCAACCTTTATAGAATCAGAGAGTAACTGCCTAAAACTAATTATAAAATTACCCCCCTCCCCCACTGAGGGCCTGATATTTAAAAAGAGTTAGCTGGGTAGCTGTACTTGCTACCTGGATAAGTTCCACTTATTGGGGCCATGCACAAATTTTCAGTGGCACTATTTGGATCAAGGAGGTTTTATGACAGGAGATTGCATGAAACTATCTGGCCCATTCTGTGGGCTGAAACCAGTGGATTTCCAGTCAATTTGAGAACACAGTTTAAAATGATTTGTATGGTATATAAATCATTGCATGGTGAGTACTCTGATAAGCTGATTAATTATTTAGACTTTCCTTCTTCCTTTGCCTTGGCAAGGTCTGAGAGTAGTTTGAAGCTGGGCTATCCTACTTTTAAGAGTGTTTAAAAAAAATCAATACTGGAATCTTCTTTTTCATATCAGGGTGTAAAATTGTGGAATAATTTACCTTTAGCTATTAGGAGATTATCGGTATACTATGCTTTTAGACAGTACAGGTCTTTATCTGCCTTCATTTACTAGAAGAGCGTTAAAAACATTGCTGTTTATTGAAATAACATTTATAATAGTTAATAAGGTCAGGTGTTAGAATTTCTATCTATAAGCTTGTATTAAATTTCCTTGGTTGAAGCAGTTTAATTTGTTATCTGCTTAGAATCTGTTCTGAACTTAGCAGAATATTAGAAACATGTATAGTATTGTGTGACTCCCAGCATTCTCAGATGCTACTGAAAACAATAGCAAACTTGTGAGGTTTATGACTTCCTATGTGTGTGTTTTTTAAAATTTGACAGCTTTTTTAATTTATTTGAATAGCTTCCCATATGCAACCCGAGGTTTTTTATAGCTCATTGAAGGGGGGGGGGGCCTGGGGTATGAACCATGGTAAACTTGTTTTTGGAGTTGTGGGAGTCCCCACAACATGGCACCAAGACTCAGGCAGAACCAGGGCCTTTCTTAAAGCTGCCCCCTTACAAAAATTGAGCATCCTGCGGCTCCAAAAACAAGTCTGCTGCTCTGGAGCACCTGCACCCGTGGTGAGACCGTGGCTCATACCCCAGGGCCATCCCCCCAGAGGTTAAAAATACCTCAGGTTACATTTAGGATGCTTTCAAATAAACTAAAAAGCTAATAAATATTTTTAAAAAAACACACACAGGCAGTCATAATCCTCAAAAATTTGCTATTGCTTTTAATAGCGTTTGTGAATGTTTAGGGGGAAGATGATTTCAACTTTTTGATGTCATGCCGCCTCCTGTCATAAAACTTCCTTGATCTGGATAATGCCACTGAAAATCACTACAGACTGCCTTTGTGCTAGCCGGATTGCACTGGGGCACTTTGGTGGGTGTAGGTTGAGAGGAGCCAGTATTTATCCAGAGTCTGGTGATATTCAGGGCTGGTATCCAGGTAACTAACCAGATAACTTAGGACAGCAAAAAGGCTCCAGCTAAGAGCAGTGGTGACTGGTATACTTAGAGGGGCATAATCGAACGGAAACGCCTATCTCCAAGGGCGTTTATCTCCAAGAACGGGTCCGTGAAGGGGCGGGCCGAACCGAATTTTCAAAAAAATAGACGTTTTTGAGCTGGACGTTTGTTTTTTTTAGCAGTAGGTCAGAGCTGGCAGAATGTTGTACAATGCCCTCTTTCAGCCACATTCAAGGGAAGAACTAAGTTGTCTAACGTGGCTAACACAGGAAAGGGAACTAAAACAGGCTTACAAAAATGGCCACTACCGCATGGACTACAACAGGAAACACAATAGGGCACACTCTGACCCAGTAGGCAGGGGGAAAAGCACCATGGGAGAAGAGCCTACCAACTACCAACATCGTGAGACTGTAACACAAGCTAATGAAATCACAGAGCCCAATACCCTACACCCACCACAATGCAATGCTGATGTGACCCTGTACTGCACCCGAGAGCCACATCTGACCCAGGGAAAGGCTGTGACAGGATCGAACACATTCTGTTGTCATGGAGGTGGGTACGGCATTTGAGGCTGGCATAGAGGCTGGAAAAAAAGTTTGTAAAGTGGGTTTTTTTTTGGTGGGAGGGGGTTAGTGACCACTGGGGGAGTCCGGGGAGGTCATCCCCGATTCCCTCCAGTGGTCATCTGGGCAGTTGGAGCACTTTTTTGGGACTTGTTCGTGAAAAAAAAGGGTCCAAAAAAAGTGACCCAAAATCGAGGTAAAAACGCCTTTTTTTTTCGATTATCAGCTAAAGACGCCCATCTCTCCACGGCTGATAACCACGCCCCAGTTCCGCCTCCACCACACCTCCGACACGCCCCGTCAACTTTATTCATTTCCGCGACGGAGTGCAGTTGGAAACGCCCAAAATCGGCTTTCGATTATACCGATTTGGGCGCCTTTGCGAGACAAACGTCTATCTCCCGATTTAGGTTGCACTATAGGCATTTTTCTCTTTCGAAAATAAGCAGGTTAGACATTCTATGTTAGGGCTGGGCAACCACGGTCCTCGAGGTCCACAACCCAGTAAGGTTTTCAAGATTTCCACCATGAGTATGCATGAGATTGATTTGCATGTACTCCTTCCATTGTATGCAAACAGATCTTATGCGTATTCATTATGGAAATCTTGAAAACCCAACTGGGTTGTGGCCCTCAAGGATCATGGTTGCCCACCCCTGTTCTATGTTGATATCCAGATATTGGCCAGCACTGAATATCTGGATATAAATTCAAATGTTTCAGCCAACATTCAGAAATGAAATGCCGACTGTGAAGTCTGAATATTAACCCAATTTCCTCTGATCTGTTATAGGTTTCCTTGAATTTTCCAAAGATCTGTGGAGAATAGAAAATTAGATTATTTTTTCTGTGGATCTTGGACAAATTAATGGATTTTCTCAGACTTGAACTGGGGTGAAATCCACTTGACTAAGGTTCAACTTGGACTAGTTCACACATCCCTAATTATATCCATACTATTGTAATTTACTGCATGGACAGCCAGAACGTATGTGTCTACTCTATCCTTTACCATCAACTTGTTACCTGTTTTCATAACCCTACTACTTTTCCAGCTCAGAGTAGGTTCAGAGTGGTTTTAACATTGTGCATATTGTTATCACCAGAGTGACAGACCAATTTCTGAGACCCATAGGAATGGTGTCTAATGCACTCCTGGAACTGGGGTGTGAGAAATGGAATGATATCTAAATAATAGTTTAGAGCCTTCTGCTACCCCTGTTCAAACCTCATGGGAACCACTGCAATGGAAAAGTTAACTTAAAATGTGCCTTTTTTTCTTATTGTTATGAGCGTCCCACGCACAGTTGCCCTTGAGGGAAAAAAATGCTCATTTTTAACCTAGAGAAATGTTGTTTTCCAGAAATCGCTCTCCTTGGTGAGCTACACATCGTTTTGCAAACAGACTGCTTGTTCAACATTCTCTAAATGGTTGAAGAGTAGCAAGAGCTTTTACCCACTTGGAAAATCAGGACACTTGAAAGAGTAATAACTTTCTCTTTGGTAAAGTCTCTTGCTACAGTGCTTTTCACAAGGCATTAACTGGGATAGTCTCTAGTCTAGCCCAGCTTCGCTTCTGCAGGAAACAGCTTGCCCAGTTCCAAGGGTGGAGCCCTTTCTTGTTTCTATAAACACTTTAAGGAAAATATTCACAGATGCCAAAAGACATTATTAACCCTCTGTGTTCAATACCAAGGTTCATGGAGAGGTCACATTTATTTCTGACATCACATGCACATTGCCCAATTGTTTGCTTGGCAATCTTCCTTCTTTGTATAAAGAGACCGAGTTTATACTTGTATTTCCCCTCAGAAATACTTGTAGGAAATTCAGCACTGTGATTTGTGGCAATTTGCTGATACGAGGCTGGATCACAGGCACAATGTTAAAACACTGAAAAATGTTTGCTCTCATCTTGCAGAGTCTTTTGAGACTACTGGGCTCATTTTCGAAAGAGAAGGGCGCCCATCTTTCGACACAAATCGGGAGATGGGTGTCCTTCTCCCAGGGTCGCCCAAATCGGCACAATCGAAAGCCGATATTGGGCGCCCTGAACTGCTTTCCGTCGCGGGGATGACCAAAGTTCACGGGGGCATGTCGTAAGCATAGTGAAGGCGGGACTGGGGTGTGCTTAACACATGGGCGTCCTTGGCCAATAATGGAAAAAAGAAGGGTGTCCCTGACGAACATTTGGCCGACTTTACTTGGTCCTTTTTTTTTTTACGATCAAGCCACAAAAATGTGCCCTAAATGACCAGATGACCACCGGAGGGAATGGGGGATGACCTCCCCCTACTCCCCCCGTGGGCACTAACCCCCTCCCATCCTAAAAAAATTGTAAAATATTTTTTCCAGCCTCTATGCCAGCCTCAGATATCATACCCAGCTCCATGACAGCAGTATGCAGGTCCCTGGAGCAGTTTTAGTGGGTACTGCAGTGCACTTCAGGCAGGCAGACCCAGGTCCATCCCCCCCTACCTGTTAAACTTGTGGTGGTAAATGTAAGCCCTCCAAAACCCACCACAAACCCTCTATACCCACATCTAGGTGCCCCCCTTCATCCCTAAGGGCTATGGTAGTGGTGTACAGTTGTGGGGAGTGGGTTTTGGGGGCTCAGCACACAAGGTAAGGGAGCTATGCACCTGGGAGCTTTTTCTGAAGTCCACTGCAGTGCCTCCTGGGGTGCCCGGTTGGTGTCCTGGCGTGTGAGGGGGACCAGTGCACTACTAATGCTGGCTCCTCCCAAGACCAAAGGGCTTGGATTTGGTCATTTCTGAGATGGGCGTCCTCGGTTTCCATTATTGCCGAAAACCGGGGACGACCATTTCTAGGGACGATCATCTCTAAGGTCGACCTAAATGTGGAGATTTGGGCATCCCCGACTGTATTATTGAAACAAAATATGGCCGCCCATCTTGTTTCAATAATGCGGGTTTTCCCACCTCTTCACGGGAACGTCTTGCGAGGACACCCTCAAGAAAACTTGGGCGCCCCGTTTGATTATGCCCCTCCACATCAAAGATGTTAATAAACCACATTATAAATGCTAGTGTGCTGTTAATCCTTTCTGATCCAGCCTTTGCATGTTTATGTAAACTGTAATATGTATGCAAAATAGATAAAACAAAACAAATAGAGGACACATTTTTATTCCAGTATGTCCCACCCACCTTGTTTACATCCATGTTACAAACTTTCCAACTAGATTTCAGTTGTTAGTGGGTGGCTAATTATGGATAATTCCAGCTCTGAGTTTTAGAGGGCACTTTGATGACTTTAATTTTTACTGAGTAATCTAGTGAATAGCTTTCAGCTTCCAACAGATACAAAGCACATTGGCAGCATTTCCCCTGAAAGATGTAGATAAGTGTTATTTTTATGGTGTACCTATTGCTTACTGCTAGCACTGCAATTTTCAAAAGACCTGAAGGTTGGAAACCTTGTGGGTTTCTTTCTCTGCCCTTCAAACTGAAAGCATCTTTTACACTGTGGATATATTTCACTAAAATAAGTTACTAAAATGTGTAACCTGAGTTAATGCACTTTGTACTATTACATCGAAATTGACTCTGGTAATGCATACCTGTTATAAACATTGGACAGAATTACAGTACAATACAATACTGTACTTCTTGATAATATGCAATTCCAGTCTTATCTATTATACGTATATATTTGAGAGAGCACATTAGAAAGACTAAAATTCATGGTAACTAGAGCCTATATACGAAGAGGGTAAGTCTGCAACATAGGTGCTAACATTTACATGCCTTTATATGTGCATTTATACATGCATAAATATTTAGAGTAATGGCCCTTTGGCATGTATTATGTGCCAGATTTTATGTATGGCACCTAAAAAATCCATATGGTAAAGATTTCCGCCTAAGCATATTCTATAAGCGGCACCTAGATTTAGGTGCGGTATACAGAATGCGCTTAGGTGGAAATCCTAATGCCTAAAACAGTGTGTGTCCATTTAGGCCAATGAAAACATTGCCTAAATCTCTGCATGTAGATTTACACACACTGGGCCATATGCTATAACTGAGGGGCCCTTTTACAAAGCAGCAGCAAGCCCAACATAGGCTTATTGCTCGCTAAAAGGGAAGTACTGCTGGGCTACAGCAGCAGCCCGGCAGTAGTTCCCACCTCCAGCACATGCCATTTCCGGCACTACAAAAGTAGTATCAGAGTGTACCTGGTGGTGATTGGGCAGTGCCGTGTGCTGCCTGGTTACTGCCGGGGTAGTGCAATAGCCCTTACCGCCACCTCAATGAGTGGTGGTAAGTGCTCCCAACCGAAATGGGCACATAGCAAGTACTTCACTTGTTGCACGTCCATTTCTTTAAAAAAATCCTGCCTTTTACCAGCTGCGTTAAAAAGGGGCCTCAGCACCCCTCCGAAGGGACACCACCTTGTAGAGGTGGAGGGGCTTGTGTGTTTCAATGACTTAGAGGCTATACTGAAGGGTTACCCATATCAGACAGGCCTCTGAGGAGAAACCAGACAAAGAGTGTCCCAAATTGGGAGAGTTCGTATGCCAAACGGCCCAGCTGCCCTCTGAAGTTTTGTCTTCTTTACGTAAATTTCCTCTCTGCAATTGCAGTTACCTTAACTGAGAGGAAGGGGACAACCGGCGCGTTTTATCCCCTGAGCAGCAAGTGCGAGACCGCTGTGCGACGAACTGCCCACAGATGAAAAGGGTTGGCGAGTCCTTTGATTAGCGCCGGCGAAGGAGCGCCGATGCTCTTGGACCTGGGAAAAAAACAACTCCATTGCTCCTGAATTATTCAACCAAAGGAGTGGAGGAGTGAGTTAGAGGTATATGCTGAAACGGAGGACGTTTACAGCAGAACCTGAATCGGTGGAACCACTCCTAAACACCTATGAGAAATCAACTTGGAGTTTTTGGCTCCCGTGGAGGTTACATTGAATACCATCTGGAAGGCCCTTCGGGACCTAACGGTGGCAGTAAATAGTTACATGGACAATTCAACTGAACCCTTTGAGAGTAAAAAATTGATATAACAAATAATTCTACATGAGCAAGAAGTGGTTATGATAATAGACCAGAAATTTGAATAATAAAATGAATATTATTATAGATGATTAATATCGAGATTATTGTTTTTCCCAGAGTTCTGGGTATGACTCCTAAAATCTTCCTCAGAAATATTTCCTCAAATTATTACTTTAAAAGGAATGAAGCCTGTGAAAACTGGGATTACTTTAATCAGTGGGATTTGAATTAGAGACTTAGTATATGTATTGTTAAATAATTTCTGGTTTTTAAAAGAGAAAGAATGTAATCAGATGTATTATTTTTAACTAATATTGGACAAAAAGTATGTTTTCAATGAAATGATTTGACTATACACCGTATTGCCCTTGAAGAAGCCAACCAGATGATCGATGTGGAATAATGAATTAGACAAGTAATATCTGGGGATAATCAGGTTAATACCACGTTTTATTTTCCTGTTTACTGTTTAATTGATCTCATTATCTTGTTTCACTCTCCCTATTTAGTGGTCTAAGGAAGAGATTAGAATTACCTGATTGAGGGGTAGATGCATCAAGCAAACGTAAAAAAATCAGAAACGTAAAAACCTTTACCGAATCTCAAATAACGAAGCATGCTCCAAAACACAGCCCCAAAAAGTTTGGTGCGGTATTGCAAACCCTGATTCCCGAAAATTTCGCTAATGTGCCTTAGCGGCGTACGGAACGCATGCGCACTGGTCCATTCGGAAAGCGTGTGTTGTAGGCGTGGCTGTCGCACGCCTGTGATGTCATAGGCGTGCGTCGACAGTGTAAAAGAATCAAGTCGCCGCACTGTTTTTTTTAAATCACAGGTTCCTGCCGAGTACTAGCGGAGCTGATTTCACGCAGCTTTTCCTGAGATTGAGATTTTCAATCTGTAAGTGTGAAATGTTGTTAGCAAAAATTCTGCTGTTCATCCCATTTAACAGTTTTTAACGTCCAGAGGACATCAAGGTCTGAAAAGTTTGGCTTTCTCCCTCTGGCTGCCATTACTTCTCCAACTCGTACCAACGTTAATATACTGCGTATGTCTGCAGTGCACGCGCTGTATTAACGTGGTTATGACACGTTTTCTATAAGCTTTATTAAAAGCAAAACAGGCTACGATACAGCTACAACGTGTTTTTGTCCAATCACAGCGCGTCTCGCGTATCTTCTTCGCTGCAATTGGTTCTTTTTTGAGTTTCACATACAGTTTTTAGCCGGAGAGCCCTAACAACAGGTACAGACCTGTCGTTAGATTTCTCGGCGTTTTCCTTCGTTAAACCAATCGGAAAAGGTTAGCGCATGTCATTTGAAAAGGGTTTCTACACTGATTGCTCATCTGCATTCCATTTTCGTTAGCTGCTATGGTCCTCGAAAAATGGGCTTTAGTACATGAAACGGTTGGCGATTTCTTCGAAAAATGGTCGTTAAAGGGTTGTTAAAGTTTTGTGCATCTGGGCCTGAAATAGTTTCTCATATTACTTTCTCTGTATTCCAGCAAGTTGTTTTATCACTTGTAAAAATTTTAATGGTTATAAATAAAAAAAAAAAAAAGGGGCCTCGGCACATGTCAAAAACATGGGCTGATGCCAGCGAAGGCACCCTTTTGCCACAGCTTTGTAAGAGGACCTCTGAGCACATAAAATTTGGAATGCCCATAAAATGCCCGTTTCCCCACCCATAGCCACACCCTTTTGAACTGCGCGTATTAGAATTTAGGTGCAGTTCATTACAGAATATACTTAATGAGTTATGCACATAAATTCTAATTATTACCATTTAGTGCTCATTATTGCTTGTTAAGTGCTGTTATCAATGCTGATGAGCTTGTTAAGCCACTTAAGTTACGCGCATTGTTATATAATACACCTAGATTTTGGTGCAGATTTCAAGGCACGCTTTATAGAATCTGGGGGTATATGTGTGCATAACAATATAAGAATAGCCATACTGGGTCAGACCAATGGTCCATCTAACCCAGTATCCTGTTTTCAACAGGCCAATCCAGGTCACAATTATGTGGCAGAAACCCAACTAGTAGCAACAATCCATATTACCAATCCTGGGGCAAGCAGTGACTTCCCCCATGTCTATCTCAATAACAGACTATGGACTTTTCCTCTAGGAACTCATACAAACCTTTTTTAAACCCAGATATGCTAACCGCTGTTAGCATGTACTCTGGCAATGTGAATGAAAAAATATTTTCTCCTATTTGTTTTAAAAGTATTTTCATGTCATTTCATTGAGTGTACCCTGGTCTTTGTACTTTTTAAAAGAGTGAAAAATTGGTTCACTTTTACCTGTTCTACTCCACTCAGGAAGCTGTAGACCTCAATCATATCTCCCCTCAGTCGTCTCTTTTCCATGTTGAGGAACCCTAACCTCTTTAGCCTTTCCTCATATGTGCTACTTTTTGTGTATACCTTACCTTGATTTGTATCTTCCATTTTCAGGACACAGACCATAGAAGTCTTGCCCAGAACTAGCCCCACCACCCAAACACCAGACAGTCTGAAAGGATGAGGGAGGGGCGGGCCAGGCGAGAAACAGAGAGGGCCGAGAGGACGAGAGACAGGGAGACATGCACGGCAACCAGAGGGCGACAAAGCAGTGAAATCCCATGGTCCATATGAGGAGTTCCATTCTCTTTATTGTTTTGGTCGCTCTTCTTTGAACCTTTTCTAATTTCACTATTTCTTTTTTGAGATATGTAACCAGAACTGAATGCAGTACTCATGGTGAGGTCACACCATGGCGTGATACAGAAGCATTATAATATTCTTGGTCTTATTTACCATTCCTTTCATAACAATTCCTAGCATCCTGTTTGTTTTTTTGGCCGCTGCTGCACACTAGGCAGAAGACTTCAGTGTATTGTCTATGATGACACCCAGTACTTTTTTACCTGGGTGCTGACTCCTAAGGTGGATCATAGCATCAGATAACTATGATTCGGATTATTCTTCCCAATGTGCACCACCTTGCATTTGTCCACATTAAATTTCATCTGCCATTTGAATGTCCAGTCTTCCAATTTCTTAAAGTCTTTCTGCAATTTTTCACAGTCTGCATGTGTTTTGACAACTTTGAAAAGTTTTGTGTCATCTACAAGTTGGGGCTCTTTTATAAAGCTGTGCTAGTGATTTCCGCATGGCAAATGAGAGGAAACCCATAGGAATTGAATGGGCTTCCTCTCATTTGCTGCACCAAGAATCGGTAGCGTGTTTTCGTAAACAAGGCCCTTAATCACCTCACTTGTCATTCCGATTTCCAGATCAATTATCAATACGTTAAATAGCACCGGTCCCTTTGGCACTCCACTGTTCACCCTCCTCCACTGAGAAAAATGGCCATTTAACCTTACTGTCTAATAATCAATACCTAATCCACAAAAGAACATTACCCCCTAACCTATTACTTTTTAATTTTCTCAGGAGTCTCTCATAATGAACTTTGTCAAAAGCTTTCTGAAAATCTAGATATCTGCAACAACTGGCTCACATTTATCCACATTTGAATTCACGCCTTCAAAGAAATCAAGTGAGAATACTGAAAGGTAACTTTAAAACCATACAAGAACGTAATACCTTTGAAGTCAGAATGATTGAATATTTTAACACCCAACAGAAAGGACTTAACAAGGATCTGGGGTTCCTAGCCCATTATAAACCATAAAGCTGTATTTCTCTGTTGATCACCCCACTCCTCACCTATCCATACCCATCCTGTTAGAATATCAATGATATGCTTTGATGTCCCCATGCAAACCTCCTACCCACCCCCATCCTCCCACCCTGTCAGACTGTCATAGTAATGCTTGAATGTTTTCACTTATATACACTGTCAGCTAGCACATTTGCTTATTTCCGATCTGACGAAGAAGGGCAACCTTCGAAAGCTAATCAAGAAATGTATTAAGTTATGTCCAATAAAAAAGGTATCATCTTATTTTCTTTTCCATGTTTTATTTTGTTTGATTTCTATTGATAACCTTAAGAGTGAACTAACACGGCTACCACACTCCTCTACTTAAAGAAATCAAGCAAATTGATGAGGTACATGGGACATAACTGCCAAAGCTCCACCTAAATTCTAGCCTGTAAATATGTGTGCAACATGAAAATACCTACTGTGCTTGTATGCAATATGTAAACTGCTTTAATTGTTATACAGAACCTCATAAACATAAACTTATATAGTGTGTGTTTGCAAGGGGGAATATACATGGTTGGAACTTAGGTGGGGCTCAAACTTATGTGGGGGTCAATTCTACTTTATATTGTTTAGCAATGTGCATTTATTAGCAAACACTTGATTGGTTAGTGCATGTAAAGTCAATTTATTGTATTTTAACCTATGAATTAATGCACTTTATGTCAATTTGCATGCATTAAAAAGTTCTAAATAACACCAAAAGAGGCTCTTCAAGTCCACAGCAAATAGCAAGGAGCAGAAATCAGAGCAGACCAGGAATCCAGGAAAATCTTTATTAGAATAGACCCAACGTGGCCACATTTCACCAAATAGGCTGCATCAGGATTTTTACAACATACTATTGAATTAAACATATGTATAGAATGAATGTAATTTTTTAAATTAAAAAAAACAAAAACAAATTATAAATATAACAAAAAACATGCATGTAGACATGCAAAAAAATTAAAAACATACAATAAAAGTGCTTAATCAGTTGTAAATAATAAATATTAACCATCAGGACTAGGGGATATTCCATGAAGCTAAAAGGTAGTGCTTTTAAAACTAACTGGGGAAGTATTTTTTCATTGAATGTATAATTAAGCTGTGGAATTTGTTCCTGGAAGATGTGGTGAAAGCAGTTGACATATCTGGCATTAAAAAGGATTTAGTTAATTTTCAGGAAGAAAGGTCAACAAACCATTATTAGACAGGTAGACACAGAAAATCCACTGCCTATCCCTGGGTGTAAGTTTCATTGAATGAATTGATTCTTTGGATCCTGCTGGGTATTTTTGATCTAGGCTGGCCACTGTTGGAAATAGGACAGTTATTCCCAAACTGGGTTCTTCAAGAAATTAGATGAGGTGTATGAACAAATATTCAGGGATTCTGCCATAGTAAAAAGTTGGGAATCACTGAAAAAGGATGCTGGACTTCATGGACATTTGGTCTAAGCTAGTATGACGGATACAAAATATTCACAAACATTACAGTTAGGAAGGCTTTCTGAAAACCGTCCCATTAAAATGTATTGTGTATCCTTCGGGAGAAGGGGGAGGGAAGTAATCTATTCTCTGAATCATTGAAGGGATTTGCAGTGCTCTAGACTATCTTATGCTTCTTTTTTATTGTTATAATTATACTGTTTGTGATGTTAATGGGGTAGAAAACTTGAGCAACAACAGCATAAGAGTTCCCCATGCCTTCTTGCTTCTTTCTTGCCAGAGCCTCCCTTTCTGGGAAAAAGAAGTTTTCATGTTTCCTGTTACAGAAAACTTTCTTTGTCACTTCTGTAAGTTGTGCTTTCATGCTGGCTATAGAGCAGAGTCACTTCAATTGCAGCATGTCCTGGAAGCAGCAAAGTCATTGCTCTATTTCCTTTGAAGTTTCTAATCTCCCCCAACAAATGTAAGCATTTTTTTTTCAGTTCTTTGTAATAAGTCTCTCTCTGCTAGTACCTTTTCTGCCAAGTGCTTGCAAGTAATTTATGCATTGCTAAATCACTCCCTGCTGACTGTTTCATAGGGATGGCAAAAATGATCCCAGTTTAATGAAAGTTTTTCACTGATCCCCAGTTGGGCAGAAGTAGGTTAGTGGTAATAAATGGCCGCTATGTAATTCTAATATGTTTGTGACAGTGCAATATTGTCAGAGCTGGTAGAAAGCTGGAGTAGACTGGTGCACAGGAGCCAATTTTTCAAATTGATTGCAGGTGCTAAACTGAGTGGAAATTACCCTGCCCTAGACACAGTCATGGAGTTTTCTCAATATTGGGGGTGCTCAAGCACCCACAGCACACACAGAGCTGGCACCCATAGATTGGCGATGTGCTGAATATGAGCTTTCCTGACTCTAGGAGGTGCTGTGTTCCCATTGCTTCTATTATCTTTGTGGGATGGGTGTGCTCTCTCGTTTCTTACCTTGTCTTTTTCTGTGTTCCTGTCTGATTGGTCCTGCTAGGGCCATTTATCTGCTCTGTTTCTAGACTGGACCAGCAGTGTTGCCAGGTGGGCGGTTTTACCGCCCAATTGGGCGGTTTTCCGCGACCCGCCGCGGGAAATTTTTGCCCGCGGCGGGTTGCGGTTTTTTGGGCTGGTTTTTGTGCTTCGGGCGGTTTTTTTTAGGTGGCTTTTTCGGCCGCGGTGGGCGGGGTTAGTGACGTTTTTGGGCGGGGTTAGTGACGTGGGAGGCGGGGTTAGTGACGTGGGAGGCGGGGTTAGTGACGTGGGAGGCGGGGTTAGTGACGGGGAAGGCGGGGTTAGTGACGGGGAAGGCGGGGCCGATGACGGCGGGGGCGGGGTTGATGACGGCGGGGGCGGGGGGATGACGCGGGGGCGGGGGTGTCAGGGGCGGGGTTTGAGTTTGGGCGGTTTTTGGGCTGGATTTGGGCTCCTTTAGGCTGGAAAAATATTTTCCACCTGGCAACCCTGTGGACCAGTGCTGGCTCCTTGTGTCTCAAAGCTTCTTCTTCTGTATTCCTGGTCTGTGTTCAATCTCTAGCTGACCAGGTTCCCTGTTGTCTTTTATATCTATGCTATTCGTGTTGCCCCTGTGAGCATGTTCCTGCTTATACTCCTGTTTCCTGCCTTTGCTCCTGCCTTGTGCCTTGTTCTGGCTTCTAGTTTAGCTCATCCTCCATATTTTGACTTGCCATGTACATAAGTACATAAGTTTAATCTTGTGAACCTTATCATGAAAGAACTCAGCCAGAGTCTGGGGGGAAAGTGAAGGGGGGGGGGGGGGGTTGGAGGTGAAGGCACTTTGAGGAGAGGGTTCAGTGTGGCAAAGAGATGACGAGGGTTTGAGCCAAGAGAATTGTCAACTGGATGTAATAATCCTGTTTGGCAAGTAAAAGAGCAGACTGGAAGGAGGTCAGCAAGAATTGAAATATATGAAGTCAGCATGGGCACGGGATTTCAGCCAAAGGCGTTCGGCAGAGCGGGCACGGGAACGTAGGTAGCGGATTCTAGAGGTCAGCCAAGGTTGGGGTTTGGTACATTTACAGAACGGGGAATGAGAGGAGCGAGAGTATCCAGAGCAGAGGAGAGAATAGTATTATAGGAAGAGACAGCCTCATTGACAGACTTGGATAACATAGTGGTAGAGAAGCCATACTGTGGGAATGTGGTCACATGTTTCTCAGTCCAGGTGGCCAGTCTGAACTCGAAACAGGCTCCACCTCTCCGTTCAAATACCAAATTAATTAAGGCTATATCTTATCTTTCACACAAACAGAATTATTTCTAATCAAAATACAGACCCCGAGTGCACTTGTCGGTCAAGGCCAGAGTTAAAAAAATCTTTAAAATCTTCCATTTACAGGGTGGGGGGGGGGGGGGGGGGGGGGGGGGGGAAGAGAGGAAAGGAAGGAGGGGCTGGGCACAGGATCTTTATGTCTGGGTGGATTTTTTTGTCATAATTTGCCCCATTAACTTTTTTCATAGCAAAAGGTTGGAACCTTCAATTCAATTCAAATCAATTCTTGTATACTGCTAATATCCCCTTTCCGGGGTTCAGTGCGGTTTACATTCTAGGTGAGACAAAAGCAAATAGTGTTAGTGTGAGGTATAAGAAACATTGGAGACCATTGGTGTAATGCATGAGACTAAAACATTAAGGAAAAGATAATAGATGATACTAGGAGGTAGAAGTCATGATGGATTGTTATGAAGCAGTCTTTGGGAAGAGAAAGGATTTTAGCCTCTTCCTGAAGTTGAGGTAGCTATTTTCTGTTCTGATGGGAATGGGTAGAGCATTCCATATTTTGACTCCAAGAATGGAGAATAGAGAGCTGATAATCTTCTGATTTCAAATTGTCTTTTGGAATGGTGATGCTAGTATCAGTTGTTTCACTCTGTTAGACTGGAACAGACATAGTGAAGCGGTCTTAGCAGTTTAGAGGTGAAGCCCTTTAGGATTTGAAAAACTAAACAATCAGCTTTGAACCTGAGTCTTTCTACTATGGGAAGCCTGTGCATTTTGTTTAGATGAGTTGAAACACTAGTATATCTATTCAACCTGTATATAAGTCTAGCAGCTGTGTTCTGTATGATTTTGCAATTTTTTTCTGATATTGTTGTTTGTTACATTTGTACCCTGTGCTTTCCCATCATGGCAGGCTCAATGTGGCTTACATGGGGCAATGGAGGGTTAAGTGACTTGCCCAGAGTCACAAGGAGCTGCCTGTGCCTGAAGTGGGATTTGAACTCAGTTCTTCAGGACCAAAGTCCACCACCCTAACCACTAGGCCACTCCTCAATAACAAAAAATAGAACGTTGCAGTAATCCAAGTGAGGTAGAACTAACATTTGGACTAGTAGTGCAAAGGCTTTTTGGCCAAAGAATGATCTGACCAGACGTAGCTGTCTCATTTGAATAGTGTTTTCTTCCTTAGCTGGTTAATATGGGAAGAGAAGGTGAGTGAAGAATCAAGCAAGACCCCTAATACTCTGGTTTCAGATTTGACTGTAAAGATTTGACCATTGCTCAAATATATTGATGATGGGACCTCAGTTCACTGATTTTGGAACCACAGGACCTTGGTTTTTTGCACATTCAATTTCTGTTTATTGGTCAGGGCCCAGGTGCTAACAGCAGTCATACCATTCGCTACAGACTGAGTTGGATCTATGTTTGATGCTGTCACTGGTAAGAGAAGCAGGATGTCATCTGCATAGGTTAATAGTAGTTTATTAAGTCCCAGGTGTATTGAGGCAAGGGATGACATAAAGAGATTGAACAGGATAGATGAGAGGAGATCCCCCGCAGTTAGGAGACCAGAAGTTGGAAAGTTGGTTGTTTTGCTTGACAGAATAGCTTTGATTTGAAAGGAATTCACTGAACCATTTGAACACAGTTCCTGTTATTCCTATCTGATCTAGGTGTTGAGTAGCAATGAGGCAAGCACTAAATTTCCAGATTGTCTACCTTGGGTCTCAGAAACCAGTTATTGCACTAAATAATAATCATTTTGATTGGTTTCATGTAGGGCAGATGTTGGGTGGTTTTACATAGTATTAAAAGTAAGCTAGTTTATGAAAGTAGGATTGATTTAGGTTGATTTCCAGGTTTGATATATTCATGCATTTTACTGATATATTATCTGTTTTGATGTATGAAAAAAACGATGTTCAATGATTATTATTATTCAGAACCCCTTTGAGTTGTACTTTTGAATAAGGAAGGCACTCTAGACTTATAGAATAATATAAAGAATGTTGAATTTTTGAAAATATTTGCTTCAGGAGTACAATAGATAAGAGATAAGTTCTACTCCCATATAGATCTATTCTATAAATGTTCACACTCAAAACATTTCTTACAGCACCTTTAATTTCCAGCTCATTATCTGCGCTGCTGCATTCTAAAGCAGATATAAGGTAGATTCACGTCTTCCTCTGTTTCTCTCTCTCTCCCCCTCTCCCTTTCTTCTGCCAAGCTTGCCACTCCTGATGTAACCACACCTGCGTTTCTGAAGTACTAAAACTGCAGTGCTTTGTGCTCCTGCTCAGATTTAAAGGGGTTATACAAGTCTAAATTATTATTACTATTACTTCAGTACATCCATACATTTAGCAGTTCAGATGGTTTTAGCAAGTGATTATGTTCCACAGCCAGGTCAATATTAAACCGTATGGTTTTTAAACACTGATTGCATTGTTTAAATAGTTTCCATATAATCAGGGCTATTATCTGTACAAATAGTGGTGCTGCATATACATAGTATTGAGTGTCATTGCTGAACTGATAGATGGCAATATTCAGCCTCTATCCATATAGCTAGGTGGATAAATTTAGGGCAGGTTATTCGTAGACTATGTGGGATGTCCACACTCCACCCTCACTCCTCCCCGGCACTAATTCTGTAAAGTGGGTGCTAACATTTACGTACCACATTTGTGCATTATTTCAATAGTTTTTATTGATGAAATTCCAACAATAACATCAGATAATTAGCATGTTCAACTCTTTTCTTATTAAACATTGGTCCAAAATGATGCTAGTGAACTTAACAATTCTTCCATCTTCATTTCACCCCTTTTTTCTCCCCCCCCCTCCCCCCATCCCCCCCCTCCCCCTCCCCATCTGAGAGCTTCAATTGCTATTTTGAGGAAACAAACTTACTATATTACCTTGCAATTAAGCTAATGAATTGCTGTATTACTGTATCTAACTGAAGTCCAGAGTATTTAAAGTGCTACTACACCTTGCTAAATACAGCTTATCCTTCCAGTATCTCTTCGCCCCTCCCCCCCCTTTCTCTCCGGTCTTCTGCTAAAACCTAGTTGGTGCAGTCTACCTCAAACATTAGTCCATGGAGGATGTAGCTTTATTTGCTTCCAGCCTTTAAGTTTGTACAAAATTTGACGCCTAGACGTCGGATGCAGTGTATTCCAATATCTCCCCCATATCTTTCTAAACATTCCTGGGTCCTTCTCCTGATTTATGAAGGAAAACTGAGTCACAAAGCTCCAAATGCAACTGTTCTGTCATCTTGGATTTCCACATTTCTCTGGTCGGGGCTTGTTTCTCTCTCCATTTAGAAGAATCACTTTTTTTTCCCCATCAATGTCACTCTCTGCAGGAAATCCGGTGAGACCCGAAGGCACAGGTTGCTCTATGTTAAAGATGTCAAACAATACCTGAGCATTGGCCGTTACGTTCCGTCTCCAGTATCGTCCAGATTCCGCTAATATTTGTGCCCAAAACTGGTAGATCTCCGGACACAGCCAAAAACATATGTCCCAACGTCACTTGTAATGTCACATTTGGGGCATTCTCCTGCGCCGAAACCCGCTCTCAGTGCCCTGACTGTCGCTATGTAGGTCCGCATTAGGAACTTGTACTGCTGCTCCCACTGTCGGATGAAAATAGACCTGTGTAGAATAGCCTGTAAAAGTTCTGGATCGTATCCGCCGTTATTACAGTTTCAAGGTCTCTCGACCCAATTTTCTGCCACCTTAACATAGTCAATGTCTTCTGTGTGTCCAACAGGGTTCTATGATGAAAACGCAAGGAGACAATGTTTTGAGCACCCAGTGTCAGGGCTGTTGTAATTATGTCCTGTACATCTTCGCTTAAATTGAATGCTCCGAGCGAACGGGCATAGTGTTGCACTTGTGCATGTGCGTAAAAGTCTTTGGCCGGGATATCATATTCTTTTGTTAATCTTCCAGAGTTTTAACTTGTCCCTCTGTGTCTATGAGCTGATAAAGAATTGAATCCCTTTTTGCCGCCAGCGCACGAAGGTCTTTTCTGTTGTCCCCGCAGGGAAATCTGGGTTCTGCCCCAAAGAGATAAAAGGCGTCGCTGCTGCCGAGAAGTTATGGCGCCTGCACAGCCACCTCCACATTGCTCTTGCTGAGCGTACAAACCAGTTCATAGGGGACTTAGCCCCCAAATTCTTCTCAGAAGTATGTAGCAAGCAGCTCAGGTGTATTTTGGGTTCCAATGAGGCCTCTAATAATATGTTTGTAAAATGTTGGCTGCCTGCTAGCCAGTCCCTGACATGCCTCATTGTGCACGAAATTGTGAGATATCTTATGTTAAGCAGCCCCATTCCTCCATGTTCTTTGGGTTTATATAATACCTCTAACGGGAGCCTAGGTCTCCTATTACTCCACAAGAACTTTCTTAGGATCCCTTTTAACTCCTGCTCCTCTCTCCCCTGTAAATGTAAAGGTAACACTTGAAATTATGTAGCCATTTGGGGACTATCATCATGTTAAAACACGGCTATACGACCCATCATCGAAAGAGGGCAGGAACCCCAAACTCCCAATAATCTTCTCGTCTCTGTTAGTAAAGGTCTTACATTTATCTTATAAAGTGTTGATAGCTGTACCGGCACCTCCACTCCCAGATACTTCAACCGATCTGCGGCCCATTGAAAGGGAAAGGGGACCCACCCACTCTCGCCGAGCCTCCTCCGCGAGCGCCAAGGCCAAGGACTTAGCCAGGTTTAATTTAAACCCTGATAGACTACCATAATATTCTATTTCCTGCAAAAGGTTTCGCACCGATGTTTGAGGATCCTCTACCATCATCAACAGGTCATCTGCATATGCCAGAAGTTTAAGCCCTGTCTCTCCGACTGTCATGCCTTTAATGTCCGGGTTATTTCTTATGTGGCACAGGAGTGGTTCTAATACTAGTATAAAAAGCAAGGGAGACAACGGGCAACCCTGTCTTGTCCCTCGTCCTATCAGAATTTCATTCGTGCGAACTCCATTTACCTGTAGTCTGGCTTTCGGATCTGCATAAAGCGCTCTCACTGCTCCTGCAACCATCCCCTCACTCAATCCATCCCAGGGTCTCATGCATAAAAGTCCACGCAACTCTGTCAAAGGCACGCTCTGCGTCTAGGCTGATCACCAAACCTTTAGAAGCCCTCTCTGATGCCACCGTCAGCGCGGCGATCAGCTTCCTTACATTCATGACAGAGTGCCTGCCCCTTACGAAGCCTACTTGATCCTCTCTAATTATCGAGGGCATCATCTGTGCTAGGCGCTCTGCCATGATTCGTGAGAGAATCTTTATATCTACGTTTATTAGCGATATGGGTCTGTACGCAGCAGGGTCTTCCATGTTCCGCCCGGGTTTTGGAATTAAACTGATTAACGCTTCATTCGCATATATTGGGAACTGCTCTGTCTCTGTCACCTCTTCATATAGGTTCATCAGAGGCCCCACTAGCTGGGTCCGGAGCGTTTTGTAAAATTCGCCCGAGAATCCATCTGGGCCCGGGGCAGAGTGGAGCCTCAATGCTTGTATAGCTTTTAGCACCTCCTTCGCCCCCAGTGGGGAGTCTAAGGAGCCCTTCTGTTCTTCTGTTAACTGCGGCAGAGCTGATTTTTCCAAATATGCCCTAATTACATCTCGATGATCTGACCCCTCTCCCTCTCCCGAGTATAGCTTGGTGAAGTGCTTATGAAAGATCTCTGCTATCTGGTCCGGGTCTGACGTCAGGGTGCCTACCGGGGTCCTTATTTGTGTAATTATATGTGGCTTACGCGAGCCCTTTATCAAACGCGCCAGCATTTTGCCCGGTCTATCTCCAAAACGTTGAAGATTATATTTGCGCATGATCGTTGCCTTATATACCTATCCTGCAGCAAGGAATTAAGCTCGACACGAGTGGAAATCAAAGAGTTCAGTAAAACTCTATTAGGGGTTTCAGTATATTTTCTTTGGCTATCCGGACCCTACGTTCTAATTCCACTATTTTCTGTGCTATTTTCCTATTTCTCCTGGAGACGTAAGCTATCACTTCTCCACGGAGTACCGCCTTACCGGTATACCAAAAAAGACCTGGTGTATTAACATGTTCTTTGTTATGTTGCGCGAATTCCTCCCATTTCTCTTTTAAGAATTCTGTAAACTCTGGGGAGGTGTACAAGTATGAGGGGAACGCCAACCCCCCTGACCCCGATAATATGGTGTGGTTCAATGTCTACCCAGATCATGGCGTGGTCCGAGAGCTCTTCTGGGCCTACCTCCGCTCCCCCCAATTCGAGAGAACATTTCAGATGCCACCCAAAATATAATCAATTCTAGATTGCGTTCCATGTGCTCTCGAGGTATGCGTGTAATCACGCTCTTCCTCGTGCATTAATCTCCAGGGGTCTACCAGGCCCCAGACCATCACAAAAGGTCTCAAGCACTCCCATACCCGGGTCTTTTTTCTGTGTGTGTCCCGTTTTGTCCAGTCCTGGGTCCAATACCTGGTTCATGTCCCCTGCCACTATTACTGGCTCTGATCCTTGTCCCTGGCACTTCGCGAACAGCTCCGCGAAAAATGCTTTCCCCTCCCGTTTGCGGAGCATACACCGCTAACAGTATATACGCCTGTCCTTGTAGATTCAGCTTGATCCCCACATACCGCCCTCCTTATCTGAGAAGAGGAGTTTGGCCTTTGCCATTACTGATTTGTGTATTAATATTGCTACCCCCCCTCGTCTGCCTACTGCCGGGGAACCAAACACTTCTCCCACCCAATTTCGTTGTAATTTCTCGAGTTCTGTTGCTGACAATCTCGGTTTCTTGAATGCAGGCTATTCCCACTTATGTCTTTTAAGCGCACTTAAGATCTTTGCCCTCTTAACTGGAGATGTTATTCCACATACATTCCATGATATTACCCGAGTAAGTCCTCCAGGTTGCTTAGTCATTACTTCTTATTATCATTAAATGAATCGTCTTGCTTTCCATCTTTAACCCCAAGGAGCCCAGCCTCCCCTAGGGTTCCATTTTTTCCTCTCTATGTTCAACCTCTTTACCTCATTTTCCCCCCGGTTTACTTGGTATCCCGCCCACCATACTATTGGTAGTCTCCATGTCCACCATTCCCAAATACCTCCTGTTCTGTTGTTCTTTGTCTTTACCCCTCCCTCCCCCCACCCCCCTATGTGTCCCCTTCCCTTACCCCTTCTCAATTCCCTACATCCCATTTTGTGTTATGGGATTTTGGGGTTTCCCGCGTCCTCCCAGTCGCCCCCCCCTTCTATGTATTGGTAAAATCTAGCACTGATTCCTTCCCTGCCAGTGTCATGTGTTTGGCCTCATTGGATAACCCTGTTAATTATACCTTTTATAAGCTGTCATCAGCATACTGCTACTTCTCTTCCTTCTGCTCTGGGCTCTTTGTCACTGCCACCAATGCCTGCACTTGCTTTTGTGCTTCTTTAATGTCTGCAAATTGTCTCCATCGACCTGCAACCTTTAGCTTCAATATTGCAGGGTAAATTAGCATGAACGGCACTTGTGCCTCGTGCAACTGTTGACATAGTGGCGTGAACCGCCGGCGCTTTTCTTGAAGGGCCATTGAATAATCCTGGAAAATTCGCAGTTGGTGTCCATCATATCTCAGTTCGTTCCTTTTAAGTCGGGAGCCCCGTAATATTTCCTCCTTATGTACATAATTATGTACTTTAATGATCACTGTTCGTGGGGTCTGTTTCCCTTCTTGTTTTTTGCCAGTGCGGTGCGCTCTTTCTAAGCACAGTTTTCCCGAATGATCTGAGAGTGCAAATTCCTCTGTTAGCCATTTTTCCAGGGCAGTTGAAAGCATGTTGTCTGGCACTGTTTCGGGAAGACCCACTATACGCAGATTCCCACGGCGCGACCTGTTTTCTAGGTCGTCTACTTTAGCCTGCAATGTTATCAGTGCGGCAGCCATTTTGTCCGCTTTCTGCGCTGCCGGGCCCGCCATATCTTCTGCCTCCGACACCCGGCATTCAAGCTCCCCCAGTCTCTTTTCTGCATCCGCCGCTTGTGTCTCTAAATTAGAAACTTGTGAGTATAATTTGTCCAATTTCTGGTCCAGTGCAATGCTCACTGCTTCTGTTAATTGTCGTAATTGCTCCTCTGTGAACGAGCCGTTGCTGCTTGCTTTCTGGCCGTCTTCCACGACGCTTGCCGCCTTCGACTTCTCTTTATCTTTTTTCATGGACCTGCTCGTCATGACTGGTTGTGGAGTGTTCAGATATCGTTCCATAGGTCTTCCCTCTGGCGTTAAAACTTCTCGTTTTCTCCTTGCTCTGTTTATTTTAGTGCTTGATGTTAAATGTTCGAGTCGGGGCCTAGGAGGACACGGGAACACGTCTTCCTCTCCCTAGAGCATCACGTGACCCCCCACATTTGTGCATTAATAATTAGAATAATGGCGGAGTGGCCTAATGGTTAGTATAGTGGGTTGCGGACCTGGAGAACCAGGTTCAATTCCCTCTGCAGCTCCATGTGACCCTGGGAAAGTCAGTCGGCCCTCCATTGCCCCAGGTACAATATACTACTTAGATTGTGAGCACATTAAGGGACAGTGCAAGTATCTGTACAATTGTATGTAAACATCCTTTACTCGTGCTCAAAAGAGGCGCTATATCAAATTAATAAATGATAAATGCCAAAATTCAGCCTAAGCACAATTCTGTAAATATGTTGATATCTTACATAGTACATATTTTACAGGTAGGCATACACTACAAATCTATTACTACTACTACAAATCATTTCTATAGCGCTATCAGTCATATGCAGCGCTTCACAATTTAACATGAAGAAAAGACAGTCCCTGCTCTAAAGAGCTTACAATCTAAATCAGGACAGACACACAGGACAAATAAGGGATAAGGGTAGGACAGACAGATAGGACACGTGGAGGGGCATAATCGAACGAAAACGCCTATCTCCATGGGCGTTTATCTCCGAGAACGGGTCCATGAAGGGGCGGACCGAACCGTATTTTCACAAAAAAATAGATGTCCATGTTTTATTCAACAATTTGTGAGCTGGGCATTTTTGTTTTTCAGTGATAATGGAAAATGAAAGCGCCCAGCTCAAAAACGAATAAATCCAAGGCATTTGTTCGTGGGAGGGGCCAGGATTCGTAGTGCACTGGTCCCCCTCACATGCCAGGACACCAACCGGGCACCCTAGGGGCCACTTTTACAAAAACAAAAAAAAAGGTAAAAGAGCTCCCAGGTGCATAGCACCCTTCCCTTGTGTGTTGAGCCCCCCAAATCCCCCTCAAAACCCACTGCCCACAAGTCTACACTATTACTATAGCCCTAAGGGGTGAAGGGGGGCACCTACATGTGGGTACAGTGGGTTTGGGGGGGGGGGGGTTGGGCGACTAAGCATTAAGCAGCACAATTGTAACAGGTAGGGGGGGATGGGCCTGGGTCCACCTGCCTGAAGTCCACTGCACCCCCTAACAACTGCTCCAGGGACCTGCATACTGCTTGCCAGGGAGGTGGGTATGACATTTGAGGGTGAAAATAAAAAGTTGTGAAACATCATTTTTTGTGGTGGGAGGGGGTTAGTGACCACTGGGGGAGTCAGGGGAGGTCATCCCCGATTCCCTCTGGGGGTAATCTGGTCATTTAGGGCACTTTTGGGGCCTGTGAAAAAACAGGGTCCAGGAAAAGTGCCCTAAATTCTAGCTACAAACGCAAACTTTTTTTCCATTATTGGCGAAAGGCGCCCATCTCTGTTCGGGTGATAACCATGCCCCAGTCCCACCTTCACCACGCCTCCGACACGCCCCCGTCAACTTTGTACGCTTCCGCAATGGAGTGCAGTTGAAAACGTCCAAGTTCGGCTTTCGATTATACCGCGTTATTCGTTTTTGTGAGATAAACGTCCATCTCCCGATTTAGGTCGAAACTTGGGCGTTTTTCTCGTTCGATTATAAGCAGGATAGGGAAAGGGACTATTGAAGAGAGGAAGACAAGATGAAGGTTACGAGCAGGTGACAACTTAGGAGTTAAAAGCAGCATCAAACAGGTAGGCCTTTAGCCCGGATTTGAAGGCAGCCAGGAATGGACCTTGACGTACACATAGGCGGATAACATAAAATATGATAAACCACATGTGTATTTCCAGCAATGGATTGAATTTATTATCTTGATACATCGCAATATATATTTGTGTCTAAGCGATTCTTTTTTAAAGTTTCACGGTAGTTCTATTATTAGGTTTCAATGTACTGTTTTCAAGTTTACCTCATTTATTGAATTTAGTTTATTCTTGGTTATTTTACTATTTTTATGCTGTTAACAAAATTGTAAATTTTATGTTAAACTGTACCTGATGTACACCGCCTTGGGTGAATCTCTTCATAAAGGTGGTTAATAAATCCCAATAAAGAAAGAAAGAAAAGAAAAAAAAAACCACACACATTGTACAAAATATGGTATAATAAAAATTCCAAATTACATTCAAATAAAATACTCCATCAAGTACATATGCACCAAATGATCCCCCACAGTGGTATAACTAGAATAATAAGCTTCTAAAATTGCCTAATCATTATAAGGTGCGAGCACTTATACCTGCTCTATGGCTAGTATAAGTGCTCATGCCTAAATTATAGGTGCATATCTAACTTGTTATGTTATTATTCTATAAACAGCTTTAAATCGCAGGCTTATAAAGCAATGCTGTTGCATATAAACTGCCCACTGTCACATCATATATACTACCTATATAAAAGGAAAAGGACCATCAGAGTTGAGATTCCATTGCTGAACTACTATCAGGGGCATTTTCAAAAGAGAAGGGCGCCCATCTTCCGACACAAATCGGGAGATGGGCATCCTTCTCTCAGTGTTGCCCAAATCGGCATAATCGAAAGCCGATTTTGGGCATCCTCAACTGCAGTCCATCGCGGGGATGACCAAAGTTCACGGGGGCATGTCGGAGGTGTAGCGAAGGTGGGACTGGTGTGTGCTTAAGAGATGGGCGTCCTCAGCCGATAATGGAAAAAAGAAGGGCGTCCCTGACAAGCATTTGGTCGACTTGGTCCATTTGATTTCATGACCAAGCCTCAAAAAGGTGCCCAAACTGACAAGATGACCACCGGAGGGGATCGGGGATGACCTCCCCTTACTCCCCCAGTGGTCACCAACCCCCTCCCACCCTAAAAAAAATATTTTTTTTTGCCAGCCTCAAATGTCATACCCAGCTCCATGACAGCAGTATGCAGGTCCCTGGAGCCGTTTTAGTGGGTGCAGTGCATTTCAGGCAGGCAGACCCAAGCCCATTCCCCCCCCCCCCACCTGTTACACTTGTGCTGGTAAATCTGAGCCCTTCAAAACCCACCCAAAACCCACTGTACCCACATGTAGGTGCCCCCCTTCACCCCTTAGGGCTATGGTAGTGGTATAAGTTGTGGGGAGTGGGTTTTGGGGGGTTTGAGGGGCTCAGCACCCAAAGTAAGGGAGCTATGCTCCTGGGAGCAATTTCTGAAGGGCACTGTAGTGTGAGGGGGACCAGTGCACTACGAATGCTGGCTCCTCCCATGACCAAATGGCTTGGATTTGGTCATTTTTGAGATGGGCGTCCTCGGTTTCCATTATCGCCAAAAACCGGGGATGACCATCTCTAAGGTCGCCCATCTCAACATTTAGGTCGACCATCTCTAAGGTTGACCAAAATGTTGAGATTTGGGCGTCCCTGACCATATTATTGAAATTAAAGATGGACGCCCATCTTGTTTCGATAATAGTGGTTTCCCTGCCCCTTTGCTGGGACGTCCTTAGAGATGGGCGCCCTTAGAGATGGTCGTCCCCGTTCGATTATGCCGCTCCACATATACAACGTTAATGGAACATACAATACTGTACTAGTATGGGAACTTATTTAGCGTGGTCTGTTTTCTTAATGCAATCTGTTGACTTCTTGCAAAATCAACAATGTTTTGTAGCTGGAAAGGTTTGATGCTGTCCACATCCTGAGTTTCTAGCCATCTTAAACTTGCCTCAAGATGTTCTATAGCCTCTGACACATTTGTAGAGGAGTAGAAAACATCGTCACCGTTTTCCTCATCGTCAGCATGGTCTTCCAATGGCACGGCTGTGACCTTTCACTGAACATTTGCCACAATTTCTTTATCAGTTACATGCTTGTAAGTGGGGCACTCATTATCAATTGAAACCCAATTCAGGATATCATTATACACATGTTCACATTTTTTAAATGCCTCTTTGGCTAACCACACATCTTCTGGAGAAAACAAAAAAAAAAAAGCTTCCTCATGGGCATTCTCCTCATCAATTGTCAGTGAAGGGAATACAGATCCAAACCTTTTCATTCAGCATCGCTCAATGCAAGTTCCTGAGATAGCATCCCAGGCCTTTCCATCAAGATGGCAAACTTCTTTCAGGTTGACTGATGCCAGCGCTGCATCAACTGTGGCAGTGTTGTCTACCACCATCCTCAATCAATTCACGTTGGTAGTTTGTTTTAAACCCTGAAATAATGCCCTGATCCAGGGGTTGAATTTCTGAAATTGTATTCTTTGGTAGATGACACTTTGATGTTACCATCACGGCTCACAAGCTCTTCTGCTGGAGGGAGTGCTGGGCACTTATCCAAAAGAACGGCCTTTTCCCTTGTTTAAGTTTATGTAAATTAGCTCTAACAGCTGGAACAAAGGATTTATGAAACCAGTCTGTAAAGATTGAAGAGTTCATCTACGCATTCTTGCTGTTTGTATATTCAAAAGGCAATGATTTCATATCTACATGGTGAAAACACCTGGGTGATCTGGACTTCCCAATCAAGAGTGGCTTTACTTTATGACTGCCAGATTTATTCAGACAAAGAAGAATGGTCACTCTGTCCTTCCTTTGTTTAAAGCCTTCCCATTTGTGTACATTATTCTTGGCTGCCAGTGTACGATCAGGTAACATTTTGAAACACAGTCCTGTTTCATCACAATCGCACACTTAATCCTCAGTGTATCCTCCTTTTTCCAGCAGTTTTTTAAATTCTTGTGGGTAAAAATGTGCTGCATCCTTGTCAGCCGAATGGAGCTCTCCGAGACAGGGACGTGACTGATGACATGCCTCTTCTTAAATCTATCGAGCTATTTGTTACTGGCCCGTTCCATCTGCCCATTCTCAGTAACCACTAACTCTTCCTTTCCTAAGGGATCCCACATACCTGTCCCATATGTTCTTAAATTCTGACACAGTCCTTCTCTCCACGACCTTCACTGGAAGGCTAATTCATGCATCTACCACCTTTCGGTGAAAGAGTATTCTTTTTAGATTCCTCATAAATCCATTTCCTCTTAACTTCATCGTATTCCCCCTCATTCTAGAGTTTTCCTTAATTTGAAAAAGGCTCGCCTCCTGTATATTGACCAATCTGAGGTATTAAAATGTCTCTGTGAAGAGAAAAGGCGTGAGGTTGACCATGGATACCAGAGACTGGAAAGATGAAATCTGGAGTAAAAATCGTTTATTGGTAAAAAGACTTGACACAACGTTGTGTTTTGGCCGCTAGGCCTGCATCAGGAGTCTGTATAAAAAGAAAACATTCAATGTCCGGATGTGGTAAGATACAGAATGGTCTGTATACATAGAGTAACATCCAATGTCCTGATGTGGTGAGATGGAGAGTGGTCTTAAAAAAGACCTTTGGTTAAAAAACAGTGTGTCAGTACACCATGATAATAGTCCTTTCCTCAGAGCAAGCTCCATTTACCACTACCCTCTGTCTCCTTCCACTTAACCAGTTTTTAACCTAGTCAGTTACTTTAGGTCCCATATCGAGAGCACTCAGTTTATTTATCAGTCACCTGTGTGGGACTGTGTCAAAGGCTTTGCTAAAATCCAAGTACACCACATCTTGTGCCCCTCCCACATCCAACTGTTTGGTCACCCAGTCAAAGAATTCAATCAGATTTGTCTGACACGATCTGCTTTTAGTGAAGCCTTGTTGCCTTGGGTCATGCAGTCGATTTGTTTCAAGAAACTTCATGATCCTCCACTTTAGAAGTGCTTCCATTAGTTTACTCACCACCGAGTTTAGACTGACAGGTCTGTAATTCCCAACCTCCTCCTTACTTCCACTCTTGTGCAGAGGGACTACATCCTCCCTTCTTCAGTCCTCTGGGACCACTCCAGACTCTAAGGAAGCATTGAAGAGGTAAGACAGCGGTATCACCAGGACATCTCCGAGTTCCTTGAGTATCTTCGGATGTATCCCATCAGGCCTTATCGCTTTGTCTGCTTTTGGTTTAGCCAACTCCTCCTGAACAGAGTCTTCTGAAAATTGGTCCTGGTCGACCATACATCCATCCCCATTAGCATTTGTTTTCTGGGGTCCTACCCCCGGCCTTTCATCCACAAACACAGAACAGAAATAATCGTTAAGCAGTCTAGCTTTATCCTTATCAGCTTCTACATATTTCTCTCCTTCAGCTTTGAGTCTCACAATGCTATTATGGCACTTCCTCCTGTCTTGTCTCCCAATTTTACCATATTGGCTATGCTTTCTTCCATTTGACTCCTCACATTCCTGACAGCTTTTCCAGCTTCTCTTAGCTTTTCTAGGTATTTTTGCATGTTCTCCTCTTTCTGAGGTAAGGGAAAGAAGGTTAGCCTTCATACATTTCAAGAGTCTTCTTGAAATATATGAAAGCTAACCTTCTTTCCCTTACCTTTTCAGCTACTATGTTCGAGAACCAGAGTGGTCTTTTCCTTTTCCTTTTATTTAGTTTTCTAACATAAAGGACCATTGCTTTTAAAATGACTCTTTTCAGTTTTGCCCACTGCTATTCTACTTCCTTCAGCTGTTCCCATCCATCTAACTCTTTCCTGAGAGGTTCCCCCATTTCAGCAAAGTTAATTCTTTTGAACTCTAGGACCTTCAATCTTGAATAAGCCCTCTCCTCCTCTGTCTTAATATTGAACCACACCATTTGGTGATCACTAGATGCCAAATGATCTCCCACTGTAACATCAGAAACCAGGTCTAGGATAGCTCCATCCCACATCAGTTTCGTTACCCACTGCTGAAACAAATTTTCCTGTAGAGAATCCAAGATCTCTTTGCTTCTAGACAACCATGTGGCAGGGATGCCCCAATTGACTTCTGGCATGTTGAAATCACCTATCAGTAGTACTTTCCCTTTCATAGCTATTTTGTGGATGTCTTTAATTAAGTCTCTGTCCATTTCTTCTGGCTATAAGGGTGACCTGTATATTACACCAATGTAAATACATTTTCCTTTTACCAGTTTAACCCACAGTGCTTCTTCTTTACCCCATAACTCCTGTCACTTTAATACTATTGTTAATATATAATGCCACTTCTCCACCCTTTTTCCTACCCTGTTCTTCCTGAATAGAATTATAGCCAGGTATAACTATATCCCAGTTGTGGCTCTCTGTGAACCATGTCTCCATGATCGCCTCTAAATCCAAGTCAGCTTTTATCATTGCAACCTCTATATCTAGAAATGTGTTTCCCATACTATGGGCATTGGTATATAAGGCTTTCCAGATGTTACTTTTTTTTTTACTTTTTCTATAAAGGTATTTGATGTCTTACCTCCATGGGGGTTATTAATTACTTTGGGGTTCTTCTCACCCTTCCCCAGCAGATTTAGTTTAAAACCCTCTTTAGTACTTTAGCCAGTCTGTTACTGAAGACACTTCTTCTCTTCCTTGAGAGATGGACACCATTACTGCTCAGTAGCTCTTGGAAAATCATCCCATGGTCTAGGAAATCGAAGCGCTCACAGTGGCATCATCCATGCAGCCACACATTTATCTCTAGGATGAGAGCTTCTCTCATTCGGCCTTTACCTTCAACAGGAAGGATTGATGAGAATACCGCCTGCGCACCTAGGTGATTTATCCTTTGATGCAGAGCCATGAAGCCATGAAGACCTGGGGAAAGCCACTGCTTATTCTTGGAATTAATTAACATGGAATTGGCTAATTTTTGGGACTCTGCCAGGTCCTTCTAACCTGGACTGGCCACTGTTGGAAACAGGATACTGGGCTAGATGGGTCCTTGCTATGACCTAGTAGGGCAACTCTTATGCTCATGTTTTTATGAGGACATCAACATTTTGGTACCAAGGATGCATGTACATGATCAGAATACTGGCATATATGCACATATTTGGGCGCATAAGTGCATAAATCTTGCTGTATGCGGCCTTGAATGAATTCCTTTCAAAAGGCAGTAAATAAATACATAAATGACAATATTCCAGCTATGTGTTGCTCTATAAAATAGTGTCTAAATACAATGATACATAGCTTGAAGGTGGGCATATACATGAATAGAGTCTGGTTGGAGTCTGGGTGGGGCATGCAGCTATACGTATATGTAAATTATAGAATCATTTATGCACATTTTTTAGCAACCCAGATGCAAGCATTTAAACCAGCTTTATGGCTGGTATAAGTGGTCATGCTTAAAATACATGGTATATTTGCCTTCCTACATTAGTAATCTATAAATGAAAGTAAGTACCTAATATAGTTTTGTAGACTAGGCTTCAAATAGGTGCCTTCTTGGTGCTAAAATTAGGTGCCTCTTTATAGAATTGCTCTCGATCTAGTTAGTGCTGTAAGAGTTTTCAGCGACACTAGGTGTAAGAACTTACTCCAATCATAGAGATGGTGTAAGTGTGTGTGAGAAGTTCCAGGGATATGTGAGTAAATTATAGTATTCTGTAGTTACACATTTTCACCACTAGGGGTTGCCCTAGTGATGGTTCCCAAGTTCAGTCTTCTGCCTTAGTGGAGCTTGTCGTTTGGGAGCTAGCACCATTTGGGAATAGTGTGGACCTAAAGAAGGTGCTCAGTCTATGTGCACTCTTCCCCCTAGTAATAGATCTTCTCCCTCTTCAGCCTAAACCAACATGCCATCCAAGAGACTCCTTTTTTTGACTGTACACATACTAGCAACTATTTATTCAATTTTAATGAATGCTACAAACTTCCCTCCTTTCACTATTACTTCTAGTACTAATCATTTCCTCTATAGTACTACTAGACATATACAGTGCTGTATACATTATATGCAGGTACTTTCTCTGTCCCTAGAGGGCTCATAGTCTAAGTTTTTTGTACCTGGGGCAATGGAGGGTTAAGGTCATATAAAGCTGCAGTGGGAATTGAACCCAGGTTGCCAGGATCAAAGTCCACTCCTCCACACCAGGAGGATACAAAAGGTTTTATTTTTATCCCCCCTCCCCAACACTGAACAGGTTAACCTTAGAACATTATCTATAGGTTCCAGGCCCCTTCCCCAGCAATCATTCCTCTGGGTTTTCAGCCACAAATGAAAACAAATATTACTAAGGAAAAACTTTCCTCTGGCTTTTCAATTAAACAGGAATAAAACCCCATCAAGGAAAACATGCCTTTTCTTCCCCTTGTTCTTGGTTCAGGCAGGGTATATTTCCTAGGTGCAAACCCCACACACCTTAAAGGACTACCATGAATCACATTCCTCTGGCTTCTTTTTTTACCCCTGCATAATAGCAGAATTCTCTAGGGCCCTCTCTGGGGCCGATATTCAAAGCCATGCACAGAAAGGCCACAATGTAACAGCATTACAAAAAAACAAACAAACAAAAAAGCATGTGGGGGAAGGTGACACATGAGGGTTTTGCAGTAAGTGTGGCTCTTGTGTACATGCCCAGACAGAAACGGAAGTGTTAGTGTACATCAGTGCTTATTCTTCAGTGCCTAAAAATGAGCCTTACAAATATTAATAGCACATGGAAATTTTGCAAGGCTCATATTTAGACACAGAAGAACAGGTGCGGATGTGTGCTTTTACTTATGGTTTCACTCAGACACATGCAAACGTTTGTTACTTCCCATCACACCTGCCTTTAAAAACCTTGCAGGAGCCTCCTTCTGCATGTGAAAGAAGACAAAACCAGCAGTTCAATCTGAAAAACTGGCAAGAATTTCTCTCCTCAAAACCTTCAATGCTGCCCCTGACCTGGTGAAAATGTTTTGACGTTAGAAGCCATCATTTCCCTCTGCGCATTGCAGCACTTCCCAGTAGCGTACCAAGGGCGGAGCGGTTCACCCCAGGTGCAGGCAGCAAGGGGGTGCATGAAGCAGTTACATGGTGTGAGGAACCCCTGAGGGTCAGGGAAGAAGGGATCCGGGAGAGGAGCAAGATGGGTAGGTTTATTACCCGGGATTCCAACTACAAGTCCCAGGATCCTAGGGGCTGGGAAGCCACACCCCCACGGAGGCATAAGTTTCCCAAGAGCCGGAGAAGGGAGGAGGACTACAGTTCCCAAGAACCCATGCAAAGCCCCAGGGGCAAGCAAAGGGAGCAGCAAGGGAACTACAAGTCCCAGGATCCCAAGGGAGAGGAGGGGGATTGGCTGAGTAGGAATAATCAGGAGGGAGAGGACCTGCTAGGGACCATAAATGGAGAGGAGCCCATGGAATGGGAGGTGGAGAAAGAGGTTGGAGAGGAGATCCAAGCCCAAGATGACCGGGGAAGTGAGCCCATGAAGATTGCTGCTCTAGCTCAGGTACAAGGGAAGAAGTTGAAAGGCTTCATAACAAACCTTCTTCAAGGCTGGGGAAAACTTGGAGGAAATGTTAAGCAGCTGTTCCACTCAAGGGGGAGAGAGGTGCCGTGCTGTAAAGCAGTGAATGATTTCAGCTGTGGCCAGAAGTCAGACCCGGCTGGAGAAACAGGTAGTGACTTGAATTATGTCCAGAAGTCATGCCATGCTGGGGAGGCAGTGAGTGATTTGAATTGTGTCCAGAAGTCAAGCCATGCTGGGGAAGCAGGATTTAAACTGTGTCCAGAAGTCGTGCCATGCTGGGGAAGCAGTGAGGGATTTAAACTGTGTCCAGAAGTCGTGCCATGATGGTGAAACAGTGAGTGATTTGAACTGTGTTCAGCACACTGCCATGCTGGTGAAACAGTGAGTGATTTAAAACTGTGTCCAGGAATCAGGCCATGCTGGGGAAGCAGTGAATGATTTAAACTGTATCCAGAAAATGTGGTCGGTGAGGGGAAGGAACAAGGGGTGATATGTGCTGTAACCAAGGACTGTGTCTGGAAGAGGAAATGTCTTGGCCTTGCTGATGGAATAAAGCAGTTTTAAGCATATTTTTGGAGTCTGCTTCTGGGAGTGCTGTGTCCAGGGAAGGGCCCTTCCAGGGTCAGCCGAGTTCATACCTGCAGGAAGGCCTGAAGGTGGTGGCCTGCTGACAACGGCTTTCAGTCCTCTACCTCCTCTGACGTTAATTCCTGTTCTAGGGTAGGGGAGCAGCAGAGCCGAGAAATGTGTGGACTGCTCTGTGCACTCCCTTGCTAGGAGGAAGGGTGGTAGGCAGTGGTGTGCTGGAGCCGGCTCGCACCGGCTCGCAAGAGCCGGTTGTTAAATTTTCTTCCGGCATGCGAGCTGATTGTTGAAAACAGCGAGCCGGCTCTGGCTCTCCTCCATCCCTCCCTCCGGATCCGGTCCCTCAGCACCTCACCAACTGCTTGTTCTTCGAATTCTTCGGGGCAGGCAGTCTTGCCTGCCTGCTTCCAGCGCTGACTGTCCCCTGCTGCCGGTTCGCGCTTTAAAAATGGCCGCTGAGACTTCCAGAGGCGGCCTAGCGAGACTTCTGCTGAAGTATCGGTGGCCATTTTGAAGCACGAATCGGCAGCGGGGCAGTCAGCGCTGGAAGCGGGCAGGCAAGACTGCCTGCCCCAAAGAATTCGAAGAACAAGCGGTCGGTGAGGGACCGGATCGGGAGTGAGGGAGGGAGGAGAATTCGCCAAATAACTCAGGAGGGGGTGGCAGGGGGGAAAGGGAGTCGCTGCTGGGCATGGGTGGATGGAGGGGGTCGCTGGGTATGGGTGCATGCAGGGCAGGGGAGAGGAGGGTCACTGCTGGACATGGGTGCATGCAGGGCAGGGGAAAGGAGGGTCACTGCTGGACATGGGTGGATGGAGGGCAGGGGAAAGGAGGGTCACTGCTGGACATGGGTGCATGCAGGGCAGGGGAGAGGAGGGTCACTGCTGGACATGGGTGCATGTAGGGCAGGGGAGAGGAGGGGAGAGAGAAGAAATGCTGACATGGATGGAGGGGAGAGAAGAGTGAGGAAGGAGATGAGATGAGGGAAAAGGAACAGAGGAGAAAAACTGTACATGGATGAAGAAAATAGGCAGAAGCTGAGGACCAGAAATGAAGAAAAAAGGAGGAAAGGAAAGAAATAAATGGAAAGGAAGCCCTGGAAACGGAGTTAAGAGGACAGATAGCAGCAGAATCGGATACTGGGCCAGCATGATCAGAAAAACAGTCACCAGACAACAAAGGCAGAAAAAAATCATTTTATTTTCATTATAGTGTTTGGAATATGTTCACTTTGAGAATCAGATGCTCAACATTAAAAGTTTATATTTATTTACGGCATTTTATCGCACAATAATCATGAATTACATTGGAACCTGGGATCATTCAATTTTTTTTCCTGGAGGAATGCATTGCCACCCCCCCCCCCCCCCAGGCTCTCTCCCCGGCCATAGCCAGCTCTGCAATTTTTGGGGGGCGCAGAGAGGGACCAGGGAGAGAGCCTATTGTTAAACATTTACCAGCACACCACTGGTGGTAGGGGTGATGAGCTTTGGGGGTGGGAGTATGATGCACCTCGGAGAGGGATGCACGCATCAACCCACCCCGGGTGGCAAGCAAGCTAGGTACGCCACTGGCGCTTCCATCTGAACAAAGGAATACTTACTGACCTCATTAACATCCATTTTAATCCATTTCAGTACAGTCTGCAGTCATCTTTACCACGTATGTTAACATCTGTGCTCAAGCCTTTAGCATCTGGTGCATAATAACGTGAGTGCAAACCCAGTGTTAACTACATGTTTATGCTCACAGTAGCTTTGAGCCTCCTGTGCACCTTTCTAGGGATAGCTTTACTTTAAGCCCTCCAGCAACTGTACAGAATAGCATGAAACTGTACTTTCTTCCCAAACCTCTACTGGCTGTACCTTTTTTCCAGCTGTCTTTATCCCATGCCTCTGAGCACCCCTCCAGGGTGTCACGTCTCTCACCTACTGTTCGCTCCCTGCGCCCGGTGCGATCCCCAGCACCACCCCAGTGACTGCTGGGATAGACCACGCCAGCGGGGCCGATGCACTGACATCTGTGCCTCACTTGGTCGGCCTTGTCTGTTGGTGTGATCGGGACCGGTGCTCCGCGTTTGCCCTTGCTGCTGCCCGGTCGTTGGCCATTTTGGGACAATGCCGACATCCCTGGAATAGCATGAAACTGTACTTTCTTCCCAAACCTCTACTGGCTGTACCTTTTTTCCAGCTGTCTTTATCCCATGCCTCTGAGCACCCCTCCAGGGTGTCATGTCTCTCACCTACAGTTCGCTCCCTGCGCCCGGTGCGATCCCCAGCACCACCCCAGTGACTGCTGGGATAGACCACGCCAGCGGGGCCGATGCACTGACATCTGTGCCTCACTTGGTCGGCCTTGTCTGTTGGCGTGATCAGGACCGGCGCTCCGCGTTTGCCCTTGCTGCTGCCCGGTCGTTGGCCATTTTGGGACAATGCCGACATCCCTGGTGAACACTTCTCTTCCGGGCACGGGGCCCGGGAACTCTGGCCACACCCCGACGTTGGGATTGGCCATTCGGGTCTCGGCTCCACCTTCCCCTCTCGGCCAGTCTATCCACGCTGCCTAACCAGCTGAGTTTAGTTTCCCTGCCTCTTGCCAGCTGGCAGCTATCGTCTCCAATGGGGATGGCTATTTAAAGAGCAGCACTTTCTAGAAACCTTGCTTCGGCTTCAAATTTGTTAGAGTGCAGGTGCTTCTTCGTGACTATCTACTACGGTTTGCTTGTTGCCTGATCTGACCTTTGCTGTGGACCTGACTACTCTCTGCTTGCCGCCTGACCTGACCTCTGCTGTGGACCTGACTACTCTCTGCTTGCCGCCTGACCTGACCTCTGCTGTGGACCTGACTACTCTTTGCTTGCCGCCTGACCTGACCTCTGCTTGGAACCTGACTACTCTCTGCTTGCCGCCTGACCTGACCTCAGCTGTGGATCTGACTACTCTCTGCTTGCCGCCTGACCTGACCTCTGCTTGGAACCTGACTACTCTCTTCTTGCCGCCTGACCTGACCTCTGCTTGGAACCTGACTACTCTCTGCTTGCCGCCTGACCTGACCTCTGCTGTGGATCTGACTACTCTCTGCTTGCCGCCTGACCTGACCTCTGCTTGGAACCTGACTACTCTCTTCTTGCCGCCTGACCTGACCTCTGCTTGGAACCTGACTACTCTCTGCTTGCTGCCTGACCTGACCTCAGCTTTGGATCTGACTACTCTCTGCTTGCCGCCTGACCTGACCTCTGCTGTGGACCTGACTACTCTCTGCTTGCCACCTGACCTGACCTCTGCTTGGAACCTGACTACTCTCTGCTTGCCGCCTGACCTGACCTCTGCTGTGGACCTGACTACTCTTTGCTTGCCGCCTGACCTGACCTCTGCTTGGAACCTGACTACTCTCTGCTTGCCGCCTGACCTGACCTCTGCTTGGAACCTGACTACTCTTTTCTTGCCGCCTGACCTGACCTCTGCTTGGAACCTGACTACTCTCTGCTTGCCACCTGACCTCTGCTTGGAACCCGGCTACTCTCTGCTTGCTACCTGACCTGACCTCTGCCTGGAACCCAACTACTCTCTGCTTGCTGCCTGACCTGACCTCTGCTTGGAACCCGACTACTCTCTGCTTGCTGCCTGACCTGACCTCTGCTTGGAACCCGACTACTCTCCGCTTGCTGCCTGACCCGACAACTACTCTAGCTTCTGTCTGAGTCCAGTCTTCTCTTGCCCGCTGTCTGCGGCCGTCTGACCCCCTCAGTATTCGGAAGTCCTGCGGGCCGCCTGCACCTGGGGGCTCAACCCTCAGGGAATGGTGGTCCTCCCAGGTGAAGCCTCGGGGTTTACTCGGCTGCCCGACTGGGCGCAAGCTAAAGACCTCATCGCTGTGCTCCATCTGGGCACAAGGGTTCATAAACGTGACACAGGGACAGCTTTACTCCAAGCCCTTCTCCCTTCATGCAGACAGAGCACTTCTTAAAAGAACAGCTTAGTTCCCAGCAGTGGCGTAGGAAGGGGGGCCTTCCGCCCCGGGTGCACGCCACTGGGGGGGTGTCGGCTCCGCTGGTTCACTGCTCTCTCTGCCCCGGAACAGGTTACTTCCTGTTCCAGGGCAGAGAGAGCAGGGAACCAGCGGAGGCAACGCAGCTCCCAGCGACGTGCACTCGGGGTGGAGCGGCCCTCCCACCCGTCCCCTTTGCTAAGAATGCGCTCGGGGGGAGGGTGTGTGCTCTGGGGGGGGGGGGGTGCGTGCGTGCGCCGAGGGGGGGTGCGCCGTGCACTGGTTCCCAGCCTTTGCCTAGCTCTCTGGAGCAGTACGTGACTCTACAGGACTAGTTTCTCCCCAGCTCTCCTTTCAACTGGCATTTACTTGACATCTTCTGGGGCTCTCTCTTCTGTGCAAACAGAGCCTACTGTTTGCCTGGTGAACCCAGAGAGCCACACCCTTCTCTGCAGATGGAGGGCAGCTAACAACTAATCAGTTCACCTGCAGTGAACAGCTTCTGCTACTACAGCTCTCAGGCTGCCTGTCTGCCTTTCCTCCACTGTCTGCTAGGCAGTTAAACAATACTCTGTTCACTTGCAGAGAACAATTCCTGTTACTACAGTTCCTATAATTCTCTGTGTTCCCCAAACTGTGTGCCTGGCCAGCTTCCTGGGCTTTGCTTCCTACCTGTTCCTCCTCTCAAGACGTTTGCCTGCTCCTGGGGCTTCCAGGACCCTGCCAGCCTGACTGCTCAGGGAAGGACAGTTTTCTCTCTTTTTCCTTCTTTAATGGCGATAGGGGAAACTGCAGTGTTTTCCCTGCCTGAAAACCTTTTCTTTCCTAGTCTCCCCATACTTTGACTGGCCAAGCTGGTCACAACATGTAAACGTACGCCCTGCCTACACTCCACCCAGAGTCTCTCCATGTGCATTCCCACCTGTAATATACATGCTGTCGTAGATATACATGTATTTATAGAATATTGCATAGTGTATACAGTGTCTGGCATATACAGGTGTATGTGTCCACATGCATACATACATATATGCTAGTATTGTACTTATTTATGCATGTAAATGGTGTCTAAATGTAGGTGCCCACATTATGGAATTGCCCCATATAGTGCCACTGAAAATTCACGGATAGGGCACTAGCAGTTGCAGCTGAACATATAAACCATTTAGAATATCTGGCCCACCCTTAATTACTTTATGGTTGCAGTTTGTGACCTACATCATAGCTGAAAATAAGCTTTGGCTACTGGGTCATTAGAAGCTGGACAAGTTCCTGGAGGAAAAGTCCATAGTCTGTTATTGAGATGTACATTGGGGAAGCCACTTCTTGCCCTGGGATTGGTAGCATGGAATGGTACTACTAAATGGGTTTCTGCCAGGTTCTTGTGACCTGGACTGGCCACTGTTGGAAGCAGGATACTGGGCTAGATGGACCATTGTTCTGACCCAGTGTGGCTATTCTATATTCTTATGTTCTTAAGCTACAAGGCAGTTTTCAGTCTACTGATTAATACCACAGGCTGAAACAAGTGGGTCTCTGGGTCATGGTACTGCAGAAATTGATAACCAGAAATCACGCTCTTCTAATTAGGCATTTCAAACATGGGCAAGAAACTGGGTCACAAAATGCCACTATTAAAGCATCAGACAGCACAAAAGATTGCATTAACAAAGCTGTATTTTCTCGAATATTGAAACTTGCATTGGTTTCGATGAACCCTTTATCATTTCAGATAATTGCAAGTGGTCTTATGCACTCAAAAATGTCAGACTGCCAGGTATTAGTTTACAAAATTTGCCTCCTTGAACAAAAGAGGCTTTTTTCCAAGTTGGTGAAAACTGACAAGCTGCTGACTGATTGCTGTGAAAGCTGAAACTTTGCCTGGAAGGTAAGAGATTAACTTGGAGCTTTACACTAACTAAACCCGTGACAGAAACTGGGCGCACTTGACTTTCTACTCAAGGTGAAAGTGTTGTTTTGTGCTTACTTTAGTTTTGGATTATTTGCTTGATAAACATTTAAATGTCTGGTCTTTTGCATGCTCATATATTGTGAATGTTAGAAGGGAAAGTGAAATGGGACTTGATATACTGCCTTTCTGAGGTTTTTGCAACTACATTCAAAGCGGTTTACATATATTCAGGTACTTATTTTGTACCAGGGGCAATGGAGGGTTAAGTGACTTGCCCAGAGTCACAAGGAGGTGCAGTGGAAATCAAACTCAGTTCCCCAGGATCAAAGTCCCCTGCACTAACCACTAGGCTACTCCTCCAAGGAAGCCAATGTACTGATGTGCAATTTTGTTTTCTGCAAAAGGGCACAACGCAATAAAATACTAACATTTTGGCATTTTGTGTGTTTTCCCAAGCGTTGCACCCTTTTTGAAAAGAATTCATAAAATGGGGCCAGTCTCTGCAGTAGTTCGCATGTAGTAGTAGTTCATATGTAGTAGCAGTTCACATGTAGTTTGCTATGTGTAACAGTTTATTTAAAAGTAAGGATGGTCCCAGAAAACAAACTGGCAGATGTTCTGCAAATTCCAAAGGAAAAGATATTATTGGAGCAGGCATGCCCTGAAATTCTATATATCATGCCTTAATTTCTGTGCAGAAATCGAAGCATAATCTATAACAACGTGCGTAACTTAATTGGTTAACTAGCTAATTAGCACTGACAATTGGATCTTAACAAGCAAGTATCAGCACTAATTGGCATTAGGATTTACGAGCACAATTCGCTAAGTGTATTCTGTAACGTGGTGGTGCACGTAAACTCCAAGTCGCATAGTTGAAAAGGGGGCATGGTTATAGGCCTGGAATGGGTGGGTCATGGGTGTTTCTAAAATCTATGTACATTATATAGAATATACCCGCTCTGCGCCTAATATAGGTGTCAGGATTTACTCCAACTTAGTAAAACATGGTCTAAATGGAAAAGACCAAATTTGGTCACGTGGAGAGGTGTTCAGCATATTCTATATATTGCGTGGAAATTTAAGCCTATTCTATAAAATTTAGGTGTACTTTAGAGAATATGCCTAGGTGTATTTTGTTTTCCGCACAAATGTTTCAGGTGCCATATATATTGAATCTAGCCCATGGTGTCTACTCCAATGATTTCTTTACTGTTTACTTCAATTCATAAGTAATGAGCTGCTGTGATGCATAAACATGCAAACTAGCTCATTTATGAATTTCTTGAAAATAAGCATGCACAAAAGTGTTCTCAGGCTGATTTTGCAAAAACGTGGTATAGCTGAAATTCAAGCTGGATAGTACTTAGTTATATCAAACAACAAGCTGGAGTACAATCAAAAAACTGGAAGGGAAAAAGCCTCAGTACCTTACCTCTACCACATATTTGTACTTAAGGTGGCAGGATTCAAACAGGATCAATACTCTTCATAGGCATTTAAAAAAAAAAAAAAACCTTTCCAAAAAAAATGGTTAAAACTCCAACTTTAATGGAACCACAAAACGTGACTTTAAACAGAGAAACATAAAAAGCAAAACCTTAGCTTTAGTAAAAGATGCTCAGCAGCTGCCGAGTTTCAATCACATCGACTGCGGCCAGAGTTTCGCTAAAACACTGTATCAAGACTTGATCAAAGGATTATCAGTGTTATATGCACCCATTTCTCAGTGTCATCAGGATCCAAATTGTTCCATAATAGTTTGCTACCTAGCTTATTTTCAAGGATCGCTAAGTTTTCATGTAAAAAAAAGGTGAAAATCTAAAAGGAAATACTGAAGGTTAGTAGTTGGGGTCTTGGCTGAAGATATATACATTTTTATCAGTAGTTGATGAAGAACATGCATTTGAGGACAGACTTGTCAAAGAGACAAAAGTTAATAATAAAAATGTTTTCAAAGTACATTAAAAACAAGAAATGTGCAAGTAGGTCAGTTGACCTATTATATGATTGGATGCAGAGGCTTTCAGGAAGTATAAGGCCACACAAGAAAAAATAATAACATTTTGCTTTGAAGTTTACTATGGTAGAGAAGCTATAGAAAATTGATAAACTAAGGGCCTCTTTTACCAAGCCGCGCTAGCGGCTCCTGGTGCAGTAATGCCGACAAAACCCATTCACTTTGAATGGGCTCCATTGGCGTTGCCATGTGAGAACCGCTAATGCAGCTTGATGAAAGAGACCCTAAATAGTAGCATATCACCAGGACCTGATGATATTCATCACAGAATTCTAAAGGAACTCAAATATAAAATCGCAAAGCAGTGTTCCTTAACTTAGGGGCCCTTTTACGAAGCTGCATTAAGTGCTAACACATGCCTAACGCAGCTTAAAATGGTGTACCAAGGGATGTGATCAGGCATCCTCCTGTAACTGCCAATTTAGCGCATGCTAATCTAGGCATTACAAAATATATGCATTTTTTGGGGAGGTGGCTTGTCAGGGGGTAGAGTAAATAAGTACATAAGTAATGCCATACTGGGAAGAGACCAAAGGTCCATCGAGCCCAGCATCCTGTCCCCAACAGCGGCCAATCCAGGTCAAGGGCACCTGGCAAGCTACCCAAAAGTACAAACATAGAGAGTGGGTGTTTCTGCGCTAACAGTACTTCCATAGCGTGTGCTACCTGGTTAGTGCAAAATTACCATGTGACCCCTTACCACCTACAAAATGGGTGGCGGTAAGTGCTCACTTGATAAATTATGGCAATTAATACAAAAAATTGGTCATTTTACGACTATGGTAAAAATGGGCCTGGAGCACAGGAAAAACCCACACAAGGGTGCCCAAAGGCTACTTTTGCCACAGCTTAGTGATCTAGAAAAGACAGCAAAGAGTGAATTCATCAAATTTGCTGATAACATGACTATCCAAACACAGGGTGATTGTAAAAAATGAATAAGGACCATGCTAGACAGGAGAAATGTTTATATGGCAAAGGAAATTGTATGTCGATAAATGCAATGCAATAAATAATTCAAGTTAGGGAAATCATTTAAATACTGGTTGCCTTGATTCTAATATAATACATAAAATACTACAAGGAGACTAAAAATTATACATCAAACATATAATAAACTAAAGAAAAAAACCTAAACTGAAACTGTGTATAAAAATATACAAAATATAAATATTAATGGGTGAAAATGGTGATCAGAAACAAGTGTCACAGAATACCAAAATTACTGGCACCCATTAATTTCATTCATTGCACCTTGCACCTAATTGTGTGAGAATCAGCAAATGTCCATAAAGATGAAAGATATGAGAACTTATGTGCTGTAGATGACTCTCCAACTGTATATTCACACAAGAAGGGCAGTGTCCAAAGTGGTGCCAAGAAGCAAAGTTAAAATCACACACAAAAAAATCTTTAATTAAAGTCCCTCCATTAAAGACCTACTATAACATCCAATCCACTGATAGTGTAATGAATACATGTCTCTTCAAATCCTCAACACAAAATCGTGTTTCATTGGCTTGAGTGAGTCAGCAGTCTAGTGGCTTCACTAGACACATAAGCTTAGGCAGCATAATGTCAGTTTACATATTTCAATCACTAAACTGAAAATAAAATAATTTTTCTTAAGAACATAAGAACATAAGCAGTGCCATACTAGGACAGACCAAAGGTCCACCAAGTCCAGCATCCTGTTTCTAACAGTGGCCAATCCAGGTCACCAGTACCTGGCAAGATCCCCAAACAGTACAATACATTTTAGGCTGCTTATCCTAGAAATAAATAGTGGATTTTCCTCAAGTCCTTCTCAATAATGGCTTATGGACTTTTCTTTTAGGAAGATATCCAAATCTTTTTTAAACCGCTTTTACCACATTCTCTGGCAACGAATTACAGAGTTTAATTACAAGTTGAGTGAAGAAATATTTTCTCTGATTTTTGTTAAATTTACTACTTTGTAGCTTCATTGCATGTCCTCTAGTCCTAGTATTTTTGGAAAGAGTAAACAATCGATTCACGTCATTGTTTGGGGTATGTTTCTTGGATTGTGCTGCCTTCCTTGCCTCTGGTTCCACCTCAGCACTTCTTTTCTCAGCATCATAATGATCCAATGCATGCCACCCTCTTCTTCCCTGGCCGATGCAGGAATCGCTACCAATATGGCTCAGGAAAATTTCCTTTCACCCTTCTCCCAGGTACTCACTGTTGGCGCGCTTTTCTCTGTCCATTAGCGCAGGCTGTGCACAGGCAAGAAAATTAGAATTTCTGGCAGATCCTTTCCATTTGTAAATCCCAGGAATGCGTAATGGCCTCAGGTTTTGTAATCCACAGGCAACAGTCAATTGGTGATTCTCCAGCTTCAGTTCTTCGTTCCTTCAGCCTCTCGAGCCCCATGTTGGGCGCCAAAATTGTCTGTAACCCGAGCCTACTATCCTGAGTTAGGGGGGCTCAAGAGACTGGCCTTACTTATTCAGGTCCTGGTCCTGTCAGTTCATCCAGTCAGGAACCTCATGATACTCAAAGGATAAGAATAACTGGAACATTTATTGAACTGGATAACTGATGATTTCACTGCATTGATCTTGATACAGTCCAGGTTTAACTCATAATTGTTTTTCAAGATGATCATGAGCAATAATCTTTTCTGGGTTAATACATGAGCAAAACCCTTATGCCTGTCCTGTTGCCTGATTGAACCCCAGAGTGGATTTCACTTTCCCGATATACTTCGATACCATCCAGGCTAGACTCCTTATAACTGTCTTCTCCCTTCGGACAGCCACCCCGAAAGTCTCACCTCAGCCATGGGTAGACTGCATTCCACCCGAACCCTTGCTGTGGCCAGACTTCGCAATCCACCGAGTTCCTGGCTCCTCAAATGGCTGATGCAATGTGACAATTTACTGTCTATGAATCCAATCCACTAAGTTTGGCACTACAGGACCCCCCTTTATTGCAATGGGTTGCCTAGCAGGGGACTATAGGTAGCTCAGAACTCAGGCAACCGAGGACAATTCACTGCTCATGCTACCCCCTTTTATAACCTCCCAGGTCCTCCAATCACTCCCCTAATGACTTACTACCCAGGGCTCAATCTATCATAAATCTTAAACAAACTAATGGTTACACAAGGATTCCTGGACATTTGGGGTAAGCATCGGAACTGTAGAGGCTTCTGGCTTATTTCCAGTGAGTAGGTGTGGGGACCCTTCTCACTCCTGAAGTTCGAGGTGGAGGAGAGAGGAGAACTCAGAAGAGCTGGCCAATACATCCAGGCATCCATGTAATTTAAATATACATCAGCAGCTCTTTATATTGGAAACATCAACTTACATTGAGTGCTGGAGAGTGAGGAGTTGTATATAAGTTGGCTGCTGTGTTTCTTCATTATTTCTGTACTTCATCAACTGGAACTACAGTAAAGTTATTTTGTACAATTTAGCCACCTTTCATGCAGTGACTAGGCATCTGCCTATGTCCCTATATTATTCCAGATAAAGGCTCATAAATAATTTTTACAGAGGCATTGCCACATCCTGATAATACCTCTCCTGACCACCACCTTTTATAATATTTTCTGCCCTTTTGATGACCCAAGATCTCTTTGGCATGTGTCAGCATGTCACCCTCAAGCAGGACATCTGCAGTTTGCACCCCAAGTTCATGTCCCTGTGAGTTTCAGCTTCTCCGGTAACTCTTTCTAAAGGACAAAAGAGACAATGCCTGCTGAACTTCTGTATGTATATCTGTCATCAAATCCTGAACTCTCAGGCAAAATAACTCAAGCTGGAAAAAGCCAGCTTTTTAATAAATAAAATGAATAATTACAGGCAAGGTCAGGCTAGTCCTGACAAGTTTTATGAAAGTGCTGCTTTATTAAGCCATACTGCTCTAAGAAACCTGTTTCCAGTAATAATGTAGTAATAACAGTTGGGTTTATTTGTCATGACAGTTTGGAATTTTGATGGTAGTCAGGGAAAGAAGCTGCAGACTCAGGAAAGAGTAATGAGCAGGTACTATACAATCCTAATCTTATCAAAATATCTGAGACTAATATTGCCTCGCATGTCAGTTTCAGTATAGTAGGTTGGCAGAAGTTGTGATTTTGTCTATTTCTAGGTCAAAAATGTATTCATATCTTTATTTGTATTAGATCATATCTTTTCAGTAGTAGCTCAATGTGAGTCACATTCAGGTATTCTAGGTATTTCCCTGAACTCAGAAGGTTTACAATCTAAGGGGTTCTTTGACTAAGGTGTGCTAACAGATTTAGCACAAGCTAAATGGTGCACAGCCCATTGTATACCTATTGGCTGCATGACAATGAGAACTAATTCATTAGCACAAACTAAATCCATTAGCGCACCTTAGTAAAAGGACCCCTAATTTTGTACTTGAGGTAATGGAAAAATACAAGGAACATCAGTGAGGTTTGAACCCTAGCTTCCCTGCTGCTCTAACTAGGACTGTTATTTGAATTTAAGAAAGAATGGACAAGCACAGAGGATACCTAAGAGGGAGGAAGCCATTGTAGAGTTTAATGGTTGTATGGATAGGTAGACTGTATAGATAATATGGCTTTTATCTGCCATCATTTTTGTAATGTTTCTGTGTTATTCTGAATTGTGTAAAATCCTTAGATAATTCAGGATAAATATGTAGTAGGGTACCTAACTGACATTCTACACACTTCATGCTTTACTGAGGAAGATGCAAGGGAGCTATCCATTCCAGAAATGTTATTTAATGGTGATGACTCAGAGGAACTGAAACAAATCTTTGTAACCTTGGAAAATGTAATAGGACAAATTCAGAAACTAAAGAGTAGCAAATCATCTTGACCAGATGGTATACATGAAACTGCAGATCTGCTATTAGCAATTTGTAAATGATCATTAAAATCATCCATGATACCTGAGGATTGGACGGTGGGCAACATAACACCAATTTTTAAAAAGGGTTCAGGAGTAATCCAGAATAATATAAACTGATGAGCCTGCTATCAGGGCCAGGCAAAATGGTAGAAACTACTATAAAGAACAAATTACTGACCCATATACTTAGTAATGGTTTAATGACACAAAGCCAGCATGGATTTTCCCAAGGGAAATCTTGCCACACTAATCTACATGAATGCATGAATAAAGATGTGAATAAAGGTGAGCCAATTGATGTGGAGGGGCATTTTCAATATGATATGTAAATCTAATTTTGGACATTTTGATGAAAACGTCCAAAAATCAAGTGGCGAACATAGTGATTTTCGAACCAGAATAATACTTGTCTTTTCATTTCAAAATTGGCCATTTGCTAGATGTTTTTATGCTAAGTGCATTTATCTTTTTGGACCATTTTCGAAAACAGAAAAAAAAGTCCAAGGGAAAAATGCACAAAAACAAGCCATTGGGATGTATGGGGGGGGGGGGGGGGGGCAGCATTCTTAGTAAACTGGCCACACAGATATCACAGAAGAGCAGTGAGTCACCTAGGGGGCACTGAAGTGGACTTCCCATAAAAGGTCCTAGGTACACATCTCACCATTACCCCTTTATATTGTATAGCGAGCCCTCCAAAACCCACCAAATACCTACTGTACCCAACTGTACAGCACAACAATAGCCCTTATGCTTGCAGATGTCACCTTTATGTAGGTATAGTAGGGTTTTGGAGGGCTCACACTTTCCACCACAAGTGTAACAGAGTGGGATATGGACCTGGGTCCCCTTCTCTACCATCCACTAGGCTACTCCAGGGACCTGCCTTCTACTCTTATGGACCTGGCCACAGTGGCGTAGCCAAGGGTGGGCTTGGGCTTGGGTGGGCCCATGCCCACCCACTTTGGGTTCAGGCCCCACCAGCCGAAAACTCCCAACAAATGTCCCTCCTGCATACCTTGTAAGTAGCAGATCTTTGCCTGCAGTGACATACATACTGTTCGCACCGGCCCCACAGCCTTCCCTCTGATGTATTTCTGCCTAGGCGGAAACAGGAAGTTGCATCAGAGGGAAGGGTGTGGGGCCAACATGAGCAGTGTGTATTAGTTGCTACTTGCTGCTGGTGAAAATCTGCTATTTAAAAGGTATATGGGAGAGGGGGGATGTTTGAGAGACCATATGGCATGCAAGCGAGAGAAGGAGAGACCAAATCATGTGTGGGACGGGGCGAGGTTCTTCTGCCCACCCAGTTTCCTGTGCGCACAGAACCTCTTTAATCTGACCAGTGTACCATGGCAGTTTCCAGACGCTGCACCAACTCCTTGTCCTTCACTCCCAAAGTTGCAGCGATGAACGGACGGGCAGGCGGCGGTAGTAAAAGCAACAAGGAGGCAGGTTCGACTCCGTCCTTCACTTCCCTGCCCTCTCAGCGTCCCACCTGCACGAAAGGAAATGACGTCAGAGGAAGGCGGAACGCAGAGGGCAGGGAAGCGAAGGACGGAGTCGAACCTGCCTCCTTGTTGCTTTTACTACCACAGCGCTGCCCGCCTTTTCGTTGCTGCGACTTCGGGTAAAAGTCGCCGTTCCAGTCGTCATCAATTGGGTGGGCCTGAGCCGAGATTGGGTGGGCCTGGGGCCCATCCAGGCCCACCCGTAGCTACGCCCCTGATTGTGAGAAATTGCAAGAGGACCTGGCAAGACTGGGAGCCTGGGTATCCAAATGGCAGATGAAATTTAATGTGGATAAGTGCAAAGTAATGCACATAGGGAGGATAACCAAAATTATAGCTACACAATGCTAAGTTCTACATTAGGAGTCACCTCTGAGAAAAAATAATTTGCATACACTGCTTCCATTTTATGCAAATCTCTTTCATGTATATTCATTGTGGATATCCTGAAAACCTGACTGGCAAGGGGTACTCCAAGACTAGACTTGGGAAACACTGGTGTAAATCACTCACAACTACTATATGTATATATATTTTCAAAACTGGATAGGGCAACTTTCAAAACCATTTACTCAGGTAAATAGTGATTTGTATGTATAAATTGGCAGATGGAAAATTGTCTTCCCTCAGGGGGGAAGTTTTAAATCTGGGCTACTCCCAACCGCCTCTGGGCGAGTCTTCTGCTTTCAAATTATCCCTAGTGATTTCTAGGTTACTGGAGCCACCCTCCCAGTGGTCCCACAGTTCCCAGAAAGCACTCACAGACCCAACTCGCAAACTACCAGGATTCTTTATCAGTCCAAACAGATAGAGGCAATAAACAATTGTTTATTGTCTTAAAAATTGAGCAATGAACAAAAAATGTAGAATCAGCAAACAATAACATGTAACTGAAATATGGATCAATTATAAGACTAAACATTTGTTTACTTTCTAGAAAGTACCTGGGGAGATCAGGACTTATAGCTGCTTACCAGTTATCAAATATAACTGTTTTACAGGGCTTCAGCAAAGAGCTTTCTCTCTCTCTTCTCCCGGGCTGAAACTGGGGGGAAAAAAACAATACAATCCAAATGACAGTGAGCTCCTGGGCCAATCAGAGCCCAGTCAACAAGTTTTAAAAGTATACTGCTCACAGTACTGTAGATCACTTCTTCACTGAATTAAACTAAAAGAGGGAGCATTCACTTTTCTATAACAGCTTTAACATAAAACATGCACTACCTGCTGGCCACTAGAAGAAATACACTTCAGGAATTAATTAAGGCAGTTTTATAGGTTTAAAACACACTGTTCTGTTACAGGTGCATTTTCCAGGATTATGTACAGTACTCTAAAGGAAGTCTCATCAGAGACTTATACAGAGGCACTATCTTCTCCTTTTTCCTGGTGGCCATTCCTCTTCCTATGCACTCATACATCTTTCTAGCTTTTGCCAATGCCTTTTTGACCTGTTTGGCCACCTTAAGATCATCAGACAATTTATGCTGTTGCACCTTGGTATTTTTCAAATGTGTTACGAGTTTATCATCTTGCAAGCTCTTTGAGATCAGAACATACAAGACAGCTATCTCTTACACATACATTATTCAGATATGAAAACCTCTGCTTTTCAGTAGCTGGGCCTTTGATGTGGAATCATTTGCCTGGTCTTCTGCGACTATTTGAAGACACATCTTTTTGTGGGGACCTTTTTTGGAGCTTGAAGATGTTTTCAGGTTGCAGTTGTTGTTGCTAAGAGATTTTGAAGTTATACATGTCTTATATTTTTATGCATGTTTTCTTTGTGCCCTGCTTAGTTATAGCAGGCTATAAGTGTGAAAAATTAAAATAAATAAATATATAAAATAAATAAGTACACCACATCTAGCACTGTTTTTGTGACTTTAATGTCTTTGTAATATCTGTCCATCTCAATAACTTACAAAAAGCTAGATTAAATTTGTTTCATCTAAAGGCATTTCTTGAATTGCTTCATGTTACAAGGATTATTATTCTGTCCATTCATTTTTCTTGGGAGTCTATGCAGTGGTATCATCATTCAAACACAAAACAACTATTGAAAATGAAAGAAACCATCACAACCAAACTTATTGTTTTTCTGATCCTTGAAAATAATGTATTTTCTATATTGATTTGCTGCTTTTGATTAATTATCAGTGATACACTGACCTGACTATTAGTATGCAGCAAAGAACTGAGTCTAACCAGATGTAGGGAAGTTTGCATGAAGGGGTCATGATGACATTAAAGAGCAGAAGATTTGCAGTTTGGCAGGGTAATAAGCACTGCATTGAAAATCTGGAGAACTGGTTTATTCCCCTATCTGTGATGTATTCTTTGTTTTTAGACATATCATTAAAACTTCCTTGTACTCCAACATATGGATATCTTCATCTTTCGGCGGCATATATATTATAACTTTCTGTTCCCAGACATGCCAAGTCACTCATATTCGGAGTGGCCCCTTCTCCAGCTCATGTACTTAAAGGGCCTAATCTCATGCATTCGTGTCCCATCCCATCCCATCCTATTCTGTCCTTCCCTTCCCTCCTGTGGGTCAGACATCTCTCCTAACCACCCCCCTCGAGTGCAGCACCTCACACCCGCAATCCGGTACCTCTCTTTCCTTGACTTGATTAATCTTGCTGTGCACTGCTGACACCCTCAGCAGTAGCAGGTTGCTTCAACTAGGATTGCCAACTACCCTTCCCATCCCTCTTGTGGGTTGGGCATCTTCCCCCCCCCCCCCCCCACTTGAGTGCAGCACCTCACACTCGCAATCTAGTACCTCTCATTCCTCATTTCCTTGACTTGATTAATCTTGCTGTGCACTGCCGACACCCTTAGCAATAGCAGGCTGCTTCAACTGGAGTTACCAAGTGCCCGGTTTTCAGCCAGCCTAGCTGGTTTATGAATGGCTAGGCCAACTGCTGGTAGGGCATTAAAACCAGCAAGTTTGGCAATCATCATCTCATCTCATCTTATAGTGATTTGCTTCAGTTCAGTAGCATGATGATTGCACTCTACACTCAGGGGTTGTCCCCTTTGAGGGGGTCGATGCAGAAAGCCACATGGTAGAGCAGTGTGTCGATGCATGAGTGCATGTCTTCTACTGCTACATTATTGAGAATATATTCCATGATGATTCAGTAATCTAACAGCAACAAACGAGAAGAACACTACTCCTCACAGATGAAGAATAACAAACACAGCGAAGACAATGAATTCACACCATATAGCTCATCAAGGTGCCAATAAACTCAAATAAAGACTCAAAAGAAGTCGTGTTTCGGCCCTGCAGAGGTGCTTCCAGTTGATCTCGCAGTTTGTTGGCTCCCTGTATTGCCTGCTACTGACCTTTTACGTTTAGTTTGCTGACAGCATTTGCACTTGATATGAGTTGCTGTTCTGTTGATACTCAGATTCAGTAAACTAATCAGATGCAAATTCAAAGCACATAGAATTTACGTGTCAGTCAGGGAAGGCCTGCTAAACACATATGCAGAAAGGTTCTGAGGTAAAGGGTGTCTTCACACTGCACATGTCCAAAGAAAGTGAAAGTGCCAACACACGTATGAGCAGGAATGTTGCTCTGTCTACACACAAATATCAGTCTTTCTTGCCCATAAAAGTTTTGCAAGGCTAATATTTATGCACAAAACAACATTCTGGTTCATGTGCACATGTGTGCTGGAACTTTTGTTTTCTTCAGACACGCACACAGAGCCATTACCTCCTGTTCTGTTTTTTAAAGTTGCAGGTACTTGATATGGTTGCAGAAAGAAATTAAAATCTGGCAGTAAATCCCAGAAACTGGCATTTAATCCTCTCAACAAATTTCTCTATTGTGCCTCAGACCTGGCAGTGATTTTTTCTCGTTGTGAATGCATTAAAATCCCCTGTTTCCCATTAAAATCCTCTGTGCATTGCGGGGGAATACCTAATGGCCTCATTACCATTAATTTAATATACTGTGTGTTGAATCCCTTTGCACATTGTGCATCCAGTAATGTGTGCATACACCTTGCAATTACTGTGTGCTTCTGCTCGCATTGGCTTCTGCATTGGCACCTGAAAGTTACTGTCTTGCAGAGCATGTCCCATTGTTTTATAAAGATGCACTTGGTTAATCTGCCACAATGTTGCCTCCTGACCCCGAAGCTGAGTTTGGCCCTGGTCCTACTCAAATACACAATACTATTTCTACTGCTTCCTGCTGCTTGCAGTTAAATAAGTTGCTCTGCAGGACTGACTGGTGGATTCCATCTCCTCCCCTCCTTCCCTATATACACCAGTGTAATCAGTTTTAATAGACTGTGCCAAACTATTATACCACTGAAATGCCAGACAAGGGGAGGGGAGCATCAATGTGAGCTACCATTAAGATGTGCAAAAATGGAATCTGTGCTACAATAGTACAAATCAGGGCCATCGTTATCAACATGTTATTTTATGCAATGAGACCTAATTACTAATAATGGGTTAACAGTAAAATAATACATCTTAATGGTAACCTATGTTGATAACTAACCCCAAAGTTACATATTTGTTTAACTTTCTTCACATTTTAGTGCTACAACCTTTCATAACATTACCTTCCACTAGACAAAATGTCTGGTCATATTTAATTGAATTTAATTATATATAGAGGCGTATTTTCAAAGCACTTAGGCTTATAAAGTACCATAGGTTACTATCGGGCTTATTTTCAAAAGAGAAGGGCGCCCATCTTCCAACACAAATCGGGAGATGGGAGTTCTTCTCTCAGGGTCGCCCAAATCGGCATAATCGAAAGCCGATTTTGGGCGTCCTCAACTGCTTCCCATTGCGGGGATGACCAAAGTTCACGGGGGGGTGTCGGCACCATAGCGAAGGCGGGACTGGGGCGTGATTAAGAGATGGGTGTCCTCGGCCGTTAATGGAAAAAAGAAGGGCATCCCTGACGAGCATTTGGTCGACTTTACTTGGTCCATTTTTTTCAGGACCAAGCCTCAAAAAGGTGCCCGAACTGACCAGATGACAACCGGAGGGAATTGGGGATGACCTCCCCTTACTCTCCCAGTGGTCACTAACCCCCTCCCACCCTAAAAAAAATTAAAATTGTTTTTGCCAGCCTCTATGCCAGCCTCAAATGTCATACTCAGCTTCATGACAGCAGTATGCAGGTCCCTGGAGCAGTTTTAGTGGGTGCAGTGCACTTCAGGCAGTCAGACCCAGGCCCATCCCCCCCTACCTGTTACACTTGTGGTGGTAAATGTGAGCCCTTCAAAACCCACCTGAAACCCACTGTACCCACATGTAGGTGCCCCCTCCACCCCTTAGGGCTATGGTAGTGGTGTACAGTTGTGGGGAGTGGGTTTGGGGGGGGGGGGGGTTGGTGGGCTCAGCACCCAAAGTAAGGGAGCTATGCACCTGGGAACAATTTGTGAATTCCACTGCAGTGCCCCCTAGGGTGCCCGGTTGGTGTCCTGGCATGTGAGGGGGACCAGTGCACTATGAATGCTGGCTCCTCCCATGATCAAATGAGTTGGATTTGGTCGTTTTTGAGATGGGCGTCCTCGGTTTCCATTATCGCCGAAAATCGGGGACGACCATCTCTAAGGTTGACCATCTCAACATTTAGGTCAACAATCTCTAAGGTCGACCTAAATGTTGAGATTTGGGTGTCCCCGACCGTATTATCGAAACAAAAGATGGATACCCATTAACCCGTACAGGGATAATAGAGGTTTCCCCGCCCCTTCACGAGGCCGTCCTGCGAGGATGCCCTCATAAAAACTTGGGTGCCCCATTCGATTATGCCCCTCCACATAACTTTGTAAATCTAAGTGCTTTGAAAATGAGCCCACAGTAACCTATGGAACTCTATAAGTCTAAGGGCTTCTTTTATAAAGCCGTGCTAGCGATTACCGCATGGCAAATGAGAGGAAGCCCATAGGAATTGAATACGCTTCCTATCATTTGCCACATCAAGAATCAGTACTGCAGCTTAGTAAAAGAGACCCTAAGTGCTTTCAAAATGAGCCCCATAGTCTACCGTATACAGCCAAGGCTATTTCAAGGCAGATAATGTGGCTGATTTTCGAACTAGAAAAATGTCTAAAAAGTGGTACAAAGTGGCAGATGGATTTTTTTTTTGTGCCAAATCACTATTTTCAAAACCCATTTTAAGATGTTTTTCTATGCAGTTCATCTGCAGTACGTACAAATCATAAGGGGGCATGTTGGGGGCGGGATTTGGACATTTTTCTGCCATAATGGAACAAAGCAAAAACGTCCAGGGCTAAAAGACATTTCGGTCTAGACCTGGTTCAATCACAAGCAAGTCACCAAAAGTTGTCCTAGATGACCAATGGAGGGATTAAGGCAAGACCCCCCCTTACTCCACCAGTGATGTCACCCCCCCTCAAAGATATGAAATAAACAGTACATACCAGCCTCTATGACGGCTTCAAATGTTATAGCCAGTCCTATTAGAGCAGTAAGCAGATCCCTGGAGTAGCCTAGTGGTCGGTGCAGTGCACTGTAGAGAAGGGGACCCAGGTCCATATCTCACTCTAACTGTTACACTTGTGCTGGAAATTGTGAGCTAAAGCAGCTAGGGATCTTCAGCTTGGAGAAGAAGTGGCTGAGGGGAAATATGATAGAGGTCTATAAAATACTGAGTGGAGTGGAATGGGTAGATGTGAATCTCTTGTTTACTCTTTCCAATAATACTAGGACTAGGGGGCATGCAATGCAGCTACTAAGTAGTAAATTTAAAACAAATTGGAGAAAATATTTCTTCACTCAATGTGTAATTCAACTCTGGAATTCATTGCTTCAAAACAGACTATTCAAAATACAGCAATTAGATTAATTTTCTTTCTACAAAAAAGGGATAGAATTTTCTCCTGTTTCTTTGAATTACATTGGCTGCCTGTTGAGGTGAGGATTCTTTTTACATTTTCTTGTCTGATTTATAAGATTTTTCATGGAGATTTTCCAGCCTATTTGTTAGCTCTTTTACAATTTCAGTTTAACAATAGAAACAGGAGGCCATTTCACAATTCACCGCTTGTGTTACCTTCCATTAAAGGGATAAAGAGGTTTAAGATATTCAACTGGTTTCTGGCTGTTCAATCCCTCAAATTATAATATGTGTATCCTTGTATAAATTTTCATTTAGATTTTTCTTCTTTTAAGAAAAATCTAAAATCCACTCTTTTTGATAGGTTTGTTTCTCCTTGAAATCTGAAGAGTTTGACTTGGTTTCTTGTATGTAAACCTTTGAATCTGCAGTATAGAAGTATAATGTGTATGTAAGTAGGTATATTAAAAAGCTTTCTGGCTAATACCTGTGTAAAGTTTTAAAAATTAAGCAGCAAAACTTAAACATAAGCCGCCTGATGTTTAAAATGTTTTGACCACTGAAATGGCACTTAACCGGCTATCTGGCACTGAATATCACCAAATAGCAGCTTAACCCTTTAGTGTCCAATGTTCCCATCAATCTGTTCCCATATGGCTTATTACAGGAACATTGGATACTAAAGGGTTAAAGATAGCCAGTTATATCGCAAGATATAACCAGCTATCCAGCAATTTTCACCACAGAGCTGGCTAAGTTTGGTGGCCATATTTGGCTGCCACAATAGGTGGAATAACTTTGGCTGGTTCCAACTTGACCAGCTAGCACTGAAAATTAAGTTGGAACTGGCCAATTTAAAACCAGATGTTCAATGCTGGTCAACAGAAACAGCCTGGCATTGAATATCCGGGTTCAGCGCTGACCATGGGAGACACTCCGGCTATCTCCCGTGGTCTGAATATCGGGGCCAAGAAAATTATATGTAACCATCTCTGGGGAAAGGTAACTTAAAGTCTCTGGAAACAAAAAATGAGGTTTTAATGAATTCTGTTAGAGCAAACAATTTATAATACAACAGCCCAAACGCCATCCTTTTGTGTGAAAAAATAAAGTTACAAAAGTTCAAACATGTAACTTTTTAAGACTGCATATGGGCCCATAACATGAAAAATCAGCCATTCTCAATATTTTGGATCTGCTAGTTTAGTCACCTTTTCACAGAGATGGTCACATATCATTATTTATTTTTTTTATTTAAAATTTTTTATACCGCATAATCCAAAAGGTTCTCACTGGTTAACAGAATATAAATACATAAAAGCATATAATAAACACATATACTGTCAAATATAAAACTTCATATAGATAGATAGATATATCTGTTGTACAAAACACATAACCCTTCCTCTCAGCACGGCAAGGTGCTTTTCCACACTTCTAGTCAGACTCAAACAAGAAATCCCACACAGGTCATTGCCTCTGAAGTGTATCACCAGTTCATTTAGCTAAGCTCAGGTTTCATCCTGCTGCAAAAGAGATCATATTTCACCAGAATATAAGTTTTTTTAAAATAAATAAATAATTGTGAGCCCTCCAGGAACAAAAAAATATGGCCATTTTTTCTATATGCTGAAGCAAGTATAGAGATGCGAACCTCTTCCCTGAAGAAGATTTTCGAAACCTGGCTATGTTGGCAGAGGTTTGAATTGGGAGAAAAATTGCTGCTTAAAGCCGCTTAAAGCTAAGTGATAATATAACAAGTATTTAGAATACTACAGTTTGAAATTAACTTGAAGATATTGATTTAAGAAGAAAATTATTTAAGGAAAACTATATGAAAACGTTGAAAAAAATTGAAAAAAAGATCTTGATAGAGGAAGGTATACGGGTGGATCAATGATGATGTGAACAGCACCATCATTATATTGGAACGGCGTTCCTAGATGGTGCAGGTTGTTAAAAATTCTGAGGATCCCCGTTCACTAAACAATGCTGATTTATAAATGAAGACTGTGGGCACACTGTGGGAATATTTATTATCCATGAAAGTAAAGTGTTTGGGATAATATGAAAATTGTATATTGAAATAATCTCCACACTAGAAATATAAGGTCTCTTTAATTAGATTGTTCCTTTAAATTTAAGCATTTCAACAGGGGATAATTTTAGTTCTTGCAACATTGCTATGTGAACATGGAGATCTTTCATGTGCTTCAGAATCGGTTTTTGCTTTACTGGATGGAAACATCCTGAACTGCACCTTTTCCTTCCCTTCTGCCCTCATACTTAGCCACCCCTTAAAATTCTTCCCCCACTCCTCACATTCTAGATGCCCCACCCCCTCCTTTCCCCCACACCCCCTAAGAGGGCAATCCCCATCCTCTGCACCACCACAATAAGAACTTCCCCTCCCCCTACCACATACTTCCTCTTGTCATATCATATTGTTAGTCACTGAAATCATACCAACACTCGCACAACTCCAACATCCTTATTACCTATACTCACAGCATTCATCCAGCACAGATATACCCCCCCCCCCCACACACACACACTCATCAGCTAGCAGCAGGGCCTCAATGCCCAGTATGAAAGAAGTCTGAGAACAAACCACTAGCAGCAGCCCCTATGCTTGCAAGTTCTCCACTAAGGACTCCAGCACCATCATCTGTGTTCTGGAGAAGGTAGATGCCATGCCGTCTGCTCCATCTTCGACCTCCAGCTTGGCAATATGGGCATTTGAGTCTTCCAAATCATCCAACTCCTCCTTTGCTGCTCATTTAACCACAGCCACAACCGGATGTTTTAGAGGACTTCTTTTCTGATGTACCAAAAAGTTAGCTTTCTGTATGAGCTGAGATGTCTTCGATTTCTTCCAAGTGGTGAATCCAGGACCACAAAGTTTCTTAGCCACAGATGAGCCCAAAGGGATAACTTGACTGCAATCCCCAGCCTCCAAAGTGCCTCCTTTTTGCTTATAAGTATAATCTAATGATTTAGTAAAACTCTGTCCTTGATGCAATTTCTTTGCATTTTGGAAAATAACCAGCCTGGCTGGATACCACACACCCGCCTGAAGGCCATGTGCAACCAGTGCTTGCTTATAGTTCAACAGTTCCATTTGTGCATTGTCTCGGCATTAAGGTCTGGAAAAATCTGAAGCTCCTAATTTTCAAATTTATATATTTTCTGTTTACGGGCCACAAACAGTACATAGTCCACTTCCACATATCGCAAAAGTTTTACTATAAATGCACGAGGCGGGAAGTTAGGATCAGGCCTGGGACACTGCTCCCTATGCGCTCTTTCTACTTCAGAATTTCAACTGTGCTGGGGCTGCCCAACCTCCATATCCTCTGGGATGCCATAAATCCTAATCTTAGACCAGCACTGTCTGTTTTCCAAACTCTACAGCTTCTCAGATATTAATTGCATTGACCTTGCTTGAGACTCCATCATGTCTCCCTCGTGCTCTTGTGCCACCTCCACCTCATGAAGTCTCTCCTCCAAACAGTCCATGTGCTCCACCACCTCCACCATTTTCTTTTCCAGCTGGCTCCCAACCATTTTGGCAATTTTCAGTTTCACCACTCTCATCTCTTGTGATACCAAAGTCAGCGCATCATCAGTCACTTTACTCAGAGACATGGTATATGATTGTGTGTTTTGCGTACTGCTGCCCACTTGCGGTGCGCTTCCTGGCAGGACTGCCACTCCCGACTACCCCCAGCCTGGGGGCCTTGCCAGCATAGATTTCCTTAATGGACTGAGTGGACTTTCCTTTTAAATTCCACAGCATATCTCCCTTCCGTACTGCTGTTGACTCTCTCAGCTATGAACCTATAGACTTTATACCTCTGCAGCAACTCAAAATTAAGAGGGCTGGCAGTGGGGGCGCGGAGCAAATTTACTCGCATCCACCCAGCTTGAAGGCTCAACCCAAACCAAAGACTCTAACTTAATGAATGCTGAGATTGTCCTTAATAGTGGATGTCCCAACTACTTGAAGAGGTTGAATCTGAGTCTTCAAATTTAAACATTCTGTATGAAGTAAATCCACTTTCTGGTCAAAATTCTGAAATTTATCTATGATATCAGAGGAAAAAATACATACTCCCAATATAATGCCTTGCAGCAAACCTTCTAGCATAGTAAAAACTTGCTATTTAGAGTGTGGGCTGGATTTTAATGGTGCCTTATTGACATCAGTGCTGTAATGACAGGAACAGCAACATTGGCAAGAGCAAAGGCTCACTCCTCTTCCTGTCACACAGCCAACGGGTTCAACTATATCTTTCTCTCCACCACACTCTTATCACCTCTCGCCTAGACTATTGCAACTTGCTTCTCACAGGTCTCCCACTTAACCATCTCTCTCCTCTTCAATCTGTTCAAAATTCTGCTGCATGACTTATATACCGCCAGTGTCGCTATGCTCATATTAGCCCTCTCCTCAAGTTACTTCACTGGCTCCCTATCTGTTTCCGCAAACAGTTCAAACTCCTCTTATTGAGTTACAAGTGCATTCACTCTGCAGCTCCTCAGTACCTCTCCACTCTCATCTCTCCCTACACTCCTCTCTAGGAACTCCGTTCACTGGGTAAATCTCTTTTATCTGCACCCTTCTCCTCCACCGCTAATTCCAGACTCCGTTCTTTTATCTTGCTGTACCGTATGCCTGGAATAGACTCCCTGAGCCAGTTTGTCAAGCTCAATCTCTATCCGTCTTCAAATGTAGGCCAAAAGCCCACCTTTTTGATGCTGCTTTTAACTCCTAACCCTTACTCACTTGTTCAGTACCCATACTTTTCATTCCCACCTTAGTAATTCCCTTATCTCTTATTTGTCCTGTTTGTCTGTCCTAATTAGGTTGTAAGCTCTTTCGAACAGGGACTGTCTCTTCATGTTCAAATGTATAGCACTGTGTACGTCTTGTAGCTCTATAGAAATGATAAGTAGTAGTAGTAGTAGTATGGCAGGCTTGAGTTTAATGGCACCTTAGCGATATTAGTGCTGTGGCAACAGGAACAGCAACAAAAGTTAAAGCAAAGGCCCACTCCTCTTCTTCCTCCTCTCATGTGGTCTAAAGGTATGAATATCTCTCGCTACCATGCTACAGTAATTAACTTTAAATGATGTAGGGCTGTAACAACTAAGTTTAACCTAAGGCAAACTTACTTCTGTTCCCCATGTGGTTATTTTATGAAATGCGTTTACGTGCATTAAACAGTGTTTATGCATGAAATATTCTTTATAAAACTACCTTTTTTATGTATATAAAGGAGAAATCTGAGTAAAAGGAGAGGCAACTGAGCAGACTAGATGAATCAGCTGATCATTTCCTGCTGTCATCTATTTACTATGAGGGGTGATTTAACTTTTGATTTTAAGGCATCAAACTCTAGAAGAGTCTTCCTCTCAAAAACAGACAGATTTCATCTTATATAAGTATATAAGTACATAAGTAATGCCACACTGGGAAAAGACCAAGGGTCCATCGAGCCCAGTATCCTGCCAACGACAGCGGCCAATCCAGGCCAAGGGCACCTGGCAAGCTTCCCAAAAGTACAAACATTCTATACATGTTATTCCTGGAATTGTGGATTTTTCCCAAGTCCATTTAGTAGCGGTTTATGGACTTGTCCTTTAGGAAACCATCTAACCCCTTTTTAAACTCTGCCAAGCTAACCGCCTTCACCACGTTCTCCGGCAACAAATTCTAGAGTTTAATTACGCATTGGGTGAAGAAACATTTTCTCCGATTTGTTTTAAATTTACTACACTGTAGTTTCATCGCATGCCCCCTAGTCCTAGTATTTTTGGAAAACGTGAACAGACGCTTCACATTCACCTGTTCCACTCCACTCATTATTTTATATACCTTTATCATGTCTCCCCTCAGCCGTCTCTTCTCCAAGCTGAATAGCCCTAGCCTCCTTAGTCTTTCTTCATAGGGAAGTCGTCCCATCCCCGCTATCATTTTAGTCGCCCTTTTGACATACTCTGAAGACTTTTTATGTTGCTAAGTATTACATACTTAATGATTATCTAATTTTATTTATATGTGTGTAAAATGGATTTCCTAAAGTATTCATTGGTCTTTCTTTTAAATTGTATATATTGCTTTACAACATATTTTTAGGGAGTAGGCAACTAACAAATGCATAGACTAGAATAGAATAGAGATGCAATAGAGGAATTGAGCCAAGAGAAGAATGTAAGAAGGGTAAACAGATGTATAGGCAATTACTATTTTGAGTGAGGAAGAATATATTAAGGTTTTATGGGTAAGGAATACAAAGGGGATAATTTAAAGTGTAAAGGCAGAAGGGTTCTGGAAAGGGGAAAGGCATAATTATCAATGTGGGCTACTGTTAGGACATGTTATTGTAGACCTAGAAGTAATATTTCTTCCCCAAAATGTGCCTGAAATGAGAACAAGTAGAAGCATATGAAACATATTAAGATCTCTGTGTTGCAGAGCTACAGACTGGATTATTAGATTTGTATACTGATTATTAGAATTTTTTTCTCTTATTAGTTTATATTGTATTGTGACATTTTGTATTGTGAACCACTTTAGAATATTGGGTTTGTTAAGCAGTATTTAAATTCAATAAATAAAATCAAATCAAGGAGTGGCTGAAAACTAAAATGGTATATTCATTTTGTATGAAGAAAGAAAAAACTAGGAAAGAAATGAAGGCTGAAAAAGAATGATCCCCAAGAAGTAACTGGGGCCGAGTAACTGTGGGAACCATTAGAGCTGCATAGGGAATGACACAGGAACAAAGTTTGTCCCCCCCCCCCATCCCCATGGGTTCTGCCTCCATCCCCACCCCACCCCCGCAGGGTCTTTCTCCATCCCCATCCCATTTCTATGGGCAATGTCTCCGTCCCCACCCCCACCCCATCCCCATGGGCTCTGTCCTCATCTGCAGAAGCCTTGAACACTTATGGTTTTATATTTAAATCTTTTTATTAAAGTATAAAAAGGAACAATATGCTGTGTAACTGTTGTTTATAAATCACAAAAAAAAAACAATAATAAAAATGCGCAACTTGTCTTCTTAGAAGATGTGTTGGTAGCAGGAATATACAGGATCCTCCATACAACTTTCACTAGCTGTGGCCAGCATGTTTGCTTTTTATTCCAAAAAAACAAAATATCGTTGTCCGCATCACTCAAATATAAATAACAGTCTAGTTCATTAACAGGCTTCAAAGTAGAAAATGACTTGGGGACAAAGTTTGTCCCCGTCGCTATGGGCTCTGTCCCCATCCCTGCCCCGTCCCCGTTCCCACCCCATCCCCATAGGCTCTGTCCCTGCCCCATCCCCATGGGCTCTGTCCCCATCTCCATGGTTACCACAGGTCCTCATCCCCGTTCCCGTGTCATTCTCTACAGCTGAATTTAATCCTCTATAATAGAAGAGTAAAAATATTGTACTTTTAGGGATTTTGGAGCTATGTAAAAAGCACTTTGATTTTGGAAAATCAGTCCCAGGCGGCAAGTCTGTGGGAAGATTTGGAGACAGTAATGGAATATCTTTAATGATCTCTCCTTCTATGTAGGCTAAATATGTTTATGAGGTGATTGACAACATCATTTTTGATCAAGTATCCAATTTTATGACAGTTGGTATTTGGAAAAATCCAAATATATCCTGATATTTGCTCCATATGTGTTAAAAATGTTTTGGGTGAATTGCTTTCCCATGTGAATTATCAATTCATGTAATAAATATCATACTGGGTCCAACCAAAGATCAGTTAATTTGGCAAAGAGTGGGTGCTTAGAGGAAGGGCATAAGAAACAGGATATGCCTAGGGTGGTTCATCCCTATCATACGCTTTCAGTTACCATCAATCATAGTTAGTGGTAAATTAAACATAAGTGAGTCAGTACTGAAAAGCACTTATGAATTTGGCACCAACATGAAAGTATTAGTGCTTTTAAAATTTAGGGCAGGGCTGGCTCAAGGGACTGTGGCGCCCTGAGCCAACTTTTGCTTTGGCACCCCCTACACACACTTGTCATTTGGTATCTCTTCCTCCACTCCCATCCCCCCTGTGCATGTGATCCATTATCTGTCCTATCTCTAGTCCCTCCTCCTGCTGAAACAGGTGAGGCACTAGCTTAGGGCACCTGGTCATAGGTTGAGCCAGACCTGATTATGGGGGAAATTCTAGAAAGGGACACCTATATTAAGGTATCTAAAGGGTACCTAATTGGGGCCTATTCTGTAAAGGAACGTAAGCACCTACTTTTCTTTATAGAATACTTGCACAACCAGATATATACACGTTTAGGCAAAAGCACTTAAACCAGCCATAGAAATGCTTATGCCTAGATTCTAGAGATATGCATGTAATTTATAATATTCTATAAGTTACATGTATAAGTGTTTGCCCCATTGAAACTCTGCCCAGGCTCAGCCCATGTGAATGTTCATCTGCAAACTACTCGCTATTGAAGATATGTGCATAGTTACAGCACAGGTTTTCGACCCAGTCCTCGGGGCACACCCAGCTAGTTGGGGTTTTCAGGATATCCCCATTAAATTCATTGGGGATAGTCTGAAAACCCCGACTGACTAGGTGTGCCCTGAGGACTGGTTTGAAAACCCCTGAGTTACAGAATAGCATGCAGCTGAATTTTTAGCATTTATGTGCAGATATGTCAGTATTTATGCACATATTTGTTACATAAATGTTAGCACCTTCTTTACAGAAATACTCATATATGTCCAGACTTATATGGCTGAAAAGGGGGCATAGTCTGGGGTCATTCCAAGCAGTGTGCCATACACACCTATAATACATACATGCAAGCTGCAATATTATGGCTTCACAAAAAGCAGGTATAAATAAACCATCTACTTTGCATGTTCCACTTATCTCTTTTTATTCAGTAGCACTACCTAAATGGATAGAATCATTGACATATGATATATATAAGAACATAAGACTAGCCATATTGGGTCATACCAAAGGTCCAACAGTGGCCAATCCAGGTCACAGGTACCTGACAGAAAACCAAATAGTAGGCAACATTCCATGCTACTAATCCCAGGGCAAGCAGTGGCTATACCCATGTTCATGAGCATGAAGTTATGGAATGCATTCCCTAGAAACCTGAAAACAATCAACGAAACAACTATCTTTCGCAAATCCCTCAAGACATATTTCTTCAACAAAGCATACAATGAAACCCCAGAACCTTACTAATCCACTGCTGAAAACCCACCGTCTACTATACCTTATAAATACCTTCCTTCTACTCTTTACTTATTTCCTTAATTAATCTTCGCACAACAATCATTGTACCTGACATCCGGGACTAACTGTACTAACAAAACTATGTATGCATATAAAAGCCTGCAAATAGGTGGGAAAATGTGGGATACAAATGCAATAAATAAATAAATAAAAAAATCTCAATAACAGGCTATGGACCTTTCCTCCTGGAAATTATCCAAACCATTTTTAAACCCATTTCTGCCTGTCCCACTGAATATTGGGTTTCAATTCAAGGTGACATGCTTGTAGATATTGACATGAAAGGAGAAGGCCTACCTAGATACGCTGCCTGGAAGCAGAATATCATATGGAAGTTCACAAAGGGGGTCAATGAAAAAGAGAGAGAGAGCGTAAATGGAAAGTAATTGTATATGTCAATAAAAAAAATAGATGTAAGTACACAATAATGTATGTATACACAAATTTTACAAAATATGTGTCAATAAAAAAGCATAGATACACAAGAGGCAAGTCTCTCAACTAGTAAGCTTTTTGGTATTCCTGACTCCCCTCCCATTCCTGCTGGGCACAGTTACCTAGTTTGTGCAACCTCTCCTTCAATTTTATTAAGTAACCATCTAAGCCGCATTGAGCCTGCCATGAGTGGGAAAGCGCGGGGTACAAATGTAACAAATAAATAAATAAATGGAATCTCTAGAATGAGGGGAACTAAGATGAAGGTGAAAGAGTACATACTCCGGAGAAACCTTTATGGAAAGGGTGGTGAAAGACTTCATCTCAATTCAAGAAAGCATGGGACAAACATATATGATCCCTAAGGGAGAGTAGATGGCATGGATGGGCAGACTGAAGAAGCTATGCTATGTTATGCTATATGATTCTTATATTCCGCTACGTTCAAAAGAGAATCCATATGTTCTTTATATGCCATCATTTTCTCTGTTTCTTATGTTTCATCATGGTCCTTGCCAGCAGCTAATAATAAGATGCCTATGAGAATCTTCCAGAAAAAAAGAAAACAATTGAGTAACCAAAATGACAAGAAACGACAGATTAGATAAAACAAGTGTGTCATAATAAAACAACAAAGGTATAAGTAGGGAAAATGTAGTAGTGACTAGTTTCTATAACATTGCCCTGATTTGTTTTTGGCTTATACAGTGCTCTTTCAGATATGTCTTTTCTCAGAATACAGAAACCAACCTTTCCTAGAACGTGAGTAAATCCCACCCAGCTATTGCAAGACTGTACATTAGGAAAAAAAGACATTTGTGCAGCTAACACAACAGAAAGCTTGCCAAAATCATCCTGCCCTTATTCTCATGTCAGCAAAACCACTTTATAGGGCTATTAACTCCAAATTTGTTTATTCAACTTCCCCTCCCCCTAGTATTTTCATCTTTACAATATTCTTTGGGCTTCTCGCCAGACCTGATGTACTACGAGATTTTGTTGAGAACACAATAAAGTTAAACAAATCAACGCATGTGAATGGCCACAAATGTCACATTGCTTATCTGTTTCCATGAAACACTAAGCAGCTGCTGCCTTAACCAGACGTGAAAACAAAGCTCTGTCAGTATTCCTGTGGACAGTTTTGTTATTCCTCTTAGCAGCTGATTTTGGAGTAAAAGAAACAGAACTGATCCGATGTCCTTCCTCTCAGTCTCAGCCCACATCCTTCCTCCAGCAGGAAGAGCAGGTGAATAGGATGCAGGACATTAGGCACATGTGTGATTTCAGCTCCCATTAGCCCTTTTTTTGTTTGTTTTAGTTTAGTTCAGATTTTTTTTATTCCAGAGTTTTCATGAGAAAATTTAGAGTTTCACTCATCCATAAACATAATTAATTCAATATGTAGCAAAGACTTACAATCAATTTACAAGATCCCCGGTGCCCAATTCTTACTCTGAAGGCATGGAAAATCAAGTGCTGCAAAATAACAAAGCTGGCTTTCATTACATCTGCTGAAGAGCTTATCTATTACCTTGGTTTTGTGTATCTATTTATTCAAAGCTGACCTTAAAATAACAATAATAGTTTCAAATTTTAATTTTCACCCAGATCAGTAGTTATTATTAGGGCAATTTTATAAAAATTGCCTAGATTGAGAGGGGAAGAAAGTGTCTATTTGTGATACTATAAGCACTTATGTGTCTCTAAAATACTAGCACAAATCCTACAGAAATGGTGCCTCAAATTAAGCTGCAGATATTATGCCTGCTTGGAAGTAGGTGTAAATGTTTATGCATATTTTATAAAGTACATGCATAAATCATAACTCCATTCATGCTCTGCCCAAACTCCGCCCTTAGAACATACCTACACTAAAGTTGCGTACAAATACGTGTATTCTTATCATCATAGCGCTCAAAAACTGTGCACGCAGATTTGGGCATGTGCCCAATTTGCATGCAATTTGAGTAATGACCAACTTGCACCAATAATTAGCCACTATCAATCAATTATTGGTGCTAATTGGCAACAATTTGCATTTACGTGCATATCTTCTTAGTCAGTATTCTAGAAAGATGCTTGTGTAAAGTTTTAAGTGAGGATCTGAGAGGGGCATGGTCATGGGAGGGGCAAGGGTGGGTCAGGGGCATTCCTACAATTTATTTGCAGTGTTACAGAATATGGCAGATCTGCACGTAGGTGTGAGGATTTACACCAGGTTTTAGAATATTAGCACTTATGCACACGACTGTTACAGTCACAGTTGATATTTTAGCACCTAAATCTGAGCGTATCCATTTACACCAATTAAAACATGGCGTAAATCCCGGCGCATAGATTTAGGCACACTGGGCCATATTCTATAACTAGGCACCTAAATTTCAGAATGCTCACAAAACGCCCATTTCCCCACCTATAACCATGCCCCTTTTTGCCTGCACACATTAGAAATTTGGCACACACCATTATAGAATATGCTTAGTGAGTTGTACGCCTAAATTCTAATCAGTGCCAATTAGTTCTCATTATTGCTTGTTAAGTGAACATAAGAGTAGACATACTGGGTCAAACCAATGGTCCATATATCCCAGTATCCTATTTTCCAAACAGTGGCCAAGCCAGGACACAAATACCAGGCAGAAACCCAAATCGTGGCAACACTCCATTCTACATATCTCAGGGCAAGCAGTTGCTTCTTATGTCTGTCTCAATAGCAGACTATGGACTTTTCCTCCAGAAATTTGTCCAAACCTTTTTAAAACCCAGATACACTAACTGCTGTTACCACATCCTCTGGCAAACAGTTCCAGAGCTTAACTATTCGTTGAGTGAAAAAATATTTCCTCCTTTCTTAAGAATTCCTGCTTTTTTGGTCACCTCCATACACTGAGCAGAAGATTTCAGCATATTATCTACAACGACACCCAGATCTTTTTCTTGAGTGCTGACCCCCAAAGTGGACCCTAGCATCAGGTGCTGATATCAGTGCTCATTAACTTGTTAATCCAATTATGTGCGGTGTTATAGAATCTGCGCTGATTTTGGTGCCTAAATCTAAGAGCACTATATGGAATCTAGGGGATAGGGCAGATTCTATATATGGTGCTTAAAAAATCCATGCAGAAAACATTTCCACCTAAGCATATTCTATAAGATTTAGGTGCGGTATATAGAATACTTAGTTGATATCCCAGCGCCTCCATTTAGACCAGTGAAAGCATGGTGTAAGTCCCTGTGCGTAGATTTACGCAGACTGGGCCATATTCTATAACGACATGCATAAACAAAATGTCCATTTCCCCCACCCATGGCCATGCCCTTTTTGAACTGTGTGCTTTAGAATTTAGGTGTAGTTCATTACAGAATATGCTTAGCAAGTTATGCAAGTAAATTCTAACTTGACAATTAGTGCTCATTATTGCTTGTTAAGTGCTGTTAAAATGCTGATTGGCTTGTTAAGCCAATTAATTATGCGTGTTGTTATAGAATATGCTTAGATTTCAGCGTGGATCTCTAAGTGCGATATATATTATCCGACAGCTAGGGACTAGCTGCATGCGCAGCAGTATTTTATAACTTACAAGTGTAACTGCCTTAGCGTGTTAATACAAGGGGTCGTTCACAGGGGGAGAAGCATAGGTGGGACATGGGAGTGTCCTACTATATGCTAAAGTGTCGCATTTAGATGCATGCGTTTATTCCTGCAATTGACATAGTATAAGTAGGGACGCCTAAATGTAGATACCAACTTATGCCAGTATTCTGTACAAACATTTATGTGTGCAAGTGCCCTTCTAGAATATGCTCACAACCCATGTCTTTGGACACCTAACATAGCATCCAGTTATTGAATTGCCCCCAATGCATTTTTAAATAATCAGATCTGTGCCTGTTGTTCCAGAATCCATCCTCTGGAAAGGCTTTCAGAGTCAACGTGTGTGCTGTTATTTTTAGATGTGGTTATTATGGGCCTCTTTTACTAAACCATGCTAGCGATTTCCCACTGGCAAATGAGATGCAGTCCATTCAAAATGAATGGGCTGAGGCATATTTGCTGTGCCAGGAATCACTAGCATGGTTTAGTAAAATAGGCCCTATATTACATGCATTTTTTATCACTGTAAACTGCTAGGTTGGGAGGCAGAATATCAAGAAAATCAAATCAAAATAATGTGCACACTTTGACCTGTAAACAGCGTGGGCAATATTTGATGCCCCTATTTTCACAAGTGAAATCCATTCTCATCAGTGGAAAGGGGTTTCGAGCAGGTGTAAATGTGTGTGTTGGCATTTGCTTGCTGTCTGTTGGGTCACGGGTTTTCACCAAGAACCCTCCTTTTTTCTGATTTTATTAAACCTTCCTATGATCCCAGTACATTCATTTCATTACTTTGGGGGTGATTATTGACTCTCAATTGTTGTCTGAAGCTCAAATTTTCCAGGTAATCAAAAAGTGCTTCTGGCTTCACTGCTTACATTCCAGCTATAGATTTCTTGACTTTCCATCTTTTCATACACTAATCCACGCTTTCATCATCAGTGAATGCAGATATTTCTCGTATACAGTTCCACCGCCTACACAACTCTCGCATACAGAACTCTGCTGCATGTTTGCTGTTCCAGGCAAAGAGATCAGACCATATTACTTCCTTATTTTTACATGTACATTGGTTACCAATATCTGGTTCAAAGTTTTACTCATTGCCCACAAAGTATTCTACTTAAGCAGTCCCCTTTATCTTTCATCATTGATTATCCTCATATCCCTTCTCGCGCCCTTTGGTCCCTTGACACTCATCATTCAGTGTTGCCATCCTCCCCCAGATTTGCTCATTATGAATCCACTAGGGCCTCTGCATTCTTTTTTCTTGGCGCCAAGTCTATGGAATGACCTACCACCACATATTAGAGCTGAGCTTTCCCTTTCTAAATTCAAAACCTTATTGAAATCCCATTATCTTCAATTGGCTTTTAATCTCTCATTATAAGGATGGCATCCAGTGCAACCGGTAGGGACCTGTTGAGTTTTAAATACTTTAAAGGAAAAAAAACCCCAGAAAACCTTTTTTCTCTCTCTTTTCTTGTATTCTATGAGTGTGTTCCTTTCTTTCTTTAATGGAGTTCCTTTCCACCTTCTAACCAATAATTGTTATTTATTTTTATACATTTGATATACCGCTAAAGGCCTACACAAAGGCAACTAAGCAGTTTACAGTACAGTAAAATATACAGGGAGAAAGAACGAGAACAAAAAGGTATAGGAACAATGAAGACAATCTATAGTTAATCAGTAGTGGAGAAATAAAGAGAAAAGAGGTGGATCTTCAAAGCTTGTTTAAAAGCAGAGAGACAGGGTTGATTCCTAATGTATAGCGATGTCATTCCAGAGTTTGGGACCAGCATAACAAAAGGTTAATTGACAGGAAATGTAAAGATGAAGTTGAGCCGGGAAGAGTATGACTAGGAGATTGTTGTTGGCAAAATGGAGACTGTGAAGGGGAGTGTAGGGGATGTTTTGTAAATCACTTTGCCTCCTCTTGAGTAAAAGCTGTATATCAAGCAACAGAATAAATATAAACAAACATAAGTATATTGGTGCTGGTTGTAGAAGTCCATTTATAAATTCACATGGGTGACTATTGGGCTCATTTTTGAAAGAGAAGGACGTCCATCTTTCGACATAAATAAAAAGATGGACGTCCAAATTGGTATAATCAAAATCCGATTTACGATGTCTCCAACTGCACTCCGTCGCAAGGACGGCCAAACTTCAAGCGGGTGTGTTGGAGGCGTAGCGAAGGCGGGACTTGGCCGTGCCTAACACTTGGACATCCTTGACCCCTAATCAAAAAAAACAAGGATGTCCCTGACGAACACTTGGACGTTTTCACCTGGACCTGTTTTCTTACGACTAAGGCACAAAAAGTTGCCTGAAATGAACAGATGACCACCGGAGAGAATTGGGGATGACCTCCCGTTACTCCCCCAATTGTTACTAACCCCCTCCCACCCTCAAAAAACATCTTTCAAAATATTTCGTGCCAGCCTCTATGCCAGCCTCAGATGTCATACTCAGGTCCGTGACAGCAGTATGCAGGTCCCTGGAGCAGTTTTAATGGGTGCAGTGCACTTCAGACAGGCGGAACCAGCCCCATCCCCCCCCCCACCTGTTACGTTTGTGGAGGAAACAGCGAGCCCTCCAAAACCCACCACAAACCCACTGTACCCACATCTAGGTGCCCCCCTTCACCCATAAGGGCTATGGTAGTGGTGTACAGTTGTGGGTAGTGGGGTTTGGGGGGCTCAGCACCCAAGGTAAGGGAGCTATGCACCTGGGAGCAATTTTTGAAGTCCACTGCAGTGCCCCCTAGGGTGCTCGGTTGGTGTCCTGGCATGTCAGGGGGACCAGTGCACTACAAATGCTGGCTCCTGCCACGACCAAATGGCTTGCATTAGGATGTTTTTGACATGGACGAAATGCCCCTGCACGTTGCCCTTCTAAAACAGCGGTCCTCAATAACACTTCAGTATTGTGCATATACCATTAGATTTTCATCTATCATTTGAGAAACAGCACCTTAGTGGAAAGGAAAGTTTTCTCCTGTCCAAGAAACGTAAGAATTAATCCCTGTTTTGAGGGTCCACAATTTCAATTGGGGGGGGGGGGTGAAGATGTTGATCTTGAGCCAGCTGGATTATTGTAACATGCTATCCCCCATTTACTAAGCCATGCAGCAATACCAACGCAGCCCATTCAAAGTGAATGGGCTGTCGGCATTAGTGTACGGCAGTTGATAGTGCAGCTTAGTAAATGGGGTATATGTAGGATACAATCATTATACACTTTAAAAGATTGTAGACTTTGCAGAATGTGGCAGTTAGATTGCTATATGCTGCAGGAAGATTTGATAGAGTAACGCATCTATTAATTAGAGCCCACTGGTTGCCTATTCAAGCTCGAATTGACTAAGGCTTGTGTTATGGTTTTTAAAATATTACATGGCATGGTGCCTCAATACATGCTTCTCTTTGCTAATTTTTCAATTTATTATGCTACTAAGAAATTAAGAGATTTTCGTATTGCACGTACCTTCTGTTAAAAGAATTAGATTTGTAAAATCTTTTCAATCAGTTTTCTCCTTTGCAAGAGTTAAAATATGGAACTCATTGCCTTTATTTATTTGGCAATATGATAGTTACCTATTTTGGAGAAGTTTGTAATGTAGGAGAAATGTTATGCATATTCCCAGGTATGCCTGGTTTCTCTTTTTGTGATCTGCACAGAACTCGTGAGGCTTGATGTGGAATATAAGAGAATATAACTCTTTACTATAATAATGAGGACCATCATATCAGAGGCTATGAAACGATTTAGAGCTAATCCACAAGTTTCATATACTGTCTTCTATAAGTATAATTATAGTCCCAAGACTATGAAATATATCAAAAAAGCAATATAATAATTATCGTCAATGATCTGTAATTTATCTTCAGGTTTTTTTCTTGCTGTCTTTTGGAGAAAGGTGTAACATAACTACCAATGCAATCACATTTCGAGCCACAGCTCTGCGTCAGGGCATGAACTGTTCCAAAATTTTTCAAATGCTCAAAGACAAAATAAAAATTATGTCTCAAGATCCAAGATGGCGACGGTTTGACTTGCACCTACGGACGTGCTATCAATTCTGCTCGAGCAAAATCTGGAAAGAGCCCCTTTTCCTGTCAATCCGATGGGAAAGTGACGAGGAAAAGTTAGGGATGTTCCCTCCGACCCTGGCGGGAAGCCTCAGCTCTTACAGCCGACGCTCGAACACTTTGTAATTGCGCCTGGCTCTGGTTTTACTTCAACTCCTGCAGCTGGTGTTAGCGTTTCGGTTCTGACTGACAGTGGCGATGGGGCTTCCTTAAGCCCTGTGTTACGTACAGCACCCTCTCAACCAGGAAAAGAGAGCTTCCAGGCGAGTCCTGCCGCTTCTAACCGAAGTGGTGAAGGGTGCGTGCAGGGAGGGCACTTGCACGCAGCAGGAACATCGGTTGAACGACTGATTGAACCAGAAAAGACAACAGCTCCATTTGTGGCTTCTACAATTGTGAGTACCCTGGAACAAGTTGCTCAAACACCTCCCCTGGTTTTTATTGAAGGGAAGTTTGAAAAATCTGCTGTCCTCCTCCGAAGGGACACCACCTTGCAAGTGGTGGAGGGGCTTCCGTGTTTCAATGACTTAGAGGGCTATGCTGAAGGGTTACCCATATCAGACAGGCCTCTGAGCAGAAACCAGACAAAGAGTGTCCCAAACTGGAGGATCCAAGATGGTGTCGAGGGAGGACATACATTAGTTGAGTTCCCGTTTTACACCAGAATACCTGAAGAAGTAGGCGCGCTCCCCAGAGAATGGGGAAGAAAAAAGGCAAGGCCGTGGTGTTGTCCTCCTCGAACATGGCGGGGGTTCCCACCACTTCTCAGTCTACTTTGGAGAGATTTGGGGTCATAACGTCGGGGATATTGGTTCCTGCTTTGGGGAACAGCAAGGCTTTATTGCCGAATCTCAGTGGAGAGGGAGTGACTTTGAGTCCCCCTGTTGGCATGACCTCTCCAAGACCCGGAAACAGTAACGCTTCGCTATGGAGGTCGATAGTGGAAACGCCCGAAGTGGGTTAGGATTCTCACACGATCCGAGGAGGTCCTGGCGCAGCATTGACTCCGGATAATAAACCAACTGGGGGATTGGAGAGTGAGCTCTTCCCCCCCCAAAGATATCTGGAGCGGTTTCTGTGGAGAAATTGGACCTGGTGAAGCCAAAAAATGTCATAATGGACGCACTATGGGAAGTGCTACAGAGTGTGAATAATTCTCTTCTTCAGATGTCAAAAATTTTCAGGAATAAATATGTCATTATATCAATACTTATCTAAAAAAGTGGAAGTTCAAGGTATAAAAATAGAGACTTTGATTACGGAAATGGTTTCTCTACGAAATCAGTTAATCTGGTAATGAAGGACAGTCATGTTTCTTGTAAAAAAGTGGAACTTCTGGAGAACCAATTAAGGAAAAACACTTATCTCAGTAAAGCTCAATCTGTTCTCCTACTCTCCATTGATCTTAAGGCCGAATTCGGCATGGCGGATCATAGGTTGTTACTTAGAAAGCTTTCTCAAATAGGCCTAGAAAGCACAACTCTTGCCTGGATCAATTCTTACTTCACAGGTCACACTTATACATAGTAAATGATGGCAGAAAAAGACCTGCATGGTCCATCCAGTCTGCCCAACAAGACAAACTCATATGTGCTACTTTTTGTGTATACCCTACTTTGATTTGTACCTGTCCTCTTCAGGGCACAGACCGTATAAGTCTGCCCAGCCCTATCCTCGCCTCCCACCACCGGCTGGTTCTGCCACCCAATCTCAGCTAAGCTCCTTAGGATCCATTCCTTCTGAACAGGATTCCTTTATGTTTATCCCACGCGTGTTTGAATTCCGTTACCGTTTTCATTTCCACCACCTCCCGCGGGAGGGCATTCCAAGCATCCACTACTCTCTCCGTGAAAAAATACTTCCTGACATTTTTGAGCAATCATGTGCAGGTGTCCACAGGCCACAACTAAGTGCTTAAAATGCACTTTGGTACTCTGAAAGCATGAGCAGAAAAGGGGGCTCTTTATTCATTGTATCTTCCTTTTATATTTTATAATTTCAAACGGTGATAAATTGTAAGACTGTTTTATGATTCTGTATTAAAGTGAGTAATAATAATACACAGTACAATTCATTGTTTAAATAGAATGGATTTTTTAAATCTAAACTTCTCGTCTTACTGACTTTTATTCTACATGTTGGCAGTTTACAATATGTACTGAATATAAAATTAAAGTGATAAAAGCCAGATCTCAGTGACTGTGCACTTTACATTCAGCAGACTAAACAAAATGTGCTAATCTTGTCCAGATGATTTAGGACTGAGGCCTTAGTCTGTCACAAAGCTTATTAAAACGATGAAGTCAAGAAAAAGTTCAAACGTGTACTTTTGGAACTGATGAGTGAAGGAAGTGGGAGTCTCTTGACTATTCAAATTTACATGCCTTTTTTTTGTATTTTTAGTGTGAGAACTAAACAACATTATGAAACAAAACTGTGGGAGGCCAAACAGTGAATGTTTTCATTTCTCTCCAGTTGGGTCTTTCTATCAGTATCATTCCCCTGGTAGACTGTTGAGACATCTTGATGCTTATCCAGGATTTTCAGAACTGTCTTGGTGCTTGTGAGAAGAAAAAAAATATTTTAAAATCAGAATTTAAGAATACAAATGCATACGCTTGTAAGGTTTTATTGACTGCAACTGTTTCCGTCTCTATTTTTATATCTTGGACTTCCACTTTGTTAGATAAGTATTGATATAATCACATATTTATTCCTGAAAAATTTTTGACATCTGAAGAAGAGAATTATTCACACTCTGCAGCACTTCCCATAGTGCTTCCATTATGACATTTTTTGGCTTCACCAGGTCCAATTTCTCCACAGAAACTGCTCCAGATATCTTCGGGGGGAAAAGCTCACTCTCCAATCCCCCAGTTGGTTTATTATCCGGAGTCAATGCTGTGCCAGGACCTCCTCGGATCGCGTGAGAATCCTAACCCATTTCGGGCGTTTCCACTGTCGAGCTCCATAGCGAAGCGTTACTGTTTCCGGGTCTTGGAGAGGTCATGCCAACAGGGGGACTCAAAGTCACTCGTTTATAGACCTGCCTTTTCAGAGGGTAATTTTACAACAGGTTACCTATGTGTGAAGGCCAACCAGGCTCCTATTTCTATCCTATTTTATAAAGACACCTATGTGTCTTTATAATAAACATGGGGCAAAGAGGCAGAAATCACACCTAGACTGAAGTCACAGACATTTATGCTCTTAGGGGCCCTTTTATGAAAGAGTTGCCTTACGGCAACCCGGAACTACCACCAGTCCAATGCGGCCGCCGGTGGTAGCTTTGGCTTGAGCGTGCGCCATTTCCAGCATGCCGGAAAATATTTTTGGAATTTTTACCACGGTGCTAACCTGGCAGTAATCAGGCAGCGCCACACTGCCCAGTTACCACTGGGTTACTGTGGGAGCCCTTACTGCCATCTCAATGGGTGGCGGTAAGTGCTTCCCGGCGCATGGCCAGGCAGTAAGAGTAATCTTACTGCATGGCCATTTTTTTTATTTTGAGGCTTTTTACCCACTGTGGTAAAAAGGGTCCTGGTGTGTGAGAAAAACGGCCCCTGCCGCTATCGCAGGGCCCTTTTTACTGCAGCTTGGTAAAAGGACCCCTTAGTAAAGAACATGTATCTAGGCATATTTTTAAAACATGGGGTAAATTGTGTCTGCCCACATTCCACCCAAACTATCTTTCTGAATACGCCTACACACAGGTCATGTAAAAGAACATGCCTTTTTGGCATGTGCTCAATTTTATACATATAACTCGGGGGGTAATATTATAAAAGGGGGAAATGGGACTTGATATACTGCCTTTCTGAGGTTTTTTGCAACTACATTCAAAGCAGTTTACATATATTCAGGTACTTATTTTGTACCAGGGGCAATGGAGGGTTCTTTTGCCTACATAAAAAGGCCTATACATATTAAAAAACAAATCCTTTATAAAATTACCCCTAATAACTGTTCCCTTGAAGCTCAGCGGGCGTCCCCCAGCAGCATTATAGCCAGTGAGGGGTGGTGCTTTAATATTGTGTTTTCAATGTTAACATTTTTCTGCCCCTCTCCCAGTGCCCTGAGGTTTTTTTTTTTTGCCAATGTACCGTATTTTTCGGACTATAAGACGCACTTTTTTCCCCCAAAATTTGGGAGGAAAATGGGGGGGTGCGTCTTATAGTCCGAAGGTAGAGATTTCCCTCCCTCCCTCCGAGTTCGGGATCGCCCGCCCTGTCACCACTTCTCCTTACTCACGTCACGCGATCTTCCCTGGTGGTCTAGTGACGTCGGGGCAGGAAAGAGCCCCCTCTTTCCTGCCCAGCGCGCTGCTCTCTGTCCTCCTGTATTCAGCCTGACGGTCTCGGCGAGATTCAAAATGGCCGCCGAGACTTCAATTCTCGGCGACCATTTTGAATCTCGCTGAGACCGTCAGGCAGCATACAGGAGGACGGAGAGCAGCGCGCTGGGCAGGAAAGAGGGGGCTCTTTCCTGCCCCGACGTCACTAGACCACCAGGAAAGATTGCGTGACGTGAGTAGGGAGAAGTGGTGACAGGGCCGGGAGGAGGGCGATCCCGAACTCGGAGGGAGGGATTCGGACAAGACGCACCGGAGCACCTAGGTTTTAGAGGAGAGGAAAAGGAAAATTTTTTTTTCCTATTTCCCTCCTCTAAAACCTAGGTGCGTCTTATGGTCCAGTGCGTCTTATAGTCCGAAAAATACGGTACCTGTTGTTTTGCCCCTGTCCAAGTGCCCTAAGTTCTTCAAGTCAATATTGATACCCATCCTAACCCTTCCCTCCTGGGCAGAAGATCCTGGAGACACATCCTCAGTGCGAGAGGATATTGCATCCTGTGGTGGGTTACAGGATTACTTCCAGCTTCACTACTACTACTACTATTTATCATTTCTATAGCGCTACAAGGCATAAGCAGCACTGTACACCATACACAAAAAGAGACAGTCCCTGCTCAAAGAGCTTACAATCTAGATAAGACAGGAAAACAGACAGAGCAATTAAGGGTAAGGGAATAAAGAGGTGAGGATAAAGGACAGGGCAAGTGAGTAATGGTTAGGAGTCAAAAGCAGTGGTAAAGAGGTGGGCTTTAAGTCTGGACTTGAAAACGGCCAAAGATGGGGCTAGACGTACAGGCTCGGAAAGTCTATTCCAGGCGTGAGGTGCAGCAAGATAAAAGGAATGAAGTCTAGAATTAGCAGTAGAGGAGAAGGGGACGGATAAGAGAGATTTTTCTACAGAATGGAGTACTCGAGGGGGGGCGTAGGGAGAGACAAGAGTGGAGAGGTACTGGGGAGCGGCAGAGTGAATGCACTTACCTTATATAATAAAACTCACCATCAACGTTCTGAGGACACTGACGTCACTTCCGTCATCAAAACGGGTTTGAAGGGTTCGTGGTGGTGAAGCCACCGAAATCGCGTCAAACGTGATGACGTAGAGGGCGGAGCAATGGCGTCACACACTGAGGGCGGAGCAATGGCGTACTCTGCGTTCAGGAGGTGCGGCGCAATGGCGTCAGAACGACGAGGGGGTCGGTAGAGAGGGAGGGAGAGAGAAGGGGGGGTGTTGGGGAGGAAAACCTTGCTAGCGCCTGTTTCATTTGCTCCAGAAACGGGCCTCTTTTACTAGTAGGTCAATAAGAGAAGCTTGAACTGAATACGGAAATGGATAGGGAACCAATGAAGTGACTTAAGGAGAGGGCTAATGTGAGCATAGCGACTTTGGCGGAAAATGAGCCATGCAGCAGAGTTTTGGATTGATTGAAGAGGAGAGAGATGGCTAAGAGGGAGGTCGGTGAGAAGCAGGTTACAATAATCAAGACGAGAGGTGATAAGAGTGTGGATGAGGGTCCTGGTAGAGTGCTCAGAGATGAAGGGACAGATTTTGCTAATGTTATACAGAAAGAAACAACAGGCTTTGGCAAACTGTTGAATATGAGCAGAGAAGGAGAGAGAGGAGTCAAAGATGACCCCAAGGTTACGAACTGATGAGACAGGGAGAATGAGAGTGTTATCCACAGAAATAGAGAAAGGGGGCAGAGGAAAGATGAGAAGCTCGGTTTTGGCCATGTTAAGTTTCAGATTACGTTGAGACATCCAGGCAGCGATATCAGATAGGCAGGCTGAAACATTGGTCTGGATGCTGGTTGAGATTTCAGGGGTAGAGAGGTAAATTTGGGAGTCATTAGCATAAAGATGGTATTGAAAGCCATGGGATGATATCAGAGAGCCAAGGGAAGAAGTGTAGATGGAGAACAGGAGAGGACCGAGAACAGAACCCTGGGGTACACTGATAGGTAGAGGGATAGAAGTGGAAGAGGATCCACCAGAGTGTACACTAAAGGTACGAAGCGAGGGGTAGGAGGAGAACCAGGAAAGAACAGAGCCATAGAATCCAAATGAAGACAGCGTATTAAGGAGTAGGCTGTGATCAACAGTGTCAAAAGTGGTGGATAGATCGAGAAGGATGAGGGTAGGGAGATGCTCTCCTTTTAGGAGACCTCCTTTCTCAAAGGCAGCACTGGGGCTCGTTCTCTGAGAGCTAGGAACTCTTTGCATCAAGCACACACATATAACCTCTCACTGACTGGGATATAATCATACATGCAAAAGACTGGATAGCATCCCTCTTGATGCTGGACTGTTGTCTGCATCTTAGTATTATGGAGTTGTTTAATTAAAACTTCTTAAGATACTAAAGGATATCAGATGGTTATAAAGAGCCTTAAGATTATAAGGTATAATGTGTAATTTATTTAGTGTTTGCTTCTCAGAAACAAATTAAATGTACTGTCCTTGCAGATGTGCTGTTTTATATACTTTAGCTAGACTGTCAGCTAAACCATAGTATAGATCATCACTGTGAAGACTCAGAACTCTTGAATCAAACTTCATTAATGCAAATCAAACAAAGAAAATATGACTTACAGTTTATAGTGATGCACAAGAGTTTTTGCCTTGCAGAACTGGGAGTCTACCAGCTCACCCTGTAACCAGGGAAGCCAGGAGATCTCAGCACTGGCTGATGAGTAATGCTGTCAGTACTTGAAATGGTGAAACTTTGATGATGTTACAAGGCTTTTTCAAAAGGCTTAAAAGCAGCTAGGCACCGTGTTAGATTCAGTCCATCAAGCATGCTGCAGATAGATTCCTATTACTCAATGGAGAGAGAATGAGCAAGCTACTACATCCCCTCATACACAGACAAGAAACCAACCAATAGGAAAAGTCCCACAAAGCATATGGAACCGGGACATGTGCTTAGGAAAAGCCTATTACACTGCAGGAAAACTAATATTTGTTGTCCAAAGGGACTTCCTGCTTTTCTTAAAGGCACAAGCAATGTAAACTGTCACAGGCAATGCAATCTGATATAACAATGTTTACATATACATATAAAAAATAACTTGCCTCCATGAATATGGGGGCAGAACATTAAATGTAATTAAAACTTAAATGACTCTAATGAAAACCCTCCTCTTGTTGTCCTAATTGGGGCAGGAGCATATGATCTCTAAGGGACAGAAAGGGATGGTATGGATGGGCAGACTGGATGGGACATGTGGTCTTTATGTGCCTTCATTTTATGTTCTTATTTTTGCAAATATATTCAAAACAACAGTGTTGAAAATGTAATCAAGGTGACATGGAGGGGCATAATCGAACGGCGTCGGCCAAATAGATGGCCGGCCATCTATTTTGGTGGCGCCGCAAAGAGCTGTCTGGAACCGTATTATCGAAAAAGATGGCCGGCCATCTTTTGTTTCGATAATACGGTTGGGGCCAGCCAAATGCCATAGATCGCCGGGTTTGAGATGGCCAACTTTGTTTTTCAGCGATAATGGAAACTGGAACCGGCCATCTCAAACCCGGCCAAATCCAAGGCATTTGGCTGTGGGAGGGGCCAGCATTCGTAGTGCACTGGTACTTCTATATATTTAGATCTTGCTGATCAGTTATAAAAAAAAAACATAGTAACATAGTAGATGACGGCAAAAAAAGACCTGCACGGTCCATCCAGTCTGCTATGACTTACTTGTTCTGGAGTGCTGTATTTTGTGATACTGTTTTGAGAAATCTATATATATAAAACTCACCCACAAGGTTCTGAAGACAGTGACGTCAGTGAAGCCAAGCCCTGACTTCCCTCAAAAAGGTTCGAAGGTTCGTGGTGGTGAAGCCACCAAAATCGCTCCGGGCCCCGCCCTTGAGGGCGGAGCAATGGCAGAACAACAAAGGGGTTGGCAGGGAGGGAGGCAGGGAGGCGGGGGTGGGTGGGAAATCGCAACGGGCCCCGCCCTCACGTCAAACATCATGACGTTGAGGGCAGAGCAATGCCACAACAACGAAGGGGTTGGTGGGGAGGGGGGGGGGTGTTGCAGACGAAAACCTTGCTAGCGCCTGTTTCATTTGCTCAGAAACTGGCCTCTTTTACTAGTGTTCAATAAAGACCATACAAATAAAAAAGTCCCTGCCATGCATTTTCCCTTGATGGCAGTCCCTGATGTGCACTTCCCTTAACGGCCTCTCCCTGAACATTTTTGCTTACAGCTTTTTTAGTAGTAACATTGCAGTGGGATTTGAACTGGCCACCGCTGCACTACAAGACCAATGATGTAACCACTTGGCCACAGCTCTACTCAGTTGGCTGTCCCTCCCTTTTAATTATGCCCCTCCAGGTCTCTCTCAGCCACTTACAGACAGCTAAACGTGCTGTGATTGGCCGAGAGAGACCTGAAGGGGTATAATCAAAAGGGAGGGACATCAAGGGACATCCAACTAAGTGGAGCTGTGGCCAAGTGGTTACATCACTGGTCTTGTAATGCAGAGGTGGCTGGTTCAAATCCCACTGTTACTACTAAAAAAGCTATGAGCAAAAGCAGTTTTGATTTCCCCCGACAGCCATTAAGGGAAGTGCATGTCTGGGACTTTTTTTAATTTGTATGAAGTCTTTATTGAACATTTCTCAAAACAGTATCAGAAAATACAGCACTCCAGAATAAGTAAGTCACAACATAACTAACTGATCAGCAAGATCCTTTTTTTTTAACGAGCTGGCCAATTGGCTTCCCCTCCTAGGGAAGGAAATTCGCTGAGCAGCTCATTTGCATGCGATTTCCTTCATGCATGCCCTTCCCTTACCGATTCGCTAAGGAATCGGTAAGGGAAGAACTCTTCCGTGCAGTTTAGGTCACCTGGCTTTAAATCTGCTCCAGGGACCTGCATACTGCTGTCATGGAGCTGGCTGGCATAGAGGCTGGCAAAAAAATGTTTTAAAGTTTTTTTTTGGGTGGGAGGGGGTTGGTGACCACTGGGGGAGTATGGGGAGGTCATCCCCAATTCCTTCCGGTGGTCATCTAGTCAGTTTGGGCAGACCAAGTAAAACCAGCCAAATGCTCGTCATCGCCGGCTTTCTTTTTTCCATTATCAGCTGAAGCCGGCCATCTCGTAAGCACGCCCACGTCCCACCTTCACTACTCTGCTGACACGCCCCCTTGAAGTTTGGCCGCCTCTGTGACGGAATGCCGGCAAGTGAGTCCAAAAATCGGCTTTCGATTTTACCGATTTGGCCGGTTTTAGGAGATGGCCGGCCATCTCCCGATTTGTGTCGGAAGATCGCCGGCGATCTCTTTTGAAAATAAGCCTGATAGTGATCCATTAAGGAAACCTCAATTCACAATAAAATGATAGGAAAAATAATTATATTATACAGCATAAGCTTGTATCTGCTCTCTACCAGATTGGCAAATGCCTTTACGGTACTGTGTAAGCCACATTGAGCCTACAAATAGGTGGGAAAATGTGGGGTACAAATGCAACAAACAAACAAATAAATAAATATATTAAATTTAAACTTAAGGATACTGGATCACTAACATTAGTCCACTAAGTGTTTTGTTGTGCAGTCTTCCCCGTTCAACGTTATGGATTTTGCGGGTCACAGAGAACTCTACACACGGTTTCTTTTGGGTTTGAACTGGGAGGGGCATATTACATCTCAGTTGAAGATGTTGCATTGGTTACCTGTGGTGCAGCGTATTGAATTTAAACTTCTTTTAGGTGTAAACAATTTTTATTGATGACAGTTCCAATTACATAAATCCAACATTGTAAATAACATGTACAGGCAAACTTCCTATAAACTTCTTTTATTGGTGTTTCAGGCACATCAGGGTGTTGCTCCCTTGGCTCTAGTGCACTGTTTGCAGTCCTACTGCCTTCCTAGGGTGTTGCAGTCTCAAGACCTGAATTCGCTGGTTGTTTCTTCATGTCATCAAGTGCGTTTGGAAGAAATTTGTAGCTGGGTTTTGTTGTTGCTGATCCCTGTTTGTGGAATTATTTACATTTGGCCATTTGCCAACTTGCACCTATATCCCAGCTCAAGAAGCAGTTAAAACCTGGTTGTTTTAAAATGCATTTGGTTGATAGGTGGGTTTTGAGGTTTTCTTGGTCTTTGATGCTTGTGTGTTTTTTGTACTGTTTGTGCATTTTATGAGTGTTTTATTGTACCTCGCCTAGATGGTTGGATAAGCAGGTTATAAATGTATTAAATAAATAAATAAGTGGGGGGGAGGGAAACCGAATAGAAGTGAAAGGCAAATACTGGAGTTCAGAATAAGAAAAATATTAAAAGAATAATATCGCAGTCTAAGTAAGTCCTGAGTCTATCTGGATCAACTTTCCTACAACCTGCTCAAAAGATATACTTATCAACCAATTATACTAATAACCCTAGACATCCTGTCCAGACTGTTTAGATTCAAGAAAAACCTTCAAATGGTTTTGGTCAAAGAAAATATATCTCACAGAATTTAATTTCAACAAACATTTGCAAGGAAATTGTAATATAAAGGATGCCTGTAAGGCCAAAACTTTGGGGCATAACTGAAAAAATAATTTCTTCCTTTCCTGGGTACTTTAGGGATAGGTCTGGAAAAATCCAAACCTATTAATGCAAGAATAATGCTGAAACTTTGCAAAAGTAGAGCCTGAGAATCATATTTAGGTCTTGTTCAAACACAAAACTTGCTATAAGGGTAGATCTAATATTGGCTTCAGAATTAGGGGAAAGGGGATGGGATTTGATATGCCACCTTTCTGTGGTTACAATCAAAGCAGTTTACAAATTACATCAGGTACTTTATTTTATTCTTGGGGCAACGGAGGGTTAAGTGACTTGCCCAGAGCCACAAGGAGCTGCAGTGGCAATTGAACATAGTTCCCCTTGTGGGGCATACACAGATTACAAGCTTTTTGAGTGTAATTGGGAAACGTGACTCTCAGTATGGATTATGGAAAAATATGAAACTGGAGCATTTTGGTATTAGAAAGTGCACTGTTTGGAAAGTAATTATGTTCTCTTTATCTATAGATCTGAGTCCTCATGCCCAAGTATACTAACAAATACTGACATAACATCCCATAAGTACATAAGTATTGCCATACTGGGAAAGACCAAAGGTCCATCAAGCCCAGCATCCTGCTTCCAACAGTGGCCAATCCAGCCAGGTCACAAATACCTGGCAAGATCCCAAAAAAGTACAAAACATTTTATACTGCTTATCCCAGTAATAGTGGATTTTCCCCAAGTCCATTTAATAATAGTCTATGGACTTTTCCTTTAGGAAGCCATCTAAACCTTTTTAAAACTCTGCTAAGCTAACCGCCTTTACCATATTTGCGTTACAAGACGTATGAGGAGAGACTTGCTGACCTGAACATGTATACCCTGGAGGAAAGGAGAAACAGGGGTGATATGATACAGACGTTCAAACATTTGAAAGGTATTAATCTGCAAACAAACCTTTTCTGTAGATGCTGTTCAGAAGGAATGGATCCTCAGAAGCTTAGCGGAGATTGGGTGGCAGAGCCGATGGTGGGAGGCGGGGCTAGTGCTGGGCAGACTTCTACAGTCTGTGCCCTGAAAATGGCACATACAAATCAAGGTCAGGTATACACATAAAGTAGCACATATGAGTTTATCTTGTTGGGCAGACTGGATGGACCGTACAGGTCTTTCTCTGCCGTCATCTACTATGTACTATCTTACATTCTCTGGCAATAAATTTCAGAGTTTAATTACATGTTGAGTGAAGAAAAATTTTCTCCGATTCATTTTAAATTTACTACATTGTAGCTTCATCGCTTGCCCCCTAGTCCTAGTATTTTTGGAAGGCGTAAACAGACACTTCACATCTACCCGTTCCACTCCACTCATTATTTTATAGACCTCTATCATATCTCCCCTCAGCCGCCTTTTCTCCAAGCTGAAGAGCCCTAGCCACTTTAGCCTTTCCTCATAGGGAAGTCGTCCCATCCCCTTTATCATTTTTGTCGCCCTTCTCTGCACCTTTTCTAATTCCACTATATCTTTTTTGAGATGTGGCGATCAGAATTGAACACAATATTCAAGGTGCGGTCGCACCATGGAGCAAAACAAAGGCATTATAACATCCTCATTTTTGTTTTCCATTCCTTTCCTAATAATACCTAACATTCTATTTGCTTTCTTAGCCACAGCAGCAAACTAAGCAGAAGGTTTCAATGTATCATCAACGACGACACCTCGATCTCTTTCTTGGTCGGTGACTCCTAACGTGGAACCTTGCATGATGTAGTTATAATTTGGGTTCCTCTTTCCCACATGCATCACTTTGCACTTGCTCACATGAAATGTCATCTGCCATTTAGATGCCCAGTCTCGTAAGGTCCTCTTGTAATTTTTCACAATCCTCCTGCGATTTAACGACTTTGAATAACTTTGTGTCATCAGCAAATTTAATTACCTCACTAGTTACTCCCATCTCTAGGTCATTTATAAATATGTTAAAAAGCAGCAGTCCCAGCACAGACCCCTGGGGAACCCCATTAACTACCCTTCTCCATTGAGAATACTGACCATTTAACCCTACTCTCTGTTTTCTATCTTTTAACCAGTTTTTAATCCACAATAGAACACTACCTCCTATCCCATGACTCTCCAATTTCCTCTGGAGTCTTTCATGAGGTACTTTGTCAAACGCCTTCTGAAAATCCAGATACACAATATCAACCGGTTCACCTTTATCCACATGTTTGTTCACCCCTTCAAAGAAATGTAATAGATTGGTGAGGCAAGATTTCCCTTCACTAAATTCATGTTGACTTTGTCTCATGAATCCATGCTTTTGAATATACTCTGTAATTTTGTTCTTAATAATAGTCTCTACCATTTTGCCCGGCACTGACGTCAGACTCACCGGTCTATAATTTCCCAGATCTCCTCTGGAACCTTTCCTGGATCTCCTCTGGAACCTTTTTTAAAAATCAGCGTTACATTGGCCACCCTCCAATCTTCCGGTACCACGCTCGATTTTAAGGATAAATTACATATTACTAACAATAGCTCTGCAAGCTCATTTTTCAGTACTATCAGTACTCTGGGATGAATACCATCCGGTCCAGGAGATGTGCTACTCTGCAATGCTGGAACAACAGGATTCAGGATACTCAAGCAGGATTCAGGATTCTCAAACAGGTTTGGCTGGAACAGGATTCAGGATGCTCAAGCAGGATTCAGGATTTTCAAACAGGTTTGGCTGGAACAGGATTCAGGATGTTCAAGCAGGATTCAGGATTCTCAAATGAACAGGATTTAGGATTCTCACACAAGCTTGGGTGGAACAGGACTTATTTGTCAAACACCTGGACGCTTTCCCCTCCTTTTTTCTTTTCCTTTCTCTTTTTACCTCCCTCAATTACTGTGTATATAGCTTCTAATGTTATTCCATCATTGTTTCCTTGTTATTGTATACTTGGAAATTAATAAAATATTTTGACAAAAAAAAAGAATTCTAAAACAAACAGCATTTAGGATTCTCAAACTGGGCAGACACAAGCAGGGTCAGAACTAAAGCTGAAGGCTTTCAGGGCAGACACAAGCAGGATGGGAACTGAAGCTAAAGACAAACAGGGCAGACACAAAGCTGACCCACACAGACAAACAACAGAAGTGCTACACTGCACACAGACTAACCTGGAGACCTTTGGCATTGCAAAGGCCCTGAATGAGGCAGGAAACACACTGAACACCAAAGTAAGGCTTGAAACACACAGGAAAGAAACAACAATGCAGACAGGAGCCAGCTCAGAAGCTGACCATTGGGACATGTTGAGTCAGAGAGGGATCACGACCACAGTCGTGACAACATCTTCCAGTTTTACAGAGAATTCATTAAGTTTCTCTGACTCATCAGCTTCGAATACCATTTCTGGCTTCGAAGACTGAAGAAAAGAATTCATTTAATCTCTCCGCTACGGCTTTGTCTTCCCTGATCGCCCCTTTTACTCCTCGGTCATCTAGCGGTCCAACTGATTCTTTTGCCTGCTTCTTGCTTTTAATATACCTAAAAATAATTTTACTATGTGTTTTTGCCTCCAACACAATCTTTTTTTCGAAATCCCTCTTAGCCTTCCTAATCAGTGCTTTGCATTTGACTTGACATTTCTTATGCTGTTTCTTATTATTTTCAGTCGGTTCCTTCTTCCATTTTCTGAAGGCTTTTCTTTTAGCTCTAATAGCTTTCTTCACCTCACTTTTTAACCACGCCGGCTGTCGTTTTGTCTTCCGTCCTCCTTTTTTAATACACAGAATATATTTGGCCTGGGCTTCCAGGATGGTGTTTTTGAACAGCATCCACGCCTGATGTAAATTTTTGAGCCTCGCAGCTGCTCCTCTAAGTTTTTTTTTCACCGTTCTTCTCATTTTATCATAGTCTCCTTTTTTAAATTTAAACGCTAACATATTTGATTTCCTATGTATACTTACTTCAAGGCTAATATCAAATCCTATCATATTATGATCACTGTTGTCAAGCGGCCCCAGCATTATTACCTCCCGCACCAGATCATGCGCTCCACTAAGGACTAGGTCTAAAATTTTTCCTTCTCTCGTCGTCTCCTGTACCAACTTCTCCATAAGGCTGTCCTTGATTTCATCAAGGAATTTTACCTCCCTAGCGTGCCCCGATTTTACATTTACCCAGTCAATATTGGGGTAATTGAAATCACTGATAATTCCCAAAGGGATAGTAGAATAATACTCACTTATGCAACCCAATAATTCTACTAAGATACAACAGAGTATTGGAGGTGTACTATCACTAGCACATGTGAAATGTGGAGAAAAAAAAGACTTCAGAAATCCTAAAGAGTGCTATTTATGTGGAAACCACCTTTCAAATTTCTGGCACTCTAGTTCTTCAATCACTAGTCTTCACAAAAAAAACTCCACTCTTCTTATTCAAATAATGCATGCGTCTACACCTTTTCACAATACTCTGTGTTGAAGGCTTACAACTTAATACACAACCGGTGACACAAATGTTACTTAGCTGAAATGTTCTTAAAGCTGTCCATGCTTCAACCGCAAATACTGTTCCATCAAGCCCAACAGGAGACCCTGTTTCGCCACTCTTAGGCTGTTTCAAGGGCCAGAACTTTTTAATACAGACAGTCCTTTCTCATCTTCCAACTTCACCGCATTCAACTACCTTCATCGGCGTCCTAAATTCGAGTCCTACTTCCTTCTTCTATATATACGTCATTTCCTTCATCTTTAACCCATTGAATCCACATCAACAACTTTATTGGCAAGAGAATAATTCACAAAAAGGCTTTCCATTCAATTGAAATATTCAATCCCTTGGGTATAACCGTCTGCAGCATATATATCCATCGTTGCTCACGCTGTCTTAACTTTTTCCTTATGTCTCCTCTACGTTCCGAAACCTGAATTTGCTCTAAAACAACACATTGCAATTCATCAAAATCATGCTGTTTCAAAAGGCAGTGAGAAACCAAAGGTTCGTATGTCTTTTTAGCTTGTATGCAATGTCTATGTTCAATTAACCGCGTTTTCAACAGTCTGGAGGTTTGTCCCACGTAGTACAAATTACAAGGGCATTTCAATAGATAAATCACATTCCTTGACTGACAACAAGAGGTAGTGACTTTTGTAACAAAATATAATATTCACACAAATAGAATGATGAAGATCATTAAAAAACACTTGCCTATGCTACGAATTTATCCTTGGTTCCGTGATTTAAGAATTTTATTTGCCTATCAAAGACAAAGTAATTTGAATGACCTACTTTGTGTTGCTGATACATGGAACCGTGAGGAGAATAATAAGACTGCTAGAACGGGACAACATAAAGCTTGTGGACTATGTTCAGTGTGCCATATTATGCAGGAAGTAGATAAATTTATTGATACGCATACAGGAAAATTGTATCATTTAAGAAGCTTGACGGATTGTCAGTCAAGGAATGTGATTTATCTATTGAAATGCCCTTGTAATTTGTACTACGTGGGACAAACCTCCAGACTGTTGAAAACGCGGTTAATTGAACATAGACATTGCATACAAGCTAAAAAGACATACGAACCTTTGGTTTCTCACTGCCTTTTGAAACAGCATGATTTTGATGAATTGCAATGTGTTGTTTTAGAGCAAATTCAGGTTTCGGAACGTAGAGGAGACATAAGGAAAAAAGACAGCGTGAGCAACGATGGATATATATGCTGCAGACGGTTATACCCAAGGGATTGAATATTTCAATTGAATGGAAAGCCTTTTTGTGAATTATTCTCTTGCCAATAAAGTTGTTGATGTGGATTCAATGGGTTAAAGATGAAGGAAATGACGTATATATAGAAGAAGGAAGTAGGACTCGAATTTAGGACGCCGATGAAGGTAGTTGAATGCGGTGAAGTTGGAAGATGAGAAAGGACTGTCTGTATTAAAAAGTTCTGGCCCTTGAAACAGCCTAAGAGTGGCGAAACAGGGTCTCCTGTTGGGCTTGATGGAACAGTATTTGCGGTTGAAGCATGGACAGCTTTAAGAACATTTCAGCTAAGTAACATTTGTGTCACCGGTTGTGTATTAAGTTGTAAGCCTTCAACACAGAGTATTGTGAAAAGGTGTAGACGCATGCATTATTTGAATAAGAAGAGTGGAGTTTTTTTTGTGAAGACTAGTGATTGAAGAACTAGAGTGCCAGAAATTTGAAAGGTGGTTTCCACATAAATAGCACTCTTTAGGATTTCTGAAGTCTTTTTTTCTCCACATTTCACATATGCTAGTGATAGTACACCTCCAATACTCTGTTGTATCTTAGTAGAATTATTGGGTTACATAAGTGGGTAATTGAAATCACCCATTATTATTGTGTTGCCCAGTTTGTTTGCGTCCCTAATTTCCTTTAACATTTCTGCATCCGTCTGTTCATCCTGGCCAGGCAGACGGTAGTACACTCCTATCATTATCCTTTTCCTTTTCCCCTTTATACATGGAATTTCAATCCACAGTGATTCCAAGAAGTGTTTTGTTTCCTGCAGAATTTTCAATCTATTTGATTCAAGGCTCTCGTTAATATACAATGCTACCCCTCCACCAATTTGAACCACGCTATCACTATGATATAATTTGTACCCCAGTATGACAGTGTCCCACTGGTTATCCTCCTTCCACCAGGTCTCAGAGAGGCCTATTATATCTGATTTTTCATTTATACATCTAGCTTCTCTTATATCAGCACAAAATTGTGGAATGCTCTACCAACTGCCACAAAAACTATGCATGTTTTGACAGACTTCCGTAAATTACTAAAGTCTCACTTGTTCAAAGAGACTTACCTAAAGGATCCCTCATAAATGATCAGACATCAAAACTTTACCTAAACAAGTTAACATTGAACTCTTTTTATTTGTCTACTTATTCACATTATTACCGTTGAATGTTCTACATTCACCCTTGATCTGAACTGAACTGTATATTTACTATTTATGACTTATTTTATCTCTGTACTCTAAATGTAATATTACTCTGTATTTCTCATTCTGGAATGGTGATCGCCATTACGGCATAATGTAAGCCACATTGAGCCTGCAAATAGGTGGGAAAATGTGGGATACAAATACTACAAAATAAATAAATAAATTTAGTGCAATATATTCTAACTCTCCCATCTTATTTCTTAGGCTCCTGGCATTTGCATATAGACATTTCAAACTATGTTTGTTGTTCCTATTTACATCATGCTTAGTACTTGACAGTATTAATTTGCAATTTTTTGTCTGATTTTTATTTAAGAACACCTGCCTGCTTATAATCGAACGAGAATAACGCCCAAGTTCCGACCTAAATCGGGAGATGGGCGTTCTTCTCACAAAAACAAATAAAGCGGCATAATCGAAAGCCGAACTTTGGACGCTTTCAACTGCACTCCGTCGCGGATGCGGACAAAGTTGACGGGGGAGTGTCGGAGACGTGGTGAAGGCGGAACTGGGGCGTGGTTATCACCCGAACAGAGATGGGCGCCCTTCGCCGATAATGGATGCGTTTGTAGCTAGAATTTAGGGCACTTTTCCTGGACCCTGTTTTTTGACGAATAAGGCCCCAAAAAGTGCCCTAAATGACCAGATGACCCCCAGAGGGAGTCGGGGATGACCTCCCCTGACTCCCCCAGTGGTCACTAACCCCCTCCCACCACAACAAATGATGTTTCACAACTTTTTACTTTCACCCTCAAATGTCATACCCTCCTCCCAAGCAGCAGTATGCAGGTCCCTGGAACAGTTGTTAGGGGGTGCAGTGGACGTCAGGCAGGTGGACCCAGGCCCATCCCCCCCCTACCTGTTACAATTGTGCTGCTTAATGCTACTAGTCGTCCAACCCCCCCAAACCCCCTGTACCCACATGTAGGTGCCCCCCTTCACCGCTTAGGGCTATAGTACTGGTGTAGACTTGTGGGCAGTGGGTTTTGAGGGGGATTTGGGGGGCTCAACACCCAAGGGAAGGGTGCTATGCACCTGGGAGCTCTTTTACCTTTTTTTTTGTTTTTGTAAAAGTGCCCCCTAGGGTGCCCGGTTGGTGTCCTGGCATGTGAGGGGGACCAGTGCACTATGAATCCTGGCCCCTCCCACGAACAAATGCCTTGCATTTATTCGTTTTTGAGCTGGGCGATTTCATTTTCCATTATCGGTGAAAAGCAACAACGCCCAGCTCACACCTTGGCGAATAAAGCATGGGCGTCTATTTTTTTTTAAAAATACGGTTCAATCCGCCCCTTCACGGACCCGTTCTCGGAGATTAACGCCCATGGAGATAGGCGTTTCTGGTCGATTATGCCCCTCCTGATCTACTACGGCCTCTTTTGCAACCTCATTATCATGATACCCTATCTTCCCTGTTTTGGTGATATCTTTGAAAGATACCTTTATCACGAACCATGCACTTTTGAGCGACTGTCGGCCTTCCCCTGTTTCTAGTTTAAAAGCTGCTCTATCTCCTTTTTAAATGCTGATGCCAGCAGCCTGGTCCCACCCTGGTTAAGGTGGAGCCCATCCTTTCAGAATAGGCTCCCCCTTCCCCAGAATGTTGCTCAGTTCCTAACAAATCTAAAACCCTCCTCCCTGAACCATCGTCTCATCCACGCATTGAGACTCTGGAGCTCTGCCTGTCTCTTGGGCCCTGCACGTGGAACGGGTAGCATTTCAGAAAATGCTACCCTAGAGGATCTGGATTTGAGCTTTCTACCTAAGAGCCTAAGTTTGGCTTCCAGAACCTCTCTCCCACATTTTCCTATGTCATTTGTACCCACATGTACCAAGACAGCATGCTCCTCCCCAGCACTATCTAAAATCCTATCTAGGTGACGCGTGAGGTCCGCCACCTTCGCACCAGGTGGGCAAGTCACCAGGTGATGCTCATGTCCACCAGCCACTCAGCTATCTATATGCTTAATGATTGAATCACCAACTACAACAGCTGCCCTAACCTTTCCCTCCCGGGCAGCATTTGGAGACATATCCTCGGTGCGAGAGGATAGTACATCCCCTGGTGGGCAGGTCCTGGCTACAGGAGTACTTCCTACTTCACCAGGGTGATGCTCTCCTTCTAGGAGATCTCCATCCTCCAAGATAGCACAGGGACTACCAGACTGGAGGTGGGACTTCTCTACAACATCCCTGTAGGTCTCCTCTACGTACCTCTCTGTCTCCTTAAGCTCCACCAAGTTTGCTACTCTAGTGTTTCCTTCTTAGATGGTAATGAAATGTATTTAAAACTATGTAAGAGCATTCCTTGCTTGTTACCCTAATTACAATAACTGACTATAAATGAAGAGTTGTCCTGGGGTGGGCGGGAAGACTAAACTAGATCTTGCAGTGCCTGCTAGATTCTATCTGTTAATGCTGTGGTACAAAGGTTTTAAAACTAAGTGGAAAAGACTATGGAGATTAGTTGATAAAATTTGCTTTTTTTATATTTTTATTTTGCCTATCACTAACCTACAATTCCTCCTTTAAACCCAAATCTTTAAGTTCCCAAAGCACAAAGCAAAACAGTGTTCACTTACCAGAGAAATGTCCTCTTCTCTCGGAAGCAACTAGAACAAAATGAAAATGCAAGAATAATGATAAAGATAAAGATGATCTTATCATGAAAACAGCTCAGAGCAAATGCATGTCAGATCCTTAGGTAGGTTTCTAGTATAGCCACATCCTAGCCCAATAACACTACACAGCAATTACATGGCACCTATACAACCTGGGTGGAGAAGGCATAAGACTTCCAGCAGGTGGCAGACTATTCCTTGGGCGGATCCGAGCAGGGGTGCACTTCAGATCAGAATCATCAGATGTAAAGCAAACAGCCATTTGCCTCAGATATTAGCTTCTTTGATGCAGAAACTGAAGGCTGCAGTTGGGTTGGCGACATGATTTCTGTCCTTGTTGTCAATGCACAACGACTATGTCCATCTCAGATGTTGTGACTTGAGGGGACACAATATTGTCCCACTATCACCATGCTGAAGGGACACCTTAACCATGAAGTCATTTTTCCAGTAAACAATGTGCATTCCTTGGGTGAAAAGGAGCCTTAAAGTCTGGACCAACAGGTTTGTTGATTCCTAGTGTTGTGATATGGAGAATCTAACACTGTGCCACATGCATGATGAGGCAGGGTCGTTCTAATGATGAGGTTCTTGTTCCAGAAAACAACATGTTGTTGTTGATGTTTACCCACAACCTTGGAAGTATTTAGCAGTGTCTTTATGACTGCATGTAAGCCTGAGGCCTATCCAGGCAACAGGGCTTAGCATGAAAATTGAAGTTAGCCAGAATCTATATATGTAAGCTCAGGTTAGTGATGCTGAATAGTGCCATGTGTGTATAGTGTTTCCTGTAGGGGCCTTTACTCCAACACCTTGGTTATCGGGCTACTGCACTAACCACTAGGCTATTACTCCAATCCAAAAGCTTCTAGAAGTCCTGATACATCCAAACTGTCCAAAGATAGTTCCTGATATTGGTCCTTCTCTGTTGAAGACCTTCTCTTCCCACCTTCTGGGAGGAAGTAAATTTTATTCAAAAGTTGTATGGTTTCTGCTGGTATTAACAGTATCTCCTGTAGAGATCATTTAAACATCTCCTTTGTACTCACTAAAGGTACAATGGGGAAGTTTAAAAATTGAAGATTAAGATGTCTAGAATAGTTCTCCAACATCTCAACTTTTACATTGTAATTTGGACTGCCTTTTTATTATCGTGTCCCCAAGGGACTTCAGATACCATCCCTTCTAGTACAATTATATGCCCTTGTTGAACAGAGAGGCACTGGTTCTGTACTTTATTCAAAGAGTTTACTCCACTTGTAAGCAATATCAGGTACTGTTTTAGAAACTGTTGCATCCAAACTCATTAATACCGTCCATAAAGAGTCCAAGGTTGTATATTATCATCATAGCTAAGAGCTTTGATTCAAGGCCTGACTTTGGTTCAGGATCTAAAATGAGAGAAAACCTTACAGGTCCATGACTCTAACCTGAACTCCAGTGTGACTGCAGAACTCACGATCTGTTGTGACACTCTCATGCAGCAGAATGAGGAACGGGCATAGGTGGAAAAACAGAGTAACATGGTTTAGCAACATGGTGGTCACAGATGTTCTGCAGTTGACAGAACAAGATAACTCCTCAGGAAAATGACCTAGCTTTCTAAGATGAGTTAGTCCATTATATATTAGCATTTCTAATTAAATAATAGCTATTAGCATTTCCAAAAAGAACTAACCACATTATTACCATAGCCAATCAGTGTTAACCATTATATTACCATAGATCCAATAAAGTGTAATTACTGTCATATTACCTGTATCCTGAATGGACATATAAAAATGTATGTACTTCCTACTTCTTTAGAGACTCAGACCCAGAAGAACACCTATGTGTAGCTGTGGTACTGTACTCTCATAAGCAATCAATTGTACATATACTCGGAGAATAATAAAAGTATCTAATTGCTTATATATATTCTTTGGAGTCTCAGATGCAAGCATCACGGTTGTGTTGTGGCTCTGTGACCCTTCCCCCACGAGAGGTTAAAATTTGTAATTGTAACTTTCTCTTGGTGAGTAATAAAATCTCTAACTTCACTTTTTCATATGTGTGGCCTTGTATTTTATCTCTCTAAAGCCGTTATATTATATATGATAGTTTAGAGAGGTGGTAAAAATACTAAACACCACTGGTCTTTCAGCACTCCACAATACTAAGTAGTGGATATTTGGGACACTGGAGTGAGAGTGAAAAGACAGTGATAATCCTGGAGTGATAAGGTAACGATAGATGGTTTAATTATCTTAGGAGCCCCCTCTTTGAAGGTGAGCAAACAATCCAGGGGAAACAATTCCAGATGCACTCACCACATTCGTGCCAGCTACTTCCCCTACTCCAACTGCTGGAATGGCCAATGTCATCTCCCTCATGGCTCTGCAGAGCTCAATTCAGGGGCATCTCTTCTCCTGAAGCTGAAGAAACCAGTGCCAGGCCTTGAGAATCAAAATCTCCAGTTCCCTCAATGCTCCTGACCATGCCTACATCATTGGTTCTGCTCACCCTCACACTGAGAGGGATATGATGCCCTCATTCAGTTACTGGGAAAAGGTCATTCGGATGGGGAAAGAGTAACATCATGCCCAGGTTGGTGAGTTATCTCCAAATTTCTCCCCAACAACAGGCCCACCATCTGCCTGTCCAGTAGTTTCAATCATGGATTTGTCTATGATCTGTTATCCTGGGAGAGTTGGTGGGGACTCTAAGGGACACATCTTCACCTTTCCCTTCCATTTGACCATAGTTTCAAAAGGTAAATAAGAGGAATAACATTAAGTACAATTATTCCAGAGGAGCTCAGAGGACGCCACCTTGGCTCTGACCTCAGTTTGTCATGTGCCTTCATTTTCTCTGTTTCTATGTAATAGAGAAGTTGAGAAGAATTAAAAAGACTGTAGTTGATGCTGTACCTTGTACTCCGTTTTGTATACTACCTTTCTTTTTTTTTTTTGTCTATTCTGTATCTGTGATTGAGAGAGTGAGTGAGAGCATGTTTCTGCTTGTCAGCTTCTGTACTACAGTCTTGAAACAGAAAAAGTGATAGAATGAGTCTGTTGATAGAATGGAGCGTGAAAGAGGCCAAATGATAGTGCAGTTATAGAACGGCTATGAGAGAGAATAGTGTAGATAGTCTGTGTGTGAAAAGATATTTTTCATTACTTTTCCCTTTTGTTGGTGTTTATTTCTTTTCAAATATTTGAAATGACATAAAGGGAAGGGAAAGGGATTGAAATTTGATATACTGCCTTCTGTGGTTACAATCAATGTGGTTTACATATTGTATACAGGTACTTATTTTGTACCTGCAGGAATGGAGGATTACAGGGGAGAATTCATCAAGCACTGTTAGGGCCTTTGCGCAGGAATTGGGGCCTTACTGTGCACTAAATGCTAAGAAGCCCATAGGTACAAAATGGGTTTCTTAGCATTTAGCGTGCATTAATTCCCTTAACGCGCGTTAAGGCCCTAATGTCCAAGTGAAGGCCCTAACGCTGCTTGATGAATTCCCCCTTATCTGACTTGCCTAGAGTCACAAGGAGTTGCAGTGCGAATCAAACTCAGTTCCTTTGGTTCTCAGACCGCTGCACTAACCATAAGAAAATGAATGATAAAAGAAAAAGAAAAGAAAATGAAAGGAAGGAACCAGGGTCACTCTTCCCCCCACTCTGAAAAAAAAAATCCAGTACCACCAAAATCTAATAACTGAATAACCCTGTGATGGGATATACTACCTCTCAAAGCAGGTAGAGTGCTACTGAATGGAAGGCAAGGGAATGTAGCACAAAAGTGAGGAGACTAAGAACTATAGCTCCCACAACTCCAGGGCTGGAGGAACAATCCAGAAGTGTAGGGGTGGTACTTAGGCCACAGTATAAGAGCCAGTTGAAGGGAGGATGAGGGGGACTGGTCTAAGGAAGATGGAAGATGGTGAACATTGCAAGATTGAGAACTAGAGTCAGAGGGAGGTGCAACGAGGTTTATAGCTGGAACCATACATAGGAAGCAGTCTTTTCTCTCTGTAAAGGCTGCAATAGATGATGTCAACCAGGCTGAGACAAGCAGTCCAGCTCAAGGTTGCTGCAGGCTGACAGCTGTTAGTGTTCCAGTGCTTTGAAAAAACCCAGTGGATATAATTAAGGGCATTTGTTAAGAAGGCAATTAGATGAATGACTTGCACCCAGAGCTTTCAGAAGTTTAATTGGGGAGGATTATTGCAGAGTTTACCACTTTAAAGACAACTGTGCTCACAAGATATATGTGAGGACTTTTTAAAGTATAATACAGCTTGAACTGGGTTCTCAGTGCCTGTTTGGATTGTGCTGTATCACACACCCTGAGCTTTCCCATTTCCTCCCTCCAACCCATCTTACATCACCTGTGGGTCTCAGAAATTCAAATGGGGCAAGAGTGATTCTCAGTCACTCCTACCTTCTTATGGTGGGAATTTCAAAATGGCTCAGGCATGCCCTGAGGCTGCAGCCACTTTTTCTATAGGCATAAACCATGCATCCAAATGTTATGGGCCCCAGGCCCTGCCTGCAGGTGACATTTTGAAATACCAATCTGGCAGAGTAGTAGCAACTGGGGATCGTTCCTTTATCATTTGGATCCTGGGCAGAGGAGTAAACTGAGAGAGGGACCTTGATGGTGCTCAGGAAAAGTTTCAGTGGGTAGGAGCAAGCCTGGGGGAATGGTTATTTTGTGGTTCAAGCTTTTCAGTGTGTTGGAATGTAATTGTATTTTACATGCATTGCCTGTCACCTATTATTTCTCTGTGATTACTCTGTGACCTCTGATGTGAATTACTTAGAGAGGTCACACAGCTATGCAACTTCCTGTTGGGGGTTAGATGCAGCACATGCAGCACATGGAGCACATGGAGCTCATGATCTCTCCTAACCTGAGAGGATCTATGGTGGTGTGAGCATCCATTACCATCTAAGCACATGGAAGGAGCTGATAATACAAATGTATAGTAATATGTATATATAAGCCTGTCTGATTATAATCTAACTACAAACTGTGAGTAAACAGATGTTTTGTTACTTCAACTTTAAAGTGACTCAGCAGTGAATTATTCAGGGGTGAATGAGAGAGAGATGAAGAAAGAAATTAACATTTCTAAAGCTGAAGCTGTGTGTACTAAAATCTGCTAATTATTTACTACAAATAATCCAACAAAAGGGTTATGGGCCCAGGGCTCAGGAATTGAAAAAGAAGAGAAATATTACCAGGCAGAAAAAAAGGCCACATTTTTTCTCTTAAGTTTTAAAGGAAAGATTCAGTCTGTCTCTCTCTCCCCCCACACAGCAGACAGAAGGCTAAGAAAATGGCTGAGGGAAGAAATTCACCATTTTTCTATTCTCTCAAGGTGCCTAAATTAACTGAGTTTAATTATCAGCAGTGGGAACTAAGATTCATATGTCTCCTTCGAGCAAAAAGATTAGATATATGCTTAGACCAAGACAGAACAGCTGAAAATATGGCTGAATGGGACAATGCAAACTATTATGTGAAGTGCATGCTTTTGGAAGCTCTCTCAGAGAAACAAGCCATATTAGTGGAGGGAAAAGATACACCAAAGGACATTTATATAAACTGAGAACTATGTATGCAACTACATATGCAAAGCAGCAACCAATTTGGTTAGCAGAGTTGAATGAAACCAAATTAAGGGATAAAAGTAAATGTAATGATCACATTATGCATCTTATGTCTTCATTTCAAAAACTAGAACTTTCTGGAATTCCCATGTGTGATGCATTGAAAAGAGCATTTCTTTTTACCTCACTATCAAAGAAGTTTGATGTTTTTAGGTCTGTAAATGAGGCCATTGAAGGGCAATCTTTTGAACAGACAACATCAAAACTAAGGCAGGAATGCATAATAAATGATTCTGAGGAGATGTGTTCTCAAAGTCAGTCAGAGAGAAATGAAACAAATTTCTTGGCAAAGAACAGAGGAAGGTGGAGCTATGGGAAAACTCCACCCAAGGGCAAGCTGATTTGCTACTCATGTGGAAAGGAGGGACATGTATCTAAATGGTGTAAGGAAACACAAAACACTCCCTCTAGCTCACCTAAGCCAATGGAACTAAAGAATTTTCAAACCAGGAAATGTATGAAGGACAAAGATAAACACAAGGGCTTTCTAATGGCAGAAAAATCTTTGACTATGGTAAATAATAATTCAAATGAAAGTACTTGGATTTTGGATTCGGGGAGTACATGCCATTTAACCAATTGTAAGAATTTCTTTCAGGAAATGTGTCCAGAGGAAGGTATTCTTAAAACTGCAAACGCAGGGACTGCTAAGATCCAAGCAAAAGGTATTGGATTCTTAAAATGCAAAGTGTCTAATGAAGTTAAAGAAATTCCTGTAAGTGATGTCTTGTATATTCCCCAAGCAGTTTGCAATATGCTTAGTGTATCTACATTAGATAAGAAGGGATTTGTGATTCATTTTGAAAACAGTAAGTGCACAATCTCTAAAAATGATGAAGTGTATGCTGAAGCTTTTATGCATAATGATGTTTATAAACTGAGCATTTCAGGTGAAGCCTCACATATGGCGCAAGTAAGGAAGAATGATGGTAAATGTAGTCTGGAAATCCGGCACCGCCGCCTGGGACATCGTGATTTTAAGGTGATCCAGGATCTTTACAGTAAGCAACTGGCCACCGGCATTCAGATAAGTGCAGATGCTGGTAAAATGGAGAAATGCATAGACTGTGTTACTCAAAAAGGTGTGAGACCCTCATTTCCTGCATACACAGGAAATAGGAGTAATAAAGTACTGGACTTAATACACAGTGACTTATGTGGACCGTTTAATATCCCATCATTGGGAAATAACAGATTTGTGCTAATATTCTTGGATGATTTCTCTAGATATTGTGTGGCCTATTTGCTGAAAGAAAAAAGTCAAGTCACAGACATGCTGAAGAAATACGTAGCCATGGTGAGCAATAAATTTGAAAGAAAACCAAAGGTTCTTCAGACCGACAATGGTGGTGAGTTCATTTCACAAAGCATGCGCACATTTCTAGAACAAGAAGGCATTCAACATATCACAACAGTAGCTTATACACCAGAGAAAAATTCTGTTGCAGAGAGAAAATTTAGGTCACTTGTGGAAATGACCAGATGTATGCTGTCAGATAGCAATCTCCCTAAAAGACTATGGGGGGAAGCCATTCTCACAGCAGTGTACCTACAAAACAGAATGCCAACTAAAGGCGCTGAGCGCACACCACATGAGACATGGCATGGTAGGAAGCCAAACCTGTCACACATAAGAACATTTGGAAGTACAGCATATGCTCATGTACCAAAGCAAAGAAGGCATAAGCTGGATTCCACAACAGAAAGGGGCATTTTAGTTGGCTATACTCCAGGACACAAAGGATATAGAATTTTGAATCTGAAAACTGGCATTGTTGGCATAAGACATGTTACATATTTTGATGAAAACAAAAGGGTTGATAAAGGCTGGATTATCCCAGATGAGCCTTATCATCCAGAATATGAAACTAGAACCATAATAGACATGCCAGTGTATATAAATGCCATACCAAGACAGATGTCTGAAAGCAACTCATCTGTATCTAACGAGGAACAGGCAGAGGAAGCAGACACAGAAAGGATCATTGAAGAAGACAGTACAGTTGGAGAAGGGGAATCAATTGGAGAAGGACTCTCAGATTTAGAGGATGCGGAAAGGTCAGACCAACCTGTAGTCAGACGCTCATCCAGGGAAAACAAAGGTGTTCCACCCCCAAGACTGTCTTACCTAACAAAGTCAGCAGAAGCTCAAGAGCCCTTAACATGGGATGAGATTGAGAAAATGCCAGCAGAAGAAGCTGCTGAATGGCGTAAAGCTGCACAAGAAGAAATTGATGCATTGGATAAAAATAATACTTGGATTCTTACAAAATTACCTCCTGGCAAGAAAGCTATAGGATGCAAATGGGTATTCAAGTTAAAAGGAATGCACAAGGAAAAGTGGAAAGGTATAAAGCCAGATTAGTCGCAAAGGGATATCTTCAAAAATATGGAGAAGATTTTGATGAAGTGTTTGCACCTGTAGTGAAACACACGACAATCAGAACACTTCTGAGCATTGCAGTCTCAAAAGGCATGCAAGTCAAACACATTGATGTGAAAACAGCATTTCTTCATGGAGAAATAACTGAAGACTTGTACATGGAACAACCAACAGGTTTCATAAATACAAAACAAAGACAGCTAGTGTGTAAATTAAACAAAGGTCTTTATGGATTAAAGCAAAGTGCGAAATGTTGGAATGACAAATTGCATGAAATATTGACAAATTTAGGATTTAAGCAAGGTGAAGCAGATAAATGCTTGTACACTAGGTGCACAAATGGACAATATGCATACATTTTAGCTTTTGTTGATGATCTGCTCATTGCAAGCAAAAGTGAGCAAGAGTACAAGGACATTGTAAAGTGTTTAAACCTGAATGTTGAGATAAAAGAACTTGGTAATGTGTCATACTATCTTGGTATAGAAATTGAGAAACAAAATGATGGTTCTTATCTTCTAAGCCAGAAGCAGAAAATAAATGAGCTTATTGAAAGTTTAGGTATGCAAGATGCCCAAGTTGTAAGCACTCCCATGATCACTGATTTTCTGAAGGATGAAACAGTAAGAGAACCTTTACCAGATAACATCCAATATAGATCAGCCATAGGTAAGTTTTTATATCTAGCTACCACATACAGGGCTGATATAGCAAATGCAGTAGGAATTTTGAGCAGAAGGGTCAGCTCACCTACCAAATCAGATTGGACTGCAGTTAAAAGGATGGTAAGGTATTTAAAGGGTACCATTGATTGTAAATTAAAGATTTCAGCCAATAGTAATCCAAAACTAATATGTTACTGTGATTCAGATTGGGCAGGGGATCATTCTAATTATAAATCCACAAGTGGATATGTGTTTATGTATGGAAATGTACAAATTTCATGGGCCAGTCATAAACAAAGTATTGTGAGTTTGTCTTCTACAGAAGCTGAATATGTGGCTGTATCGGAAGCGTGCAGAGAACTGATGTGGATTGAAAAACTTTTGCTGGATTTCGGAATAGCTGAAAAGAGACCAATCCAGATAATGGAAGATAATCAGAGCTGCATCCGACTGTCACAGAATGACAAGGTTCAGTCACGCACCAAGCACATCGCAACGAAATACCACAACGTGCGAGAGTTGGCGAAAGAAGGGGTCATCAGTCTACACTATTGTCACACCAGTGAGATGACAGCTGACATCATGACCAAACCGTTACCCAGAGAACATTTTGTGAATCTGCGTATAAAGCTTGGACTTTGTATGAATAAATAATTGCATGACAGTTATGCATGAGAAGGGGTTTGTTGGAATGTAATTGTATTTTACATGCATTGCCTGTCACCTATTATTTCTCTGTGATTACTCTGTGACCTCTGATGTGAATTACTTAGAGAGGTCACACAGCTATGCAACTTCCTGTTGGGGGTTAGATGCAGCACATGCAGCACATGGAGCACATGGAGCTCATGATCTCTCCTAACCTGAGAGGATCTATGGTGGTGTGAGCATCCATTACCATCTAAGCACATGGAAGGAGCTGATAATACAAATGTATAGTAATATGTATATATAAGCCTGTCTGATTATAATCTAACTACAAACTGTGAGTAAACAGATGTTTTGTTACTTCAACTTTAAAGTGACTCAGCAGTGAATTATTCAGGGGTGAATGAGAGAGAGATGAAGAAAGAAATTAACATTTCTAAAGCTGAAGCTGTGTGTACTAAAATCTGCTAATTATTTACTACAAATAATCCAACACAGTGAAGGGTGAAGGCCATGGCTAAAGTTATAATTGGCTACTGTTATTAAAAAAAAAATAAAACAAATGAATACAATTTCATTCATTTTTCTTTCAATTTCCTCTTTTGTTTCAAACAGTGGAGAGGAGAGTGAAGACTGAAGTTTTAGAAGGAGAGTGTAGGCTAAAGGATTGAAGCCTACTACACTGAAGGAACAAGTGGAGAGGGAGGACAAAATGGTGAGGCACGGGCACAGGGAAACATGCAGGCCAAATGGATAAAGGAAGAACTCCCCCCAATAGCTCTGATCGAGCACATTAGACCCTGGCAGGAAGAACACTGGATAGCTGAGAAGGGCAAGGAAGAGATGGGTGAAGGGAAAGGGTAGAGATATAAAGGAAGCAGAGGCTCCTCAGAATGACTGTCTCCTATACTGTATATGTTGATGAAGCAAAGAAGAAGCAGAATATACTAGAGAAGGAAATACTGGGGGACAAAAAGCAACAAGAGATGGGGTGGGATCTGGAGACTGAACCACAAATTCTGATAGCATGACCATGCTAACAGATATGGCCCTTCACACAAAAAGAAAATGACTGCATTCTGCAGCTAATGCTGGATAATTACAATGTACTTTTTGGGACAGACTCCACAAATTATTACTAACAAGAATTATAATTGAGAACACGTTGTTTCAAGTGTCAGCAGGTTCAAAGTTGTACCTTAAGCAATAGTACAGGTGAAGCATTGCTAGTGAAATATTAAACAAAGCTTCCAAGAAATGTCTGTAAAGATCTGTGCCCACCGGAAAAAGACAGGAGATGAATATTTCTTCTTCATCATCCATTTCACATCATTGAAGCAACACCTCCCTGAAATGTTGAGTCCAGATGTCATTGCTGGTGGAATCCCAGAGCCCATGTTTACAGTACTAACAGTACATTAGGCACAACCTGCTGACTTACTTGTTCCAGATGAAGACTAAGGGAGGAAGTTATCAACATAGGCTACTGTTAAGGTGTGTTATTTTACTATTAACTCCAGTTATTAGTTACCAGGTCTCACTGCATAAAATGTGACCTGTGCTAAAATAGCATGTTAATGGTAAAATAACACATCTTAATGGTATCCCATGTTGATAACTACACTTTAATTTGAAATACTGAAGTAGGAAGGATCTAGTTATTTATGAGAAAGGTTAGTTCACTATTTTTCCATAATGCAAGTTTGTCTCTTCCTTCTGCAAGTAGTGCCCAATTGTAGAAGACCAGGGGATGAGCTTTTACTGTTCTGGCTCCTAGTTTTCCCTAGAAAACTCAAGTTATTACATAATTATGTTGTCATTAGAAAGAATGTAAAAGCCTGGCTTTTTCAGCAATCATTTGAGTTACCAAATATATATTAATTGGATGTGAATTTTGATATGACGTCTAAGTTGGACTTTGGATGTTTTGCACTAAACGTCCCAAATCCAAAAAGTAAATATAGCCATTTTCGAAACAGCAAAAGATTTATATATATTTCTTGCAAATGGCCACATGCTAGATGTTTTTGTGCTTTGTGTGTTTCTTTTTTTGGGTCCATTTAAAAAAAAAAAAAAAAATAGTGTCCAAGTGTAAAGCACACAAATCACATCGTTGGGTTGTAGGAGAAGCCAGCATTCATAGTAGACTGGCCACACAGACATCCCAAGAGAGCAATGGGGCACTCTACGGGGCACTATTGTGAACTTCATAAAAAAACTCCCAGGCACTCATCTCACTGTTGCTCCCTTATCTTGTGTGCTGAGCCCTCCAAAGTCCACCCCAAACCCACTGCCCCCAACATTACAGCACTACAATAGCCCTTATAGGTGAAGGGGCTACCTATATGTGGGTACAGTTTTTGGTGAGTTTTGGAGGGCTCACAGTTTCCACCACAAGTGTAATAGGTAGAGTGGCCTACTACTGAAGCTGGATCTGCCCAGCCATGATCATGGCACAGACTGTAGAAGTCTGCCCAGGGCTGGCTTTGCTTCTCAATTACTGGTGTTGCCATCTAATCATCACTAAGCTTGTTTGGTTCCATGTCTTCCAAACAGGATTCTTTTGTGTTTATCCCATTAATTTTTGAATTCTGTTACTATATTCATCTCCATCATCTCCCGCAGGAGGGCATTCCAGGCATCTACCACCCTTTCTGTGAAAAATATTTTCTGATGTTATTCTTGAGTTGGCTCCCCTGTGGTCTAAATTCATGTCTTCTAGTTCTACCTCTTTCACACCTCTGGAAAAGGTTTGCTTATATTTGAATGTCTTTATCACATCACCCCGTCTCTCCTTTCCTCCAGGGTATACATCTTCAGGTCATCAAGCTTCTCCTCATGAGTCTTGTGGCGCAAACCCCATCACTTATCTCTGAACCTCTTCAAGTCTTTGTACATCCTTAGCAAGATTTGGCCTCCAAAACTGAACACAATATTCCAAGTGGGGCCTCAGCAATGACTTTTACAGGGCATCAACCCCTTTCTATGTACCATAGCATCCTTCTGGCTGTGGTCGCCACCTTGTCACACTGTTTCATCACCTTGAGATTTTCAGGCACCATCACCCCAAGGTCCCTCTCCTGAGCTATGCTTATCAATCTCTCTCCTCCTACCTTGTACATCTTCTTTGGATTTCTACATCCCAAGTGCATCACTCTGCACTTCTTCACATTAAATTTTAACTGCCAGACCTTTGACCATTCTAATTTTTGTAAATCTCTTCTCATGGTTTCTACTCCCTCTGGAGTATCCAATCTATTGGCTATCTTTGTGTCATCTGAAAAGAGGCAAACTTTTCCTTCTAACCCTTCAGCAGTGTCTCTCACAAATATATCAAACAGAATCGGCCCCAGTACTGACCCCATGTGGCACTCCACTACTCACCTTACTTTCCTCCCAGCAAATTCCATTTACCACTACCCTCTGTCACCTGTCAGTCAACCAGTTTCCAATCCAGTTCACCACTTTGGGTCCTAAGTTCATCCATCTCTGCTTATTCATGAGTCTTCTTTAAGGAACTGTATCAAGGGCTTTGCTGAAATCCAAGTAGATTACATCATTTATCCAGTTTTTTGGTCACCCAGTCAAAGAAATCAATCAGATTCATTTGGCAAGATTTTCCTTTCGAAAAGCCATGTTACCTCAGATCCTGCAAGCCATTGGATTCTAGATAGTTAACTATCCTTTCCTTCAGCAGTGATTCCATTATTTTCCTACCACCGACATGAGGCTTACCAGCCTGTAGTTTCCCATTTTTTCCCTGTCCCCACTTTTGTGAGGAGGGACCACATCTGCTCATCTGCAATCCCATGGAGCCTCTCCTATCTCTAAAATCAATCAAATAAATCCTTAAGAGGTCCCACCAGGATTTCTCTGAGCTGCCTCAATATCCTGGGATAAGCCAGGAGTGTTCAATGGGAGAACAGAGTAAAGGATGCAAATTATCCCCATTAACTTCAAAGCAGCCTATAGATGCAAGGAGAAAAAGAAAATTTGAAGTGTCTACATAAAAATGCTAGAAGCTTTAAAATAAGATAGAATAATTGGAATATATAGCACTAAATGAAAAGGTAGATATAATAGGAATCTCAGAGACCTGGTAGAAGGAGGACAATTAATGGGACACTGTGGTAGCAGGCTACAAATTATATCACAATGATAGAGTGGATCAAATTAGAGCGGGGGTAGCGCTATATGTTAAAGAGGGAATTGAGTCAAAGAAAATAAACATTCTACATGAAACAGATAGCAGCGAGGAATCTTTATGGATAGAAATTCCAGGTGTAAAGGGAAGGAGTATACTGGAAGGGATGTATTACCGTCCACCAGGACAGAACAAACAGACAAACAAATTAGAAAAGCTGACAAATTTGGCAACATTATAATAATGGGTGATTTTAATTATCCTAATATTGACTAGATAAATGTTATATCAAGGAGTGCTATGGAGGTAAAATTTCTTCTTGTAATAAATGACTGCTTCTTGGAGCAACTGGTCTAGGAACTGACAAGAGGGGGAGCTATCTAATCCTTAGTGGAATGCGGGGCATAGTATGAGAGGCAATGGTGTTGGATTCGCTGGGAAACAGTGATCGTAACCTGATCAAATTTGAGCTGATATCTGGAGTGAAGTCACTAAGGAAATCTACTGTAACAGTTTTTAATTTTCGAAAGGGCGATTATAATATGAAGAAAAGGGTTAATAAGGAGCTGAAAGGGTCAGCCGCAAAGGTTAAGACTTTAAATCAGGCATGGATGTTGTTTAAAAATACAATCATGGAAGCCCAGACCAGATGTATTCCAATTATTAACAAAGGTAGAAAAAACTGTAAATGACAGCAAGGTAAGGTGAAAGAGGCTATTAGAGCCAAAAGAGCATCCTTCAAAAAATGGAAAAAGTATTCGAATGAAGAAAATAAGAGGCAACATAAGCACTGTCAATCCTGATGCAAAGCACTGATAAAGAAGGCTAAAAGAGAATATGAAGAAAAACGTGCCGTGAAGACGAAAACTCATAGTAACACTTTTTTCAGATATATCAGAAGCAGGAAGCCTGCGAGGAAATCTTTGGTACTGTTACATCAGGGAAGACAAGGCCAAAGCAGAGAGATTGAATGAATTCTTTGCTTATGTCTTTATAGAAGAAGATGTAATAGATCTACCTATACCGGAAATTGTTTTCAGGGGTGACGATGCGGAGGAACTGAAAGAAATCTTGGTGAACTTGGAAGATGCAATGAGCCAAATCGACAAGTTAAAGAGTTATAAATCACCTGGAACAGATGATATACACCCCAGGGTATTGACAGAACTCAAACGTGAAATTGCTGACCTGCTGCTAGTTATCTGTAACCTGGTATTAAAAGTGTCCATAATATCTGAAGACTGGAGGGTAGCCAATGTGATGCCGATTTTTAAAAAGGGTTCTGGGGTGATCCAGGAAATTATAGACTGGTAAGCCTGACTTCAGTGCCAGTCAAAATATTGGAAACTATTATAAAGAATAAAATTACAGAACAACATGGTTTAATAGGACACAGTCAGCATGGATTCAGGCAAGGGAGGTCTTGCCTCATCAAATTGTTTCATTTCTTTGAAGGCGTGAATAAATATGTGGATAAAGGTGAGCTGGCTGATGTGGAGGGGCATAATCGAAAGGGACGCCTAAGTTTTGCTGAGGACGTCCTCGCAAAACGTCCTGGTGGAGGGGCGGGGAAACCCGTATTATCGAAACAAGATGGACGTCCATATTTCGTTTCAATAATACGGTTGGGGACGCCCAAATCTTGAAATTTAGGTCGTCCTTAGAGATGGTCGTCCCTAGACTTGGTCATTTCTGATTTTCGGCGATAATGGAAACCAAGGATGCCCATCTCAGCAATGACCAAATGCAAGCCCTTTGGTAGTGGGAGGAGCCAGTATTCGTAGTACACTGGTCCCCCTGACATGCCAGGACACCAACCGAGCACCCTAGGTGTTACGTTCCTCACCTGATTCCAGGCCTGCGCGTCTGATTCACCGGCGAGGTGCGGTCCGGCAGTGCTAGCCGGCTTTTTGATGTTTCTCCAGGATGGGTCGGTTTCAGTTTCCCAAGTCTGGCAGCCGTCATCCGGTTTAGAGCACAGGCAGTGGCCATCTTGGCTAGCTCAGGAGGGGGCGGCCATCTTGTGTAAACGAGATCAGGAAGGAACTCCATATTTGGTCTTGGGAGGATCTCCTATGGGGGCAGCCATGTTGATTTCACCTGAGTGTGGTTTGCTCAGATTTTCTCACTATTTAAAGCACTGCCTCCAGGCCTTCATTGCTTCGTCCTCTTTTGTTCCGAGGAGTTGCTGTTGGAGTGCTGTTCACCGACTGCCTTCTGTTCCTGTTTTCTCCTGTGTACCAGACCTTGGCTAGTTATTTCGGATTTTGCTTGTTTGCTGCCTGCCTTGACTCTGGACTGATTTTGACTATTTCTTGGCCTGTTGGAGTACTGGTTCTGGACAGTGTCTGTTTCCTGCTTTCCTGGTCAGCGGCTGTGCAACCCCGCCGGTTCCTGAAGTCCTGGTGGCCGCCTGCAGCTGGGGGCTTAACTCCCGGTGAACGGTGGTCGCTTCCCAGGTGAAGCTTGGGGTTGTCTGGCTGCCTGACCGAGTGCGGTGTCACTCCATCTCTGCCGTGCTCAGTCGGGGCACAGGGGCTCACCACTACCGGGTCATAACACTAGGGGGCACTGCAGTGGACTTCAGAAATTGCTCCTAGATACATAGCTCCCTTACCGTGTGTGCTGAGTCCTCCATAACCCACTACCCACAACTGTACACCACTACCATAGCCCTTACGGGTGAAGGGGGGCACCTAGATGTGGGTACAGTGGGTTTGTGGTGGGTTTTGGAGGGCTCACATTTACCACCACAAGTGTAACAGGTGGGGGGGGGAGGGGATGGGCTTGGGTCCGCCTGCTTGAAGTGCACTGCACCCAGTAAAACTGCTCCAGGGGCCTGCATACTGCTGTGATGGACCTGAGTATGACATTTGAGGCTGGCACAAAATATTTTAAAAGATATTTTTTGAGGGTGGGAGAGGGTTAGTGACCACTGGGGGAGTAAGGGGAGATCATCCCCGATTCTCTCCGGTGGACATCTGGTCATTTTGGGCACCTTTTTGTGCCATGGTCGTAAGAAAAACAGGACCAGGTAAAGTTGTCCAAGTGCTCGCCAGGGACACCCTTTTTTTCCATTATGGGTCGAGGATGTCCATGTGTTAGGCACGCCCAAGTCACGCCTTCGCTTCGCCTCCGACACGCCCCGGTGAACTTTGGTCATCCCTGCGACGGAAAGCAGTTGGGGATGCCCAAAATTGACTTTCGATTATACTGACTTGGGTGACCTTGTGAGGACGCCCATCTTCCGATTTGTGTCGAAGATGGGTGTCCTTCTCTTTCGAAAATGAGCCTGAAAGTGTATCTAGATTTTCAGAATGGACTTGACAAAGTATCTCATGAGAGACTCCTGAGAAGATTAAGGAGTCATGGGATAGGAGATAATGTCCTTCTGTGGATTAAGAATTGGTTATTAGACGGAAAACAGAGGGTAGGGTTAAATGGCCATTTTGGGACCGGTGCTATTTAACATGTTAATACATGATCTGAAAATCGGAATGACAAGTGAGGTGATTAAATTTGCAGATGACACAAAACTATTCAAAGTTGTCAAAACACATGCAGATTGTGAAAAATTGCAGGAAGACCTTAGGAAACTGGAAGGCTGGGCATCCAAATGGAAGATGAAATTTAATATAGACAAATGCAAAGTGATGCACATTGAGAAGAATAATCTGAATCAAAGTTATCTGTTGCTAGGGTCCACTTTAGAAGTCAGCATTCAAGAAAAGACCTAGTTACCACTGGAGACAAAACGCTGAAATCCTCTGCCCAGTGTGTGGCAGTGACCAAAAAAGCAAACAGGGTGCTAGGAATTATTAGGAAAGGGATGCAAAATTAAGACTCTGTATTGTTCCATGGTGTGACTTCACCTTGAGTACTGCATTCAATTCTGGTCACCATATCTCAAAAAAGATATAGCAGAATTAGAAAAGATTCAAAGAATAGTGACCAAATTGATAGAGGGGATAGAACTGCTCCCATATGAGGAAAGACTAAAGAGGTTAGGGCTCTTCAGCTTGGAAAAGAGATGGCAGAGGGAGGATATGGTTGAGGTCTACAAAATCCTGAGTGGTGTGGACAGGGTGGAGGTAAATCGATTTTTCACTCATTCAAAATGTACAAAGAAGAGGGGGACACTCAATGAAATTGCATGGAAATACTTTTAAAACAAATAGGAAATATTTTTTCACTCAAAGAAGCTCTGGAACTCATTTCTGGAGAATGTGGTTAACGGCGGTCAGTGTATCTGGGTTTTAAAAAAATGTTTGGACAAGTTCCTGGAGGAAAAATCCATCGTCTGTTATTGAGATGGTCATGGGGGTAGCCTCTGCTTGTCCTGGGATTGGTAGCATGAAATGTTGCTACTAATTGGGTTTCTGCCAGTTTTCTGCTGTGTTTCCTGATAGGCTCTTTCTACTCAGGAGAATAGCATACAGTTAACCAGAGTATAGAACATCACTGAAGACTCGGAACTCTTGAACCAAATCTTCTTTAATGCAAATCAAACAAAGGACTTACAGTTAGATGTGCTGAACAAGATTCTCTGCCTTGCAGACTGAGTTTGTTCTCACAAGCTCACCCTGTGTACCAGAGAAGCCAGGAAATCTCAGCACCAGCTGATGAGTAGATGCTGTCAATACTTACAGTTCCTAGAAAACCATGCTGCAATCATACTCTCAAACCTCAAAAGGAGAGAAGAAGAGCAGGCTACATCCCAGCATACACAGGGGCAAAAGCCTGCCAATAGGAAAAGTCCCATAAGGCATAGGGAACTGGTACATGTGCTCAGGAAAAGCCTATTACAGAACACTGCAGGAAGACTAATATTTGTAGTCCAAAGGCACTTCCTGCCTTTCTTAAGGCTGAGGCAATGTAAACTGTTACAGGCAATGCAATCTGATATAAGAATGTCCAACATGTACATATAAAAAATAAACAACCTCACTCCATGAATATGGGGGCAGAACAACCAGATACTTATGACCTGGATTGGCACTGCTGGAAGCAGAATACTGGGCTAGATGGACCAATGTTCTAACCCAGTATGGCTATTCTTAGGTTCTTATGTTATCCCATCTGGCCCCATAGCTTTTTCCAGTTTCAGATTTTCAAGTTGTTTATAAACGCTTTCTATTGTGAATGGTACAATGCCCGCTCCATTCCCAGATATACCCTCAGCAGCCAACCGCAGTCCTTCTCTGGGACTTTCTTCTGTGAACACCGAAGAGAAGTATTTGTTTAGCACATTCACTTTATCCTCACCACTCTCCACATAGCTGTTCTCAGCATCTTTCAGTCTTACAATTTCATTCCTAGCTTTTCTCCTTTCCTCAATATATCTGGAAAAGGTCTTGTCACCTCTTTTTACATCAGTAGCCATTTTTTCTGTCACCTGTGCTTTTGCTAGTCGCATTTCCCTCTTCGTTTTTTTGAGTTTAATCCGGTAAACTTTTCCGTGATCTTCTTATTATGTTCTTCTGTATTTCTTGAACACATCCTCTCTTTTGCCCATATGCAAAGTGCTGGGTTTAAAAAAAAAAATGTTATTGTTTGTATTGTGTTTATTGGAAAACTTTCGGCCTGTTTTTCAGTGAAAGTGACTACTTTTTAAACTTCAGCATCATAGGCGGTCGGTGACTCAGCTATTTGGAGAGGCTAAAGTGGGTGGGGCTAAGGTGAGGCTATAAGGCAGAACTAGGATGAGGTATGTGGAGGAGTGGAAGGGAACAGAGCAAGTTAAAACCTTTTGAGTGGGGGGGGCAATGCCTATGTCAGCAGTAAAACAACCGTAGACCACACAGGAAGGAGTCCTTCACTTTGTGACTGTTGCAGCTGCATCAGCTGTCTCCCCAGTACCTCTGTTATTGATGGCAATATGCACACTGAATACACTCCAGGAATTATGTGACCCCCCCCCCAAAAAAAAAAAATCAAAATAATATTTGCACTATTCTACAGATATATGGAAGTATTGCCTGTTGGTCATGTGAACAAATATGTTCAGCAACACTGTAACAGAAATCATGTAGTTAATAGCAGCTATAAAATGATTTGCCTATCAGGAGGGGTTTTTTTTTTTGGGAGGGGGGGTAGGGTGATAAATATGCTAGCCTTTATTTTATTGTTGAGTTACCAAACATGTTTGGAATGTTTTATATGTATTAGCTGTACCTAATACTTAGGGGCCCTTTTACTAAGGTGGGCAGCAAAAATGGCCTGCGCTGGTGTAGACGCTTGTATTGGACACACGCAGGCCCATTTTTCAGTGCACCTGCAAAAAAGGCCCTTTTTTTTGGCCGACAATGGACATGCGGCAAAATAAAAATTGGCATGTGCCCATTTTGGGCCCGATACCTTACCACCACCCATTGACCTAGCAGTAAGGTCTCACGCATTAACCGTATCCCCTATGTCTCTGTCAGGAGGGGGCAAGTTTGTGCACTGCTGGTTAACTGATTGGAGACTGGGTGGGATTGTTTGTAACTCCTGGCGGATACTTTTAATTTTGTTGGCAAAGTATGCAGTAAAATCATTCAAATTCAGTTTTGACTGGGCAGGCTGGTTCTGTTGTGGGGGTTGCAGTAGGTTGTTTACTATACTGAACAGCTGCTTGGTTGAATTGGCAGCCTGTGCAATGCATTGAGAGAAATATTGTTTTTTGGTTGCTGTTAAGGCTTGGCGATGCTTTGTTGTGTGCTTCCTACAGTTTAGCCGTTCTTTATCCAGGAGAGACTTCCACCATCTCCTTTCCAGTTTCCGTCCTTCATGTTTAAAGATCTGAAGTTCTGGAGAAAACCAAGGTGAGCATTTGTGAGTGGGGCATAAGACCTTTTTAAAAGTGGTGCCATTTTCTCTAAGGTCTTGGCTAAGTGTGCATTCCGAATGTCAACCTGTTCTGACACTGTAGTTGTCTTTTCTATATAACAACTTAATCAGCATTGATAACATCACCTAAGAAGCAAAAATAAGCACTGATTGGTAATAATTAGAATTTACTCACACAACTCGCTAAGCATATTCTGTAATGAACTGTACCTAAATTCTAATGCATGCAGTTCAAAAGAGGTGTGGCAATGGGTGGGGAAATGGGCATTTCGTGGGCATTCCAAAATTTATATGCGCAGTTATGGAATATGGCCCAGTGCGCATAAACGTACGTTCAAGGATTTATGCCACATTTTCATTGGTGGAAATGGAGGCGCGTAGTTTTAGGCACTGGGATATCAACTAAACATATTCAATATATACTGCACCTAAATCTAGGCACTGCTTAGGCGGAAATGTTTACCACACAGATTTTTTGGGTTCCTTATATAGAATCTGGTCGATGACATTTATTACAACTGTACTTTCTTTAGTTTATGCGCTTCTTCAAACTGTATTTTGGAGTCATTTCCTGTTCCTCTCTCTCACTGGGTTTCTGGGAAGGACAGCAACAGTCCATGTTGTTATGTGGCAGGCTGAGGCAGAAACTCACATTGCTCTAGTTCTATTTCAGAAACATTTCCCTTTTTGTTTAGTAACTTTCAATAGCTATCCCATGTGATTTAATAGAGCAGTTGACATACATCTGGAAAATAGAGAGTCCTCTGGTATGCTAGGAAATGCTATACACTTACATTGATTCAGCAAAAGCATTCCAGAATCCCAGGAATACTTTATTTTTAAACTGTACATCTAAAAGTGGCACTTTAGTATGGAAAACTAATAGTTGATTGCTTTGAATAACTAAGATGCTCTATACACTTTGCCAGCTTACAAGCATGATGTTAATGACCCGCTGATGAACAGCTATTCTGAGAGTTTCTTCAACAAATCCTTAATGATATATGACTGCCAAAGTTAGCTACTCCACAGCTGTAACAGCATATTCTGAGTGGTGGAGCAGCCAAGTTGTCTTTGTTACTGTATTGGGCGAGCTGCGGAGTGCCTGGAATGCTGCAGGAAGGAGGCTTCTTGGGTGGCAGCTGCCTTCTCTTAGTCCTTGGAAAGATACATCATGATAAGGTGTTTGCATGTGTTAGACACAGGACATGCATGGAAGGTCGCTTGTGTGGGGTGCTATGTTTCTTCAACATGCACTCGAATAAGGGGGTTAATCAAAAAGCTGAATGCCATTTTTATAGCAGTTGAAATGCTGTTCTTCATAAAGGTATTCCATGGCCAAAACACCTAGTTTGGTTCATGCTCATTTAAAACAAAAGTTTCCTGATTTTAGGGCCTTTTTGTCCAGGTTGGTTTGACCTATTCTTTATTTTAGGGGTGCACTGTATGCACACAAAGACTTAAAAATGAATGCAATCAATTGTACACACTTTATTCTATGCACACTAAAGTTTTAGGCACCTGAACTGAATGTGCACACACAAACGCACACCCCTAGTTCTTCATCAGGAGGTTCCAGTAAGTAATACTTTCAATGCACTATCTTCCAAGTAGTGTTATTTGTAGGCTGGAAAGTCTGGATTTACAACTGCAGCAAATGATTCACTAATCCTAAAATACACATTCACTTCTTAAAGCAAATGGCTATATTTGCACCATCAAAGTTTCTGTCCTATGGAGGGGCATTTTCAAAAAGGATGCCCAAATTGCGATTTGGACGTCCTTGCAAAACGACAAAAACTAGAGGCGGGGAAACAAGATGGACATTCATCTTTTGTTTTGAAAATACCATCAGGGATGTCCAAATCCTAAATTTCCCTGTCCCTAGATTTGGACGTCCCTAGACATAGTTGTTTCTGATTTTCGGCAATTTTCGAAACCAAAGACGTCCATGTCAGAAACGACCAAATGCAAGCCATTTGGTCGTGGGAGGAGCCAGCATTTGTAGTGCACTGGTCCTCCTGACATGCCAGGACACCAACCGGGCACCCTAGGGGGCAATGCAGTGGACTTCATAAATTGCTCCCAGGTACATAGCTCCCTTACCTTATGTACTGAGCCCCCCAAACCCCACTACCCACAATTGTACACCACTACCATAGCCCTTATGGGTGAAGGGGGGCACCTAGATGTGGGTACAGTGGGTTTGTGGTGAATTTTGGAGGGCTCGCTGTTTCCTCCACAAACATAACAGGTGTGGGGGGGGGGAGGAGATGGGGCTGGGTCCGCCTGTCTGAAGTGCACTGCACCCATTAAAACTGCTCCAGGGACCTGCATACTGCTGTCACGGACCTGAGTATGACATCTGAGGCTGGCATGACATATTTTTAAAGATGTTTTTTGAGGGTGGGAGGGGGTTAGTGACCACTGGGGGAGTAATGGGAGGTCATCCCCGATTCTCTCCGGTGGTCATCTGGTCATTTCGGGCACCTTTTTGTGCCTTAGTCGTAAGAAAAACACGTCCGGGTGAAAATGTCCAAGTGCTCGTCAGGGACATCCTTGTTTTTTTTCGATTATGGGTCAAGGATGTCCAAGTGTTAGGCACCCCAAGTCCCGCCTTCACTATGCCTCCAACACGCCCCCTTGAACTTTGGCCGTCCTTGCGACGGAGTGCAGTTGGAGACGTCCTAAATTGGGTTTTGATTATACCTATTCGGACGCCCTTGGGAGAAGGACGTCCATCTTCCGATTTATGTCAAAAGATGGATGTCCTTCTCTTTCGAAAATGAGCCCAATGGTCACATTTGTTTTCTTCCCCTTTATGAATTTCATGGTCATTTTGTTATTAAATTTATTGATCTGGTCACCTGAATCACTATCTAGTTAGTATGATTCTAGTCCAGTTGCTAAGCTTGTTATGACCCTTATTTTAGAAGCTCTATTTGTGTTTTGGATATATGAAAACTGGCATTTAGATATTCATATTATATGAATGTCCAAATCCCAATTTTATAAAAGCAGGATAGGGACATCAAAATGTCAAGTTAAAACTACAGTACATTCATACAGCAAGGGCATGTGGCCTGGCTGTGTTTTGGCAGGGACTAGGGTGGGGCCAAATTATGGACATCCAACTCTGATTTCAGAAGAGGAAGGAAAGACTAAATCCGAAAAGGTGGACATTTGTGCGTCCAGGTTACAGAAAGGTGCTCCGATTGAGCAGTTGTCTGCTGGAGGAATTAAGGCAAGTCACCTCCTCAGTCACCCAGGGGTTGCTGTCTCCCTTCTTGTCTCGAATGTGAGACTGACAAGGGATATTGGGCTTTATAAAACCAAAAAGGTAACCAAACAGCCATCCTTCATTCCCACTTCCTTGTGTGTATCAAAGTGTGAAGAGCCTGGATGGGTATTCCTCCAAATGGCCTACAACATTTGCTGTTCCCTTTCCCAGAATCTAAGTTCCAGAAGCTACAGTCAGTTGATTGTTCTTATATTCCAGCCTCTGATGGTGGATCCTTTTCCTTTTTAGGAAGTACCCTTTAAAAGGAGATTGTATTAGTTTTTATAATTCCATGAAAACCGTCTCTCATGCCACCTATACCACATAAGAATTCTTGCTATCTGTGTTCCTTCTCTAACCCCTTCTTTGCTGAACACTGAACAAAATAACTTGTTTAGCATTTCCATTTTTTGCTCCATCAAAAAACATGTTCATCGTTATCCATTCTTCAAAATACACATGCATTCTTTGTTTCTGGCAACCCTCAGGAGTGGCCTAGTGGTTAGAGCACTGGTCTTGCAATCCAGAGGTGGCCAGTTCAAATTCCACTGTGCTCCTTGTGATCTTGAGCAAGTCACTTAACCCTCCATTGCCTCAGGTACCAACTTAGATTGTGAGCCCTCCTGGGACAGAGAAATATCCAGCGTACCTGAATGTAACTCACCTTGAGCTACTACTGAAAAAGGTGTGAGCAGAACCTAAATAAATAAAATAAAATACTGTTCAAAGCTAGTATTAAGTTAGGGATGTAACACTGCTGGGGATTTGGCACAGATATTCTAAAAATGGCTGTTTAGATGGAGAGCTCTCAGGAATGCTGTGCCTTTCTGGTAATCTAATTTTGGTTTTGAACTGCCATTTTGATTTGAATTGTCCTCTTAACCTTTTTGGACTAGTCAGCGCAAGATTTAACTTACATGATGTCAAGTGAAATTGCTAGCAGTGCACCTAAACGCTATTCTGCAAATACTTGCTTAACATACATAGAACGCATTTCTAAGGGGAGTATACACAGGGATGGAGCATGGGCAGGCCATAGGCAGGGCTCCCACTTTTGCTCATAACTGCCTTATTTTGGTGCTCGCACTTACATCAGCTTTAGGGCTGGTATAACTCTGGAATCCTAGATGTTAAGCATGCTAGCTGGGTTATGCAGCTATTCTATAATGGAACCTAGTCACCTAGTGTCTTGTTCTAGTGGTGAGCCCTTAGATTCCCTAAGGCCCGCAAGGCCTAAGAGGGCAGCCGAGCACCCCGAATCTTCACCCGCGGCGACCGCCGTTCACCGAGGGTTGAGCCCCCAACTGCGGGCGGTCAGCAGGACTGCTGGAACCGCGGGGTGACGGCTGACCCGGCTGGTAGTCAGAATGCAGTCTTAGAAGCACGACTGGCAAGGGCGGCCAGCAAGTAGCACAGTCTCTGGAAATGGACTAGCAGACCGCTAGCGATATCACAGTCTCTAAAGAAGGGCTAGCGGGACGGCTAGCCGGGATTACGACTTCTGGAGAAAGGCTAGCAGGACGGCTAGCTGAGAAGGAACACAGTCTCTGCAGGAGTGCTAGCAGGACGGCTAGCTGAAGAGGAACACAGTCTCCGCAGGAGTGCTAGCAGGACGGCTAGCTGAAGAGGAACACAGTCTCCACAGGAGTGGGAACACTCCGGGGTCCTCTGTGTCGGCTTCTGAATGAACGAAACGGAAGCACTGGGTCTCTTCCGTTTCATTGTTTAAATCCCCCGCCAACCATCCCCTCACCGGGAGAGGAGCCAATCCCCCCGGTCCTGGCAGGCAAGGAACGCCTGGATTGGCCAAGCCTGCCTTGCAGGCGGAGTCTCAACATTAAAGCGCCAATCCGGCGCGAGTAGGCGGAGCTTCCTCGTTGGTCCGCTCCGGCCCAGGAAGACGATGACGCCGGCGCCGCCATCTTGGCCGGCGTGCTCCCTTCTTTGAGGCCGGCGCTTGTTCCAGCGGGTCGCCGGCCTCGGCCCGAGCCGCGGCAGCGCTGGCTCCGTCGGCGCCGCGTCTCCGCTGCCCGGAACCCCACGAGCCCCGATGACCATCGCTCCCCCCAGCGGGAGCACAGGTAAGGGCCCGGAACGGGACAGTATCCTCCCCGGATGCCCCCTTCCCCCTGGGCCCGGGTTTGGAAGGATATCGGGCGTGGAAGGCCTTGACCAATTCTGGAGCATGTACATTCGCTGCGGGCTCCCAGGAGTTATCTTCGGGACCAAAATACTTCCAAGATAATAAGTAATACAGCCTTCCCCGTCGCTTCTTAGAATCCAGCACCTCCTCTACTTCATACTCCGGATCTGGGTTAACCTCGAGAGCTTCATCCTCGGATTGGTGAGGGTGCCATCGGGACCCACGAAACCTCTTCAGTAAAGAGATGTGGAAGGCGTTGTGCACGCGTAGGGTCCTCGGGAGCTGCAACCGATATGTTACGGTTCCAATTCGTTCCTGGATAGCATAAGGTCCAATGTACCGAGGTCCCAGCCTCTGGGAGGGCACCCGGAGTCTCAGGTACTTTGTACTTAGCCATACCTTCTGCCCCGGCTGGAGCACTGGGGCGGGTCGCCGGTGGCGATCGGCAAAGACTTTATCCTTGGCAGCGGTTTTCTGTAGTTGTTCCCGAGCCATTTCCCAAACCTTCTGCAGCTCCGCTAGGGTTTGGTCCCCCCGGGGGTTAAAGCTGGAGAAGGGAACGGCCCTGGAAGCCTAGGATGTCGCCCGTATACCAAGAAGAACGGAGAATGTCCTGAGGATGAGTGTTCACTTTGGTTATAGGCAACCTCAGCCCATGGAAGTAGAGAGGCCCAGTTATCTTGACGTTTGTTGATAAATGCCCGCAAGAATCCTTTCAATGTTTGGTTAATCCTCTCGACCATGCCGTTGGTTTGGGGGTGGTAGGCGGACGAAAAGTGAGTCTCTACCCCCAAAGCCGTACACAAGGCTCTCCAGAAGCGTGAGGTAAATTGAGGTCCTCGGTCACTGATGATCCGACTGGGCAGCCCATGTAACCGAAAAATGTGCTGAATGAAGGATTGTGCTAGAGAGGCCGCCGATGGAAGGCTCGGTAATGGAATAAAATGAGCCATTTTAGAGAAACGGTCTACCACGACCCAAATCACGGTGTGACCCTGGGAGCGGGGAAGGTCAGTGATGAAATCCATGGATAATTCCGTCCAAGGAGCGGTCGGTACTGGCAGTGGTTGTAGGTCCCCCACGGGGGCCCCAACTAGGGGCTTAGTCCGTGCACACACAGGGCACGAAGTGACAAATTGGAGAATATCTTGCCTCATCCGTGGCCAGTGATACTGTCTCGCAATGAACCGGAGGGTCTTCTGGTACCTGAAATGCCCGGCCCATCTAGATGAGTGACCCCATTGCATTACTCTGTCTCGGTCGGCGGCCGGCACTAACTCCTTAGTCAGCGCAACCTCTCCTGTAGCCGCACTGAGACATGTTGGGTCTAACATGGGGTGGATCTCTGTGGTTTCCTCAGGAACTTCAAATGCTCGAGAGAGCGAGTCCGCCGGGGTATTCTGAGAAGCCGCCCGGAATACTAACTGAAAGTGAAACCGGGCAAAGAATAATGACCATCGGGCCTGTCGGGGATTTAACCGCTGAGCCTCTTGAAGATACAGGAGGTTCTTGTGGTCAGTGATTACCGTAAATCGGTGCTCCGCTCCCTCCAGCAGGTGCCTCCACTCCTGCAGGGCTAATTTCAGGGCCAAGAGTTCTCTATCCCCTACCGTATAATTCCGTTCTGCAGGGGAGAACTTACGTGAGAAGAATGAGCAAGGTTGACGTCGGCCTTCGGGGTTGACTTGCGAAATGACTGCCCCAGCCCCCAGGGCGGACGCGTCCACTTCTACAATAAAAGGTTTCTCGGGATCCGGCGCCAACAGGATGGACGCTGAATTGAACGCCTCCTTTACCTGACGAAAAGCCGCTTGCGCCTCTGGCGGCCAATCCCGGACCCTCGCGTTCTTTCGGGTGAGCGCCGTCAGCGGAGCTGTCAGTTGGGAATACTGAGGAATAAATTGGCGATAATAGTTCACGAACCCCAGGAAACGTTGCAGTGCCTTTAGTCCCAGCGGTTGTGGCCACTCTCGAATCGCCCGGAGTTTGTCCGGCTCCATCTGTAAGCCCCCGGGTAACAAAATATGTCCTAAAAAGGGTATTGATCGCTGATGAAAGGCGCACTTACTAAGTTTAGCGAATAGACGGGCTTGTCGTAACCGGTGCAGCACTGCACGGACGTGGCCCGTATGCTCAGCGGGGTCTTTGGAATAAACCAGGATGTCATCCAGGTATACAATTACCGTGGAGTTCAGCAAATCCTCGAGCACATAGTTGATAAGTCGCTGAAACACCGCAGGGGCATTACATAGGCCGAATGGCATCACCCGGTATTCGAAATGTCCCTCGTGGGTGTTGAAAGCCGTCTTCCATTCGTCCCCGGACTGGATTCGAACTAAATTGTAGGCTCCCCGCAAATCCAGCTTAGTAAACATCTGTGCTCCTTGTAGCCTGTCAAAGAGCTCGGGAATGAGCGGCAGAGGGAAACGATCCTTCACTGTGATGGCATTTAACCCTCTATAGTCAATACAGGGCCTCAAGGATCCATCCTTCTTGGTGACAAAAAAGAATCCCGCCCCCGCTGGGGACGTGGAGGCCCGGATGAACCCTTTCCGCAGGTTCTCCCGGATGTATTCTTGCATTACCTTGGACTCTCCTCGGGACAGGGTATACAGTCGGCCCCTAGGTGGCATGGTATCCGCCTTTAAATTAATGGCACAGTCGAAAGACCGATGCGGCGGTAGCACCTCCGCTTCCTTTGGATTAAACACATCTGCGAAGTCTCTATACTCCATTGGTAGAGAGTCCAGCTCTACCCGTCCCCCACCGGGCCCTATATTTAATGCCGGGCAGCTGCCAGTCCGGGTCTTACAACAACTTTCCTGACAGGAGCAACCCCAAGCCTGCCTTGCAGGCGGAGTCTCAACATTAAAGCGCCAATCCGGCGCGAGTAGGCAGAGCTTCCTCGTTGGTCCGCTCCGGCCCAGGAAGACGATGACGCCGGCGCCGCCATCTTGGCCGGCGTGCTCCCTTCTTTGAGGCCGGCGCTTGTTCCAGCGGGTCGCCGGCCTCGGCCCGAGCCGCGGCAGCGCTGGCTCCGTCGGCGCCGCGTCTCCGCTGCCCGGAACCCCACGAGCCCCGATGACCATCGCTCCCCCCAGCGGGAGCACAGGTAAGGGCCCGGAACGGGACACCTAGGTTCTGTTATGGTATAGGATCCTACCGTGTGGCTTCAGGACACCTAAAAAGAGGTGCCCGCTTATAAAACTGCCTCTGAAATGTCTGCATTCTTGGAGAAATTTGAATGACTAAGAGATTCGAGCAAGTGACCTTGAAGGCAAGACCACTACTATCGAGAAGAAAATGAAGGCAGCACTTAGGGTTAAGAGTGGTGATTGGAATAGCTGAGCAATTTTAAATACCAAAATAACATCCATACAACTGGCTTTCAGGAGGATAGAAAGAGACAATCCTAGACATTACAGAGAAGTATCTGCCAAAATTTCTGCAACTTTTATTTGTGTGTCCTTCCAAAGTTGAGAGGTCTTCTTGACACAGACAACCACCGTAGGCCTGATGTTGCCCTCATTTTTTAGTTGAAGTCTGATTAAGGGTGTGGCTAATATGCGGAGGGATCCAGCAAAACTGGAAGAATTGTCCATTGATTGGAAACTCAGATTTAATACTAAAAAATGCAGGATCATACACTTTGGTTGTAACCTGTTCCGGGGCAAAGGGAGCATGAAAACGAAGAGCCGACAGGTGTGCAGCACCCCCCCAGCGGCGTGCACCCGGGGCGGACGGCCCCCACCGCCCCCCCCCCTTGGTACGCCACTGGACCTCATTCAACCAGGTCACAGGGGAAGCTTTTGAAAATATCCTGAAAGCTCTAAGGCCTACAACCTGCCCTCTTGATCCCTGCCCAGCAAAGACTGTACAACAAGCGAGCACAGGCCTCTTTGAAGAGGCCACTAAAATTAACTTCTCTTTTGTTTACCTCATCAATTGTATTTATGTTTATACTTGGTTATTTTACTATTCTTATGCTGTTAACAAAATTGTAAGTTTTATGTTAAACTGTGGTGAATCTCTTCATAAACGCGGTTAACAGATCCTAATAAATAAATTGGCTTTGGGATAACATTTCTGGTTACAGTTTATTTCATCAGCCACTTACTTCCTGTTTTTCCAGTGATCACAGCTCCCAGCAACTTCCTGTTCTCTGTTGTGCTACAACTCTTTGTGTCCTATTTTTTGATGCAATATTACCTCTAGGATTCTGTTTATATACCATCTGTATCTTCAGTGGGCTACTTTACTTCCAGCTCAAGTCTGCTTCTACATGTATGAAGTGTCTGAAGACTGAATGAGATTGAGTTGCAGATTATAGGTGGGTGACGAGTGTACTACAATTGAAGAGGTGAATCCCAAAATCTGTTAAGTACCCTTTTTTTTCACAAATGAGTTCATATCAGAAACAGACTGCATTTATAGATAAATTATTTTGATCCCAGCACAATCTCTACAGAAATCAGTATCATGTAGTTCTTAGAAATATTTTTTTGGATCATCAGAAACTGTATTTTTCAAACTAACATCATAAGCAGAGAAATGCTTCCAATCGTCATCAGTCCTGAACGTCAATTATCCAGATTTTCAATTTTTTAAATTAAAATTTTTTTTTTAAGTAACTTCTAGAAATTTCTTCTTTTTAGTAGTTTCCACTCTTACCATCTCAAAACTAGTTTGCCGATCAGTCAATGTATGCGTATTAGAAGGATTTGCTGTTCACTACAGGATTTTACAATACAAGCACGTGGTTTGTTCCAGCAGTTTTTGTCCAGAGACTACCCACAGAAAGTGGTTTGTTAGGCTTATCTTCAGTCATGATATGCACAGTGCTCCTTATTATTACAATATACGCAATCAGTGGAGAAGGAAGCCTTGGTGGCAGTTTTACCTTTTTCCAACCTAAGTTCTAAAATTGTGGCATTGATTCATGAACACTGGTGAATTTTGCAAGTGCTTGATTGCTTTCAATAACATCCAATCTGTGTGTTCCACCAAGGGAAAACCATCCTATATCAAATTGATGATGTTCTTTTTGGTCCACCACTTCGTCCATTTCATCTAATGTGATTTGCATGATTATATGTCCTTGTAATTTGATTTATGTGGGACATTCTTTAAGACCTGTGCGAGTACGCCTTACTGAACTTAAATCCTGAATTATGAGCAAAGTACTTTCAGCTCCGCTAGTTCAACATTGGCTAGATAAGGAGCATGTTTGGAAAGATTTACGTTGGAGAGTGATTGACCATATTCTGTTGAGCTGGGAGGGTGGGAATTCTGCTTCTTTACTGAACTATAAAGATCAATGCTGGATTATCCATTTTAATACAGTATATCCATATAAGCTAAATGCTGACCTTGAGTGGTGTTTTTTGATCTGATCGATGGGGATGCCATCCAATAACAATGCACTTCCTGTCAGAAGTTTCAAAGTGTAGTGTTTTTTTGGTATTTATTTAGATTTTGCTCACACCTTTTTCAGTAGTAGCTCAACATGAGTTACATTCAGATATGCTGGATATTTCTCTGTCCCAGGAGGGCTCACAATCTAAATTTGTACTTGAGACAATGGAAGGTTAAGTGACTTGGGCAAGATCACAAGGAACAGCAGTGGGATTTGAACTTGCCACTTCTGGATTGCAAGACCAGTGCTCTAACCACTAGGCCACTTCTCCACTCTACTCAATAGGCCACTAGTACTGCAGACGCACACTATGAATGAATGATACAGCTAAGTAGTATGTTTCCTATGGACATTGAGTTTTAATTCTGCTTTATTTTGATGAATTTGAAGAGATTTTTTTAATACAGTAGAGGCACTGAATTTTTTGAATAAATAATTCTGTTCTAATATGATTTTTTCTATTTCAGTGGACTGCTTCCCTGAGGAAGGCTTCAAAACACTGGCCATGTTGTTGGCAGTGCGTCCGTCTGGAATGAAAAACTAACTGCCTTGATTGTTTATATTATTATGGTGCTGACAATATAATAATATGAAGAAGAAATTTATACAAGTTAATTAAAAAATAATTTAAAAAAATTGAAATTCTGGATAATTGATGTTCAGAACTGATGACAATTGGAAGTGTTTCTCTGCTTATTATGTTAGCAGTTTGAAAAATACGCTGTTTCTGAAGGTCCGCAAATTTTTTTTCTAAGAACTGCATATGATACTGATTTCTGTATGGATTGTTCTCTGAGAAGGACATATTGTGCTGGGATCAAAATAATTTGTTATCATATGTTCCCCACATATTAAAAATTGGAGTCCTAGCAAATAGATTTAATATGTGCCTTTATAGATAGCCATAGGATGTGTGAAATTTGCACTAAAAGGAGTTTGCAAGGTACATGATATTCAGTGAAAAATAAAATTCTTATGTTGGATAAAATTCTAGAAAATAAAAACTTTCATGTATGTATCCAGAGAACAGCGCTTCATACTTAACAGGTTTTGGAATTTATCTCTTCAATTGTTTCTCCCATATATAACCTATTGCTGGATCCCTTTAGTTCCCTTCTGTTACAGTGCTCATGCAAGGGCACAGTTGGAAACATTCTCACACCTTAATTTATTATCCTCATGGCATTGCTTACATGCCTTTGAAAATTGTCCTCAGAATGCAAATATTGCTATTTTTTTTCCTTTTGCATGCTATCTACAAAATTTTCCCATAAAGATAAAGTTAGATATTAAACAAATACCACTTCATCAATGGCTAGAAATAACTCAAACTACCCAATTCTTCTGCAGAGTAAGATCACATTTGTGCATCTAATTTTGCCTGTTTGAATTTATAAAATGTTAGCAGTACTATAAACTGTGCAATGCTGTGTATTAATACAGGGGCCCTTTTACTAAGGTGCGCTGAAAAATGGCGTGCAGCAGTGTAGGCGTGGGTTTTGGACGTGTGCAGAATCATTTTTCAGCGCACCTATAAAAAAGGCCTTTTTAAAATTTTTGCCGAAAATGGACGTGCGGCAAAATGAAAATTGCTGCATGTCTATTTTGGGTCTCAGACCTTACCGCCAGCCATTGACCTAGCGGTAAAGTCTCACGCGGTAACCAGGCGGTAATGACCTACGCGTGCCACATGCCACTTGGTGTGTCTGATCTGCCCGTCAGAAAATAAAATGTATTTTTCGGCCATGCGTATCAGACGTGCGGCAAAAATGAAATTACAGCGAGTCACGCAGTAGCCGTGCAGTAACTCCATTTTGGCGCGTATTAGGCTTGCGTAGACATTTACGCGGCTTATTAAAAGGGCCCCACAATATCATGGCTGTTTTAATAGTACAATATCACTAATTATATGTATCATATTGCTTGCACTTTTGACCAAGTAGTACAGACAGCTAGGCTGACTGCAAGTGATAGTATCAAAAACAGAACCCACACAAGGATGTGCAGTTAAAGAAGAGCTAATGCCAAATATAAAGCATGGATACATAAAACAGTAAGACAAGTTGGCAAAAGGTCCAGAACAAGGTATGTAGGAGGATTAAAGAGCAAATAGATGGGAATGGTAGGTCATGAGAATTTCTGACCCAAGGGGCTTGTGCTCTAGGAGATATCCTTTCTTGTGCAGGTGGTTAATTTCTAGGCTTTATATAATGCCAAACACTGCTGAGTGCTTTATGAACCAGATATATCTTTGTCGGAAAAAGCAAAACTTCACTCCTGGACCAAACTATTTTTAATGTGTGGGAGACCTCCTTGAAAACTTGTCACAAGTCCTTCAAAAACATTGCAAATATATGAATGTGCTCTGTTTTCTTCTCCAGACACACCTCCCCACTCCCTGTGTGCAACAGAATGTTTGCCTAACCTTTCCTTGTATCTGACTCAGATTCTGCTCAGTCTCACACCAAGGGAAATGAGGAAAGGTCAACAGACAGTGTAAGGAGTGTGTGTGTGTTTAGTTCTTCACTAAGAAGAAGAAAAGGCAGAGGGATTTTAATAAGTGTGGGAGGTAGTGTTTCTAATGTTTGGTGTTAGTCTCCATGTAGAATGGGAGTGTTGGCATTTCCATTTGATGGGTTATAAAATGCTTGATCTCTTAGAAATGTCCATGGGAACCAGACCTGGCTGCATACCCCAAATAACTGAACGGATTGTACATTAACTACTACTTAATTCTGTCTTTCTTTCAATCTGAAAAGGCTGAACATGCTTGGTTTGTGCTATGAAGTGTACTGTAGGTTCACATGCTGTCACAGTGTAGTACTTTGGATAACTATACTAGGCTTCTTTCACATGAAAGTCATTTTCCTCATACATCTGGTATGCATGCTACATTTAACATTTGCAAGGGTGATGAATGTGACCTGCATACAGCCTGTTCTGTAGTGGATTGTCTGCAAAGCTAAGTACTGTACAAAATGGATGTAGGCTAAGTCTGATTGGCTAAGTTATAAGATACTGAAGCTAATATTCAACTTTGAAAGCTAGGCTCCTATAGGGCTTGACCTGCAAGTAGATAAGGCATCTGCCTAGGGCAGTAAAATTTGGGGGGCAAATATGCCTTTCAATATACGTTCATGCTCAAGAACTGCCTTGAACTGCCCCTTCTCACAGGAAGTCTGCATCAGAGGGAGCAGGACTGGCCGTGCTTGAGTGTGGCCTGTACTAAAATAAGCACGGCCACTCTGAGTACCACTACACCTTCAGGCATGGGAGGAATTAGGATGACGGCAGCAGGCCTGTTATGAAGAAGATGCTGATCCCAGGAGTGGGAGGGTGTAGGGATGCGGAAATCGTTATGTTGGATCCAGGGAGGTAGGAAAGGGGAGATGAGAGGCTGGACAACTAGGGGTTTAGAGAGGGGAATGGGAGATGCTGGCCATCTGGGTGAAGGGGAAGGAGAAGAGAGGTGCTAGCTATCTGGGGATAGACAAAGGAGAAGGGAAGTGCTGGCAGGGTGGGGGTGGGGTAGGAAGGGAAAGGAAAGATACTGGGAAAGATACTGGACTACCTTGAGGGAGGGGGTGCACAGTTCATAGTTCACCTGGGATGTCAGATACCCTTGGCCTGGCCTTGAGCTCCCAAATTGGCCTCTTCAAAAATTTATTATGTTATTTTTGTACAGTTAATACTAGTGGAGTACTGGTGAGCAGGATACCTAACTTAATTTAGAGGAAATAGAGTTAATGAGATTTTTAGAGCGATAATTGTCAAATCCCTTAGCATCAATAATGCAGTGTCATTTATTTCCTTTTGTAGTTTAGAAAAACTGAAGTTCCTTTTACTGATGTAGAAATATATGGGTCAGTATTCAAAGGACTTGAATGGGGCAGTTATAACAAGTACTTTTTTACAATAGGCTCCCATCGTTCATACCCTAAAGGTGCCCAAAGTGCCTAGAATCCATTATAAATTACTAGTGTACCTATAGTGTGGGCGTAAGTGCACAGTTCTTAGGGGTCCTTTTACTAAGCTACGGTAAAAAGGGCCCTGCGCTAGCTGCAGGGGCCATTTTTGCTACACACTGCCGCCCTTTTTACTGTAGCAGGTAAAAATGCTGAAAATAGCCATGGCCATGTGGTACGATTGCTCTTACCGTGTGGCCATGTGGGGTGGGAGAAGTCACTGCCACCCATTGAGGTGGCAGTAAGGGCTGCCGTGTTAACCTGCCAGAAACTGGGTAGCATGCGGTGCTGCCTGATTACTGCCAGGTTAGCACTGCGCTAAAAAATACAGGCCTTTTTACATTTCTTCACTACCTACTACCTTACATGGAAGAGCATTCCAGGCACCCATAACCCTTTCCATGGAAAAATATTTTCATTTTGCCCTCTTGCATCCATTCTGTGCTTTCTAGTTCTCTAGTCTCTTTATTTTTGGAAAAGTTTTGTTTGTTCATTATATTTTTAAAGTATACATCTGTATCATATTTCCCGTCTTTCTCCTTTCCTCCAGGATATACATATTCAAGTCTTCAAGTCTCTTCTCATACATTTTCTGGCACAGACCTCATACCAGTTTGGTTGCTTTCCTCTGAACCACTTCAAATTTTTAGTGTCTTTGGCAAGATACGGCCTCCAAAACAGAACACGATACTCCAAGTGTAGTCTTGCCAATAACTTGTACAAGGACATTATCACCTCCTTCATTTTGCTGATTATGCCCTTCTCTATGCAACCATTCATCCTTCTGGTCTTGGCCAGCACCTTATCAAATTGCTTTGTTACCTTGAGATCCTTAGACACTATCACCCTGAGGTCTCTTTCCTGTTCCATACACATTAGTCTCTCACCTCCTATTGTATACAACTCCTTTGGAAATCTGCACCCCAAATGTATCACTCTACATTTTTTTAACAAGGACAAATCAGTTTTTCTGTTTTTAACCATTTTTTTTCTCCAGAGCTTGAAAACACAATTTTACTTCCACCAGCTACTTCTACATAAGTATTGCCATACTGGTACAGACCAAAGGTCCATCAAGCCCAGCATCCTGTTTCCAACAGTAGCCAATCCAAGTCACAAATACCTGGCAAGATTGCAAAAAAGTACAAAACATTTTATACTGCTTATCCCAAAAATAGTGGATTTTCCCCAAGTCCATTTAATAATGGTCTATGGACTTTTCCTTTAGGAAGCCGCCCAAACCTTTTTAAAACTCCACTAAGCTAACCGCCTTTACCACATTCTTTGACAACGAATTCCAGAGTTTAATGACATGTTGAGTGAAGAAAACGTTTCTCCGATTCGTTTTAAATTTACTACATTGTAGCTTCATCGCATGCCCCCTAGTCCTAGTATTTTTGGAAAGCATAAACAGACGCTTCACATCTACCCGTTCAACTCCACTCATTATTTGATAGACCTCTATCATATCTCCCCTCATCCACCTTTTCTTCAAGCTGAAGTGCCCTAGCCACTTTAGTTTTTCCGCATAGAGAAGTTGTCCCATCCCCTGACCTCTTGAAATTTATCACATATGGGGTTGATAATCAGCCTGCTACAGTAAGAGACTTGTAAGCTGATCATAGCTGTGGGCTGAATTAACCCCGAATATTCAATTCTGGGGCATGTCAGGCCTCTGGCATTGAATATCTAGGTTAGTGCAGCAACTCGGAAGTTATTCAGGCACCGGTTAACTCTGTGGATAAAGTTAGGACAGCTTTTTTGCTAAGTTTATCCACATACTTAGCTGGTTAGCAGACTGAATTGTCACTAATCAGCTAAGTAGCAGTTCTGCCCAAACTCCAACATCTACTGAGGGATCTGACATGGAGAATAATAGATATTATTCCTTCTTCTGTTTTGCATGAAGATCGAGAGTGTCAAATGGCCTATTGAGAGCAGTATTGGATATATACATTGAACATGCTGCAACCCAAAGAGTTTGAATGAGGAACTGGGGTGGCTCTCTTTACTATAAACTGTTTTATTTTGCATATTGTTAAAGTGTTTCACTCTGAAGATTACTGTAGTTTGAAAGTGGAAGTGAGTATAGGATTGTCTTGCATTTTTGATGGATAATTGATGATGACAGCTTTTGATTGGACCAGAGGTTGGAGTCAATGTGGTTAAATAAGTTGGACCTGGGTGAAAGTAAGAATTTCGTGTCACTTGCCACATGATTTACTGCAAATGCAGTTTTGAATCTAGTCTCTGTTTGTTATTCAGTTACGAGCCCTGGTGCAGAGTGGAGAGAGAAGCTAGATAGCTCAAAACATGATCATGGAGGCATGTGAGCTGTAGGAAGTCTCTGTTAAAAGTAATGATAAATTGTTCTTTATTGAAGAAGCTTTTTGGAGACTGAGTAATTCACATTTCACAGTTGGTTTTCAAAATAAGAAAATATAAAAAGATAAGCATTGAAAGTGGACCTATGATTACACTGATAAAACCCTTGAACATTAACAGAGGGTTTTTGTGCCTGTGTATGACGGTCCATTTTTCCAATTGTTCCTTTTTAAAAAAAAGTTGAATATACCTACACTGGACAGTTTTGTGTTAATGGTTTTGTAAATCAGACATTGGTATTCTCATTCCTATTCTTTATTATTCCTCTAATGTGAAAGGTTTCTGGAATGGGACTTTGGAGAAAATTTCAACAATTGGTTTAAAATATACTGTCGCCTTATAAATTATAACCTGGCATTCAATTGCACTTCCACAGTCCATTATAGCGCCTAAACAAAAGCTTTTAGATTTCCTACTGGCCTTGGCACTAAAATAGGCCTCATGGAGCCGGCATAGTTTGCTTGGAGGAGTGGCCTAGTGGTTAGGGTGGTGGACTTTGGTCCTGAGGAACTGAGTTTAATTCCCACTTTAGGCACAGGCAGTTCCTTGTGATTCTGGGCAAGTCACTTAACCCTCCATTGCCCCAAGTAAGCTGCATTGAGCCTGCCATGAGTGGGAAAGTGCAGGGTACAAATGTAACAAAATCAAACTGTACCCACAATCTGAAATCAAATCCCACACTGGAATTTCTGTTAGGTAACTGGCCTCAAGCCAACACAACCATCCATCCACTTTTGGTTATAAATGAGTACCTGGCCTTAGCTGGGGGAGGGGTGGGGAGATGACTGGGAATGCAATGGCAAACTAACCACCCTGCTAATTGTGTGCCAAGAAACCGTCAATTAAGTGGTAGAACCCATAAATTGTTCATGACTAGTATGCAGGGGACTCTTTACCTTTTTTTTTTTTTTTTTTAAATCTTAGCACTAAAACTTATTTTCAATGATTACAAGGATAGCTGACAAATTGCTATACCATCCTGATAGAATCTAATTACTTTTACAGACAAATGGGAGCTTATTGTCACGAGCATAGAGGTAATCTGGCTGCTATATGTAAAGAATGGAAACGATTAGGGGATTATCTCAATCCAATCAAATAACAGTATGATGTTTCCATGTAGTTTTCAACAGTTTAATCTCTGCCAAATTTGGACTCTCATTTATATTATTTCAGTTTGCTGGATTTATAGTATATTGTCATTTATACTGCTTATATATGTAACCAGCTTCTTCATTTATTGTTATAGGATTTTTCTTTCTGCTAGTCATAAAAAAAGGACCCTGTTTACTCCGCGCTAGAGGTGTGTTAATGTTTTTAGCACATGTTAAGCATTAGTGTGCACTAACCGTGAAGATGCCCATAATATTCCTAAAAAAGCTACTGCACCTTAATAAATAGGGCCCTTAGTATATTGTTATAAAATTTCAATAAAGTATAGGAGCAAACAATTTTGTAGAATGCAATAGAAATTCAGAGGACATAGAACAGGGTCCTTGTATTCCCACCATTGAGATAGCATGGATGGTTGCCTTTCTGCAGTTACATCCTGTGTCCCCGCCGCCTCTGATGCAATTTCCTGTTTCTGCAAGGGCAAGGTGCAGCCAGGAAGGCGCTTGGGGGCGGAATGGAGGAAAGCTGCTTGTGTTGCTCATGGCTGCCAGTGACTCAGGCAAGTTTACAGGAAAGTCAGAGGGGAAGAAGGGAAGGGAGGGGGGAGGGAGCAGTGCTGGACTCAAGAGAGGTGAGAGACAGAAGGGAGAGAGGTGTCAGACTCAGGGGGAGAGGAGGAGAGGGAAAGAGACACTGGGTCCATGGAGAGAAGGTAGAGAGATATCAGACCACATGGGGAGAGAGATGCCAAACCCGTTGGAGCTTGAGAAAGGAAGGGAGAGAGTAGTCAAGCATATCAGATAACAAGGGTTGTGGTGGCTTTTGGCACCCCCTGCCATGCTTATCGGGTTGTGCCAGCCAGGGCCGGTCTTAGGCAGAGGCGACCAAGGCGGCCGCATAGGGCCCCGCGCCTAAGGGGGCCCCGCTCAGTGTGCCTCAACTCTGCCTCGTGCCTCTGCTCCGACCCGGACCGGGACCGCATCGAGTCACTCAACCTCTCTCCAGCCATAGGCAGATAAAGCATTCCTGGCATACCTTGTACACTGTAGCACTGTGCTGGATCTTTTCTTAATATTTTTCCTTATTTTCTCCTTTGTTATGAGAATTGGAACTACTAATTGTAGTGGACTTGAACTGAATAATTTCTGGGGAGGGGAGGTTTCATGATGATAGCATTGTGCTTATTATTTCAATCAGTTTTTTTGTACAAGTTTAGCTTCATTTGTCTTTATTTGAAATTTCATTAAAAAAAAATTCTAAAAATGGAATAATCTTATCAATGGGGTGGAGCTAGGGTGGGGCGGGGCTAGGGTGGGGGCAGGGCTAGGATGGGGCCCCACCAAATTGGTCTGCACAGGGCCCCGCACTTGCTAAGACCGGCCCTGGTGCCAGCCCTGGCAAGGGGGTGTGTTCTGGATATGTTTTGGATGGGACCAGGGTGGGCTCGAAAAACAGACATTTACCCCCGGATTCTATATATGGCGACTAGAGTTCTGTGGACAAATCAGAATGCGTAGCTGATTTGTACGCAGATAATTGGATGTTAACAAGCAATTAATGGCACTGATTAGGATTTACATTCATAACTCACTAAGTATATTCTGTAAACTGATGCACATAAATCAGACAGCGTGGTTCTCAAAAGGGGGTATGGCCATGAGCATTCCTAAACTTTACAAAGAATATGCCTGGTCCTCACCTAAATTAGTCATGTGCTCCTACATCAGGTTTTAGTTGGCGTAAATGGCCGTGACTAAATTTACAGACTCATTTTCAAAAGAGATGGACGTCCATCTTTCGACATAAATCGGAACATGGACGTCCATCTCCCAGGGACGTCCAAATCGGTATAATCGAAACCCGATTTTGGACGTCTCCAACTGCAGTCCGTCGCAAGGACATCCAAATTTCAAGGCGGCGTGTTGAGGCGTGGTGAAGGCGGGACTTGGGCGTGCCTAAGACTTAGAGGTCTTTGATCCATAATCGAAAAAAGCAAGGACGTCCTAAAGTAAAACTTGGACGTTTTCACCTGGATGTGTTTTCTTTTTTACGAATAAGGCACAAAAAGGTGCCCGAAATGACCAGATGACCACTGGAAGGAATCGGGGATGACCTCCTGTTACTCCTCCAGTGGTCACTAACCTCCTCCCACCCTCAAAAAACATCTTTAAAAATATTTCGGGCCAGCCTCTATGCCAGCCTCAGATGTCATACTCAGGTCCATGACAGTGCATTCAGGTCCCTGGGGCAGTTTTAGTGGGTACTGCAGTGCACTTCAGACAGGCGGACCCAGGCCCATACCCCCCCCTACCTGTTAAATTTGTGGAGGAAACAGCGAGTCCTCCAAAACCCACCAGAAACCCACTGTACCCACATATAGGTGCCCCCCTTCACCTGTAAGGGCTATAGTAGTGGTGTACAGTTCTGGGTAGTGGGTTTTGGGGGTCTCAGAACACAAGGTAAGGGAGCTATGTACCTGGGAGCATTTTATGAAGTCCACTGCCATGCCTCCTAGGGTGCCCGGCTGGTGTCCTGGCATGTCAGGGGGAGCAGTGCATTAGAAATGCTGGCTCATTCCATGTCCAAATGGCTTGCATTTGGATGTTTTTGACATGGACATCTTTGGTTTTGAAAATCGCCGAAAGTCAAAGACGTCCACGTCTAGGGACGTCCAAATTCAAGGACGTCCTTGGTATGTTCGAAACAAAAGATGGACGTCCATCTTTTTTCAAAAATACGGTTTTCCACGCCCCCGGATTTGGACGTTTACAAAGACGTCCTAATCCAAACATAGACGTTTCTTTCGAAAATGCCCCTCTTAGTCGCAGAAATGGGTGCTATGTATATTCTATAAATTGTGCCTAACTTTAGGTGAGGTTTATAGAATAGCGCTAAGTGAGGTTTCATTTGGTGCTCATGTTTAGAATATATAGAATCTAGTCCTTAGTCCCCATTTCAAAAGGGGAAATAATATCGGTGTCCAAAAAGATGAATGTCAGGAATTTGACCTTCTACCCTGGATGTGTCAGAGAAGTGCTCCTTTTGAGCAGTTCTGAACTGGAGGGATTAGGAGAAGTCACTTCCTCCATTCCCCAGTGATTGGTGACCCTCAAAAGCGAAACTGGCAAGTAAAACTGGGCTGTGTGACAGTTTCAGGAGAAATAGATGTCTATGGCCCTGATATTCAGACGGCGGGAGATAGCCGGGCTGTCTCACACAGTCTGCGCTAATCCCAGGTATTCCATGCCGGGCCATTTCCAGTGACCAGCATTGAATATCCGGGGGTTTTTTTTTTCCGGCGGGTTTGAAGACAATCAGATGTGCCGAAATTCAGACATAGATGGTTATCTTTAAACTGACCAAAGATATAATACCAGGGTTTGACATGGCCAAATATGAGAGTCAAACTCAGTTTAAAAATCGGCAGATCGCATGATATAACTGGTTATCTGCCATCCGTTAACCGTGGATATTCAGCGGAGGATAGGCAGTTATCTCTTGCTGAATATCAGCAGATCATAGACGCCGACTCCGTGCGTGCTGTGAGTGCTTGAGCACCCCCAATATTTCGCCGACCAGAAGTTCCCTTCCAGCCCAGAATTTTAAAAGTCCCTCCCTCCAAGTTCCATCCCTCCATCCGTCCAAATTTTAAAAGCCATCTTCTTACCTCGTCGGGGTGTTACGGCAGCAGCTGCACGCAGTGAAAAGCGTGCAGGCTCACGCTTCAGCCTTCCCTCATCTGTCTGTCAGCTCTGGTCCCGCTCTCATTTCCTGTTTCCACAAGGGCGGGACCAGAGCTGACAGACAGACGAGGGAAGAAGATGGCTTTTAAAATTTGGACGGCAAGGGTAAGAGAAGTGACTCAGTGGCATCCCAGAAAGGTCTGCAAAGACTAGGGCAGCTGTTAGAGCTCATAGATGTGTGGAGGGTTTTACACCCAAATGACAGAGATTATACCCATCATGCGCGAGCACATGATTCCCAAGCACGAATAGATTACATACTTATCCCAGAAAATATGCTTGATAAGGTCATAGACACACGCATAGGGCCCTACACGATTTCAGACCATGCCTGGGTGTGCCTTGATTGGGAATGGGGAGAGAAGAAACCGCAGGGCAACTACTGGCAGTTCCCGTTAGACCTAACAGGGGACGAGAAATTTAAAGCTAAGTTACAAGAACGATGGGAAGATTATGCGGCACTCAATCAAACACACACAGAGAATCCTGTCTTATATTGGGAAGCAGCGAAGGCGGTGATACGTGGGGAAATAATCAGTTACTACCATCACTTCAGGTTAGCCCGTAACAAAGAAATAATACGGTTAGGTAAACTGATATGTAAGGCCCGCCAGACCTATGGCAGAACACATGCTGAGAGACACCGTGCTAACCTTCTAGAACTCCAGACCACACTAAACATGTTGTTACATCAGCGAGCCAAGAAGTCCCAAACCTATTATAAATTCCAATTACACAAGTTTGGGAACAAGGCGGGCCGCATGCTAGCACGCTTGGTCACCCCGAAAGGGAACAAGAGACAGGTCTTACAAGTGAAGGGAGAACATGGGAGGATGGAGCAGAAAACGGAAAAGATATGTGAGGCCTTCGCTAAATATTACAGCACCCTTTACGCGAAACCAAGGGAACAGGGCTTACCGGAAGCCTTATACTTAAACAATTTAGAACTACCGGTCCTCAACCAACGAGACAAAGATCAATTAAACCTGCCAATCACGGTTGAGGAGGTGATACTAGGTATAAAACAAGGGAAGCTGCTCAAAGCGCCTGGCCCAGATGGTTATCGTATAGAATTCTACAAAATATTAGGCGACCATATTGCCCCGGTATTAACTAAATTTTACAACAAAATAATAGACATGGAGCAGCCTCCGGAGGGTCTGTCCCTTGCGAGAATAGTGGTGCTGCCAAAACCAGGTAGGGATCCACAAAATGTGGAATCATACCGTCCAATTTCCCTCCTGAATGTGGAACTCAAAATACTTGCGAAAATAATGGCCAATCGCATGAAAAAGGTCTTGCCAAAATTAATACATGAAGCTCAAACCGGATTCGTAGAAGGTAGAGTAACAGCTAAGAATTTACGGAAAATCATAGGGGCCTTAGAGAGGAGGAAATATGAGGATAAGCCAGCACTTTTGATTAGTTTTGACGCTGAAAAAGCGTTTGATAAAGTTCACTGGCCCTTCCTATTTTCCACACTAGAAAAATATGGATTTAGCGGTAGATTTGTATCAGCAGTGCGAGCCCTTTACTACGAACCCAAAGCGCGGATAAAAGTCAATGGGATGGAATCGGCAGAATTCTCCATATATAGGGGGACAAGACAGGGTTGCCCCTTGTCACCATTATTGTTTGTCCTGACACTTGACCCATTGATACGGGACATTGTAAATAGTCCAACGATACAAGGAATGCGCATGGGTCAGGCCGAATTCAAAATAGCAGCTTTCGCAGATGACCTTCTGGTATTGATCACAGACCCCCAAAAATCGTTTTCGGTGTTAATGGAGACTTTAAAAGAATATGGGGAATATGCAGGGTTGAGCTTGAATTTGCCTAAATCAGAAGCATTAGCCTCTTCTGAGGTAATGAGAAATTCCTGGGGTCAAGATTTCCCTTTAAGTTGGGCAGAGGGATCATTTAAATATCTGGGAATTCACATAACAATGGAACTAGAGAAACTCCATGACTTAAATATCAATGTCCTATTAGAGGGAACAAGACGTCGGCTACGCAGCTGGGAAGGCCTGCCACTGTCCCTGAACGGCAGGATAAACTTAATACGCATGGTGATATTCCCAAAATGGTTGTATCTCATGCAGACACTGCCCTTGCGACTGAAAAATAAGGACCTCGTGCACATAAACAGAATTCTCAGTAGGTTTTGCTGGGCAAATAAGAAACCACAAATACAAGCTAAAATAATGAAGGGAAGATGGAACAGTGGGGGTATGGGTATGCCAGACTTAGCCGCATATAATCAAGCATGTCTACTTAGGCACATAGGAGATTGGATAGGCCACTCCACTGCATTTACACCATTAGAATTGGAACGGGAATACTTTACACCATATAATGTCATTACACTGTTGCATTTAGACCAGAGACAAATACCGACTCCTTTTAAACACTGTCATCTGCTGCAACCAATGCGTAAAGCATGGAAGACATTTATTAGGAATATAGGGGGCAATCCAGAAACATCAGAACTTTTAACGATTAGAGGAAACCCGAGTTTTGAGCCTGGACAAACAAACCCGGCCTTTCATAGGTGGGAAGCACAAGGGATCATTAGAGTGGAACATCTGCTTAGTAAAGAAGGAGGGATCATCAAATTTGAGGATTTGCAAAATAAAATAGGAAGTGCATGGGGGGATCATTTTGCATATGTACAAGTTAAACATTACATTTTGAGCCTTAATCAAGCCGCACTCCGATTGAAAATTGGCGAACAGACTAAAAACTTTTTTCAGGCTTTGGAGGTGGGTGGAATGTCAGTGTCAACTATATCCCGAGCTCTGGCGAAGAGGGAACCCACTAAAGATTTAGGATACATCAAGCAGAAGTGGGAACAGGACTCTGGGGGGCACCTGAGGAATTGGGATGTTGGGGCCACACTGAGACGCATTCCAAAACTCACTATAGATGAGAGGCTCAGAGAGAGTGGATATAGAGTGACAATGCGTGCTTATATTTCAGGGCAACAATGGGGACATATGGACCCTACCAGAGAAGTGAAATGTCTTAGATGTGATAATAAAGCTCCCACATTATTTCATGCCTTTTGGGCCTGTCCGAGTGTTCAGGTTTTCTGGAGGCAAATTCAGCGTTTCCTAATTGAAACGGTACAGTTAACAACAAGGGGGACATGGGATCATTATGTGCTAGACACACAGAATGCATTTGGCTCACAGACGAAAGGGTCTAGGTTGTGGTGCCGGAAGGTATGTCTGTTGGCTAGAAAGACTATATTACAAAAATGGGTGTCCCAGGAGCCGCCAGCGTATTGGCACTGGCGGAACCAGATACATGAAATGGCAACATGGGAGGCCAGAGAGGTGAGAGGAATCCCAAAAAGGAAACGAAACTTTATGCAAATATGGGGCCCATATATACAAGGGCTGAGCCCACGAGGTAGGGGTCTATTGCTCAACGATCTGTGATTTTTTTTTTTTTTTTTTGTTCCTTCAATGACCCGTTTTGTATGTGAGCCTTGTTCCTGAGGTGGCGGGGGGGGAGGGAGAGAGAATAAAGGGAGGGGGGAAGGGAAAAGAGGGAATGGAGAAGAGGGAAGGGATAAGGGAGGGGGGAAGAAACATGAAACATTGTGTTGATAGTAATTCTTATACGATTTGCATTAGTGTATATTAAAAGATCTGAAGTAAGAGGTAGGAATTTCAGAGTTGTACGCTACTGTTTGACCTATATGCAAAACATATCGAATTATGAATGTGTTGGAGAAGGGAAAGGGGAGGGGAAGGGGGTTGGGATGAAAAGGGTAAAATGTTTGATGACAGATCTTATCATATAGTTCGATTTTGGATTTTGATGTTGGCCTCTTTTGTTCAGGCCGGAGTGTATTACTCTGTTCTATGTTGTCATCAATAAAAATGTTAAAACATAAAATTTGGACGGCAGAGGGATGGAGGGGCGGGGGGGGGGGGCCCTGGAACTCGGAGGGAGGGAGGAGGGAGGAGGGGGCCTGGAACTCGGAGGGAGAGGGAGGGGGGTCTGGAACTAGGGAGGGGGGTCTGGAACTCAGGGGGGGGGCTGGAACTGGGGGGGAGGGGAGGGGGCAATGCACCACTTGTAAAAAAAAAAAATAATAATTCAGCACCCCCAATCATTTTAAAAAGTCGGCTCCTATGCAGCAGATAGCTGGTTAAGCACTATTTAACAGGTCGGCATCCGTTCTGACTGGTTAAATAGTGCTAAATATTGGATGATATGTTTCTAAAAATGCCTGACATCACTGTTCATGTTCCAACACATAAATGTCTATGTTGCCATTTCATAATATAGGTGTTCGTATGTTCCTGTGTTGTCCTGTTAATATTTTAGACTTCTCTTTTTCAAAAATGGATGTTCATGCTGCATGTCACCGTCAGATGATCATCCATTTTGCAGAGATGGGTAGTAACAAAGTATTTCTGGGATAAGCAGCATAAAATGTACTTCTGGGATAAGCAACATAAAATGTATTGAGCTTTTTGGGGATCTTGCCAGGTATTTGTGACCTGGATTGGCCACTGTTGGAAACAGGATGCTGGGCTTGATGGACCTTGGTCTGTTCCAGTGTGGCAATACTTATGTACTTATGTACAAATTAGAAAAATAAAATGGCCAGACAGCAAAGGTAGAAAAAAAGAATTTTATTTTTAATTTAGGATAAATGTTAGTCCACCTGGAGTATTGTGTTCAGTACTGGTCTCCGTATCTCAAAAAAGATATAGTAGAATTGGAAAAGGTACAGCGAAGGGCGACGAAAATGATAGTGGGGATGGGACGACTTTCCTATGAAGAGAGGCTGAGAAGGCTAGGGCTTTTCAGCTTGGAGAAGAGACGGCTGAGGGGAGATATGATAGAAGTGTATAAAATAATGAGTGGAATGGATCGGGTGGATGTGAAGCGACTGTTCACGCTATCCAAAAATACTAGGACTAGAGGGCATGAGTTGAAGCTACAGTGTGGTAAATTTAAAACGAATCGGAGAAAATTTTTCTTCACCCAACGTGTAATTAGACTCTGGAATTCGTTGCCGGAGAACATGGTACGGGCGGTTAGCTTGACGGAGTTTAAAAAGGGGTTAGATAGATTCCTAAAGGACAAGTCCATAGACCGCTATTAAATGGACTTGGAAAAATTCCGCATTTTTAGGTATAACTTGTCTGGAATGTTTTTACGTTTGGGGAGCGTGCCAGGTGCCCTTGACCTGGATTGGCCACTGTCGGTGACAGGATGCTGGGCTAGATGGACCTTTGGTCTTTCCCAGTATGGCACTACTTATGTACTTATGTACTTATGTAAATAAAAGAAAAAAAATAAGGTGACACCTTTATATTGGACTAACTTTCAAAGATCAAAACCTACTTCATCAGGTTGGGACAGTATACTGCTGTAATAGTATGACTGACCTCTAAAAACTAGTAAAAAAAAATGTAATATGTTAGTCCAATAAAAATGTATCACTTATTTTTTGTTTTTGTTTTATTTGTTGATTTATAATGTAGCAATTTGAATATGTAAGTTTTTTAAATTTACATCTGCTCTTTTTATAATTTGCACAGTACAAAGGGACGTGTCACTGTTTCTGTTTCTTTGGTTTTGCACTGTATGCAGAGTATGGCTTCTTGGGGGTTCAGTTTAAATTTTGTCTACATATTTCTATTTTTTTAGTTTGTGGTTACTTATTCTATACTTTATGAGGGGCTACCTCTGTTCACGTGTGAAAAAGGCGGGGTATTCTGTTAGCATCAAGTGTCTGTGTAGGACTGAGCTATACTAATCCAGCTTGTTTCGTTTTCCAGTAGGTGTATTAATATTCTTCTGCCCACTGCAATGCTTGGGGTGTTGTTGACCCCCCGGAAATTTGCTTGTAATCATACTAGATTCAATGGCCCAACTTATTAAGAATACTTTTTACTTTGTAGTAAAAAAGTAGTTTTAAGAGCTGTACTTTATTACTTTTACTTGAGTATTTTTTTTTCGGATAAGACTTTCTACTTTTACTTCACTACTTTTGAAGTCAGTGCTTGTACTTTTTACTTAAGTACTTTTAAAAAGTAATGAACCCATCTCTGCCATTTTGCTATGTATTTTAGAACAGGCTTTATATTGGCAGAGCCCTTCTAAGATAATAGTGGAACTTGGACATCCTTTCTAAAATGCCCCTGGCTTCTAACTCAGCATACAGGTTATATAAGTGCCACCTGCAAAGCTTTCAAAAAATAGTATTAGACAGAAAGAGAAAGGTATGTTTTGCTCTGAAACTATGATCTTTTTTCCAGTTTAAGTTTTTCTAGTGTTAATCCTTTCATCTAGTCTAGCAAATGGCTTGAGTTTCATTTGTCTAACCTAAGGAATGTGAGTCTATCAGAGCTGTTAACAATTAACTGTGTGGAGCTGAAAACAGTATATTCTCTGTTCATTAGAAAGATCACCTGGGGCAGTTTGCTTTGGTTTCCATACAAGAATCTGGAATGTGCTAATTTGTTATCTTTGTGTTTTCTTATCTGCAAAGGCATGCAAAGTTGTCTTTTATAATAAAATCACTTGAAAATGTAACTGTGAAAGATGATTGTCCAGGTTACCTTCTTACTCTGCTCAGTTTATGCATTCAGGCCCAGATGATCAAAAGCCCTGCGCTGTTCCAAACAGCGCCCTAAAAATAGCGCCGGGACAGCGCAGGGCTTTTCTGCATCGATGATCAAAGATAATGCATGCAAATCTAAGCAGCGCTATTATCTTTGATTATCATGTTTAAAGTGCGGGAGAATTGTGCCAAGCATGCGCTCAGCACAAACCTTCCGCACTTGTTTGACAGGTCTGGGCTGTCAAACGCCCAAACCTGTCAAACAGCATGCTGAACAACGAGGCCGCTGCCACCGCACAAACCGTCCCCCCCCCCCCCGCCCAGCGACGGGGCGGGGGGGGGGGGGGGGCTGGAGGATTGGTGGGTCTCCAGCCCCTGAAACCCCCAGAAATTGTTGATTGGCCGCCTCCGGCCAAAGGATCTCCCACTGTGATCCATTGACGGGGGGGTGGGGGCTGGAGGAGGGATGCAGCCTGCCTGCCTCCCTCCTCTTCCAGTCAGTCAACGCCCAAAATGGCGGTGCCCAGCCCCGCCCATTGCATGCTGGGATGTGCTGGGCGGGGCTACAGACCATGTAAGGGAATCGCTGCCTTCCATGGTCTGTAGCCCCGCCCAGTGCATCCCAGGATGCAGTGGGCGGGGCTGGGCGCCGCCATTTTGGGCGTCGACTGACTGGAAGAGGAGGGAGGCAGGCAGGCTGCATCCCTCCTCCAACAAAAGGTAGGGGGGCCGGGAGGGGGGGGTGTCATGACACCACAGCACACCACGGACCACCAGGGAATCTAAGGACAACGCTGGGGGGAGGATTTGGGGTGGGCTGGAGGTCCACCGGACCTCTAGCCCCACCCCCGTCGATGGATCACAGTGGGAGATCCTTTGGCCGGAGGCGGCCAATCAACGATTTCTGGGGGTTTCGTGGGCTGGAGACCCACCGATCCGCCAGCCCCCCCCCCGGTCGGTGGGTGGGAGGGTAGGATAGCGTTTTTCGGGAGGCGGCGTGGGTTCGGGGGTGCTGGAGACCCACCGGATCTTCAGCCCTCCGTGAACATGGGGGGGGGATCGTCGGGGGGGGGGGGGACCGGAGGTCCACCGGACCTCCAGCCCCCCCGTTCGCGTTTGCCTTGGGGGGGAAGGGGGGCCTGCCAGCATGCAACTGCATGCTGGACAGGGCTCACCATTCCTCCCCAATGATCCGCAAAATCTAACGCCAGCTCATAGCTGGAGTTGATTTTGCTGCGGCCAGCGACCCAATCTTTGGCGCGCTGGTCGCTGATCATTGGGGATGAATGCGTTAAGCGCCAATTAGCATGCATTTGCAAGCTAATTGCGCTAGAAGCCCTGTTTAACATGCATTTGCATGCTACTTGCGCTGAGAGCCCTCGAGTGCGCTGTTTCAGGCGCTCGAGGGCTCTGATCATGGGTCGGCTGCAAACTCTGGCGCTAGTATGGCGTTAACAGCCTCTAGCGCCAGAGTTTGCTTTTGATCATGAGGGCCCCAGGCCCTATGCTCAGAATCAAACTTTGGCGCTAGAGGCCATTAGCGCCAGACTAGCACCCGCATTAGTGAGTGCAGAATCACGCTCAGATGCTTTAGTGTGGGAAACAACAAACATGCCATAGATTAGGACAAATAGCATGCTAATGTAATCAAACGCATATATGCTCAGAAAACAGTGCATAAAACAAAGCCACCTTACTACTGTACAAAATAATGCTGGCTTGGAACAGGCATTAGGGGATTTAAAGAGAGGATTGCTCATGATTCTTTCTCTGGTTTTTATACAGGTTGGATGCAGAAGGAAGCCCGTGCAAGCCCCTAAGCGCCAGTAGTGAGAAACAAATGTACGTGAGTCCGAGCAAACCCAAAAATGAAAGCATACATTGGCGCTTGTTTCCTGCATTTAAATATAAGCCTGCCGAGAAAAAGTAATTGAAAAGCTTATATTTAAAAGCATGGAAAACAGACGCCAATGTGTGCTTCACTTTCGTGTTTGCCTGGTACACTAACTTTTCTGCACCAAGCACGCCCCCCCTCTCTGCTTTCGCTTTAACAGCATGCATATAATTTGCATACCATTCCCTTTGAGCATGGGTGAGCTAATTTTCTGGTGGTATTTATTCATCACTGTTGGCTTACCGCTGGAGTTCTGAGCATCGAGGCATCAGTCCATTATGTTTGCAAACTCACAAAAACTAGAACGATGGTGGCTTAGGATCTAGATCTTCAGAAATAAACTACCTTTGTGTTATACACTCGCCAACCCCTTGATTTCTGTTGGTGATTATGGTTCAGTTTTAGATGTTATTAATATTTCTATTTCAGTGCTTAATCTACTGCCCTCCCCAACCCAATAGAATGTTCCTTCCACACACTCATACAGTTAGGGAGAGAAGAAGTGAAGGCCATGCAGAGATGAGAAAATATTCTTTTTATTACTTACCAAGCAAGAAAACAGACTATAATTCTTTTCTCATGAGAGAGTTACAACAAAGCTGCACAGGAGTGCTATCTCTGAGTACTTCTCCAATTTTGACTTGTCATCTATCACATTTTATACTCTTCTACCATTATACAGCTCTAACAGTTTGTTAGCATAAATTCCGACCACAAGGTAGATAATTAACATAGTAACATAGTAGATGACGGCAGAAAAAGACCTGCATGGTCCATCCAGTCTGCCCAACAAGATAAACTCATATGTGTATACCTTACCTTGATTTGTACCTGCCTTTTTCAGGGCACAGACTGTACATGTCTGCCCAGCAGTATTTCCCAGCAGTAGTTCAGACCACACTGATCAAGATTATTGGTAAGGGCTAAAGCAACATCATACTGATTAACATGTTCCATTTCGCCAACAACCATTTATCTATGTTCCAGACCTGATATCAGAAAAAGCCCCTAGACCACATTCTTTAGTAAACACCTTGCAGTAAACACATTGCTTCAAGTTATCTTTTCTGTAAGCCTGTCACAAAAGCTCATGAGCCTCTGGGTTACACAGAGGCCATAATTACTAGGTCAGGCTAACAGCTTCAGGCCTCTGATTTTGGAAAGGCCTAGATAGGTTCATTATATACATCAGACAAACCCTGGGCTAGGTTTATTGAAGTAACGTGGAGGGGCATAATCGAACGGCGGTGGCCATCTCTGGGGCCGGCGCCGTAAGTGGGCGGAGCCAACCGTATTTTCGAAAATGATGGCCAGCCATCTTTTTCTTCGCTAATATGGTTGGGCCCGGCCAAATGTCAGAGTTCGCCGGGTTTGAGATGGCCGGCATCGGTTTTCGGCCATAATGGAAAATAATACCGGCGATCTGAAACCCGGCAAAATCCAAGGCATTTGGTCGTGGGAGGAGCCAGGATTTGTAGTGCACTGGCCCCCCTCACATGCCAGGACACCAACCGGGCACCCTAGGGTGCACTTCTAAAAAAAGCCGCATTGAGCCTGCCATGAGTGGGAAAGCGCGGGGTACAAATGTAACAAAAAAAAAATATTATAAAAAAAAATAAAAATAGCTCTCAGGTGCACAGTTCCCTTCCCTTGGTTGTTTAGCCCCCAAATCCCCCCCCCCAAAACCCACTCCCCATAACTCTAGACCATTACCATAGCCCTAAGGGGTGAAGGGGGGCACCTATATGTGGGTACAGTGGGTTTGGGGTGGGTTTTGGAGGGCTCCCATTTACCACCGCAAGTGTAACAGGTGGTGGGGGGATGGGCCTGGGTCCACCTGTCTGAAGTGCACTGCACCCACTAAAAACTGCTCCAGGGACTTGCATAGTGCTATCAGGGAGCTGGGTATGACATTTAAGGCTGGCATAGAGGCTGGCAAAAAAGTTTTTTTTTTGGAGTGAGAGGGGGTTGGTGAACACTGGGGGAGTAAGGGGAGGTGATCCCCAATTCCCTCCGGTGGTCATTTGGTCAGTTGGGGCTCCTTTTTGAAGCTTGGTCGTGAAAAAAAAGGGACCAAGTAAAGCCGGCGAAATGCTCGTCAAGCCTGGCTTTTTTTCTTCCATTATCGGGCGAAGCCGGCCATCTCGTGAGCACGCCCCCATTCCGCCCCGTCCTGCCCCCGTCCTGCCTTCACTACCCTACCGACACGCCCCCTTGATGTTTTGCTGGCTCCGCGACGGAAAGCAGTTGGCGCCGGCCAAAATTGGCTTTCGATTATACCGATTTGGCCGGTTTCAGGAGATCACCGGCCATCTTCCGATTTGTGTCGGAAGATAGCCGGCGATCACTTTCGAAAATGAGCTGGATAGTAACATAGTAGATGACGGCAGAAAAAGACCTGCATGGTCCATCCAGTCTACCCTACAAGATAAACTCATATGTGCTACTTTATGTGTATACCTGACCTTGATTTGTATCTGCCGTTTTCAGGGCTCAGACCGTAGAAGTCTGCCCAGCACTAGCCCCGCCTCCCAACCACTAGCCCCACCTCCCACCAGCTCTGCCACCCAATCTCCGCTAAGCTTCTGAACAGGATTCCTTTGTTTATCCCACGCATTTTTGAATTCCGTTACCGTTTTCATCTCCACCACCTCCCGCGGGATTGCATTCCAAGTATCCACCACTCTCACCGTGAAAAAATACTTCCTGACATTTTTCTTGAGTCTGCCCCCCTTCAATCTCATTTCATGTCCTCTAGTTCTACCGCCTTCCCATCTACGGAAAAGGTTCATTTGCGGATTAATACCTTTCAAATATTGAATGTCTGTATCATATCACCCCTGTTTCTCCTTTCCTCCAGGGTATACATGTTCAGGTCAGCAGGTCTCTCCTCATACACAGGATCGACCTTACAGGTGGCATCGGCGCCATTTTTCCAGGACACCTGTAAGGTCGATCCTGTGTATGCAGCTGGTTAAACGATATAAGTTAAACCCCTGAAGAGGCCAGTAGGTGAAACGCATTGCAAGCGTTTGGGTGCTGGTTACTATATGTGATCTACCATTAAAAGAAACTATAGTGGAGATCAATGAAAGAATAAACCGCTCAAGGAAGGACCATGGGACTAGGAATTTGATTCTATGACAACCATATGGTTGGCTGAAGAGGCTCACTTTGCTATATTTGGAGAACTTTTTGATTAATTCAAGATCTTGTGGACTTAATGCCAAGGACATCAACTATCAGAGAACGTTTTCTCTGTATTTCAATCAGAGTGCTTATCAATAGAAATCAAACAAAATAAAACATGGAAAAGAAAATAAGATGATACCTTTTTCATTGGACATAACTTAATACATTTCTTGATTAGCTTTCGAAGGTTGCCCTTCTTCATCAGATCGGAAATAAGCAAATCTGCTAGCTGACAGTGTATATAAGTGAAAACATTCAAGCATTAGTATGACAGTCTGACAGGGTGGGAGGATGGGGGTGGGTCGGAGGTATGCATGGGGACATCAAAGCATATCATTGATATTCTAACAGGATGGGTGTGGATAGATGAGGGGTGGGGTGATCAACAGAGACATACAGCTTTATGGTTTATAATGGGCTAGGAACCCCAGGTCCTTGTTAAGTCCTTTCTGTTGGGTGTTAAAATATTCAATCATTCTGACTTCAAAGGTCTTACGTTCTTGTATGGTTTTAAAGTTACCTTTCAGTATTTTCACTGTGAAATCACTGGTACAGTGTCCTGGTTCTGTGAAGTGCTGTCCCACCGGGGTGGGGGCCCTACTGGCTGTATTGTTTCAGAATTCCCTCTATGAATCCAGATATTTCTTCCGTGGATTCATAGAAGGAATTCTGAAACCTCTCGTACACAAAACTAACAGCTTCATACAAGACACCACAGACTTTCTGAATAAATTGAAAAATATCAAGCAACTACCACCTAACACCCTTCTGGTCACGATGGATGTAGAATCACTATACAGCAATATTCCACATGCGGATGGCATAGCTGCATGTGGAAGACTCCTAAAAAAATCCACACTGGACCATCAATACTCACCAGAAACTATTACAAAATTAATCAAATTCATTTTAACTCACAACTACTTCCGCTTTAACAATGATATCTATCTGCAAATAATGGGCACTGCGATGGGCACCAGGACAGCACCCCAATATGCCAACCTTTTTATGGCTGAGCTGGAAGAGACATTTCTGAATACACACCAGACCAAACCTCTAAAATACTACCGGTACATCGATGACATTTTTATGATTTGGATGGAGGGTGAAGAAACTCTGAAACAATTTTATTCTGCCTTCAATACATACCATCCTACAATCAGATTCAAAATTGACTACTCCCCAGAAAAAGTCAATTTTTTGGACACCACGGTCTCAATCAGTGATGGCTGTATACAAACATCTATATACAAGAAACCCACAGACAGATGCAGCTACCTCCACAACTCCAGCTTCCATCCTTCACATACAAAAAGATCCATCATTTACAGCCAAGCCACAAGATACCACCGTATCTGCTCTGACCCAGGGGACAGAGACAGACACCTTAAAAGCCTGAGTGCATCCTTCAAACAGAAAGGCTACAACCCCAAAATAATCTCCAAGAATATTGCCTCCTCCCTCAAAACACCCAGGGAGAATCTGCTACAGTACAAGGAGAAAAAATCCACAGACAGAATTCCCCTTGTAGTGACATACAATCCAGAGCTGGAAAAACTGAGGAAAATCATAAGAGATATACAACCTATACTCCAGGAGGATGAATTACTGAAAGAGATATTCCCATCCCCACCAGTACTGGCCTTCCGACAACCACCCAACTTAAAACACAAGCTAATCAGAAGTAAACTTCCATCACAGACTGAAAAGGAACAGAAGGGCACATGTCCCTGTAATTTATCCAGTTGCAAACTATGCCAAAATAGTTCACAGGACCCCACAGTTACCCACAAAGGAAAGATATTCAACATAAAGGGATCTTTCACTTGCTCATCTTCCAATGTGGTATATATCATTCAGTGTAAAAAATGTAACGAAGGATGCTATATTGGAGAAACAGGCCAGATGCTTAAGACAAGATTCAATTTACATAGACATCACATGAACAATACAGCCAGTAGGGCCCCCACCCCGGTGGGACAGCACTTCACAGAACCAGGACACTGTACCAGTGATTTCACAGTGAGAATACTGAAAGGTAACTTTAAAACCATACAAGAACGTAAGACCTTTGAAGTCAGAATGATTGAATATTTTAACACCCAACAGAAAGGACTTAACAAGGACCTGGGGTTCCTAGCCCATTATAAACCATAAAGCTGTATGTCTCTGTTGATCACCCCACCCCTCACCTATCCACACCCATCCTGTTAGAATATCAATGATATGCTTTGATGTCCCCTTGCATACCTCCGACCCACCCCCATCCTCCCACCCTGTCAGACTGTCATAGTAATGCTTGAATGTTTTCACTTATATACACTGTCAGCTAGCACATTTGCTTATTTCCGATCTGACGAAGAAGGGCAACCTTCGAAAGCTAATCAAGAAATGTATTAAGTTATGTCCAATAAAAAAGGTATCATCTTATTTTCTTTTCCATGTTTTATTTTGTTTGATTTCTATTGATAACCTTAAGAGTGGACTAACACAGCTGCCACACTCCTCTACTTAATCAGAGTGCTTAAAATTTAAAGTACTGACATATATAAATCAACAAGCAAAGTGTTCACTAGAGGTTTCTTTTTGTAATCCAAATATTATGTACTTACCTTAAATTTAGCTTTAATGTATAAGTGAAAGTGGAGCGTAAGTTAGTATGAATGAGGAATGCAGATAGAAAGTAGATGAATGGAGATACAGGAACAATAGAGTTATAAGTATATTGAAGTGTATACAACAAGAATAATAAATTTATAAGTGTGCAAAATACAGTGCAGCCATGTGATTGATAATAAAGTGCATAAAAACCTAGGGAGAGGAGGAGCTTGGAAGCAGCAACTCAGTTCAGGGACTCAAAAAGTACATAAAGGGCACATTAATTTGAGTTAGGTACATATAGGGCAATTCTATAAGCTGGCAGCTAAAGGTATACACCACTTATGTGTATCAAAGGTACTGACAAATTGGTGCTTATATGCACCAGAAAGTATTCTATAAGGTAGCGCCTAAGTGCAAGGGGGGCATACATGGGCAGAGTATGGGTGGGCCATGGGCATGTCTCCCAGTTACTGTGTAGTTTATAGAATACGCATCATTTGCAGGCTTATTTTCGAAAGAGAAGGGCGCCCATCTTCCGACACAAATCGGGAGATGGGCGTCCTTCTCTCAGGGTCACCCAAATCAGCATAATCGAAAGCCAATTTTGGGCGTCCTCAACTGCTTCCCGTTGCGGGGATGACCAAAGTTCATGGGGGCTTGTCGGCACCGTAGCGAAGGCAGGACTGGGGCGTGATTAGGAGATGGGCGTCCTCGGCCGATAATGGAAAAAAGAAGGGCGTCCCTGACTTGCACTTGGCCGACTTTACTTGGTCCATTTTTTCTTGTGACCAAACCATGAAAAGGTGCCTAAACTGACCAGATGACCACCGGAGGGAATCGAGGATGACCTCCCCTTACTCCCCCAGTGGTCACCAACCCCCTCCCACCCTAAAAAAAAAAAAAATTTTTAATGCCAGCTTCTATGCCAGCCTCAAATGTCATACCCAGCTCCATGACAGCAGTATGCAGGCCCCTGGAGCAGTTTTAGTGGGTGCAGTGCACTTCAGGCAGGCGGACCCAGGCCCATCCCCCCCTACCTGTTACACTTGTGGTGGTAAATGTGAGCCCTGCAAAACCCACCCGAAACCTACTGTACCAACATGTAGGTGCCCCCTTCACCCCTTAGGGCTATGGTAGTTGTGTACAGTTGTGGGTAGTGGGTTTGGGGGGGGGGGTTGGGGGGTTGGGGGGGCTCAGCACCCAAGGTAAGGGAGCTATGCACCTGGGAGCAATTTGTGAAGTCCATTGCAGTGCCCCCTAGGGTGCCCGATTGGTGTTCTGGCATGTCAGGGAGACCAGTGCACTACGAATTCTGGCTCCTCCCACGACCAAAGGGCTTGGATTTGGTCGTTTTTGAGATGGGCGTCCTCGGTTTCCATTATGGCCGAAAACCGGGGACGACTATCTCTAAGGTTGACCTAAATGTTGAGATTTGGGCGTCCACGACCGTATTATTGAAACGAAAGATGGACGCCCATCTTGTTTCGATAATACGAGTTTCCCTGCCCCTTCGCCGGACGTCCTTAGAGATGGGCACCCTTAGAGATGGTCGTCCCAGTTCGATTATGCCCCTCATTGTGAACCTAGGTGTGTCATCTTACACCTGCCATTGATATGGCATAAGAGGGCATGCTTATACATGGGCATGCCAATGCCAACTTATGCTAGTAATATAATGTATTCCACCAACTCCCAATAAGGTTCAGAGTGGATGACAAATTGCAGAAAATAATTTTCTGTAAACTTAGAAAATGGGGACTAAAAATGTTAAGAAAAATATTTTCTAAAGGTCTTCAAGTATTTTCATAACAAATAGAAAGAATTTAAAGTTGTCAAGTCTCTAGGCAAAGAATTCCAAATATGTACAGATTTGCAACAAGTAGAATTCATCGATATCATTTTATAGTGAATACGTAATACAGAGGGGAAATAGAGTAGGCAAGAAGCACCCACACAAGAATATTACCATTGGGAAAAGAGAATAAATTAACTAAATATTCTGGAGATGATCCATCAAAGATTTCGAAAACCATGCATGTCAGTTTAAAAAATATATGAGCCTGAAATGGCAGCCAATGCAATCAAATCAAGGAAGGAATGGCCCTATCACATTTCTTCAAGTGGAAAATCAATTTTCCTGCTATGTTTTGGAGAGGCTGGAGTTTCAATTGAAGTTTAACCATAACGATAAATTATAAACTATTGCAGTAATCTAGATGCCGTAAAATAAAAGCCTGAACTAACACAGAAAAAATGTTCTTCTGAAAACAAACAATGGCTACAGCAAAGTTGTCTGAGTTTTAAAAAGACAGTTTTACAACATTGTGTACCTGAAATTCAAAAGAAAGTGTAGTGTCTAAAATGATGCTTAAGATCTTAGAGGTTCGTTCTGCCCCTCTCTAGATTGACATGTAAGAGCAGCAGAGTGGTACTATAGAGAAATTTTGTTAACCAGTGGACAGTCACATTGAAGAAACTGAGATTATTACTTGTCCAGACATCAGCACTTGTGCAAACATATGGCATTTTGCTCAAATGAGCGGTCAGTGTTTCCTTCATTTTGCCAAATTTATCCTCAAGATATCCAGCCAGAGTTTTTTGACTCATAACCGATGTCGCTGGTTGCAATCCAGTGATGAGCTTAGAACATAAGAATATAAGAGTAACCATACTGGGTCAGACCAATGGTCCATCCAGCCCAGTATCCTGTTTTCCAAACAGTGGCCAAGCCAGGTCACAAGTACCTGGCAGAAACCCAATTAGCAGCAACATTCCATGCTAACAATCCCTGGGCAAGAAGTTGCTTCCCCATGTCTGTCTCAAAAGCAGACTATGGATTTTTCCTCCAGGAATTTGTCCAAACCTTTTTAAAACCTAGATATGCTAACCGCTGTTACCTCATCCTCCGACAATGAGTTCCAGAGCTTAAATATTTGTTGAGTGAAAAAATATTTCCTCCTATTTGTTTTAAAAGTATTTCCATGTAAATTCCTCGAGTGTCCCATAGTCTTTGTACTTTTGGAACGAGTATAAAAAATCGATTTACTTCTACTCGATCTACACCACTCAGGATTTTGTAGACCTCAATCATATCTCCCCTCATCTGTCTCTTTTCCAAGCTGAAGAGCCCTAACCTCTTTAGCCTTTCCTCATAGAAGAGGAGTTTCATCCCCTTTATCATTTTGGTTACTCTTCTTTGAACCTTTTCTAATTCCGTTATATCTTTTTTGAGATACGGTGACCAGAACTGAACACAATACTCGAGGTGTGGTCGCACCATGGAGCGATACAAAGGCATTATAGTATTTTCATTGTTATTCACCATCCCTTTCATAATATTTCCTAGCATCCTATTTGCTTTTTTGGTCGCCAATGCACACTGAGCAGAAGATTTCAGCGTATCATCTACAATGACACCTAGATCTTTTTCTTGAGTGCTGACCCTCAAGGTAGACCCTAGCATAAGATACCTATGATTCGGATTATTCTTTCCAAAGTGCATCACCTTGCATTTGTCCACATTAAATTTCATCTGCCATTTGGATGCCCAGTCTTCCAATTTCCTAAGGTCTTCCTGCAATATTTCACAGTTCGCATGTGTTTTAACAACCTTGAATAGTTTAGTATCATCTGCAAATTTGTCGTTACGATTTCCATATCATTTATAAATATGTTAAATAGCACCAGTCCCAATACAGATCCCTGCAGCACTCCACTGTTCTCCCTCCTCCATTGACAGACATGACCATTTAACCCTACCCCCTGTTTTCTGTCCAATAACCAGTTCCTACTGCACACCAGAACCTTGCCTCCTATCCCGTGACTCTTTAATTTTCTCAGGAGTCTCTCATGAGGAACTTCATCAAAAGCTTTCTGAAAATCTAGATACACTACATCAACGGCTCACCTTTATCCACATCTTTATTCATACCTTCAAAGAAAGGAAGCAAATTGGTGAGGCAAGACTTCCCTTGGCTGAACCCATGCTGACTCTGTCCCATTAAACCATATTTGTCTATGTGTTCTGTAATTTTATTCTTTATAATAGTTTCCACTATTTTGCCCGGCACCAATGTCAGGCTTACCGGTTTGTAATTTCCCGAATCACCCCTAGAACCCTTTAAAAAAATTGGTGTCACATTGGCCTCCCTCCAATCTTCAGGTATTACAGACGATTTTAATGACAGGTTACATATTACTAACAACTGCTCTAAAGTGCTTAATGCCTGCATATCTTCTTCAAAAAGTTCATGATGAGGTCATCCACTTGATTCTGCAACATTTTGATGTCATGATTAAAATCAACAGTTGACTTAACAAAATATTTTTTGCTGCCACTGACGCCACTTCATCACTCTCAGGTTTGTGCCTTACTGGACATATCTTACACTTAAAATTTGACATAAACATAGCACTTAAATGTCGAAGACATAGACATCTTTATCATCTCGTGCTGCATGCTTGAACAACAAAAGGAAGCAGCCCAATAATGGGCCTGGTGCCGCAAAGAAAATTGGATGGGTGTCACTAAAAAGTAACTATATAAAGTAACTAGGTAATATACTACTCATTACTGAAAATTATAATATATTAGTTATTGCATTACATTTGCACAAAAGTAATCATTATACTTACTCATTACTTGTAAAAATAATATATTACCATGTAATATATTATGTGGTAATTTATTACTGCCCAACACTGAGTGTAACTGTGGGTGTGTAATTGTAAGGTGTGCCAATACTGGGTTGTCAGAATTATGTAATGGTATCTGGGCGCTCGAAAGCATTATAGAATAGGTTCTCACCACAAAGCCTTGGAGTTCAAAATGGAGGTGCTCAATTATAGAATTGTCCCAGTTCTCTGTGGAAATAGTGTGTGTTGTTAATGAAATGAAAGAATTAAAATTCCAAATTATGGCTTGATATTTTTGGTTCATTTTGAAACATACAGAACAAACCTATCTTTTGAGATATAGCAGTGGCAAGGAAAAAGCAACTAAAGATTGATCCTGCCTGCACAAGACACAGATGGGGAAAAATTTGGCTGGGGAAGAGGGGAGTCCGGAAGGAGGCCTAGGGGAACTTTCAGTTTATTTAGTAGTGACAGCAGCAGAAGTGACACGGGGAGGAGGCAGACACTTTCATTTGATTTCATTTTTATTGCTTGTTTGTTTTATTTAAAAAAAAAAAAGAAAAACAAAATGAAAAAAACGCTTAGAGCACACCCCTTCTATATAGCTCATTGTTTCTCTTTTAACAGAGGTATCTAATAACTGAACATACTCACTAAGAATATATTTGATGCCTGAAGAAATGTAATTTTATTGCTTTTTTTTTTTTTTTTAAATGTGTTCTTTTAGGGTCACTCTGAAAATAGATTGTGATCATTGTTCAAGGTCAGGAACAAAATAACACATGGGTGTTCAGGATCTTTCTATGCAATATATTAAAGGCTGATGCTCAGTTAAAAAGGGAATGAGAAGAAATATGTCTGTCCTTTAAAGGAAAAGGATTTTCATTTTGTGGATTGTCGTCTAGGCTGGCCTCAGACTGAAGAGGCTTTTGGAACATGCCAGTCTGGGACATAGGTCAATATGTATTCAGACAGATAGCAACTGTAGTTTCTGGACTAGCTTAGTAAACAGTCTGTCCTAGAACCACAAAAAAATTATGCACTTTTTGTAACTTCTTGTGGTACACTTAACTTAAGGGAGAAGTTTTCAAAGGGGCCCTTTTACTAAGCTGTGCTGAAAGGGGCCCTATGCTAGCGACAGTGGCTGTTTTCGCTGCACACCTGCAGCAGGTAAAAAGGGCAAAAAAAGAAATGGCCGTGCACTGAGTTCGCACTTGCTGCATGGCCATTTTGGGGGAAGCATTTACCGCCACCCATTGAGGTGGCAGTAAGGGCTTCCACGCTAACCTAGTGGTAACTGGGCAGCACTGCCTGATTATCACCGGGTAACAACTGCGCTAGAAAATCAAACCTGATTTTCTGTAGCACTGGAAATGGCATGTACTGGGGGCGGAACTACCCCCAGCACCCACGTTGGGTAGTTCAGGGTTACCACGAGGCAACCCTTTCATAAAAGGGTCCCAAAGTGGGTCTTATTGCATAAAATGAACCCTGTGCTAAAATAACCCAACTTGTGGTAAAACAACCCTGCTTTTACCACACTTTAGTTTACCACTGGCTGCTGGTGAAGCTGAGGATGCAGTTTAAACTTGGGATTCTTGTTTTTAGGGTTTTGCATGGTGAGGCCCCTTACTGTCTTGTAAAAATGGTTAATATTTCAACTGGACTTTAGTCTGATCATTTAAGAGGACAATGTCTGTTGTATTTCCCGTCGGTACGTAATGTTAGATAAGGTATTATTGTCTACTTATAAGGCAGTATCATTTTGGAACTTTCTACCATTAGAACTCCACCTCTTGACATGAGGGGTGGCGATCGGAATCGCAGATTATTATAGTGTGAAACTTACTGGATATTCCATTTAGGGACGGTGGAACCCGAAGGTTTGAATACCTGCGTTCACTGGGGTTGCTACATGTGAACACAATCAGCTGATGAAAGGAAACATGTAGCACTTCCGGTAGAGCATAAAAAATGCCGCAACCATGTTCCTAATACCCAGTGAGCGAGAAGCACCCCAAGGAGATGAGACCGTAAACCTTGAGTTTGAGAATCAGAGTAGAAGTAAGGTACCAACAGCAGAGATTTCTAATGTGTGTATATTTTTGCTTTCACAGGACTGTCCCTTGACAAAGCGTTTAAGCGAAACAGGCACCTGTCGGGATAGTAAGAACTCCTGGGATCGCTCCACAATATACACACAGATAAGTGTTTGAATTCTGATATGCATTGAACACGAAAATATATATAAAAAATAGAAAACTCCCACTGAATTTATTTGAGTCACTTAGTTGCACTAAAAAATTTTCCAATTGTGATTTTACAAAAAAAGAAAAAAGAAAAAAATAACGCATATAAAAAATTGGTATGGATGGTAGGGGGTTGTCTATGATTAAAGTTGTCACATGAAAAAGGCATATCAGTTTGATTCAAGCTTGCTGCCTAAAGTGACTGTATGAGACTTCCCTATAATACACCTACCGAGCGATTAAGTGATTGCATCTCTACTATTTTTGGTTTTTGTAGTGTTTATTTACACATTATAAGTAGAGCGCCAGTAAGACTTTTGACAGTATTTCTAGGAAAAGCAGCATAAAATGTATTGTACTTTATTTAGGATCATCTTGCCAGGTACTTGTGACCTGGATTGGCCACTGTTGGAATCAGGATGCTGGGTTTTATGGACCTTTGGTCTGTCCCAGTGTGGCAATACTTATGTACTTAGGGGACACTCAATGAAATTATATGGAAATACTTTTAAATCAAATAGGAGGAAATATTTTTTTCATTCAAAGCATAGTGAAGCTCTGGAACTCGCTGCCTGAAGATATGGTAACAGCTGTTAGCGTATCTGGGTTTAAAAAAGGTTTGGACAAGTTCCTGGAGGAAAAGTCCATAGTCTGCTATTGCGATGCACATGGGGGAAGCCACTGCTTGACCTGGGATTGGTAACATGGAATGTTGCTACTATTTGGATTTCTGCCAAGTACTTGTGACCTGGATTGGCCACTGTTGGAAGTAGGATACTGGGATAGATACTTGGCTATTCTTATGTTCAAAATTCAAAAAGTTCTTTATCACAAGGATAAATCCTTTAATTGATGTTTGTAATCCAATATATGAAATATTTGAAGTGTGTCACATCATCAATACACCTTGACAAGAGCCTCTTGTTTCCAGTGGCGTACCAAGGGGGGGGCGGTGGGGGCGGTCCGCCCCAGTTGCACGCTGCTGGGGGGGTGCTGCGGCACGCGCCTGTCAGCTCCGAGTTCGCTAACTTCGCTCATTTGCTGCAGCTCCCTCTGCCCCGGAACAGGAAGTAACCTGTTCCGGGGCAGAGGGAGCTGCAGCGAAAGAGCGCCGTGGGTGTGCACCCAGGGGGGGGAGGTGTCATTTTGCGGGGGGGGGGGGGGGGGGGTGCATTGGCGATCTGCCCCGGATGTCATCCAGGCTAGGAACGCCACTGCTTGTTTCACAATTGCTGCTGCGTCAGGAGGATAAAGGACTGGATGCAGCAGGAATTGCAAAACAAGAGGCTCTTGTCAAGGTGTATTGATGATGCAACACACTTCAAACGTTTCATATATTTTTTGTTGTTGTTACATTTGTACCCTGTGCTTTCCCACTCATGGCAGGCTCAATGTGGCTTACATGGGGCAATGGAGGGTTAAGTGACTTGCCCAGTGTCACAAGGAGCTGCCTGTGCTGGGAATTGAACTTACTTCCTCAGGACCAAAGTCCACCACTAGGCCACTCCTCCTCCTTGTGATAAAGAACTTTTTGAATTTTGAACATAAGAATAGCCAAGTATCTATCCCAGTATCCTACTTCCAACAGTGGCCAATCCAGGTCACAAGTACCTGGCAGAAACCCAAATAGTAACAACATTCCATGTTCCCGGTTTTTTGAAGTGTGCATATTTTTAAGTGATTTGTTGTACTTGGACTGAATGTTTGGTGCAATTTCAATTTTAAATCTGCTTTTTTTGATGAGAACTTTTCTCTCCTTTTTTTTACTTTGAGAGTTTTTCTTCCCACTGTTTATACAGGTACTTATTGGCCTCTGATAATAAATGGGACTCCATGTGAGTTTGGTTGCTGATTAAAAACACCACCTGGGAGTTCTGAGGCCACGTTTTCCTTAAATGAGGAACACCTACAGCCTTGTTTACTAAGCCGCGCTAAGAGCTGCCGTGCGCTAATGCCGACATAGCCCATTCACTTTGAATAGGCTGTGTCAGCATTACCTAAGAACATAAGAGTAGCCATACTGGGTCAGACCAATGGTCCATCTAGCCCACTATCCTGTTTCTAACAGTGTCCAAGCCAGGTCACAAGTACTTGGCAGAAACCCAAATCATGGCAACATTCCATGCTACAAATCCCAGGGCAAGCAGTTGCTCCCCCATGTCTGTCTCAATAGCAGACTATGGACTTTTCCTCCAGGAACTTGTCAAAACCTTTTTTAAACCTAGATACCCTAACCGCTGTTACCACATCCTCCGGCAAAGAGTTCTAGAGCTTAACTGTTCATTGAATGAAAAAATATTTCCTCTTATTTGTTTTAAAAGTATTTCCATGTAACTTCCTTGAGTGTCCCACAGTCTTTGTACTTTTGGAACGAGTGAAAAATTGATTTAATTCTACTCATTCTACACCACTCAGGATTTTGTAGACCTCAATCATATCTCCCATCATCCATCCCTTTTCCAAGCTGAAGAGCCCTAACCTCTTAGCCTTTCCTCAAACATCTTAGTAAACAGGGCCCTAAATAAAGTAATTGGTTACTGGATATGTTATCTGGATTATCTCTAACTTGATATTAAAAGACATAGGTCTGTTGTAAAAAAGCACAGAAGGGGATGGGACTTGATATATTGCCTTCCTGTGGTTATAATCAAAGCAGTTTATTTATGATATACAAGTACTTATTTTGTGCCCAAAGTCCAAAGGAGCTGCAGTGGGACTCAAACCCGCTACCCCAGGAGCAAAGTCTACTGTACTAACCATTAGGCTACTCCTTCACAGATGGCTTTGCACAGAGTTTTGCACAACTTATGTGCACAATTTTCTGCACTACTGATGTGGCTCAATGCTAAAAGGTGTTTTGCACAGGAGCTAACTTGCGCAAAGACTCACACTGACATCAGGGCACAGCTCATTTAAACTTTATGTTAATGAAGTTATTAACTATTAAACCCAGATGCAAAGCAGTTTGCCAGGGGTGAACTGACAGTGATCTGAGCCCCCTGGCAGTAATGGTCAATGGGCCCCCTGGCCCACATCCCCACCTCCCACTGTCATGTTGCCACCGCCTTCTCCCACACACTACAGCTCCCCCGTACTGCTGTAGCTGTTGCCTCCCTCCAGTACACTACAGTCCCCCCAAGCCTCAATGGGCCCTTCCCAGTCCTCCCTTGAAGGGCCCTGGTGGTCTCGTGGTTTCTTCAGGAGCAGGAAAGAACCCCTCTTTCTTGCCCACTACCGCTATGCTGCCCGGCGTCGCCATGTTTTCAAAATGGTTGCTGAAACGTCTTAGTCTCGCAGGTCTCAACAGTATTGCAAGATTGCCGCAGAAAGTCTCAGCAGCACCAGGCAGATTAGCGGTAGCAGGCAGGAAAGCGAGGAAAGAAGCTACTAGACAATCAGGGCCCTTCAAGGTGGGGCTGGGGAGGGCCTACTGAGGCTTGGTGGGCTGTAGTGTGGAGTGGCAGCAGGAGGGGGAAGAGCCTCTGGGTCCTCGGGTACTGCCTGGTTGCCTGAATGGTCAGTCCGCCCCTGAAGTGTGCAGAAGACAAGAGGGCTGTGAACAGGGTTATTAGTAATGGAGCTTTAACACCAGGTCTAAGGAAGTTAATTTGTTCTCCTGTAATCAGCATTAATAAGGATTCCTTCTCTTTACTGCAAGCATGAAATACCAACCTTTTTCTGGCTTTGTTGAAAGCAGTGGGTAAAAGAAAGGCATAGGAAGAGTTGCCAAAGAGGAAGTGAGCTGAAACAAACACTAAAGTGCTGATTGCTGACATAACACAATTCAATGATACAATACAATGATATGTCTGTACGGAATAAAACTGATGTTAATGTATGAAATAGCAATCTGGCTTATGTGTATAATGCATGTGTATTAAAACCCTCTGAACAGCTACAATTTTCCTGAACTCAACAATATTTATAAACTAAATAGCATTCCAGCACCTGCACATGAGTATGGATACATTATTTCCCCCACCAAATATAGCATGATTCCAGTGGTCTCTTTTTACTGGGCTACATAATACATTTCTTGACTAGCTTTCAAGAGTTAAGACAGAAGGAGCAAAAAATTATATTTTTGAAAATACAAGTGTGTCTGTCATGAAACGCCTAGCCACCTGCCTGGGGTTACCCCGCGGCCATGTAGAGGGTCTATCCCCAGTACAGCTCAGGTCTGCCAGCACCTGCCACCTGTGCTCTACACTAGCACCCTCCGCTCTACACTAGCACCCTCCGCCCACTGACTGGGTCCCAACCACCTCTCGGCAAGTCTCCCGTTCTCAAATTATCCCCAGTGATTTCTAGGTTACTGGAGCCACATTCCCAGTGGTACCACAGTTCCCAGAAAGCACTCACAGACCCAACACACAAACCACCAGGATTCTTTATCAGTCCAGACAGGCAGAGACAACAAACTAAATTGTTTATTGTTTTAAAAATTGAACAATGAACAAAAAAATGTGCAATCAGCAAACAATATCAGGTAACTGAAATATGGAATAATTATAACACTAAACATTTGTTTACTTTCTAGAGAGTACCTGAGGAGATCAGGACATTTAGCTGCTCACCAGTTATCAAATATAACTGTTTTACAGGACTTCAGCAATGAGTTTTCTCTCTCTCTTCTCCTGGTCTGAAACTGGGGCAAAAGCCAGTACAATCCAAATGAAATGAGCTCCTGGGCCAATCAAAGCCCAGAACAACAAATTTCAAAAATAGCTGGTTACATCACTACAGTTATTTCTTTTATCTGTGTGCTAACTAAAAAGAAGGAAAAGTTAGTCCTCTGTAACAGTTTTAAACATAAACATGCACCGCCTGCTGGCCAAACTAGAGAAATACAGTTCAAGAAATATTTAATACAATTTACAGGCTTAAAAACCCACTGTTCTGTCACAGCATTCCAATGTCACCTTGAAGGGGAAGGATTGAGATGAGGATCAAAAGGTGAAAGGAAGTAGAAGTTTAGAGCTCCTTTTAAAAAACTGCAGTAAAAATTGGCTTTAGCACACCATTATGTAGAACATCCCCACATGCTAAGACCATTTTTACTGCCGTAAAACCCCACATTTTCTATTTTTTTTTCATTAATGGCTGTGTGTTAATGTTATCCAAAATGATTAAAGAGAAAAAGCTCTTCCCATCCCAAAACCAAAGCAAACACAACAAATAGGAAAAGATGAAGGGAAGGATAGGTTCAAAAACAAAATCTACATATTAATTAAAAAAAAATTAACATTACCTTTTAAATGTTGAAATACTTTTTAGGCGTATAGATTATTTAATCTTTTAAAATTTTTGGTGTTTCGGCAGAAGTTCTGCCTGCTTCTAGGGTTAGAATGCTTCACAACTCACTCCTTTCATTTTCAAATGGCACTTCTCTGCTTACTTGACATCCTGAGAACCAGCAGAACGTCTGCCAAAACACCATGATGCTGAAGATGACTGGCTTGTTGTTTTGAAGTAGATGTTTTGCTTCATTACTGGAATTGGCACAAGATACACATTTGTGGGTGTTGGGTGACTGAAACCTCACAGAATGCTTTGTTGTGGAGAAGTACTCACTTTTTTCCCTACACATTTTCTTGTGGTTTTTATGCATGAACCGTGTTGAGTGAGCTCACGGTTATCGATAAAACAGAAGGCACATGACTGAGAACAATTTCTTGGTGTGGACATATTTAAGGAATTCTTTCTTGGAGAAAGCCCTTTGGCCTTTGTGAATGATTTACATCTGATACCTTCTATGAAAAGTTTATAAACAGAAATAAATCAAAACATAGAAAAGAAAATAAGATGATATTGAACTAACTTAATACATCTTTAGATTAGCTTTTGAAGGTAACCTTCTTCAGATCGGAAATAAGCAAATGTTGACAAATATCAGAATATATAAGTGAAACACAAAAGCATTCCAATGACATTCTCACAGGAAGAGAGAGGGTAGGTTAGGTGAGAAACGGGGAGCTGGGTGGATGAGAGTCAGGGAGAGATGGATGGTAGATAAGAGGGTGACAAAGCAGTAGAATTTTACAGTTTATAATGGGCTAGGAAACCCAGATCTTTGTTGAGTCCTGTCTGGTGGGTGCCAAAATATTTAATCATTTTGACTTCAAAGGTCTTACATTCCTGGATTGTCTTAAAATTTCCTTTTAGTATTCTTACCATAAGATCATTGATGCAGTGCTCTGGTTTTGTGAAGTGCTGTCCCTCAGAGGTGGCATCCTAGTTGGCACTGGAGTGTTTAATATTGTATCTATGTAAATTGAGCCTCGTCTTTAGCATCTGGCTTGTTTCTCCAGTATAGCACCCTTCTTCACACTTTTTGCATTGAATGATATATATCACATTTGAGGATGAGCATGTAAAGGAACCCTTTATGCTGAATGTTTTTCCCATGTGAGATGTGTTGGCACAAAAGTTTAAAAAGATTAAATAATCTATACATGTAAAAAATGTCTCAACATTAAAAAGGTGACATTAGTTAACATGAAGATTTTGGGCCTCTTTCTCAAGCCGCACGGCAATGCCAACAAGCCTTTGTCTTTGAACCTGCCCTTCCCTTTATCTTTTCTCATTTGTTGCATTTGCTTTTGAGTGCTATTGTTGCCATTAGAGTACAGCATTTTTTTAAAAATTACCACGGGATCACTTACCGCCACCTATTTTGTATGCAGTAATGTACGCTAACTAGTTAGTTCCAAACAGAAGGCAAATTGCTCCACTTGTGAAAAAAAACACCAGGCTTGAAACAGTAGAGCAAAAGAAAGACCCTCTCGCAGATGGTGTCCAGATTCAGGCCATTTAGGCCGAAACACGAGTCGTGTCGGTTCTCCCTCTTTGTTTTAGAAGAACTTTTTTATAAAGACTTATTTGGACACCATCTGTGAGAGGGTCCTTCTTTTGCTCTACTGTTTCAAGCCTGGCGCTAACTAGTTAGCATATGGTAGTGTAAATACACTAACTGGTTAGTGCAGGAACACCCACTCTCCACCCCTGATATGCCCCTTGTGTGCTCAAGTAGGAAAAACTGGATGCATAAGTTGATTTAGGTATGTTTGTGTTGATCCGGAGGTATTTCTGGTTGGTAGGTCTATGAGGTCTGTAATATATCCCGGGGCTTCGCCGTAGATAATTTTGTGAAGTATGGTGCAGATTTTGAAAGCAATATGTTCTTTGATTGGGAGCCAGTGCAGTTTTTCACGTAGGGGTTTTGTGCTTTCAAATCGCGTTTTTCCAAATATAAGCCTGGCTGCTGTGTTTTGAGCAGTCTGAAGTTTCTTTAAGATCTGTTCTTTACATCCCGCATAAATTCCATTGCAGTAATCTACGTGGCTTAGTACCATTGATTGTATCAAGTTGCAAAATGTTTCCCTTGGGAAGAATGGTTTCACCTGTTTGAGTTTCCACATTGAGTGGAACATTTTCGTAGTTGTGGATTTCACTTGGTTCTCTAGTGTAAGGTTATGGTCCAATGTAACGCTGAGGATTTTCAGGCTGTCTGAGATAGGGAGGTTGTAATCTGGTGTGCTTATACTTGTGGGGTTTTCCGCATTGTATTGGGATGAGAGGATGAGTGTGTTTTTTCTGTGTTGAGTTTTAGTTGGAATGCATTTGCCCATGAATCCATGATGTTCAAGCTGAGCTTGATTTTGTTGGTGCTTTCTGTCAGTTCATATTTGTAAGAAATGTATATAGTGACATCGTCTGCATAGATGAAAGGGTTAAGACCTTGGTTGGATAAGGACTTGGTTAGTGGGGTCATCATTAGGTTGAAGAGGATTGGTGATAGTGGTGATCCTTGAGGTCTGCTTTCCACTGTGATGATATGTTTGAATTTGACTTCACTTGGTATGTTCTATTGGTTAGGAAACCCTTGATCCAACTAAGTATGTTTCCGCCAATCCTGAAGTAATCTAGTAGTCTTAGTAATATGTTATGGTTTACCATGTCGAATGCACTAGACATGTCGAATTGGAGGAGAAGTATGCTTTTACCTGTTGTTATTTCCTTCTTGAATTTGGCTAGGGGAGTTATTAGTACTGTTTCACTGCTGTGGAGGGGGCGAAATCCTGATTGTGATTCACGTAGTATTGAGAATTTGTTTATGTAATCAGTAAGTTGTTTGGTTACCATGCTTTCCATCAGTTTGACTACCAGTGGGATAGATGCTACTGGGCGGTAGTTGGTGATTTCGTTTTTTTGTTGGTGTCTTTTGGTATTGGGGTGAATAGGATGTTGCCATTTTCCTTAGGGAAGAGGCCTTGCTGAAGCATGTAGTTTAGGTGGGATGTGAGGTCAGCTATGCAGGGACGGATTTTATTAGGTAGCTGGGACAGGTATCCAAATTACAGTGAGTGTTGGAGAACCTACTAATCGCCTGGGTAACTGTTTTGACGGTGAGGAGTGCGAAGTTTCACCAGGTTCGGTCAGCTGGGTATTCTCCAAGGGCTGGGTCCAAACCATTGAGGAAGTTTTCGATATCGGTAGTGTCGTTTATTTATTTAGATTTTGCTCACACCTTTTTCAGTAGTAGCTCAAGGTGAGTTACATTCAGGTACTCTGGATATTTCTCTATCCCAGGAGGGCTCACAATCTAAGTTTGTACCTGAGACAATGGAGGGTTAAGTGACTTGTCCAAGATCACAAGAAGCAGCAGTGGGATTTGAACTGGCCACCTCTGGATTGCAAGACCGGTGCTCTAACCATTAGGCCACTCCTCCACTGTGTAAAGTTTTAGTGCATCCCGCATGATAATTGTTGCTTTCTTCTGTGTCAGTTAGCTTTCGCAGTCAAAGGCAGATCAGGACATTCTCTATTCACTTGACCCACAAGGGACATTTTACACACAGTACAGCCCTTTAGTGCAATACCTTAGCAGACCACCACCGGTGTAACCCAAGGACCCTGGTCATTTTCCATATAGCCTATTCTCTTGCAACCTCCAGCTCTATTTGTGCAAGTGGACATGTATGACACCCCACACCAGTGAGGACATTACTCAGTTGTAAGAACTGTTGACCACATGGGACTGCATTGTGATGTTTCTCTCTCACCCATGTAGGTCATACAGATTATCCATATCCTCAGCAGCCCTGGGATACAACTCCATCAATGCAGACACATAGAGGTCTCTACAACAAAGAGTAACAATTTATAAATAGGTATACCCATTTAATGTCCCCAGACATGATTCTGATTATACTTTACATTTAACTGTCAAGCATCCCTGTACATTGCTTTCACTCTTGCAAGTCCAACATACTGCATATCTACTGTTGTAACATTATGGACAGCATAAGTTTTGCTAAACCTTTGTTACCTGAAACCATAGAAAGCTACAACACGCACATATGCTTTCCAACATTAGCTAATTGGAGAAGGCAGCTGGGCAAACACACTGCCTTTTGGTAATCAGTACTGAAATGCCCTTAATTAACCACGTTGCCTTCCTTAACCAGCAGCTGGATGGTAGTCATTCCTTGATACTCACAAATAGAAAAGACACCTGAATGTAACGCCTAGATGTAGAACATTCTGTTGAATATAGAGGAAAAGCCTCAATCCTGGCATGTGCTCCTTCCGTTATACAACATTAGGGAGCACTGCTTGATCATCACTGGCTCAAAAACCTCTGACACCGTGTGCTCTCTTTTTTTATATATAGATTTTGTTTTTCCAATTATAAAATTTTCAAAAATTACTTAGCTTTTCTGCTAGAAACATTTCTTAAGCAGTCATATCCTAAATTACAGTCTTATGCATCTCATCCACGGTCCGACTCCGGCCTGAGTTTCGTTATCTTCCTCAGGGTCCGTGGGATGTCTAGCTGTGTTATCTGTTAAATACTACTACTACTACTAGTTAACATTTCTAAAGCGCTACTAGGGTTACGCAGCGCTGTACAATTTAACATAGAAGGACAATCCCTGCTCAAAGAGCTTACAATCTAAAGGACACGTGAACAGTCAGACTGATAGGGGCAGACAAATTGGGGCAGTCTGGAATTCCGGAGAGGAAGAGTTAGGTGCCGAACGCAGCATTGAAGAGGTGGGCTTTAAGCAAAGACTTGAAGATGGGCAGGGAGGGGGCTTGGTGTAAGGACTCAGGAAGGTTGTTCCATAGGGTGAGGCGAGGCAGAATGAGCGGAGCCTGGAGTTGGCGGTGGTGGAGAAGGGTAATGAGAGGAGGGATTTGTCCTGTGAACGGAGGTTTCGGGCGGGAACGTAAGGGGAGATGAGGGTAGAGAGGTAGTGAGGGGCAGCAGACTGAGTGCATTTGTAGATAAGAAGGAGAAGCTTGAACTGAATGCGGTATCTGATTGGAAGCCAGTGAAGTGACCTGAGGAGAGGGGTGATATGAGTATATCGGTTCTGGCGGAATATAAGACGTGCAGCAGAGTTCTGAACAGATTGAAGAGGGGATAGGTGGCTAAGTGGGAGGCCGGTGAGGAGTAAGTTGCAGTAGTCAAGGCGAGAGGTAATGAGAGCGTGGACAAGAGTTCAGATGGTGTGTTCAGAGAGGAAAGGGCGAATTTTGCTGATGTTAAAGAGGAAGAAGCGACAGGTCTTGGCTATCTGCTGGATATGCGCAGAGAAGGAGAGGGAGGAGTCAAAGATGACTCCGAGGTTGCGGGCAGATGAGACGGGTGTTATCAACTGAGATAGAAAGTGGAGGAAGAGGAGAAGTGGGTTTTGGTGGGAAGATGATGAGCTCGGTCTTGGACATGTTCAGTTTCAGGCAGGGGAGTAGCTACGGGTGGGTCTGGATGGGCCCAGGCCCACCCAATGTCGGCTCAGGCCCACCCAGACAGCCGGCAGCTATCCGGTCCTCCTCCACCCGAGTCCTGACTCCTGATCCAGAAGTTGTAGGCAGGTCATCATTGTAGCGGTTGCGCACTTGCGCTGCACGTTGGCGCCACCACTCCATTGTTCCGTGCCTTGCTTGCTCCCTGTCGCTCCCCGCCTGGTTCTGTGCTGCTTTGCTTTTTCTTCCCTGCACCCCCGCATCACAGCGCCACAGTTGAGCTGAATGTGCTGTGCCGGCTGCCGTCAATGTCGCTGTTGCATTTTGTGCCCTGCAGTGCAGCCTTCCCCCCCCCCCCCCCGCCTAATCAGCTCTCCCCTGCGGCCCCACACAACATGGAGCGGAGCACACAGCACAGTGAGTGCTCACCTCTCTGCACCACCTGCCACCACTGAAGCCCAGCTGCACAGGTAAAAAAAAAAAAGAGGTTAAAATTTTTTTTTTAAACTTGTAGTGAAGTCAGTGTAATGCTGGCTGGTGGTGCCGGTGGGCATCAGGGTGGGGGTGGACTCTTTCACTGCCTAGGGCAAAAAAAGGTATATTTAATTATTCAGTATACTTTTTTTCCCTAAGCAGTGAAGAGCCGACCTCCACCCAGAAATCCACCACCAATAAATTTTATTATACCTAGGTTAAAATTTAAAAAAGGTTGTACTATATTTGTCATGGTGCCTTGGTGGGTTTTTGGGTAGGGATGATTTCTGCAGTACAAAGGTTAAAATAATAATAATAAAAAGTTTTCAATTTAATGTAGGTGGGTTTCTGGGTGGAGGTGGGTCTGTAGTGCCCAGAACATTTTAAAAAACAAACAAAAAAAAGGTCATATTTAATGCTGGTGTCCTTAAGGGTGGAGGGACAGGGAGAGGAGATGCCAGACCATAGGGGGATGGGTGGGGGTAGGACAGGGCTGAAGCTAGGCTACAAGGAAGGGTGTGGTAGGGCTGATACCTAGCTATGGGATGGATGGTGGAGAAGGAAAGGGCTGATGGCAGACTACGGGGATGGATGGGGGGGTAGGGAAGAGAAAAGCTGATGCTGGGCTACAAGGATGGTTGGGGGGGTAGGGAAGGGAAAAAGCTGATGACAGGCTATAGGGATAGATGGGGGGGGGGGGGTTAGGGAAGAGCTGATGTCAGGTTACAGGACAATTTCTAATTTTTGGTCCTTTATTCTGTAATTGATGAGGGTTGGTCTGTGTTCTTCATTTGACTGAGTATGCTGGTATGTGGTTTGTGTGGGGATCTATGAGTGACTTGTCTGACTTTTCCAATGGGATGCGTAGTGCTGTTGTGTATATTCACTGCTGCCTTTGTAAAGGTATTGTTATTGGAATTGGTGTTAAAGTTTGCAAAGTTTGAAGTATATATTGCTGTAATTATATTGCAGAATCCTGTCATGTGCATTGAGATGTTTGCCATTATAGTAGACTTAATGTAGCTATATTTAAAAATATTATTTTTCCATTAAGAATGTATATGGTTTATATTGATGCAGGGCAGCTGTTCGGCAGATTACTTAGAAATTCATCATCAAGTGCATTCTAAGGCATTATTTTGTAGTATCCCAAGAAACACTACTCATACCTATATACACAGTGCCCACCCATATTAGCCCTGGGCCACCCAAAATGTCAGGTCTGGCTACGCCACTGGTTTCAGGTGGCGGTTGGACATCCAGGCAGCAATGTTGAATAAGCAGGCTGATACCTTTGCCTGGGTAAATAAATACCAACATAATATCAAAAACTGACGCTGATAACGTTACTATCAAATGTTACCTCCAACCTCAATGTGTTGTTTCTTACTGCAAAAAATGTTTGTCCTCTCGTCGATTTGTGGTTCCCAAGATGGCGCTGATTCTTAAAACCTATCTGACGTCAGACGCGTTTCGGTGGGATCCACCCACTCATCAGCTGAGCGCGATGTCAGATTGTTCACTGCATATCCAATTGGTTTATAACCCTCATGTCTACTAAAGATGAGAATCATTCTTATTCTTCAAAGTAGAGGTACCTATACTATACTCAAAAAAACTGATTCAATTCAATCTTCATGTTTAAGCCTTCAGGTTGTAGTGTGTGTAAACGATAAATCCATTTTTGTTCCTGCTGTAATAAAACCAGCTTTTTGTCACCTCCACAGATGTCCCATTCAACTTGTTGTAAAATAGTGCAATTTTTTGCAGTAAGAAACACATTGAGGTTGGAGATAACATTTGATAGTAACGTTATCAGCGTCAGGTTTTGATATTATGTTGGTATTTATTTAACAGATAACACAGCTAGACATCCCACGGACCCTGAGGAAGATAACGAAACTCAGGCCGGAGTCGGACCGTGGATGAGATGCATAAGACTGTGATTATTATTATTATTTATTGCATTTGTACCCCACATTATCCCACCTTTTTGCAAGCTCAATGTGGCTTACAGGGTGTTAACATGGTATAGTCATTACATAATCTTAGATACAGTCGGTAATAAACTGGAGGTAGAAGAGGAACTAGTTAGAAGGTATTAGGTAAGGTCGTGTTAGAGGTGTTTTAAAGTGTTTGGGTGGTATACGGAGTAATTTGTTTCATCAAGGATTTAGGATATGACTGCTTAAGAAATGTTTCTAGCAGAAAAGCTAAGTAATTTTTGAAAATTTTACAATTGGAAAAACAAAATCTATATATAAATAAAGAGAGCACACGAAGGGTGTCAGATAGAGGTTTTTGAGCCAGTGATGATCAAGCAGTGCTCCCTAATGTTGTATAACGGAAGGAGCACATGCTAGGATTGAGGCTTTTCCTCTATATTCAACAGAATGTTCTACATCTAGGCGCTACATTCAGGTGTCTTTTCTATTTGTGAGCAACTTTTTATGCATTATTAGATTACCTGTAGCTCTAACTTTATTACTATTTTTAGTCATTCCTTGATAAACAGAGAAACCACCTAATTATTATCCACACTCCATCAAGCTAAAACAGATACAACAGCAAACTTTAGGAATCTAAAATTAGACATTTCACCTTTGTCACACTTACCTTTGGTGACAGGTTCTCTGGGCATGCATACAAACCTTGGTGTGGAAAGTGGCATTGTAATCTGTCTACAAACAGGACCATTGGGAGCTGTAACATGCAACAAGTTAGAAAATAAATAGTTGACTAAACTTACATATACATATATTACCAAATCATGGACTGATCTACTGAAGGATATGCTCCCGAAAGTCAATAGAACCATGACCTAGCACATAAAAAAAATAGTACCTACTACTAGCAGCCTGAAAATCTACATTGCATCTCATAGTGGCAAAAGAGTACCATCACTACATGAATCTCTCACTAGGTATATAAACAGTGTACCTTGAATAGCGTTTTGTGGGTGTGCTATGATATATATTCGTGTCTACGTCATTACGCACTCTCTTCAATAACACATGCTTGACATCATGACACCTACTTTACATGGTGTAGGTTTGGGCACTTGTGTACTAGAATAACATATTAAACATTAGCTGGGAGCTTCAGAGAAGTGTCAAAACACTACAAACATACTGTATTACAGTCAGCTTTGCTTGTATGTGTGGAGAGTAGTCTGTGTGAGTGAAACAAAATGGGGCCAATAATGAGACAGTGGGAGGGAGCCCAGCTAACTCCTGCAGTCAGCGGCGAACCCAGAAATTCAATGCTGGGGCCATATCCGGTGACTGCCATTGAATTTCGGGGTTGGCTGCTAAAAACATAGACGATTAATCTGATATTAATTGACTGACCGGCTAAGTTATAGTTGCCAACTGGTCAGCCAACGAGTACTGGCGCTAACCGGCTATGTTGCATGACATAGCTGGTGACTGGGCTAGCCGCTAAGTGGTAATATTCAGCCAAGATAGCCAGCTTAAGGCTATTTAATCGGCTTGGAGCCAATACTGGTTGATTAAATAGTTTTAAATATTGGCTGGAATATGGGCCACTGAGCTCGATTTTCTCCAAGGGCTGTGTAGAGAGGCATTAGATTTGGTAGCATGATGGCATCTCAGGGAGACCAAAGAAGACAGGAAAGCAGTGATTGAGGCACCATCTACACCATCACAGAGCACCAATGAATAGGCAGGAGCTATGCCCTGCAGCCACACAGTCACACCTCCATCAGGCCAGGTCCCATCACCTCCACCTGCCAAGTCAAAGGGTCTGAAGAGGAAAGCCCTCAGCAAGTCCACTAAAGAAGGGCAACCCCATAAGTGGTTAGAGCCATAAAATTCTCAAGACACCAAGAATGATCTAATTTTGGAGATGAAGTTAGCTAATTTTGATGAGCTCTTTGGGAGGCCAGCAAACTGTCATTAGCATCAAAGGACTGCATAGAGGGAGCCATAGCCAGAGCTATCAGCAACCTGGGTGTTGATGTTTGAACTACAGAGCAAATCAAACACAGGTATAGAGATACAAAGCTGGATAACAAAAAAAGAAAAGCTGCCGTTCTAGCTCCCAGCAGAAGAACAGGTGGCGGGGCCCATGCCAGGATACGCTGACTGCCCTGGAGGAGCATCTCATAGCTGCAATTGGCACAGAATATTTTGTAGGCCTGGGGGAGCAGTTTGACACTGAAGCAGAAGGTGCAGATGGTGCTCAGAAGTGTGCTATTGCCAAGGATGAAAACATATGCCATTTTCTTAAGGGTTTGAGAGTGGGTCTCATACAGGTAAGCATATATCCCCAGCTTACCAGAAGAATGGTAAAACACTAATCGGAGTATCTAGCTTTACATCAAAAGTTTATAGTTTATTTATGCTTGCTATACCGCCCAAACTGACTTTGCAGGACATGGCGGTGTACATACTAAATGACAGCCCCAAGCCGACATCTGGTAAGATGCTGCGTGTCCCCAGCACCCACTCACCCCACACATTAACAATGTTTCTCTTCTATCACACTCTCACTCTCAGCTAGGTGTTTAAAGATACCTGAAGTAGATACGGCTCATAACACCCATTTCCTAAGTTAAGACTTTTCATACCATGAAATCTATCCTGTAGTTGAGATATTTTTGATAGTATGCTATGAATAATTCTGGTGCCTTAACTGGTGAAGAGGATGGGAGCTGTAACTAACCTACAATGTATGGACAAATGTGGTGGTTGCTCCATCATGCCCTATCTGACAACATAGACAGTAGTTGATATATATGTACTGTGAAAGAGCAGTGTCTCCAACAAAGCAAAGAAGCTGTGGAGTAAAAGACTCCAACACCAGCTAGACTGAGGCCCCCCACACATACCCAAGCCTTCAAATAGAGCAAGAACTAATGTCATAAACATGTAAGTAAATAGAGGTTTAATCAATTTATGACAGGTGAATTAGCTTCATCACAACTAGGTGTGTATTCCCTATTCCCTACACCAATGATGTAGACCTCCCACTATCCCAATATGGCCACTATAACCCAAACAGCAATACCCGAGGCCTTCTTGTACCCCTACATGCCCACAATTAAACCTCCCCTACCACTGCGTGTTTAACACCTGCACAACACCCCAGGGTCCCTCACACTACACACCCTGCCCCTGGCCACTACATGTTGGGGCCCTTCCCCCTCCAATGACATCCAGAGAAATGCATGGCCTTCATACCCAACCTTTCCCTTTGCCTCCCCTCAGGGATTGCAGCAACTGACTTTTGTGATGCTAGGTATCCTCAGCCAAACCACCACGATACCCCATAAGCTTCTTAAGGCTACTGCTACTAGATGAGTCCCCAGACACTGCAGCTACCTCCCTAACGTGCACATAAAATGCAGCAGTGAGAGAAAGGCTTAATGGAGGAGTAAGTGTAGCCACATGTGCTAACTACATTGCAGTGGGGAATGGGTACCCTCTGGAATGGAGGATGAATGTACTGGCATTGTACCATTACAAAATGTCATGGAGCCTATCAACCTCCCTCAAAGGTTTGCAGACTGCCTGCATGTCATAAAAGTTTCCGTATGGAGCTTAGCTGATGCACAGATTAGTGAGGTCTCTAGAACCATTTCTAATATTGCATATACCCTACTCTCATTCAGTATTTCCCATCTCCAAGACCCGTCCCACCTGACAGCCATTAGTTCACATAGCCATTGTATATACAGTCTGCTTTATTGTAGCTCCTGATATTAAACCTCACACATTTCCTCTAGTTGCAGCTTCTACTCCCTGCTGTGCCAAAGCTTTCATATGTGTTTCAAAACATCAGAGGGTACACTGCAGAAATGTATGCAGCTACTTAGTGGCTATTTTAGGTGAAGCACATCATGTTGCTGAACAGGACCATCGTCATTAACATCAGCACCTTAGCCATATTGGGTCAGACCAATGATCCATACAGCCCAGTATCCTGTTTTCCAAACAGTGGCCAAGCCAGGTCACAAGTATCTGGTAGAAACCCCTGAGAATGTGTTGCTACTCACTGTCAGCTGCATCTCTCAATGAGGTATACCTTTCGATCACCATTAGTTCCATGCTCTGATCCTATCAAGCCTAATCAGAGAGCCATCAGTCATGGCACACATCATTGTAGGCAGGACACAACAATACCAAGTGGGTACTGCATGATGACTGTGGCGCAGAATGTATAACCCATTGACTGATGAACCCATGGTGCCACAGCTACACATTGGGGAGCATGCTGTAGAACAACTATCTAGTTTTCTCAAACATAATGTTCACCTTCTAGACGACCATTTCTTGACTCACACAAGGCTCAAGGTGAACAGCAGGAATGGCACATTGTGGAAAAAGAGACATGTCCATCAATGACATTCCAAATTGTGTACCCAAAATAATTAGCCACCACATCTTTACATGAAATGCTAAACACACAGTACACAAACTTACATGTAACATACTCTTCAATGACTTTGCACCTGATTTCCACTTAGTGTGTTCTCCTGAACACCTGCAGAGGAGCAGGTAGGGTCTGGCTGTAGATCGTGATAAATATCCACTGGGATACAAAGTCTGAAAGCAATATTGTACAGCAGGCCAGCACTATCTCAGTGACAGTCTCTGGGGCATATTGTAAGGCACCACCAGTCTTGTCCAGGCACCTAAAGCAATTTTTTAAAACACCAAATGAGGGATGATGTAATTCTGTGACTCTTCTTACTGTGTAGTGGATCGCTGTCCTTTTATGGATGCTACTTTACTTGTGAAGTGATGTTTTATATCTGAATGTACCCTGTTTAATAAAGATGATTTACACATTAAAAAAAAAAACACCAAATGTGCACTCGATGATGAAGTGAGTGGCTATGTGGGCCTCATTGTACCGCTGTTCTGCAGGTGTTGCAGGGTCACGCAGTGGAGTGAGAAGCCAGCTGTGATAGCTGTATCCTGCATTACCTAGATTAGTACAGAATAGTGTTATAATCAGGTGACTTGTAAGCTGCTCAGTATAAAGTCAGTTCTAAATGAGGACTTCTAATTACAATACACCTGTTGTCATCTGCATAGACTATCAGACATGAGTGACAAGTTAAGAGACCCTTACACACTACCACCATTGATAAGTATCTGAATATTAGACATTTGCACACCAAAGCTGGAACCTGTGGAACACATGTGAAGTGACAGGCCACAAAGAATCAGCCTGATTACCCATTGTGTGACCCTTTCCTCTTCCATTCATCACAATGCAATGGATTGTACTGTCTCCATGTGAGGGACTGCAAACTAAAATGGACCTCCTCAATGAAAGGTTCATCGTGACAGTGGCCATGACCCCTTAAGGTACATTATGATGCATTCACCCAAGGCAGGACATGACGGGAGAAGCAAAGCCTAATTTCAATACAAAACCCATGTAAATATTAATCTGCCATGAGAGCCACATGTATAGCAGCAAGCAAGTGTTTCCATTCCATACAGCCCTGTACACAATTACATCTAGCTATACTACCCTGCCTTCTATTTCATTAAGGTTTTCTAGCAAATCTCCTTTATACACAACCCAGTGTTCCATACATGTAATTTGAATTCACAAATAGTTGAAAGTGTAGATATGCTTTAATCTGGGGAGCACATACCATATAGCATAAAACCACCTGGAATAGGCAGTCATCAGGGACTGAGCAATGAACTCAATTACAGTCAAAACCCACAAGCAAGGTTGGTCTTAGGCAGGGGCAACAGGGGTGGTTGACAGGGCCTTGCGCTCCTAGGGGCCTCACATCTCTACCACATCTGTCCTCCTGTCTCGAAACACCTCCCTGCTCTGTACATTAATGTGCATCCACATTTCAGTACAGAGCATCAGTCAGAAGCAACAATTTTTATATCCTGTCAGCTGCCGAGCCCAGATCCTCCTCGCTGCTGCATCCTGCCCCCTTTTCATGTCACTTCCTGCTTCCGCAAGGGCAGGATGCAGCAGCGAGGAGGCTCTGGGCTTGGCAGCTGATGGGATATGAAAATTGCTGTTGCTGTCTGCTACTCTCTACTGAACCGTGGTAGATTCATATCAAGATATAGGGTGAGGTAGGGTTCCAAAAGCTCTAAACCTCCTTTTAAACTGATAAATTATGGCTTATTGTGGGGGGCGTGGGTGGGCACGGGAGGGGTGGGCGCAAGTGGGGGACAGGCATGGGTGGGGGGGGGGGCACTGAACTGGTCTGCACAGGGCCCCACAATTGCTAAGACTGGCTCTGCACACAAGTGGAAGTGGATGTTATCTATCAGTGAATGATACTTCTGCAGAGTCACATGATTAAAGGGACAAGGACTACATATAGGTCACCATGTCCATGACATTGAGACCGTCGTATCCTATCCAAACCATAAACTGGTTCTACAATTCTGCCTGGAAAACAGCACTTGCCTATTCACTGTTAATGAGTATAGTCAATGTGCAAACATGTCATCTGCTGAAATACCAGACTGTTGATGCAAACGTGATTGTTGTCAAATGTTAGCAGTGAGTGACCCAGCAGGTGTAACCTTTGTACGGTCTTTGAGAAATCAGGACAACTGCCCTTCTCTGACTTCTTCCCCATAAAACTGACCTGTTGCTATGTTACAAAGTATGACTATAGAATGCACACAAATATTGTATGTAAAGATAGTTGTACATCACTGAATATGTGTGGTGTAAATAGTCTGTATGTAAGCCCAATTCACTCCACTCCATAAGTGACGTGGTCAAGATGAAACTTCTATTTCAGATTCACTCTGCCATTACATGGGAAAGGTGAAAAGACAAATACCAGTATGCAATCGATCTACAGCTGTACTACAGCAACCTCTTGGCCAACTGCAGATCTCAAAACAGAAACTATATGGGAACAAATATCACACCTCAGTCACATCCAAAACACAAACAGACCCTCACTAAATACAGAACAAGAAATCCTAAATTAGAAAAAAATATGATGACAAATATTGAACTGGGAACCCCAAGAAGTTAAGCTGAGCATATACTGACTGCCACAATAGAAAAACAAAAATTTTGTACTGAACACAATACATAAACATCTGTGATGCACATTTCCCAAAGCTAACATATTCCAGTTAATAAAATTAAAATAAAATACTCTTTTCTACCTTTGTGTGTCTGGGCATTGCATTTTTCCATCGCATTGGTCCCAGTTTCTCTTTTCTGCTTTCTTGTCTTCTGCTAATTCTGTTTCCAGTGACTGCTGTCCATTGACTTCTCCTCTCTCCTCCTGTCTTGTTATATTCCCTCACTACATCTGTCTCTGACATACTGATCTTTCTTTTAAATCTCTCTCCTCCATTTTTCCCTTTTTTGCTTCTATCTGCTCAAATTTTACCCTCTTGCTCTATTCCTTTTCACTTCTCACATACTTATCAACTTTTTATCTTCTCTCATCCCTAGCTCTCACATTTCTCATCCTGCTATTCCCTTTTATCTGCTCCCCATTATCACATTTTTACCCTTTGTATGCACTATCCATCTCACACTCTTTGACAACCCTCCCATGGTCTCTCCCACCCCTCCTTGTCCCTCGCTCCACACATATCCCACCATCTTCTCCCTCTCTCCTCTTTCTCTTTCCTTCCCTTCTATGTCTCCTCCCCAAGTCCAACATCTCTCTCCTTCCTGCTCTTCCATCCATCCTCCCAAATCTGACATCTCTCCATCCCTCCCACCTTTCCTGAGTGACATATCTACATCCCCCTTCTGCCTCCAAGTCCATCTCCACTCCCCCATTCATTTCTCCTTCCCTTCCTCTGCTCTCCTTGAGTCCATCTCTCCCTCTCCCTTTCCACCCATTACCCCATATATATCTCCCTCTCCCCTGAATCTCTTTCCCTTTCCCCATTTTCTCCCCTCTACCCTCCCCAACTCCATTTCTCCCTCTCCAACTTCTGCCCCCTCTCTCTCTACTGAGTCCATCTTTCCTCCCTCTTCCTTCCCATCTCTCCCTGCCCTTTCCACACTCCATCATCTCTCTCTGTCCCCCTTGTACCCCTTCTGCCCTCACCCCAAGTCCATCTCTCCCTGTCCCCCCTTCCACCCCTCTGTCATATTTCTCTGCCCACCTTCTACCCCCTGTGCCATCTCTCCCTACCCTCTCCCTTCCACCCCTACACCATTTTTCCTTGTCCTCCCCCAAGTCCATCTCTCCCTCCTGCTCTTCTACCCCCACCCTCTCCATCCATCTCCCTCACCTGCCAACTCCCATGAATCTGGCATCTCTTCCTCCCACTACCCCATCCCAAAGCCTGACATCCTCCCTCCCCAGAGTCCATCTCTCTCCATCTCCCACTCCCTCCCCCAATTTTTATCTCTCCTTTTCTCCCTTCTACCCCTCCCCTGTATCCAACATGTCTCCCTCCCTATCTTTCTAGCACCCTGAGCCCAACATATCTTCCTTCTGCCTCTTGTAATCCAGCATCACTCACACTCTGCCACCCCATCCATCAGGCTGTGATCTGACATCTCCCCCTTCTTTCCTCAACCCCCTTCCCTCCGAGTTTCTCCTCCCAAACCCTCCCCCGCAGCATGTCTTTCCTTCCTTCCTCAACCCCCCAGTGGCATCTTCTCCCTTCCTTACTCCCCCTGGCATCTCTCCTTCCATCCCCTCCCCCCCCGGGCAGCATCTCCTTCCTACCTTAACCCCCCTCCTTCAATTTGTTCTAAAGGTCACCGGGCAATGGCAGTGATTCACAAACGCTGCTCTGCCACCAGCCCTGGTGTTGTCTCTCTACTGTGGCTTGCCCTCTCTGACATAACATCCTGTTTCTGCTGGGGTGGGCCGCAGTAGAGAGATGACGCTGTGGCTGGTGGCAGGACAGCATGTGTGAATCACTGCCGCTGCCCAACAACTTTTAGAATAAATTGAAGATTGACTGGGGGGGGGGGGGGTAAGAAAGGGATGAGATGCCACCCAGGGGGACTGGGTTGAAGAAGGAAGGGAGAAGATACTGCCCAGGGTGAGGGGGAGCAGAGATAGCCTAACACTCTCCTTTTTCTCTTCCCATACTTAATCTCTGTGCATTACTAATTGTATCTGATATCCTGGAATGACAATGTCATAACAAAACTCTGTAAGCCACATTGAGCCTGCAAATAGGTGGGAAAATGTGGGATACAAATGCAATAAATACATACCGCTCCATTAAGAGTGCTGCCTCATTATAGGTTCACTCCTGCTGGGGAGTATGAGTTCCCAAGGTAGCCAGTTCCAGGCACCATCATATGTGGTAGTTTATCAGTGTTCTGAAACCATGGGCGTAGTTTGGGGGGTGAGGGGAGGCAAGCAGGGCTGGCGCAACCTGGCTGCAGGCAGCTCTTGGTCCCCCTGCCCACCTCAGCTCCCCAACAGCCCTCCTCTCCGTTCCTGCCGCCCTGCGTTTAAACCTTTTATGTTAAGTTGCAGCGGCGGCAGAGAAAAAAAAACAGCACAGCAGGCTCGCCACCAACCTTTCCCTTTCCTCTCAGTGTCCTGCCCTTGCGGAAACAGGAAATACATCATATATATACATATGATGCAGTGACCCAAGGCAGGACATGATAGGAGAAGGGAGGCCTAATTTTAATAGAAAACCCATGCAAATATTATCTCAGCCATGAGAACCACATGTATAGCAGCAAGCAAGCGTTTCCATTCCATACAGCCCTGTACACAATTACATGTAGCTATACTACCCCTCCCCCAAAAAAGAATAACTCATGCACATGTTGTCCTATTATATATATATATATATATATATATATATATATGCAAATGAATATGCTAATATGCCCCACCCCATCCTTTGCCCCCCGAAATGAAACAGTCAAACTACGCCCATGTTTGAAACTGTTCCCTCAGAGCTACCCACTGTTGCCTGTCATTAGGAAATGATATGTAAATCTAACCCAGCACATCATGACACGCAGTACTTGGTGGAAGCATCTGGAGACAGAGGATAATTCCATCCCCCCAACTCAGCCACAGATGGTTGGAAGGAGCAGTGGCAAAAAAATGCAATGCGCTCAACGGTTTCACAAGCCCAGATATAGTGAGTGACCTGTTTGTGAGAGGGTCAAGCTCTGCCCTCAATTCTTCATACAAGGCCACAATAACTGCTGAGCTCAGCCGATACAGGGAGACTACCTGATCCTCAGGTTGTCCCTGCAAGATGGTACAAGTACAGAAATTACATGAGTGCTGTGGCCATACTTCCTGCCTCCAAGGACAGTGCTGCCTCTGTGCTGGTTGCTGCTCCTCTTAATGCTGTGGTGGATCCACCTGCACCACCTGAGTTTGTCCTTGTGGCAGTGGCAGAGTCTGCTGAAGGGGTGCAGGGCCTCACTGCCACTAAAGATAATCATTGGTGAAAAACACACATCCTTCACATTATAGAATTGTGGCGACCTCTTACTGGCTGAAAGTTGTGTGTCTGTGGGTGGGTCTACAACTTTAAGCCAACCCTTTCTGTCATTGGCACTCACTATTTCTCACCCTCATTACCTCACCCAAAATTCCCTTACTGCTTGCATTTTTCCTGGCGTTAAAGACATCTGTGCTAAAATAAGCATTGCAAAGTGCCACACGCTGCTTTCACTGCACACTGATGCTCATGTTTAACCACGCCTATAATATGCTTATTTTTCCTCTCATCTCCTCCATTTACACGCTAGGCATTAGTGTGGGAATCGCCATGCGCTAACATCTATTTTCTATGCATCTGCATCTACCGCAACCCTGCGGTGGCTATTCCCTCACACTAATCCATGTGTTAAGGACCTACTGCAGCTTAGTAAAAGGGCCCCTAAAAGAACTATAACACAGGGTTGAAGACCATTATTCCACATTCCAGCATCTATCAACGGTTTTTGCTCCTACCTGTTCTGCTGTGAACACCTTCTTAATTACTATTGGTAAGGCATTATCAAATGAGGCTCTTGCTACCAAGAGCAGCCACTTCAGATCAATGGCATTTTTCTTTAAGCCAACATAAGGAGCAACTGGTCAGTTTAGAGCAGTGGTTTCTACTCAACTAATCAACAGGTTTCTTTTGCACTACATTCCAAGCCTCTGGTCTTGCAAGAATTCTTACGCTTCCCTGCCTCTTGGTCAGGTAAAAGGTTTTTTCTTTTCGGTTTCTGGAAATGGAACTGCAGTGGGCATATGGGTTTTCTCTGTAATCCCGAATGGCTACCCTTTAAATTTCAACAGCTATTTCCTAGCTACACCTTGACCTCCCTCTGACCATTCCAGCTTTTTGGAAGAAGAAATCCATCTTCTTCTCCAGGTAGATACCATATAATCTTCTCCACTACAAGGGAGAAACCAAAGGTGCTAATTTTGAAAGCAGATGGACATCTTAAAATACCTAAAAAAGTCCATCTGCTAAAAATGTCCAAATCCTGATTTTGAAAAGTCAGAATTTGGACATTTCACACTGCAGTTCATCAAAATAGCAAGGGGGGCATGTTGTGGGTGTGTTTTGGGTGGGACTAGGGAGGGCCCAAAAGTAGGACATCCCACAGGGATTTTGGAATGGGAAGAAATGTCAATATCTAAAAAGAACATCTTTATCTACATCTGTTTCAAGTCACATCCAAGTTACAAAAAGTTGCTCTAATTGAGCAGCTAATCACTACATCCAATCAACATCATACTACTACTACTACTTAACATTTCTAGAGTGCTACTAGGGTTACGCAGCGCTGTACAGATTAAGAAAAGGACAGTCCCTGCTCCAAGGAGCTTACAATCTAATGGGCGAAATGTCAAGTAGGGGCATCATGTCATTCACTTACTGGTTTATGGGTGAGGAATACTTCTTCATGTCTCAAATTCCACTGGAATCCAAACTCCTAATTTTTTCTTCAGTTCCTTTCTTTCTGTTTACAATAGCAATTCCACTCACCTTCCAAACCCTCCCCCTCTTTTTTACAAAGCCACGCTAGCAGCTACCAGTGCAGTAATGCCAACACAGCTCATTCAAAGTCAGGGCTGCCGAGAGACTGGGCCAGGCCCTGGGCAAGGCCGCCCCCGGGGTCCTGGCCCCGCCCCCGAGGTCGCCACTGCCGCTCCCCCCCCTCCCTCCTTCCCGAGGTCGCCGCCGCTCCCCCCCTCCACCCCCCCCCCCCAAGGTCGCCACCGCCGCCCCCCCCCCCCCACCTCCGTCTGCCACCGGGCCTGGCCCCCTGCATTGAAATCACAGCGCCTCTCACCTCCATGTGAAAGCACTGCAGGCAACAGGGCAGCAGATCGCCTCCCTTCAGCCCTCCTTCCGTCCTTGTGTCCCGCCCTCATGGATTTCCTGTGTATTGGATTTCCGGAGTTAACAAGTTGGTGACATCACTTTACTTCAGATAAGTATACTTAAATACTCTTTTTAAACACTTCGTATACTTCAACCCCAAGAGTTGTTCCTTTGTGTAAATGTTTCTTCCCTTTTGTCTCTGTAGCTACTTCAGAAAAACACTAATCTGGAAAGATGGGGTGATTTGACACGACAGCATCAGGTATGTATGTCTTTTACCTTTAAAATCTCCTTTCTCCAGGCCTGAGCACTCTGCCCAAATTATTAATGTCCAAGAAAAATTAGGGGAAACATTTAAAAAAACAAACAAATGTGTGCACACAAACAAAATGCCCAAAACCTATCTTTCCGTATCTTCCTTGCTTTGGCCGGCCTCCTCACTTCCAGATGCAGACTCTCTGACAGGAACAGATACACATCAGGGCTGATTCAGCAATGCATCATCAGTTGAAGGCTGGAAAGAAACCCTGCCTGCCACACTTCAACTGTCCAGGGCTTTCCCAGGGACCACTGCTCAGCCCAGATTTCCTTTTAAGAGGCCTCCCTTCCTAAAGCTCAGCCCTACCAACCCTGGCTGCAGTCAGTTAAAACCCCCAACAGCCCAGCTGCTAGTTTAGCGGCACCAGCATCTTTCCCTTAAGGGAACAGGTTCCGAGACCTGTCTCCAAGGTGTCCTTTCTGAGGCTGTCCCTTTACCCCTGGCTTTATTACAAAGCCTGCACTTAAACCTATACTTCAGTTTTTATATTTACTCATTTACCATTCCAGAACTGTTCCTTTGTTCAATCTCTGGCTTTATTACAAATCCTGCACTTACACCTGTTTTAAAATAAAATATTTTCCCAATTTCTTAGGACCTGCAACTCACTCAAGGCTATCCGTTAACCTGGGCTCACGCAACCCAAAATGTACTAGCAGAGTCCACACATTAAAAATGTCCTCATCTACCCTTTTAAAACCCTTTCTCAGAACCTTTTAAAGGTACTCTTTTAGACCTGACAAGTCTCCCGCATTCAGCGGGAGACTTCTGCTTTGGCGGGTCATCTCCCTCACTCCCCCCAAAGTGGGAAAGTCTCCCACTGAGACACCGTCGGCAGCTCCCTCTTCCACCTGGTATTCATTTTCTGATCGCTGCTGCTTCTTCTGTTCAGCAGGAGCGGCCGCGACCAAAAAAAGCAAGCGCAGGGCCACCTCAGCCTTCAGGCATGGGCTGTTGGCTCTGCAGCCGCTCCTCTCTCTGCCCCTAGAGGAGCGGGAAGTTGACATCAATTTCTTGCTCCGCTCCGGGGACAGAGAGGAGTGGCTGCAGAGCCAACAGCCCATGCCTGAACAGCACTTGCTTTTTAAATTTTTTTTTTGTTAGCTCTTTTTTTTTTTTGGTCGCAGCTGCTGCTGCTGCTGCTGCTGCTGCTGCTGCTCAACAGGAGAAGCAGCAGTGGCCAGGAAATGAATATCGGGTGGAAGGGGTAGCGGGAGGCAGGAGGTAGAATGGAGAGAGTGGGAAGATGGGGAGAGAAGGAGGAGACATGGAGAAGGGCTGGAGAAAGAGAGAAGCTGCTGAAGATAAGGATGGGGAGAAAGGGGGGATCCTGGCTGAGAGCAGAAAGAGGGAAGACGCTGGAAGGAAGGGTAGGGAGAGAAACAGGAGAGTCATTGAAGGAAGGGGAGAGAGAGGGGGGGACATGATGAATGGGAAAAGGGTAGAGAGAGAGAGACACTGGATGGAAAGAAGGGAATAGAGAGATAGACACTGGATGGAAGGATCAGACGAGAAAGAGGGGAAACGGATGGATGGAAGGATGGGGAGAGAAAGAGGGAAGACGCTGGCTAGAAGGATAGGGAGAGAAAGAGGGGAGATGGATGAAAGGTTGCAGAGAGAAAGGGGAGAGACTGGAAGTATGTGGAGAGAGAGAGAGTGGACATTGAATAGAAAAGGGTAGAGAGAGAGAAACACTGGATAGAAGGAGGGGGTAGAGAGAGAGAGACACTAGATGGAAGGATCAGGAGAGAGGGTAGATGGGTGGAAGGATGGGGAGTGAAAGAGGAAAGACAGATGGAAAGGTAGGGAGAAAAAGAGAGGAGATGTTGGATGGAAGGATGCAGAAAGAAAGAGGGGAGACACTGGAAAGATGGGAGAGAAAGAGGGGGAGCTGCTGGATGGAAAGGGGGAGAGGACAGAGCAGTGAAAGACTGGAGAATAAGAGGAAGGGGCATGGGAAGAACAAGGGTGAGGAAAAGATGGAAAGCCATAGGTAAATGAAGTAAAAATAAGGAAATTAAAGCATGGATAGTAAGAATGAGTTAAATCTGGACAGAGACAGAGGCAGAAAAATATTGAAGAAAACAAAGAAAAAGGAGAGAAAAATGACAAACAGACAGGAAACCCTGCCAAGAGAGTGTAAGAGAAGACGAAGGAAAGCAGAATCAAGAGACTAGGAGCAACACAATTAGGAAAAGTAAATGGCCAGACAACAAAGGTAAAGAAAATAATTTTATTTTAAAATTTAGGATAAAGTAATGTGGTAGCTGTGTTAATAAGTTTAATAAATGCAAATAAAACAGAAAACAGAAAATAAGTTGATACCTTCACTGATTTTAAAAACATTTTGATTAACTTTCAGAGACCAACACTCCCTTACACAGCAGTGGCGTAGCCAGAAGTCAATTTTTGGGTGGGCCAACAGGTTGGATGGGTGGGCACTAGACAGTGGTGTGCTGGTAAATGTTTAACAACAGGCTCTCTCCCCGTCCACCTCTGCTGCCCCCCCCCCCCCCCCCCATCCACCTCCCTTCAAAATTGCAGAGTTGGCTATAGCCGGGGAGAGAGCCTGGGGAGGGGGAGGCAATGCATTACTCTCGTCCAGGAAAAAAAAAAACCATTAAATGATCCCAGGTTCCAATCTAATTCATGTTTAATGTGGGATAAAAATGCCATAAATAAGTAAATAAATATAAACTTTAATGTTGAACACCTGATTCTCAAAGTGGACATATTCCAAACACTATAATGAAAAATAAAATGATTTTTTTCTACCTTTGTTGTCTGGTGACTGTTTTTCTGATCATGCTGGCCCAGTATCCGATTCTGCTGCTATCTGTCCTCTTAACTCCGTTCCAGGGCTTCCTTTCCATTTATTTCTTTACTTTCCGCCTTTCTTCTTCATTTCTTGCCCTACATCCGGGCAGAGCGAAGGCAGCGTGGATACAACGCTAATGCTGCCGGGATCCCAGGTACAGTACTGCAGCGCCGAGGGAGGGAGGAAGAGATGGGTGGAGTCCGAATCACGATCGGCGGTGGCAAACTGTTTGGGGTCCGGGAGCTGACGGACTCTGCTTCTGGGTTGGGCGGGCCTGAGCAAACTGTGTGGGCCCACCCAGGCCCACCCGTAGCTAACGCCCCTGTTACACAGGTCAGGAGAATATACCATAACAACATTATACTGACCTGAGGCAGGAGGTTTTGGCCTCTGAAAGCAATTGAAAAGGGTATTTGGCTATTAAATAAAATATTTTATGAAATGGCCATGGGTTTCAGGTGTACCAGGGGTAGAGCCATGTAGAGTAGGGTGGAGCCAATGCAAAGTGGGTGGGGCTGGGGGGGGGGTGTGTACTAAAATTTTCCTTCAAAAATTGGGGACCCCTTGGCAGCTCTGCTGTTTAGGTCTTTATGGTGCCTGCCCTCAAAGCAGCATCCTACCTGCTTCAACACTAACTCCTAACTGAACTCAGCTGCTTCCCCAAGCCGTAGCTATGGTAACATGGAACTGGCTGAATCACCTGCCCCCCCCCCCCCCCCCCCCCCCCCGCTGGCCAATAAGTGCCCAGCATCTGAACCTTGCAGTTCCCACAAGAATATGGAACTCTGACTTTTCAAACTTTAGGCTCCATTTTGAATTCACTTTTTCCTGTAGGACATAATGGGCGAAATACATTTTTATTAATAATTCAATAACGCAAAGTGAAAAATACTTTCCCCTTCGCAGACCAGGTCATGCACATCTCTGGAAATATCCCTATGTTTTTACATTTTATAAGTATGTATTTTTTACCCAACCCCACATTTTTCCAGTAAAAACACTTGAAATAATACACAAAATTTCCCCATTAATACATGAAAATTTTTACTAAAATTCCCCTTTATCACGTATAGCCATTAAACTTCCTGGCTCCACAACCCAGAGTGTGCTAGCCATCCCAAGGGCATAAACTAATTTTTCTCAGGTCAGGACCCCCATAACTCACCCTAGGGATACCCCTAAAGACCCCCACCACAAAAAAGAAATTTCTAAAAAGTTTCCACGGAGCCCTGGCAAACATGGACCAAAAATCACATTTTAAAATTTAAATAAAAATATTTTGAGCCCAAGAGTCCCCTTACCTTGTTTCCTTCAAATGAAGAAGGCCACCTCCACCTTCCAATTCTTTCCAATTTCCCTGTCGGAGCTCCGTTTGAAAATCGCCCAAAAACCGCGAGTTTCATGGACCTCCATCTGAGCAGGTCGAAAATTGAGGCCCCGGCTTCACTTTGGGCCTACCTGGAGCTCCAGAGTTTGCACATGCTCAATTGCACTCCACCCAGCAGGCTAGGCCCAAAGCCGGCCATTTAACTGCCGGACTGCCCCTCCTGGTCGTGAATTTTGCCGGCTCCTGCCCTGGACCCCTTCAGAGCCCAGTGCTGCCAACAGCCACCAGGGATTGTGCCAAAAATGGCCCAAAAAGGGTCAGGACCACCTGGCCAGCCTCCAGATACCCTTAGACCCTAAAAAAAGGGTCAGAAGAAAAATGGACCACCTCCACATTCCCTCAGAGGACCCAGGTACCAAAGTTTTAATTTTAAACCGCTGTTTACAATTGCAACAATAGTAAAATGACCAAATATAAACATACATACAATAAATGAGGTAAACTTGGGAATATGATGTCAGTACAATACAAACAATACCATACTAGATAGCATGGAAGAATATTCAAATAACATAGATATAATACAATGTCAGCATAATACCAATGAAACACCTAATAAGAACACATTAGAACATTCTGTGTAGCCGAAGGCCCCAAGTGCAGATATATAGACCAGGGGTGTAGCCAGACCTCAGCGGGAGGGGGGTCCAGAGCCTAAGGACTCACAGCACAGATCAGCAAAGTGAGCGAACGTGCCAGAGACGGGTGCTGAAGAAGACTGGTTGGGGACCCCCGCCAGCAAAGGTACCTTGCGGCGGCAGGGGGTCGAAAGTGGCGGGGGGGGGGGATTCGAAAGTAGAGGGGACCAGGACTAAATTTGTGGGGGCCCATGCCCCCGTGGCCCCACATTGCTATGCCCCTGATATACACACGATGGGTAGTACAGAGTCAACTTGGATGAATAGATGGATGTGGAGTGAGAACAACCACGCTTTCATCTGCTTCCTGAAGTAGAGGTAGTCTCAAGTTAGACGTATCCCCTCTGGGAATAATTTTATTTTGTTTGATTTGTTTTTGTCTTTATATTTTATTTCACTATAGTTTGTATGATTTTAATTATTGTTTTTTTCTGAATATGTATTTGTTTTAATTATTTTAGGGACCTGTTTACTATGCCACGCCGTAGGTGCACTAGTGTTTTATAGTGCACACTAACACTGGAGACACCCATATATGAGTGTCTCTAGCATTAGTGCATGCTAAAAACACTAGCGCATCTTAGTAAATGTTTTAAATAAGATTGATATATTTGTACACCGTTCCTAACTATGGGGCCTATTTACTAAAATGTGTTAAAAAAGGGCTTAGCCCAATTTTTACATAGCAGTAAAACTGGGCCTTTCCTTTTTTTTATTTCTTTTTTGCAGGTCCCCTGCTAATTTGTCCATTAGCTTGTGGGACTTGCAAAATATTATTGCGGAATCACTTAGCGCCTCCTGTTAGGTGTGCTAACTCAGAATTAGCCAGTTAGTTCACGCTAATGCAAATATGTTAGCTGGTTAATGCTTGAACTTCCCTTGTGGAAGTTTTCTTACTTTATTACATATACTATCATTAAGACTCCCGAGGCAGGCCTGTGGCCGAAACACAGATCTGTGTCTAGTCTGTAATAAAATTTGGTTTACATGATCGTGCTATATCAGTCTGTAATAACATTTGGTTTACACGATCCTGCTATCTCTGAGGTCTTTGGTCCATTTCTCACTTTCTTCTGTACTCTTCAACTCCCATTCTCCATCTATGACATGCCCCCTTGTGAAAGATCCGTCCCTCCTCCAGGGACTCTCAGAATCTTGTCTCTGTCTTGGAGACTCTGGCTAAGGAACCAGCTTCATGCCAAGTCTCACAGCCCACTGTAATCCACGGGGCCTGACTTAAGGTAATCAAAACTCCAAAAGAAAATCAGCACGGTTTTATTTCCTTGGTGCTCACAGGAGCCCCAAAACACAGCCCCACTGTTTCCCCTTCTAGGGGACTCAGCACAACAGGGTAAAAAGCCACATAACCCCCACTGCTTCCAGAACTCAGTTTGTTCCCCTTTAAGTAGTCCTACAATCAAGTGCTTCCCCCTCCCCCTCTCTGGGGAGAGTGTCTGCCGATTGCAGCAAAAAACAAACAAACAAAAAAAACCCCTGCCACAAGTCGTCTCCCAGTGTCAGGGCAATCAGTTTAAAAAAAAAAAAAAAAAACCTCTTCCTTTTTCTCTGAGTAGTTCACACAGGGGGAAACAATAATCCCTCCCCAAAACAGCACACTTTTCACTCTGAGTAGTTCAGTAGCACAGAGTTCAAAACAGCCTGAACGCTATGGGGAGATATAAGGGTCCCACCCTTTCTGGGTCACACTTTCATTATCACTGACCCTTCTCCCGCATGACCCTTCTTCTTTCCCCTTTCAGCCCAGCTGCCATACCAAGAAGTCACCTGCTTTCTCAGCTTTCTTCCCAGTGACTGAGCCCATGCTGCTATGTCCATCGGCTCCTCCTGGCTCTCCCCTCTCTCTCCCTCTTCAGCCTCTTGCCACTCCATGGGTTCCTCGTCCCACCCACTTTTCAGTTGTTCCTCCTTCTCCTGATTGCCCCCTGGGGATAATTCCCTGGCCTTGTCAAGGTGCTCCCCTGGAGGCTGCTGGGGAGGATAGTTCCTGTGCCAGGGTTTTCCCCGGGGCTGCTGGGTATTGTAGTCTTTCTCCATCCTCCATTTTCCCGTGGGGGGAAACCCTTTTCTTTTCTCTCTCTGGGGAAGTAGTAAGGGCAAGGCTCTGTTCTGTCTCCCTTTTCTCTTGACCCTCCTCACTTCTTCCTCTTCCACTTCCATTTTATCCCCCCCCCCTCGTCCTCGTCTTCACACCCTCTAAAAAAATAGTTGAAAAAAAAATAAAGCATGGTTATCACATGTAAGAGAGGATAGCACTACAAAAAGCTTTAAAGTGTTTTGTGGTAAGCATTTTCTTGCACTGTAAGCACACGTTACGGCTTAATGCCCTTTATTAAAAGGGCCCCTATGTTTTGGTAAGTGGTAAAAATATGAGTGATAAACATTCCAGTGTAAATGGCCAGATGGAGGGTGATTTTCAAAGTCATTCCACAGATAAGATGGTGTTTTATCCATGGAAATGGACTTTTATAAAACTGACCACATCATATGCAGGTAAAAGTATGCATGAAGTGCCATTTTGCATGTTCTCCCCCCCCCCCCCCCCCCCCCCCCCCCCCCCCCCAGTAGAAGGTGGTGTTGTTGGACAAAAGATTGTAGTGGATTTTGGAAATACAGTATATGCACACTTTTGAATTTGCACATATTTGTATTCAGAAAGTGTATTCACACAAATTATCAGGTATAAATGTATACATTTCCTGGAATAATTTTCAAAGTGAATATGTACAAAGTAGAAAGTATGCTTGTACTTTTCACCAGAGCAGTGGGTCAGAAAATTTCTCTGAGAATATCTTTCCTAGTTCTTTGTAAAAACAAAGCAAAACAAAAAACCCTGAGAAATGGCGTCGGCAAGTGGATTTGCTGTATGCATAGGCCCCCTTTTACCGCAGCAGGTAAAAGGCTGTTTTCAGCAAGAAAATTGAAATGGTCCTGCGATAATCACAGGGATTGGCACGCGGCCATTTCCAGGGCAGCCCTTACCACCACCTATTTAGGTGACAATAAGGGCTCCCACGCTAACCTGGCAGTAACTGGGCAGCACACAGCACTGCCCGATAACTGCCAGGTAAGCCCCAGCACTATAAAAATAGAAAATAATTTGTTACCCTGGAAATGGTATGTGCTGGGGGGTGGGAACTACTGCTGGGCTCCTATGGTAGCCTGGCAGTAGTTCCAATTTGGCATGTGGCAAAACTGCAGTACAGGTATTGCCGCTTTGTAAATGGACCCCTAAGATTCAAATATTAAACAATGGAAGGCTTTAAATTATAATAGTGAAGGTATGATTGGCAGGAACTAAGCAAGGTAGGTTGCTCGTAGTTAGGTTCAGTTTTTATTGTTCAGAAGAGCCAGGAAAAAAAAAAACATTTATCTAAATGATGAAGGTGCAATAATCAGGCAATGTATTTAAGCAAGAAATGGAGTGTGTGGGTGCGGGGTAGAGTAGAAGAAAGCTCAGTGGCACAGATTACTTTTTCAAAGGCTTCCTCAAGTGCTCTGGTTATTAAAGTTGCTTACATATACCTAAAGACACATAAAACGTATATCAAATTGCTGTCAAAATCAAGTTACACATATAGGGGTCCTTTTACCAAGCTGTGGGGGACGTTTTTTCCCATGCGCCATACATGCTGGACGTCAGACTCCGAACTGCATTGAACGCTATCAACTACAGCACAGCCACAGAGGCTGAAGAAGAACTTTAAAGACGTCGGGTCGGCTGGCGGGGGTTGGGTTCCCCCGCCAGCAAGGTAAACAACGGCAGCGGGGGAGGGTTGACGGCAGTAGGGGGTCCAGGGCAAAATCTGCAGGGGCCCAGGCCCTGTGGCCCCACGCAGATACGCCCCTGCTTATATCAACAAAGATGTCTTCAGTTTTCCTTAAAACTGCTAAATTTATGGATGGGTTTTACCATGATAAACTTATCACAGCTAGTATAGACTATTTTTCAAATCTTTCTCAAATGCTGTAGGAACAAATTGGATGAAAATTGTTTTGAAGGTGAATTTTTCTGTTCTACCACACCTGCTTGTTGTTTTTTTTTTTTTTTTTAGCTGTTAATCCTAAAACGGATATTTGATGTAACAAGAATTTAGTTCTACTTTCAGAAAAAAACATTTTCAAGTCCATTCTTTCAGTTAGGGTTCAGTCTGACTTTTTTTTTTTTGTTACATTTGTACCCCACACTTTCCCACTCATGGCAGGCTCAATGTGGCTTCTGCTCAGAGTCCTGATAATTATGCTAAATTTATGAAATGGTTACAGGGCAAACTTGATGATCCCAAACTTTTTCTCATTGTTACATAACTATGCAAGGCATCCTTCTTCCATCAGCTGGGTGTCAAAGAAAGACAAACTGAAGGAAAACATCATGAGCCACAGCCTCTGTCCCTACAGATTTCAGCTGCATATATTCATGAAGGATTCTTTGGAAGCCTTTGATGCTAGTCACAAAAATACTTGGGAAACCTTAGAGTTTCCAAAAATATTTATTATTGCTATGATGTCAGACATTGGCTTTAATGGACTTTCCAAGTATCACTGAGCATATCAATGAATCAATAATTAGATCATTAACTTGGTTAAAATCTTCCTTGCTGATGCATTAGAGTGGATCATTTAAGTTAATAAGTATGGATATCACATTTATTTATATGTATAAATTGTTCACCTAAGGCCAAGAGATGACCGTGTCGTTTAGAAACAAAATATAATGATCACTATCATCACTGAATGGATTTTAAAATATCCACACCCATCAGAACAAACCTACCGATGGAATAATCCATGGGAGATTTCCCTCCCTCCCCCCCCCCCCCCCCCCCCGTCAAATTTCCGCATCAAGTTTAGTTGGTTCTATTGTTTTTTGTATCTTGACTCCAGCACCTGTCTCTGCTGCATTCCTACAGGAGAGCTGTAGTGCTGTTATTTTTGTTCAACAAGGAAAGTATTTCCAGATTCTTTACCTCTTGCAAGACAAATCAACACTAGAGGCAATCTGATACTTTTATTGGTCATTGAAATACACAGAATTTCTAGTTGTGAACGCATCTTCATTCTAGTGGGACCCTAAAATTTGATTTACCTAGACTCTATGGTCTTCTCTAAGGGGTCCTTTTACTAAGCAGCAGTAAAAAGTGGCCTCCGGTATTGTGGATGCATGAAATTGGCACATGATAGGCCATTTTTTACCACGGCTAGGAAAAAAGGCTTTTTTAAATGGGGGGGGGCCGTAAATGGCTATGCACTAAAATTAAAAGTAGTGAATGGCTATATACTGCCTCAGCTCTTACTGCCACCCATTGACCTAGTGGTAAGGGCTCACACGCTACTCGTGCGGTATTCAGGCAGCAAGTGCCAATGTGGCCGCACTGCCGATTACTGCCAGGAATGCCACCATGGTAGAAAATAGAAAAAATATTTTCTACAGTGGAAAACAGCGTGCTCCAACTTCGAAACTACCGCAGGACACCCATGCTACCCTTGCAGTAGTAACGATTTAAGGAGCGCTAGCCCTACTGCTGTTTAGTAAAAGGAGCCCTAACAGGGCCAGTCTTAGTCCGAGGCGACCGAGGTGGCCGCATAGGGCCTCGCGCTTAAGGGGGCGCCGCGCCTCAGTCAGCCTCCTCCGCTCCATCCCGGTGCTCCGGCATTTAAATTGACCTCGCTTCGACGTCGCAGCAGCTGCGCAGCATCAGTGAAAGTGCTGCCCGACGTCTCTAACCTTCCCTTCGCTCGTTCGTTCCCTCTCAGTGTCCCATCCTCGAGGAAATGACGTCAGAAGAAGGCAGGGCACTGAGGGAACGAACGAGCGAAGGGAAGGCTGGTGGAGAGACATCAGACAGCGCTTTCACTGATGCTGCACAGCTGCTGAAACGGAGGTAAATTTAAATACTAGAAGATTTGAACCAGAGAAGTGGGGGGCAGGTGGACATGGGAGCAGGAGGGATGGGGGAGAGAGGAGCATTGATCAATGGACATGGATGGGAGGGCAGGGCCCAGGGAAAGAGGATTCATTGCTGGACATGGAGGGGAGGGAGGAGAATTGCTGGATATGGCTAGATGGAGGGGGGCAAGGGAGAGAGGAGCATCGATGGACATGGATGGGAGGGCAGGGCCCAGGGAGAGAGGAGAAATTGCTGGACATGGAGGAGAGGGAGGAGAATTGCTGGATATGGATGGATGGATGGAGGGAAGGGGAGAGAGGAGCATCGATGGACAAGGATGGGCATGGATGGACATGGATGGGAGGGCAGGGCCCAGGGAGAGAGGAGAAATTGCTGGACATGGAGGGGAGGGCAGGGGAGAGAGGAGAAATGTTGGGCAGGAATGGAGGGAAGGAAAGACAAAGGAAGGAGATGCATATGGATGGAGGGGAAGGGAGAGAGGAGAAATGCTGGACATGGATGTAGGGGAGGGGAGGAAAGTAGATGCATATGGATGGAGGGGAGTGAGGAGAAATGCTGGATATGGATGGAGGGAAATTGCTGAATTTAAGGGCTGGATCGGAACACTTTGAAGGCAGATGCTGAAACTGGAGAAAGGATGGGGACAGGGCTATAAATTGTAGACAGGACACATAAGGACACAGGAAGATGGTGGACATGGTGAGAGAAAAAATATCAAATGGAAAGAAGAACCTGCATAAAACAGAAGACACTGGGACCAAAGCGAATAGAAAAACTAAATGATCAGACAACAAAGATAGAAAAAATGATTTTATTCAAAATTTATTAATTGGAATATGTCAGCTTTTGGAAATGTGCATCTGTGATATTTTGCATGTAAGTTTCAATTTTTCTAGTATTGCTGCATGCTGAGTCTGACTTCTTGAGGTAACTTTCCAGTTTAGTATTTTGCCTTCATATCTGTTGTGTCATGTGTTTTTCATGTGTGATCAAGGTGCAATATCCTGCTAGCGTGTAGTATTTGCAGCCCTTTTTGTTTTGTTTTTTTCACGCGGTAGTGTATTGGTGTTTTAGAGCCTGGTGTAATTACAGTTGCCTTTCCATGCATAAGGTTGTAGCTTGTCCTGTCCTTGGAATTAGTGCTGTTATGGTTTGGTAAGGTTATGAGTGTGTTTTTGCACAAGTTTGTGTATAGTGTTTTGCAATGGAGAAATTGTGTGTCCGCACCTCTGACCCTACGGGGTTATGAGAATTGGAACTACTAATTGTAGTGGACTTGAACTGAATAATTTCTGGGGGGGGGGGGGGGTTTATGATAGCATTGTGCTTATTATTTCAATCATTTTTTCTGTACAAGTTTTGCTTCATTTGTCTTTATTTGAAATTTCATAAATAAAAATTTTTTCTAAAAATTGAATAATCTTATCAATGGGATGGAGTTGGGGTGGGGGCGGGGCGAGGGTGGGGCTAGGATGGGGCCCCACCAAATTGGTCTGCACAGGGCCCCGCACTTGCTAAGACCGGCCCTGCTAATAGCTTCATTCACCTCACTTTTTAACCGTGCTGGCGGTCATTTGGTCTCCCTTCCTCCTTACTGAGATGGAAAGGAAATGCAGTTCCTTCTGGTGATGCAGGAACTGCCTTTCAGGCCCTACAGTTGACCCCAGAGGGTATTGATTGAGCATTGGTGTCTGGAGGAGTAGAGATGCCACCCTTGGTGGGTGCTGCTGAAGGTGACCAGAGCTCAAAAGACACTAGCCAAGAATGTGGGAGCGCAGGAAACCTTTTTCCATCTTTGATTTCTCCTGCAACTTTGGTGACATCTATTGAAGTTCTGGTTAAATAGTGAGTAAAATGTTGTCAGATTGCAACATTGTAGGATTGCTGGTTTAATCAAGTATTGACAACGAATGTGACTATGTTGCATCAAAATGTATAAAATCACTCTTCCATGATTGTTTGACTGCTTTATTCGTGATGCAGTATTTGATCATGATGGAGTGTAACCTTCACAGAGTGGCAAGAGCAACTCTGGCTGCTTTTTTGCACAGACTAAAAGGATTTTTATCTGCAAATCATGATACAGAAACCTTATTGTTGTCTTTACTTGACACAATTTGGGCAGTTTTGATCATGGGCAGTGTTGCTTGCTTGTGATGTTGGGCATTTCTACTGCATTTGATACGGTGAATCATTTGATCCTAGTCAGTAGATTACAAGCAATAGAAATCAGTGGGAGGGTTTTGAATTTGTTTTCCTCATTTCTCCAACATAAACAATTTTGTGTGACTCTGACAAAAGACATTTCAGAATATGTTTAATATTTCAACTGGTGTCCCTCAGGGCTCATGTTTTTCAGCAGTCTTGTTTAATACTTTTTTTTATTGCAGTGCAGAGAGGGATTCGAAGCACAAAACAAGCCATACAAAGCAAAGAAGCACCAAGATCCTTCAAAACCAGAACAGGTCCTTTAATTAGTAGTGTAAATCAATGCTGTACATCATTGTCCCGACAAGGGCAATGTTTCAGCACTCAACACCTGCATCAGGGGTTGTGCAACCTATTACAGATTCAGGGGCCCTTTTATTAAGCCGCATAGGTGCCTAACAGCCTTATTTTTGAAAGTGATGAGCACCCAGATTTCGACCCAAATCGGGAGATAGGCGCCCATCTCACAAAGGTGCCCAAATCGGTATAATCGAAAGCCGATTTTGGGCGTCTTCAACTGCACTCCGTCGCGGGAACGAACAAAGTTGACGGGGGTGTGTTGGAGGCGTGGTGAAGGGGGGACTGGGGTGTGTTTATCAGCTGAGGAGAGATGGGTGCCTTCGGCCGATAATCGAAAAAAGAAAGGCGTTTTTAGCGTGAATTTAGGTCACTTTTTTTGGACCCTTTTTTTTTTTACAAACAAGTTCCAAAAAAGTGACCTAAATGACCAGATGACCACCGGAGGGAATCGGGGATGACCACCCCTGACTTCCCTAGTGGTCACTAAACCCCTCCCACCAAAAAAATACCAACTTTAACAACTTTGTTTTCCAGCCTGTATGCCAGCCTCAAATGCCATACCCAACTCCATCACAGCAGTATGCAGGTCCCTGGAGCAGTTGTTAGTGGGTGCAGTGCACTTCAGGCAGGTGGACCCAGGCCCATCCCCCCCTACCTATTACACTTGTGGTGGTAAATGGGAGCCCTCCAAACCACCCCCAAAACCCACTGTACCCACATGTAGGTGCCCCCCTTCAGCCATAAGGGCTATGGTAACGGTGTAGAGTTGTGGGCAGTGGGTTTTGGGGGGGATTTGAGGGGCTCAGCACCCAAAGGAATGGAGCTATGGGCTTGGGAGGTATTTGACTTTTTTTTTATTGTTACACGTGCCCGGTTGGTGTCCTGGCATGTGAGGGGGACCAGTGCACTACGAATCCTGGCCCCTCCCATGACCAAATGCCTTGGATTTGTTCGTTTTTGAGCTGGGCGCCTTCGGTTTCCATTATCGCTGAAAAACGAAACCGCCCAGCTCAAATCCGCACAACTCTGATGATTTGCCGGGCACAAACCGTATTATCGAAAAAAAAGATGGGCAGCCATTTTTTTCAAAAATGCGGTCTGTCCCACCCCTTCATGTACCCGTTCTCAGACATAGATGCCCATGGAGATGGGCGTTCGATTATGCCCCTCCACGTGCACACAACATGCGCCAAATTGGAGTTACTGCCCAGTTACCGCATGGCCCTTGTGGTAATTTCAATTTTGGCGTGTCTGCTATGCGAGTCTGAAAAATATTTTTTATTTTCTGGCACACAGCAGCTATGCGTATCAAGTGGCATTTGAAGCATTTAGACATTACCGCCCAGTTACCACATGAGACCTTACCACTAGGTCAATGGCTTGCGGTAAGGTCTCAGACCCAAAATGGACGCGTGGCAATTTTCATTTTGCCACACATCCATTTTCGGCCCCCAAAAAAGCGCATTTTTTGTAGGTGTGCTAAAAAATAATTCTGCGAGCGCCCAAACCACGTATCTACACAACTGTAGGCCATTTTTCTGCACACCTTAGTAAAAGGACTCCTCAATTCTCTAACAATCTGTTTTCTATAAAGCATACAGAAAAGCATATAGAGAAAAAAGACAAAAGGAAATTTTCTACAATCTTTAATGATATTAATATTATATACATCATTACCAAGCAGTTAATCTGGCTGGAAAAGGATGTATTTTTGTTTTAAGTTATGTGATACTATTGGGCTCATTTTCAAAAGAGAAGGACGCCCATCTTTCGACATAAATCGGCTTCCCATCATCCTTCCTTCTGTTCCTTAAGGTCAACACCAAGATCAAACTCAAAATGTGTAGTTTCAGGGCTAGCATTTCCTGATCCTTATGTCAGGAAGTGCTGGCCCTTTAAGCATGCAGTTTGAACATAAACATGGAACCAGCCTTAGCTGTAAATTGGGATCGGGGGGGGGGGGGGGGGGGGGGTTGGAGAAGTTTGGGGTTGGCTGGTTGGGTATAGGGCAAGGCTGATTTGCCTAAGGCACCCAGTACCCTTCCACTGGACCTGCATCCCACAGTCATCCTAGGACTATGAACCCTGCTCCATTGCCCTTGAATTTGATTTTTTTTTCCTTTGGGAAGTTGGCTTTTTTGTTCTTTGTGCGATAGCAGCATTGAGCTCACTATGTACTTTCTCTGTTTTATTACTGATTAAAGTACATAAGTTTATTATATTGCTGTTTATGCCATAACTAAGACTGAACTCTGTTTTCGCAAATAGATTTTTGTACTTTTAGAACAGAATGCTTTGTCCCACAGGAAAAAGATACATTGTCTGTTTTTTTGTTTTTTTTTAAATCAGCTAATGGGTTTGTTTAAATTATGCTCAAAATAAAGCTCTGGTTATAGTGATACTTGGCAGAATCACAGGAAATATTTTTATAACAGCTACTGTTCTTTGCTCCTGTAAACCAAGTCAGCCAGAGCAACTTATTTTTCTGTCTTTGCACTGCAGGCTCTGCCTTTAATCAAGCATCAAGGTTACAAATAAGTTAGAGTTTGTGCTTGTTTTATACTAGATGGACAATAAAAGTAAGTAGGCTTACCTACTGGAACAGACATATGGAAATAGGAGTGGCCTAATGGTTAGTACAGTGGCCTGAGAACCAGGGGAACTGGCTTCAATTCCCACTGCAGCTCCTTATGACTCTAGGCAAGCCACTTAACCGTCAGTTACCCCTGTTACAAAATAAGTACCTGTATATAATATGTAAACCACTTTGATTGTAACCACAGAAAGGTGGGTATGGTATCAGGTGAGTTCCCACCCCCACCGAGACAATTCCCACCTAGGAAAATTCTCCCTGGGACAATTGCCATCAAAGACTTCCCTCCCTCTGTGTATTTAAAATTTTATTACCTGGTCCTGCAGTGCTGGGCAGCTACTTGCTGATCCGTATCTCCAACCTTTTCTCGCACTAGTCAACCCCTGGCAGAAGTAAGCGTGGTGCATGCGTGCAGCTATTTTGACCAGCAACGACGAGTGGGAATGAGGCTGAGCGCGCCGCGCAGGTGGGGATATACAACAAAACATGACTCAACTCAACAGCAGCAGTAGCACGCAGAGGAGGAAGGACGCATGATCATGCACGGGTCACCAGAGGTCAAGCTGCGACCTGCAGTGCGACTGGGTATGTGCGTGCCCACCGTGCCGTCATGCTGAGTCTGCCTCTGTGCTGCCTAAAGGTAGGTGGGTGCATAGGAGCCAACTTTTCAAAATGATTGGGGGTGCTGACATTTTTTTTTCACAGGCAGTGCGTTTTCCCCCCCCCCCCCCCCCCCCCCACACCTTAAAATCCTGTCTGCTGCAGTCTTCACCTGGGCAGTGGCAGCGCCACTCATAGGCTGCCTGCAACCTGCACCAGGACTTCTTCCCTGAACAGTCCCACCCCTCAGTCCCCCTATACTGTGCAAATATAAAGAGATGCAAATTTCAAAAACTGACATATTTCAATCACTATACAATAGGTTAACAAATACAAATAAAACGGAAAATATGATAATATCATTTTTATTGGACTAAATACATTTTTCAATTAGCTTTCAAAGGCCAAAACCTCTTTCCTCAGGTCAGGACAGTATACAGGTATTATGGTATTCTGTTCTGACACAAGAAAGGAGGGTTTGGTCTCCAAAAATTAGTCAAAAATGTATTAAAATTAGTCCATTTCTGTATTTATTAACACACTACTTTATCCTAAACTACAAATAAAATTCATTTTTTCCTACCTTTGTGGTCTGGCTGTTTACTGTTTTTAATTGTGTTGGTCCCAGTCTCTTGTTTCTTCTTTCCTCGATGTTAACTCTCCCCCCTTTCCATCCAGCGTCTACCCCCTCTCTTCCCCCTTTCCATCCAGTGTCTACCCCCTCTCTTCCCTCTTTCCATCCAGCATCTATTTTCTCCATCCATGTGTAGTTTTTCTCCTCTTTTCCCTTTCCCTCATCTCTGTCAGTATGCATTTTCTTCCTCTTTCTTCACTCCCCTCCATCCATATGCATCTCCTTCCTCTCTCTCTTCCCTCTCCTCCATCCAGGTCCACCATTTTTCCTCTCTCTCCGCCCCGCCATCCATGTTCATCTCACTTCCTCTCTTCCCTCCTCTCCATCCATGTCCAGCATTTCTCCTCTGTCCCCTCCATCCATGTGCATCTCCTTCCTCTGTTTTACCTCCCCTCCATCCATGTACAGCATTTCTCCTCTCTCCCCTCCATCCATGTGCATCTCCTCCTGTCTTTCCTCCCCTCCATCCATGTCCAGCATTTCTCCTCTGTCCCCTCCCCTCCATCCATGTGCATCTCCTTCCTCTGTTTTACCTCCCCTCCATCCATGTACAGCATTTCTCCTCTCTCCCCTCCATTCATGTGCATCTCCTCCTGTCTTCCCTCCCCTCCATCCATGTCCAGCATTTCTCCTGCCCTCCCCTGCATCCATGTCCAGCAACTCTGCTCTCTCCCCTGCCCTCACCTGCATCCATGTCCAGCAACTCTCCTCTCTCCCCTGCCCTCCCCTGCATCCAGCAACTCTCCTCTTTCACCTGCCCTCCCCTCCATATCCAGCAACTCTCCTCTCTCCCCTTCCCTCACCCATCCATATCCAGCAACTCTCCTCTCTCCCCTGCCCTCCCCTTCATCCATGTCCAGCAACTCTCCTCTCTCCCCTGCCCTCCCCTTCATCCACGTCCAGCAACTCTCCTCTCTCACCTGCCCTCCCCTCCATCCATGTCCAGCAACTCTCCTCTCTCCCCTGCCCGCCCCTCCATCCATGTCCAGCAACTCTCCTCTCTCCCCTGCATCCATGTCCAGCAACTGTCCTCTCTCCCCTGCCCTCCCCTCCATCCATGTCCAGCAACTCTCCTCTCTCCCCTGCCCTCCCCTCCATCCATGTCCAGCATCGTCGTCGACCCTCCTCCCCCACCCTCCTCCGCACTCTCTTACTCCTTCTCCTACTTTCCACAGGTGACGTCAATCCCAATCCAGGTCCCCCTCACCTCTCCTCTCCATATCCACGTAACCGATCCCAGAATGCCTCCAATCTCATCACTATTCCCCTTCTCCCCCCCGCTTCCCTCCCCTTCTCGTGTGCCCTATGGAATGCCCACTCAGTATGCAACAAACTCTCCTTCACCCACGATTTATTCATCTTCCGTTCCCTTCAACTGCTCGCTTTAACTGAAACTTGGATAACCGCTAACGACACTGCCTCAATCGCAGCCCTATGCCATGGAGGATATCTTTTCTCCCACACTCCCTGCCCAGATGCACGCGGTGGAGGCGTTGGGTTTCTTCTCTCACCCTCTTGTAGTTTCCAGCTCCTCCTCCTGCCACAGTCTCACTGCTTCTCATCCTTCGAAACTCATGCCATCCGGCTATTCTACCCGATACCACTCAGAGTTGCAGTCATCCACCGCCCCCCTGATAAGCCCCTCTCTTCATTCCTTACTGACTTCGACACTTGGCTCACCGTCTTTCTTGATCCCTCATCTCCATCCCTCATTCTTGGTGATTTTAATATTCACGTTGACAACCCATCCAACTCCTACGCTTCTAAATTCCTCACTCTGACATCCTCCTTTAACCTCCGACTATGCTCTACCACCCCTACTCACCGTAACGGCCATTGTCTCGACCTCGTTCTCTTCTCTTCCTGCTCACCTTCCAATTTCTGCACCTCAGTCCTTCCTATCTCAGATCATCACCTAATCACCCTCACACTTCATCACCCTCCCCCTCAACCTCGCCCAACTATAACCACTGCCTTCAGGAATCTCCAAGCCATCGACCCCCCTACCCTATCCTCTCACATCTCCAATCTCTTCCCTTCCATCTCGTCTTCTGAATCTGTTGACACGGCTGTCTCTACCTACAATGAAATTCTCTCCACTGCTCTGGATACCCTAGCACCATCTGTCTCTCGCCCCACTAAGCGCATTAATCCTCAGCCCTGGTTAACCCCTTGCATCCGTTACCTTCGCTCCTGCACCCGATCTGCTGAACGACTCTGGAGGAAATCTCGCACCCTGTCAGACTTCTCCCATTACAAATTCATGCTGTCCTCCTTCCAGTCCTCCCTATTCCTTGCCAAACAGGAATATTATTCTCAATTAACCAATTCTCTTGGCTCCAACCCTCGTCGCCTCTTCGCCACCCTCAACTCCCTACTTAAAGTGCCCTCCGCTCCCACCACCCCCTCACTCTCTCCTCAAACACTAGCTGACTACTTCCGCGATAAAGTGCAGAAGATAAACCTTGAATTCACTTCCAAGCCTTCTCCTCCCTGTGACTTCTTAACCCACTCCCTCAACCAACCTAACCTGGCCTCCTTCTCCTCCTTCCCTGAGATCACCGAAGAGGAAACTGCTCGCCTTCTTTCTTCCTCTAAGTGCACCACCTGTTCCTCTGATCCCATTCCCACCAATCTGCTTAAAACATCTCTCCTACAGTTAACCCCTCAATCTGTCACATCCTCAACCTCTCTCTCTCCACTGCTACTGTCCCTGACACCTTCAAGCACGCTGTAGTCACACCACTTCTCAAAAAACCATCACTTGACCCCACCTGTCCCTCTAACTACCGCCCCATCTCTCTTCTACCCTTCCTCTCCAAATTACTTGAACGCGCTATCCACAGCCGCTGCCTTGATTTCCTCTCCTCTCAGGCCGTCCTCGATCCGCTTCAATCCGGCTTTCGCCCACTACACTTGACAGAAACAGCACTCTCTAAAGTCTGCAATGACCTGTTCCTTGCCTAATCCAAAGGTCACTATTCCATCCTCATCCTCCTCGACCTATCTGCCGCCTTTGACACCGTCAATCATAATTTACTTCTTGACACACTGTCCTCATTCGGGTTCCAGGGCTCCGTCCTCTCCTGGTTCTCTTCGTATCTTTCCCAACGCACCTTCAGAGTATTTTCTAATGGCTCTTCTTCCACCCCCGTCCCGCTCTCTGTTGGGGTTCCTCAAGGATCTGTCCTTGGACAGCTTCTTTTCTCGATCTACACCTCTTCCCTGGGCTCGCTGATCTCATCACATGGTTTCCAGTACCATCTCTATGCTGATGACACCCAGCTTTACCTCTCCACTCCCGACATCACAGTGGAAACCCAGGCCAAAGTTTCGGCCTGCCTTTCAGACATCGCTGCCTGGATGTCCAACTGGCATCTGAAACTGAACATGGCAAAGACTGAGTTCCTTGTCTTTCCACCCAAACCCTCTTCTCCTCTTCCCCCACTTTCCGTCTCTGTTGACAACGCCCTCATCCTCCCCGTCTCTTCAGCCCGCAATCTCGGAGTCATTTTTGACTCCTCCCTCTCCTTCTCTGCCCATATCCAGCAGACAGCTAAGACCTGTCGCTTCTTCCTCTATAATATTAGCAAAATTCGCCCATTCCTCTCTGAACAGACCACCCGAACCCTCGTCCACTCGCTCGTTACCTCTCGTCTTGACTATTGCAACCTTCTTCTCGCTGGCCTCCCGCTTAGCCATCTATCCCCCCTTCAATCTGTCCAAAATTCCGCCGCACGTCTTATCTACCGCGTGAACCGATACTCTCATATCACCCCTCTCCTCAAGTCGCTTCACTGGCTCACGATCCGTTACCGTATACAGTTTAAGCTTCTCCTATTGACCTTCAAGTGCACTCAATCTGCAGCCCCCCCGTTACCTCTCTACCCTCCTCTCCCCGTATGTTCCCACCCGTAACCTCCACTCTCAGGACAAATCACTCTTATCTGTACCTTTCTCCACCACCGCTAACTCCAGACTCCACCCCTTCTGCCTCACATCACCTTATGCCTGGAACAGACTTCCCGAGCCCATACGCCATGCGCCCTCCCTGCCCATTTTCAAGTCCTTACTCAAAGCCCATCTCTTCTCCCTTGCTTTTGGCGCCTAACCACCTTCCCCATTCATGATACCTACACTGACTACATAGTTTGTAACCTTTAGATTGTAAGCTCTCTTGAGCAGGGACTGTCCTTCCCCATGTTTAAACTTGTATAGCGCTGCGTAACCCTGGCAGCGCTATAGAAATGCATCCATTCATGTCCAACAACTCTCCTCTCTCCCTTGCCCTCTTCCCCATCCATATCCAGCAATTCTCTTCTCTCCCATGCCCTCCCCTCCATGTCTAGCAATTTCTCCTCTCTCCCTCCCTCCCATCCATCCAGCGATTCTCCTCTGCCCTCCCCTCCATGTCCAGCGATTTCTCCTCTCTCCCCTGCTCTCCCCTCCATGTCCAGCGATGCTCCTCTGCTCTCCCCTCCATGTCCAGTGACTCCCCAAACCCCACCTGCCCCGAGTTCCAGTTCCAACCCCCCCTGCCCAACCTGCCCCCCTCTTCTCCCGCAACAGCCCTCCTTGCCTTCCTGCCACCCAGTCAGCGCTTAAAATGCATTTTACCTGACTGAAGTCATGACTGCAAAAGAAGCAGAGTAGGTCAAGCTCACCTTCAGCCTTCCCCTTCTCTCTCAACATCCCGCCCTTGCAGAAACAGGAAATGTGGGCAGGACGCTGAGAGAGAAGGGGAAGGCTGAAGGCAAGCCTGCTGTACTCTGCTTCTGACATAATTTCCTCTTTCTGCGAGGGCAGGACTCTGAGGGAATGAACTCACGAAGGGAAGGCTTGATGGGCAGGGCTTTCAATGACACGGCCGCTTCGATGGAGGTAAAAAAGATTTGAACCATGGGACGCAGGGTGGTACTGTGGCATGAAGAGAAAGGGGGATGTTGGGGGGAGAAGAGGGCGGGCAGGTGGATATGAATAGAAGGGGAGGATGGGGGCGAAGGAGAATCACTGGACATGGATGAGAGCCGGAGGGGAGGGCAGGGGGAGAGAGGAGAATCACTGGGTATCGATTGATGGAGGGGGCAGGGAAGAGAAGAGAATTGCTGGGTATGGATGGATAGAGGGGGGAAGGGGAGAGAAGAGAATTCCTGGGTATGGATGGATAGAGGGGGCAGGGGAGAGAAGAGAATTGCTGTGTTAGGATGGATGGAGGGGAGGGCAGGAAGAGAGGAGAATTGTTGGACATGGATGGAGGGGAGGTAAGAGTATGACAGGAAGGGGATGCACATGGAAGGAGGTGAGAGAGAAGAAATTCTGAACATGGATGGAGGGAAGGGAAGACAGAGGAAGGAGATGCACATGGATGGAGGGGAAGGGAGAGAGGAGAAATGCTGGACATGGATGGAGGGGGGAGAGGAAAAATGCTGGGCATGTATGGAGGAGAGGGAAGGGAGAGAAGAAATGCTGGACATGGATGGAGGGGAGGGAAGGGAGAGAAGAAATGCTGGACATGGATGGAGGGGAGGGAAGAGAGAGAAAGGAGATGAGATGAGGGAAAAGGAAGAGAGGAGAAAAACTGCTCATGGATGGAGAAAATAGGCAGAAGCTGGATCCACTGGACAGTCAAGTCTGCGGAGGACCCAGCTTTTACTTACGGATGTAGGGCAAGAAATGAAGAAGAAAGGAGGAAAGTAAAGAAATAAGTGGAAAGGAAGCCCTGGAAACGGAGTTAAGAGGACAGATAACAGCAGAATCAGATACTGGGCCAGCATGATCAGAAAAACAAAGTCACCAGACATCAAAGGTAGAAAAAATCATTTTATTTTCATTATAGTGTTTGGAATATGTTCACTTTGAGAATCAGATACTCAACATTAAAAGTTTATATTTATTTACTTATTTATGGCATTTTATCCCACATTAAACATGAATTAGATTGGAACCTGGGATCATTTAAATTTTTTTTTTCCTGGAGAGAGTAATGCATTGCTCCCCCCCCAGCCTCTCTCCCCAGCTATAGCCAGCTCTGCAATTTTGAGGGGAGGCGCAGAGGTGGACGATGGGTGCAGAGGTGGACGGGGGAGGGGGCGCAGAGGTGGACCGGGGAGAGAGCCTGTTGTTAAACATTTACCAGCAAACCACTGTCTAGTGCCCACCCATCCAACCTGTTGACCCACCCAAAAATTGCCTTCTGGCTACGCCACTGCTTTGCACTTGTTCACATTAAACGTCATCTGCCATTTAGATGCCCAGTCTCCCAGTCACATAAGGTCCTCTTGTAGTTTTTCACAATCTTTCCATGATTTGAAAACTTTGAATAACTTGGTGTCATCGGCAAATTTGATTACCTCACTAGTTACTCCCATCTCTAGGTCATTTATGAATATGTTAAAAAGCAGAGGTCCCAGCACAGATCCCTGAGGGACCCCACCCTTTTCCTTTGCGAATACTGACCTTTTAATCCTACTCTCTGTTTCCTATCTTTCAACCAGTTTTTAATCCACAGTAAGACACTACCACCGATCCCATGTCCCTCTAATTTCCTCTGTAGTCTTTCATGAGGGACTTTATCAAACACCTTCTGAAAATCTAGATACACAATCCAGCTTATTTTCGAAAGAGAAAAACGCCTATAGTGCGACCTAAATCGGGAGATAGACGTTTGTCTCGCAAAGGCGCCCAAATCGGTATAATCGAAAGCCGATTTTGGGCGTTTCCAACTGCACTCCATCGCGGAAACGAATAAAGTTGACGGGGGCGTGTCGGAGGCGTGGTGGAGGCGGAATTGGGGCGTGGTTTTCAGCCAAGGAGAGATGGGCGTCTTTAGCTGATAATCGAAAAAAAGGCGTTTTTACCGTGATTTTGGGTCACTTTTTGTTTACCCTTTTTTTTCACGAACAAGTCCCAAAAAAGTGCCCCAACTGCCCAGATGACCACTGGAGGGAATCGGGGATGACCTCCCCGGACTCCCCCAGTGGTCACTAACCCCCTCCCACCAAAAAAACCCCACTTTAAAAACTTTTTTCCCAGCCTGTATGCCAGCCTCAAATACCGTACCCACCTCCAAGAAAGCAGAATGTGTTCGATCCTGTCACAGCCTTTCCCTGGGTCAGATGTGGCTCTCGGGTGCAGTACAGGGTCACATCAGCATTGCATTGTGGTGGGTGTAGGGTATTGGGCTCCGTGATTTCATTAGCTTGTGTTACAGTCTCACAATATTGGTAGTAGCGCTTTAGAAATGTTAAGTAGTAGTAGTAGTTGGTAGGCTCTTCTCCCGTAGTGCTTTTCCCCCTGCCTACTAGGTCAGAGTGTGTCCTTTTGTGTTTCCTGTTGTAGTCCATGCGGTAGTGGCCATTTTTGTAAGCCAGTTTTAGTTCCCTTTCCTGTGTTAGCCACGTTAGACAACTTAGTTCTTCTCTTGAATGTGGCTGAATGTGGGCATTGTACAGCATTCTGCCAGTTCTGACCTTCTGCTCATCTCAGTACCAGGGAGACTCATTGCCAGTGGGGCACAACCTCTGATCTGCAGTTAACTGTGAGTAAAGGTGGTTATTCCAATAAAGGATGTTTTCGTAGAGATTAGTCTTCAGGTGTCAACTGGTGTGCCAAGGTTATATAGCAGCAACCAGTCCTAGAGGCCTGCGTGTATGCAGGTCCCTGGAGTTCTTTTAGTGGGTACCGCAGTGCACTTCAGCCAGGTGGCCCCAGGCCCATCCCCCCCCCCCCCCACCTGTAACACTTGTGCTGGTAAATGGTAGGCCTCCAAAACCCACTGTACCCACATGTAGGTGCCCCCTTCACCCCTTAGAGCTATGGTAGTGTTTTACATTTGTGGGTTTTGGGGGAGGGGGGTTGGGTGTTCAGCACCCTTGGTAAGGGAGCTATGCATGTGGGAGCTTTTTCTGAAGTCCACTGCACTGACGTAGGGTGCCCAGTTGGTGTCCTGGCATATCATGGGGGCGAGTGTACTACGAATCGTGGCCCCTCCCACGACCAAATGGCTCGGATTAGGACGTTTTTGAGCTGGGCGTTTTTAGTTTCCATTATCGCTAAAAAAATCAAACGCCCAGCTCAAAAACATCCATTTTTTCGAAAATATGGTTCGGCCCGCCCCTTCACGGACCCGTTCTCGGAGATAAACGCCCATGGAGATAGGCGTTCCTGTTCGATTATGCCCCTCCACATCAACCAGCTCACCTTTGTCCACATGTTTGTTTACCCCTTCAAAGAAATGCAGCAGATTGGTGAAACAAGACTTCCCTTCATTAAATCCATGTTGACTTTGTCCCATTAGTCCATGCTTTTGAATGTGCTCTGTAATTCTGTTCTTGATAATAGTCTCTACCATTTTGCCCAGCATCGACGTCAGACTCAGCGGTCTATAATTTCCCGGATCTCCTCTGAAACCTTTTTTAAATATCGGCGTTACATTGGCCACCCTCCAATCTTCCGGTACCACGCTCGATTTTAAGGATAAATTACAAATCAATAACAGTAGCTGTGCATCTCATTTTTTAGTTCTATCAGTACCCTGGGGTGAATACCATCTGGTCCAGGAGATTTGCTACTCTTCAGTTTGCAGAACTGCTCCATTATGTCTTCCAGGTTTACAGATATTTCATTAAGTTTTTCTGATTCTTCAGCTTCGAATACCCTGTCCGGCACCGGTATCCCACCCAAATCTACCTTGGTGAAGACCGAAGCAAAGAACTCATTTAGTTTTTCTGCTATTTCTTTGTCTTCCTTGATCGCCCCTTTTACACCTCGGTCATCGGTTTCCTGCTTTTAATGTATCTAAAAAAAATTTTACTATCAGTTTTTGCCTCTAACGCTATCTTTCTTTCAAAATCTCTCTTTGCCTTTCTTATCAGCGCTTTGCATCTGACTTGACATTCCTTATGCCGCTTCTTATTTTCTTCATTCGGTTCCTTCTTCCATTTTCTGAAGGATTTCTTTTTAGCTCCAATAGCTTCCTTTACCTCACTTTTTAATCATGCTGGCTGTCGTTTGGTTTTCCGTCCTCCTTTTCTGATACGTGGAATATGTTTGGCTTGGGCCTCCAGGACAGTGTTTTAACGCCTGTTATAAGTTTCTTACCCTCTCAGTCGCTCCTCTAAGTTTTTTTTTAACCTTTCTTCTCATTTTATCATAGCTTCTTTTTTAAAGTTAAACGCTAACATATTTGACTTCCTATGTTTATCTTTTCGAAAGCAAATTTCAAAGGCGATCATGTTATGATCACTGTTGTCAAGCGGCCCCCGGACCGTTACCTCCCGTACCAGATCATGCGTTCCACAAATGACTAAGTCTAGAATTTTTCCTTCTCTCATCGGCTCCTGTACCAGCTGCTCCATAAAACTGTCCTTTATAAGTTTACCTCCCTAGCATGCCCTGATGTTACATTAATCCAGTCTATATGGGGGTAATTAAAATTAGTTTTTTTTTTGGGGAAGACATATGATTGAAGTGGTTCCCTCATTAAACAAAAGGTGTGTCCTTTAAAAACGAGGAAGTTCCGATTATTCTGAAGTCTTTTTTTCTCCACTTTTTTCGTTATTACCTGCCACAGGTGCCCCCAAACACAGTGTATGTAAGGTAGAATTTTGAAAGACTTTTGATATTGTATTCTACTTATTCCGGACATTTTCGGTAATTAAAATCACCCATAATTATTGTGTTGCCTATTTTATTTGCCTCACATATTTCCTTTAACATGACTCCGTCCGTCTGATCATCCTGGTCGGGTGGTTGGTAGTACACCCCTATAACCGTCCTTTTCCCCTTAACACTTGGAATCTCGATCCACAATGATTCCAAGAGATCTTTCGTTTCCCGCAGAATTTCCAATCCATTTGACCCAAGGCTCTCGTTAACATACAGTGCTACTCCTCCCCCAATCTGGTCCACCCTATCACTACAATATAATTTGTACCCCAGTATGACAGTGTCCCACTGGTTATCCTCCTTCCACCAGGTCTCAGAGATGCCTGTTATGTCTAATTCTTCATTCAGTGCAATATATTCCAATTCTCCCATCTTATGTCTAAGGCTCCTAGCATTTGCATATAGGCAGTTCAAGCTAGGTTTGTTATTCCTTATTACAGCATATTGTTTACTTGTCAGTACTAATTTGCTGTTTTTTACCTGGTTTTTATTATTTTTATTTATGGAAATTGAATCTACTACAGTCTCTTTTTCATACTCACTATCAATAAACCCTGTCTTCCCTGTCTGGGTGATATCCTTGCAAGATACCTTATTCCGAACCGTACGCTCCTGTGCGACTGTCGGCCTTCCCCCCGTTCCTAGTTTAAAAGCTGCTCTATCTCTTTTTAAAATGTTGATGCCAGCAGCCCGGTCCCATCTCGGTTAAGGTGCCCCCTTGTCCTAGTATTTTTGGAAATACTAGGACAGTCAGATAAAATGAGTTTTAAGCGCTGGCTGGGCAGCAGGAAAGCAAGGAGGGCTGTTGAGGGAGAAGAGGGCGGGTAGGTCGGGCTGGGGACATTGGAACCGGAACTTCGGATGACTGATGGCCGGGAAAATATTGGGGGTGCTTGAGTACCCACGGAGTCGGCGCCTATGGGTGGGTGGGACTGGAGATCAGCTGAGCGGGCGGCCACCGCCGGTGCGATGACACTGTACAAAAGTGATGTGTGCAACCGTGCTTGGGTGGGTGGGCCTGAGCCGAGATTTGATCATTGGATGGGCGGGCCCGCCACCCCCACCCGTAACTATGCCCATGCCTGGTAATTTGTTATAAATCATAATTGAGACCAAGAGCCAAGAGCAAGAGCGAAGAAGCAAACGCAAACTGAAAATGGTCCAGGCTTTTTATAATCTCTTGTTGGACCATAGGCTGAAGTCAGGTAGGGTGTACTTGATCCAATGAAAACTCAGGGATAGCTGAAAACTGGTTTCATCTAGTTTTGAGATGGAGCATGGTAACTGGTCACATGTTTAATGACATCATAAGACTTTCTGTCTGATCATCTGCTGTGATATACATCCAGAAGGCATCTGACAGGATTAAAAGAGTCTTTGGCCCAGATGCATCAACCAAACGTAAAAAAAGCAAAATCGTTAAAGCCATTACCGAATTTAAAAAAACGACCAATGCTCAAAAAAAACAAGTCGCACAAGTTCGGTGCGGTATTATAAAGAACGATGCACTAATCCCCATCGGTAATCGGCTCGTAAAGCATGCGCAGAGCAGCCAAGCGTTATGCTGGCTGCTCTGCGCATGCCAGAAACGTAAGAAAAAAAAGAAAACACAAACACGTGGCTCCCCACTTTCCCCTGCATGTCTCCACAAACATTAAAGGATCGTGAGGGGGCAAAGGCGCTCATCAGCAGCGTCCTGTATGGACGGCCTTGCCTTGCCCCCCCCCCGAAGTCCCCGCTGCTCCCCGCTGCTCCGTTTGTCAGTTATCTACGTAGAAGTCAGAGGAGGGCGGACACAGGAAGAAGAAGGAGACATCGGAGGAGACAGAAGAGCTCGAGAACAGCTGATCCATCCTGTGCAGCGCCTTCAAACATAGGTGAGAGGTGCTGCACCGGCCATTATGGTGGAGGGGGGGTCTGGTGGGGGGGGGGCGGCGGGGACGAAATCGGGGGGGGCGGGGCACGGAGGTGGAGGAGGCCAGGAGGCGGAACATTGCCGACTGAAGAAGAGAGAGACAGGAAGGGAGGGGGAGCCCAGCAACTGCAAAGGTTTCATTTTTAAAAGCTTTTATTTCACAAACGGAGCAGCGGTGAGCAGCGGGGACTTTGGGGGGGGGGGGGGGCAAGGCAAGGCCGTCCATACAGGACGCTGCTGATGAGCGCCTTTGCCCCCTCCCGATCCTTTTTTAATTTAGTTTCCTTTTTTATTTTAGGCACAGGGAAGCAGGGAGCCACTTTTCTTTTAAAACATGCCAGCAATTTGGTTTTTCATCGTGCAGGGGGCAGTGGGGAGATAACAGCTCAGGCTTTAAGGACAGGTCTGAGCTGACGTTAAATTTCTGGCGGTAAGTGAATCGTTGCTATCTTCGGTATGGTTAGTGCATTCCGAATTGTCTACATTTCAATGGTAGTTTCTCATTTGCATTCCAGTTTCGTTAGCTGCTACTGTTGTCGAAAAATAGACTTTAGTGCATGGAAAGGATAGGAAATGCTTCCTTAAGGGCTCATTTAACGATGAAAAACGTTTAGTGCATCTGGGCCTTTGAGAGTAGATAGGCTTTTAGGTGGAGTTTTGCTGTCTTTTGTTAACTCCAGTCTCTGTGATTGCTGACCATCTTCAGAGTTTTGTTCTTTGGAGATGTGTTGATGGACTTAGGTATCCACCCAACTAGTTCTTGTTATCAGTAGTTTCCGGGGGGGGGGGGGGGGGGGGGGGGGGGGAAGGTGAAAGCCAGACCAGTTTATCTGATTCTGTCCCAATAAGTCTTTGCAACTGTATTTTTTATATATACATTTGTATCTGATCCAGCAAAATCAATATCTCTTGATAATTACACTCATATCATGCTACAGAGCTTGGGTGAAGCTCAAACTTACAGAATAGGATGGCAGTTTATAAATAGTATTGAGATTTCAGTGCTAGAAAAACTTGGTATGGAGCGCTGTTCTATAATTGGTGCTCTGGGTTGAGCATCATTTATAGAATATCCCTTAGTGCTCATTTCTGCGCCAAAAGTTGGGCACTGATATTTATGCCAGATGAAACCTAGTGTAAATGCCAGCGCCAAGTTCTGGGTATTTTGGTGCAGAAATGGAGCTATTCTACAACCCTGTGCACCACTTTTAGGAATGCCCCTGCCACTTCCCTGGCCACGCCCCCTTTTGAGTTGCATGCTAGGGAATGTAGGCACGCGGGGTTATAGAATAGGGTGCGGGGAGATGTGTACAGAAATTTCAATAATTGCCAATTATACTGCAATAATGGATTGTTAACATCAATCAACTGGCTCATAAGCTAACTAATTTGCATGCAGATCTTCGATCTGTGCGCAAATTTCAGCACTGAAATCCAGCACCATATATACAGTTCAGGGATAACTCACAGAATACTGTAACTTACACATGTTTTAATGAAATTACAGCAAGAGCATTTACATCATCTCTATGGCTGGTATAAGTGGTAGTGTCATATATAGTTGGTTATGCTAGTATTCATATAACAGCACCATGTTATAGAATTGTCTTCTTGGTGTGTATGGGTTGTGAATGGTTGTTTTATTTATTTTGCAGAAATTACACTCTTAGTATGTACACCACTTGCTTGCTCATTTGACTGGGGAAGGCAGTAAAACAAACCTTTTATCAGACTAAACTAAGCACTGAAAGATCCAAGTTAAGAACCCTGGCCCTGCCCCAAGCTATATATATATTGGGGTTCTTTTACTAAGGTGTGCTGAAAAATGGCCTGCGGTAGTGTACATGCATGTTTTGAGTGCACGCAGATCCATTTTTCAGTGAGCCTGCAAAAAAACGCCTCTTTAAAATTTTTGCTGAAAATGGACGTGTGGCAAAATCAAAATTGGTGCGCCCATTTTAGGTCTGAGAACTTACTGCCAGCCCGACCTAGTGGTAAAGTCTCATGTGGCAACTGGGCGGTAATGACCTAAGCGCGTCAAATGCCACTTGACGCGTCTGATAATAAAAATTATTTTTTGGATGCGCGTATTGGACGCGTGCCAAAAATGAAATTACTGCAAGAGCCACGCAGTAACTCCATTTTGGTGTGCTTATACGCTTACGTGGCTTAGTAAAAGGATCCCGCTGTTAGTGGAATTTGCTGAAACTCATGAATGAGTTTCTACAGCAGTTTTGTTCTGTAAAGTAAGAAACTTGGGCTGGCCAAGAATCTCCAACAGTTATTTACAGAGTGAGAAAGTTACACTGTACACAGTGCAACTTACCAGGAGTAAATGTTGTTGAGTTAACGCTTTTAAAAACATAAACACACATGAAGGGGAATCCTGAGTGTCTCTGAAGGATAAGAATTGAGATTCTGCCAACCTTGTCTTGAAAAAAAATGTTTTCCATGAGAAAAAAAACCCCCTAATCTATTAAAGCATTCTGTTGCCAGGGGAGTGGAGGGAAAATTCTGGAAAACTCCTTTTTATGTCTCTCGCTGTGTTTACTCTGTTGCATGGTGCCAAAAGGAAGGCTGAGAAAGCCTACAGCATGTTGTAGGACTCCAAAGCTGTGTGTACTTAACAGGGAGACACAAACAGTATAGTTTCTTCTTTGCCCTGCAAAAAACAGTAGGGGAGCTCTGACCCAAATAAAAAATAAACCCCATAAAGTCCATAGGAGTTGTTGTCAGCCAGCTTCCCTTGGGGCAAAACCCACCACTCTCTGATAGGAAGTACATTCAGGATGTTTGCTGAAAAGGCAGCTGTGGCTTATCTTCACATCGAGGTCTTTCTTTTAAATTGGTTTTCATTTAAGATACGTCATTGGGCAGAAATGATATGACTGTCTTATGTTACGCATGCCTGTTCAATTCAGATAGAAATTGTTGTGATATGTCTGCCAACAAAAGCTTAATGAAAAAAAAAATCACTTTCTCTTAGGAACAAAGCAAGCAAAAGTTCACAGAGGTTGTAAGGAAGAAGTATGGTCTAAGATCAGTTTACTTTATTGGCAGATTTTTTACAAAGCCAGAAAGAGATGGGGGGAAAAAAAGCTTCTATCTGGTAATTCCACCCACTTATTTCCCAAAAGAACATTCTGATGTAAATCAAATGGCTGCTGGTTCCAGTGTTAGAAGAGCCCGGCCAGCATCAGCTAAACAAATGAGCATTTAGAATTAGTATTTATCAGAGAAAGGAGATAGGATAAAAGTCCTGATATCTCAGTCTCTGGGCTTTGTTCAACAATGATTTTTCTTTGTCCTTTGCCTATGGAACAAGTCCTTGAATAAAGCTGTGTCTCTCCATCTTCCTTCCTTTCCTCTTACTCTTCCATCTCCAATTTATTTTAGTGAACAGTTATTTTGTAATGAAATATAATTCTTTGTAAATTACTGAGGAGGCATTTTCACTATTGCTTCCTCTCTCTCTCTCTCTCTCTCTCTCTCTTTATCTGGCTAATAAGACTTTCTAGTTAATAGATTTTCAGTTAAACCATGCTCAACTGTACTCTCTATGTGTAGAGACACTATTATTAGCAATAAAAAAAAATTGTGAGCCTTCTTCTATTAACCAGACCAGTGCTTCTAAACCCAGTCCTTGGGGTACACCCAACCAGTCAAGCTTTCAGGATACCCACAGTGCATGAGATAGATATGCATGCATTGCTTCCTTGGTATGGAAAACTATCTCATGCATATTCATTGCGGCTCCTGAAAACTGATCTGGCTGATGTGCCCCAAGGTCTGGGTTGAGAAGCACTGACCTAGAACACCCGAAATTTATGGCCTTCTCCGTTCTTTGGTAGATGTTGCTAACCAAAAGACAGACGACAACATCATAAAGCACACATATCATTGTATCCATGGTCTCTTGAGATTGAAGGAGCCTAAGAAAATAAGCATCTTGCCTGGGTACCGCTGACACTAGATATAATAAATTATCTGGCTATAAGCGTCACAGTAAGATTTGTTTCATACCTGGAAACTGAAGTTGAAAAAATGAGTCCATTTAGGGTCCCTTTTACAACACCATGGTACAGGTACTGTGGTGTTGGTATGCGCCAATCTGGCACTACTGCTGGCCTACCGCGGGATCCAGCGATAGTGCCTCTCCCACTGTGCACCATTTCCGGTGTGACAGGAAATTGTTTTTATTTTTAGAGCTGGGGGCTTACTTAATGGTAATCGGGCAGTTCCCCATGCAGTCTGGTTATCATTGGGTTAGCGTGGGAGCCCTTACCACGTCCTAAATAGGAGGTGGTAAGGGCTTTCCCAGGAAATGGCTGCACAGCAAGGGTGTACTTACAGTACATCCATTTCCTTTTTTCTTTTACCTACTGCGGTTAAAGGGGCCTCGGCAATGGCAAATCCACATGCTGATGCTACCGCAGGGCCCCTTTTACCACAGCTTGGTAAAAGGAGCTCTTCATTTTCAAGGAGAACAAATCCCAAATTAACAGCATATTAACATCATCTGCCCGCAACCTCGGAGTCATCTTTGACTCCTCTCTCTCCTTCTCTGCGCATATCCAGCAGATAGCCAAGACCTGTCGCTTCTTCCTCTTTAACATCAGCAAAATTCGCCCTTTCCTCTCTGAACACACCACTCAAACTCTCGTCCACGCTCTCATTACCTCTCGCCTGGACTACTGCAACTTACTCCTCACCGGCCTCCCACTTAGCCATCTATCTCCCCTTCAGTCTGTTCAGAACTCTGCTGCACGTCTCATATTCCTCCAGAACTGATATACTCATATCACCCCTCTCCTCAGGTCACTTCACTGGCTTCCGATCAGATACCGCATTCAATTCAAGCTTCTCCTTCTTACCTACAAATGCACTCAGTCTGCTGCCCCTCACTATCTTTCTACCCTCATCTCCCCTTACGTTCCCGCCCGTAACCTCCATTCACAGGATAAATCCCTCCTCTCAGTACCCTTCTCCACAACCGCCAACTCCAGGCTCCGCTCATTCTGCCTCGCCTCACCCTATGCTTGGAACAACCTTCCTGAACCCTTACGCCAAGCCCCCTCCCTGCCCGTCTTCAAGTCTTTGCTTAAAGCCCACCTCTTCAATGCTGCGTTCGGCACCTAACCCTTACCGTTCGGTGAATCCAGACTGCCCCAATTTGACTGCCCCTATCGGACCAACCGTTCACTTGTCTATTAGATTGTAAGCTCTTTGAGCAGGGACTGTCTCTCTTTGTTAAATTGTACAGCGCTGCGTAACCCTAGTAGCGCTCTAGAAATGTTAAGTAGTAGTAGTAGTAAAGGAGCCCCTTCTAGAGGTAGAAATAAAATTGTACTGTTGATGAAACAATTAAGTAAACCTTTGAAAAACAGAAAGGTGGGGTATTAGAGCAGAATGATAAACCTTTTCATTAGTGATATACAGAGGCAGAACATTTTTTTTTTGGGGGGGGGGGGGGGGGGTTCCTGAACATTTGGTAATTTCTCCTGATTTTTGTCAAGTTTTTCACATTGTTTCACACATTCTTTTTAATAACTTGAATTTTTTAACATGAAATTTGATTGCACACGTGTTAATTCATAGGATAATCAGTTTTGCAAGCCTTAATTTTTTAAAGATGCTAACAAATATGTGGCCTTACTTTGTATAATAGGCTTACATGAAAAATTGTAAAGAATGGAAATTCTAGGTGTCAATATTCACACACCGTGGTCAGCATTTAAAAAAAAAAATAATAGCTGCAGCCACTCTCAGTAGAGCTATGTAGCAAAAAATTAATCCATATAGCTATATGGACAGTAGCTGAATATCATGAGCCATCTGTAGAGTTAGGCAGAATTCCAATGCTGTGCTCTATGCTTTCCCTTCGTGCTACATTGATAATGCCGGAGCGATCTATAAGGATTTTCAGTGGCACTATTTGCGTAGTGCTGCTAATGTGATTGGTCACTAATCTGTATAACAGGTGCTGCTGCTATATATATGGATAGGCTTTTGAATATTGGGCCAATGTGTTTTTAAAAGAGTTTCCAAGTTACTTAGGGGTTCTTTTACTAAAGTGCACAAATGGAGCTAGATTCTATAAATGGCACCTAAAACATTAGTGCAAAAAAACCCAGCGCTTGATGCTATTCTATAAACCTCACTTAAAGTTAGACATGCTTTATAGAATACACGTAGTCCATGACTAAAAATAGTGTGTCCATTTATACCAACTAAAATCTGGTGTAAATGCCTGACCCTAATTTAGACGCAGATTGGGTGCATTCTGTAACAGTGCGCGTAATTTTTAGGAATGCCCACAACCTGCCCAGACCCTTCCCATGGCCACACCCCCTTTTGTGATTTATGCATTAGAATGTATGCACAGCATATTACAGAATATGCTTAGAAAGTTGCACGCATAAATTCTAATTAGTTCCAGTTAGTGCTAATTGCTTGTTAGTGGCCAATTATTGGCGCTGATTAGCACTTTAGAAATGTTAAATAGTAGTAGTAGTACTGATTAGCTTGTTAAGCAATTACATTGCATGTGCAACTTTAGTCGCTGTTTATAGAATCATGGGGATGACGCACAAATTTCCGTGCGTAATCCTGAGATGTGCGCACAACTAAATTGACTAATGAGCCAATTAGCACCAATAATTGAGTGCTAATAATCAGTTATTGGTGTTCATTAGCAACAGTTTGGATTTGGTTATTGGACAGAAAACAGAGGGTAGGGTTAAATAGAGGAGGGTGAACAGTAGAGTGCCACAGTACTGGGACTGGTGCTATTTAACATATTTATGTTTAATCTTTTTTTATTGACTAAAGAATCATTGCAAATACAAAACCATAATGTGCAAATACTTATTTCTTTAAACATTCCTTCCCAACTTCCCTCTGTCTCCCATCCCTCCCTTCCCTCCCTCCCTCAATCCCTCAATCCCTTCCCCCCTCCCCAAATTCTGAGTCCAGCTATGTGTCTCATTAAAAATTCAACAGTCTACTTCTAGCATGTGAGGACAACGTGTTAAGGAATGGGCTCCAAATGTTCTGAAATTGCAGTCCTGTTTGAGCTTTAAAGTCTGTCACTGCCATCCTTTCAACTCGCACTAGTGCAATCATGCGGGCTCTCCATCGTGAACATGTAGGGTAATGTCGGGTAATCCATTCAGATAGGATCACCTGTTTAGCCACTATGATAGATTTGTTCACAAAAGCTGTTAGTCCTGCTGGGATGGGGTGAATTAGTATCGGATGTCCCAATAGTAACCCTGGATCATACTTCCACCCTGCTGACCATATTTTTGAAACACATTGTATTATATCCTTCCAGTATTGAGTTATACCTCTGCAGGACCACAACATATGCCCCAAAGTAGCCCCCGGCTCCCGACACTTAGGGCACTCTCCCCAAGGGGAGAGCCCCATGTGAAAGGCCCTTCGGGGAGATATATACAGCCGTAGCGCCACTTTATATTGAGTCTCCCAGTGAGATATCATCATTGTCTGCTTTCGCATCGTGATTATATGTGACTTAAACTGAGATAGAGTAAGATTCATTGGTATATCTTGTTGCCACATGAGTAGCAATTTCTTGTAGTCCAGCTCCTCTGCCGTATCACGAATGTGCCTATGATGAAATTTGAGAGGCACCTTCTGCTGTGCTGTCAGTGAGAAAGCTGAGGCCAATTCCTCTTGAACATCTTCAGCCAGATCTTCCCATGGTAAAGATTGTATATAATGCCTTAACTGAAAGTAATGAAACTTGTCCGAGGGAAGCATTGCAAACTCGGCTTTTAATTCTTGGAAGGGTTTTATCTTACCCTCTTGAGTGAGTGCCTGCGTCAGGTATACCATTCCATTCCGTTTCCAACGGGCAAAAACTGGATATAGGAGCCCTGGTTCAAAAGCCGGGTTTCCACAGATCGACAGATATGGAGTAACTTTAGCTGAAAACCTATGGAGTTTGCAAATCCATTTCCACACCGCCTTCGCGGATCCCATTATTCCAGATTTTTGCAGTATGTATGGAGGCGAAGGTCCTCTAGCATGCAAATAATTACTGAAGTGTAGCCCAGAATATAATTGTAATTCCATTGATGTATTGGTATAATCTTGTGTGCCTCTAAACCAATCATTCAGATGACGCATTCCGCTGGCAATAGTCATATATTTTACATTTAACAGGCCCAGTCCACCATACTCTGTCGGAACACATATTGTGGAGAAAGGGAGGCGTGGTTTCCTTCCCTTCCATAAAAAGGATTGTACTATCTTTATCAGTTTATGTTCATCAATCTTTGTTAGAGATAGCGGTAGTGTTTGAAATGTGTATAGCCATTTGGGAGCGATAACCATGTTAAACAAAGCGATTCTCCCCATCAAGGAGAGTGGTAATGGAGTCCAAGCTTGCAGTTGTTTATTTGTATTCTGCATCAGTCGCTGCACATTTTGTTCATAAAGTGTGGTCAAGTTCATAGGGATATTCACTCCCAGGTATTTTATGGAGGTTTGTGCCCACTGCAGAGGAAATGTCCCAGTCCACCCTGCTCGCATCTCTGGAAATGCCGGGAGTGCCACTGATTTGTGCAAATTTAAACAGAAACCTGAATATCCCCCATATTCTTCTATTGTCTGGACTAAGGGTCTCAATGTTTCAGTAGGCTCTCTCAAAACCACCAGCAGGTCATCAGCATATGCTAAAATTTTAATTTCCTGGCCTGCCAGCCTGACCCCCCGGATGTCCGGAGCCGAGGAGACTTTCCTTATCAAAGGTTCCAGGGATATCAAGAACAGCAAAGGCGACAGGGGACAACCCTGTCTTGTACCTCGACAAATTTGAAATTCTGGTTCCTTTATCCCATTTACTACCACCCCTGCTCTAGGTCCTCTATACAGTGCCTGTACTGCTTGCATAAACCAGCCCTCTATGCCCATCTCTGATAATGTTGAAAACATGAAGTCCCATCCTACCTTATCAAAGGCCTTCTCCGCGTCTAAGCTCAAGATCAGGGTGGGCTTTCCAATCTGTTGACTTGCTGCTAGGGCCATCAGGGTTTTTCGAACATTATGGACCGATTGACGACCTCGCACAAATCCCACCTGTTCTTCCCCAATCAGTGATGGTAAGCATTGTGCCAATCGTTCCGCCATCATCTTTGCCAATATTTTGGTATCAACATTGAGCAGAGATATCGGCCTATAGGATTCCACCTTATCAAGAGGTTTCCCTGGCTTCGGTATTAGTGTGATCAATGCCGAATTGGCATATCTTGGGAAACTTTTTTTTCCACTACTTCCCGATGGTAGTCTAACAACGCTGCTAAAGCTTCTCCCGGTAACAATTTGAAATACTCCCCGGACAGCCCATCTGGGCCAGGCGCTGACCATAATTTTAATGTTTTAATCACCCCTTGTAATTCCTGCATTGTTAATGGTTTATTTAGACATTCTACTTGCTCTACTGATAATCTTGGGAGCCCCAACTGCTGCAAGTAATTCCGTGTTGCCTGCTCTGTAGAAGGTGGTCCCGCCTGATATAAAGTAGTGAAGTAATTTGTAAATGCCTGTCCTATGTCTCTATTATTAGTAAGAATGTTCCCCTTGGAATCTTTAATTACTGTTATCGTCCTTGGGACTCCCGCATTTTTAATTAAGCGCCCTAGCATTTTGCCTGTTCTGTTACCAAATCTCTGTAGTTTAAATTTGTAGGACAGTGCTGATTTAAGTTCATTTTCATGCAATAAGCTATTTAATGCTACCTGGGTGGCCTTTAAGAGTTCTAGGTTGTCTACTGTGGGGTGATGTAGGTGGACTCTCTTAGCTTTTTGCAATTGTCGTTCTAACCTTAAAATACCTGTGGCCCTTTTCTTATTTTTAATGTGACAATATGCTATGATGGCACCTCGCAATACCGCTTTGGAAGCGGACCAAAATAGCTCCGGCTGTGATTCAAGATGTACTTGATTATGTTCTGTGTATTGGGCCCAGGTCTTTTGTATATGTATTCGTAAATGTTGGTCTTGATATAGTTGTGCAGGGAATCTCCACCCCCTCCCCCCCCCTATCAGCATTTGTAAATGCAAAATCCACCCATACTAATGAGTGGTCAGTTATCTCCTCAGGCCCAATAGTTGCCGATTTTACTGTGTAAAAAAGTGAGCGAGCCACCATTATATAATCAATCCGGGCAAATGTCCCGTGTGCTCTTGATCTGTGTGTGTAATCTTTATCTCCCGGATGGTGGATTCTCCATGGATCCACCAGATCAAGAGTCTGATTAAACCCCTGAAACTCTTTAGCACGTGTTCCCCTGTAGTGTGAAGCTAGTATATTTGAGCAGTCTTGGCGCGGGTCAATTACTGCATTAAAATCTCCCACAACCACCAGATCTCTTCTTCCATTATGCAAACATTTCCCAGCTAGCGATTTAAAGAATGTGGCTTCGTAGTTATTGGGCCCATATAAGACTAGTAGTGTAAATTCTTTCCCTGAGAGCCACACGTTTAATAAAATATATTCTCCTTTGACCCCTCTTTCTAATATAGTTGCTTTATATGGGAGCCCCTTTCTAAACAGGACTGCAACTCCTCCTTTTCTACTCTGGGACGAGGCCGCAAATACCTCATTAACCCATAGTTTTTGCAATTTAGAATGTTCTTTATCTGTTAGGCGTGTCTCTTGTAAACACGCTATGTCTGCTTTGTGTCTTTTTAGCGCTGTGAGAATCTTGGCCCTCTTAATCGGGGAGCTAATACCTCCAACATTCCACGTTATTATCCTAGTAGTCATTATTTCCTATCTTTTCTATGCTTGGTGGGTTTACTTTCTGTATGATCATGCTGTTCCACCTCTGCAACACCGATAAGTCTCCCCAGCTCCAAGATTGGGCATTATTCCTCATAATTGTTCCATGAGTTAATTCTGACCATTCCCAATTTGTACTACATCTTGCCTCATGACACATAGCTAACCCCATGCTGTATATATTCAGAGTTCCTATTCTGTCCCCGAAACCCTCCCTCCCTCCCTTCCTCCCCCCCCTTCATTACCATCCCTTCAGCCATCTTTCCAGGCCCAAACCTGGAATTTAGCACGAGATCACCTGGGTTACTGAGAGCTTCCCGCCCCTTTAAGTGAAAGTTATACTTACTGCCACTATAATGTTCTATTCATCCATCCCCCGATGTTACTGTAATGTTCTCATTCTCCCTTTATTATGCCTTGTTCTGTTAATTTGGACCTCGCTTCTTCAGGGGACTGAAAAGTTTCCCATCGTCCTTGGCTTAGTATTTTGAGTGATGCAGGATATTGGAGAATAAAACGAACTTGTTTTTGAGCCAGCAAAGAGCACAAAGGGTGGTATTTTCGTCGTTGTTCCTGGACTCCCGCGGAGTAATCCTGAAACATTAACACTTGCCGCCCGTCATGTTTTAGTTCCCCTCTGCGTATCTTGAATCCGTTTAAAATTTCTATTTTTTGACGGTAGTTCAACAGGCGCATTACTATTACCCGTGGTCTAGTTTGATTTTCTCTGGGGCGTCCCACGCGGTGTGCCCGTTCTATAATTAAAGGTCCCATGGAATCTGACAAGGCCAGCTCTTTCGCCAACCAAGTGGAAAGCCATTCTGACAAGTTCTTATCTGGGATGTTCTCAGAAAGGCCTACAATCCGAAGATTGTTTCTTCGTGAGCGGTTCTCAAGGTCCTCAAGTTTTTCCATGTGCTCTTGGAGCTGTTGTTTAACGTCACGGAGGTCTGTACTATAGCCCTGGGAGTCGTCTTCAAGAGCCGAAACCCAAGTCTCCAGATCTTCCGTGCGGGTCTCCAGTCCCTCTAATTTCATGTGGATTGCATCCAACTTTTGTTCCATCGCGTCCCACTTCGGCTGCCAGGCCCTCGCGACTGCCAAGGTGATTTGTTCTAATTGAGAGCTTGTGAAAATTTGGTCCGCCTGCTCTGGGACCGCCGCCATCTTGTAATCGTGGGGTAAGCGTTTTGGTCTTTTCTTTCTCTTTTTTCCCCGTTCGCAAAGCCATTCCAGCTGGGGATTTAGTAACAAATCTGTCCATACAAAGATTTAAGACCACCAAGTCAAATTTTCAATCGTTTGCGGCGCCGATTTTTAAATGATGGGGCGGGAGCTCTCGAGCCGAAGCGAAACACGACCGCTCAGCTCATCGCACCACGTGATCCATTTAACATATTTATAAATGATAGGGAAATTGGAATGATGATTGAGGTGATTACATTTGCAGATGATACAAAACTATTCAAGGTTGTTAAAACAGATGTGGACAGTGAAATATTGCAGGAAGACCTTAGGAAATTGGAAGACTGAGCATCCAAATGGCAGGTGAAATTTAATGTGGACAAATGCAAGGTGATGAACATTGGAAAGAATAATCCGAATCATAGTTACCTCATGCTAGGGTCCACCTTGGGGGTCAGCGCTCAAGGAAAAGATCTAAATATCGTTGTAGGTAATACGCTGAAATCTGTTCAGTGTGCAGCAGTGGCCAAAAAAGCATACAGGATGCTAGGAATTATTAGGACAAGGATGGTGAATAAGACCAAAAATACTATAATGCCTTTGTATCGCTCCATGGTGTGTCCACACCTTGAGTTTTGTGTTCAGATATAGTGGAATTGGAAAAGGTTCAAAAAAAGAGTGACCAAAATGATAAAGGTGATGGAACTCCTCTTGTATGAGAAAAGGCTAAAGAGGTTAGGGCTCTTCAGGTTGGAAAAGAGGGGAAATATGATTGAGGTCTACAAAATCCTGAGTAGTGTAGAACGAGTAGAAGTAAATCAATTTTTTACTCATTCCAAAAGTACAAACACTATGGGACACTCGAGGAAGTTACATGAAAATACTTTAAAAACAAATAGGAGGAAATAGTTTTTCACCCAACAAATTGTTAAGCTCTGGAACTCTTTGCCGGAGGATGCAGTAACAGCGGTTAGCATACCTGGGTTTAAAAAAAGTTTTGACAAATTCTTGGAGGAAAAGTCCGCAGTATGCTATTGAGACAGACATGGGAAGCAACTGCTTGCCCTGGAATTTGTAGTATGGAGTGTTGCCACGATCTGGGTTTCTGCTAGGTACTTGTGACCTGGTTTAGCCACTGTTTGGAAAACAGGATACTGGGCTAGATGGACCATTGGTCTGACCCTGTATGGCTACTCTTATGTTCATATGTTGTGTGTGCATCTTGCTAAGCACTAGTCTATAAAGATCCACATACAAATTTTATAATACTCAATTCAAAAGGGGGCATAGCCATGAGAGGGGTGTGGGCATTCACTAAAGGTGTGCGCAGTATTACTGAATACCTGGGGTCCGTGCCTAAATGACATGCCAGGATGTACACCAGATTTCAGTTGGTGTAAATCCTCACACCCAACATTTGCGCTGAAATCAGCTCTAAGTGTTATGTTCTAAATAGAGCCCAACTCAGAGTGCTATTTATTGAATAGTGCTCCATGCAGACTTTTTTCAGCACCATTTTTTGAGTGCCATTTACAGAATCTAGTCCTTAACAAGCAGTTAGGGCAAGATTCAGTACATGGAGCAAAAAAATTGGCGCAAAAAAAAAAAAATCAATGCTAAACAGTATCTTATAAAGGGTGGCTAAGAATTGGCGCCCTTTACAGAATAGTGCATTCTGCAGTTTACCTTTCAAGAGAGTATCAATCCCACCAAAAAGAATGATCCAAAGGAAATGTTTCAAAATCACCGTACTTAAAAGGGAAGGTTCCCATGAATGCATGATTGACAGGTCACCCCTGTAGCATTTTCAAAAGTCAACACGAAAAGGGAGAATACTGTCAATCAAAGCCATCATCACAAATAAGGTACCCCCTCCCTAAATAACATGGTGCTTATAAATAAAGGGACCCTTTTACTAAAGTGTGTTAGGCTGTTAATGCGCCGTTTGGTGTGAATTAACAGCTAGTGCACAAATGCTTTAACAGTCAATGGGGTATATTTACAGTTACTGTATGGTGAGTCACACGTTACAGCCATTATTTGGAAGGGGTGGAACTGGGCGGGGGATGGGTGGAGAATGGGTGTGGAAAGTGTTTTGGCACTGTGGCCCCAATGCTCAAAAGTCGCTGTTAAATATAGCAGCAACGGGCGAACTTACCGATTTCTAAACTGAGACTGATGCTCAAAGGGAATCGCATACAAATGAGATGCACAGAAATTCTGCAAGTGGCTTGGTAGGGAAAACGCCTAGCACATGTGCAGAACAGTCTCTCAGGAAGAGTGCATGTTGTGCACATGCCTAGGAATCATTTTGTCCCACTGCTGCACTCTTCCCCTGTGTGCTTTGAAGCTGGCTCCACTGTCCCAACTCTCTCCTTTCCCCTTCATGCTCTCCTGCACCTTCCTCCTGCAGCTTACTAACTTTCCTTCTGGCTGCCCCTGATAGATTTTGCCAGAGCGCTTGGGAATCTCCTTGCTGAAAGCCCCCAGCTGACATCATAGGGGCTTCCTCCACCTGATTGGCAGTCTGCTTTCACGGAATGCTCATTTTAATACTAATTAGCTTGTCATACATTTGCATTGGATTATCGGTAGCTGCTACGGCAAACAGTTAAAGCCACACAGAACCTCTTTGTGCATTAGATGCTAAATAACATTTGCTTTAGACCGGTTTCAACCGGTCTAAAGCAAACGTGGCAAACACGGTAAGCTTTGTTCATCGGGCCTTGAATGTACTGCATGTACCAAGCACTGACTAAAGAATAGTTAGAGCAGGATCACTTAGCACCACTGAAATAGGAGGCGCTAAGGCCCCAATGTTCAAAAGTAAACGTAGGTGTTAGAGGCCATTAGCGCCGTACTAGCACCTGCATTTTCCTGTGCAGATTGTTCAAAGGCCCGGAGCGAAGGAACAAACGAGCATGTCAAGCCTCTTAAGACTTGTTGCTGTAAAGTCCTAATATCTTGAAGTGTAACCTTGGCACAGCAGAGCACACCTGAAGTCTCTATTATTTTCTGAAGTTTCCTTTATTGCATAAACATATAGACAATTTACTCACAGATGATCAGAAGTATGGCCCCAGGGCACAGAGACTCATTTTTAAAACATATTTTTAACAGGGGGCATGTCATGAGCGGAGAATGAGCATTGAAGTGTTGATCCGCTAGCCCATTAGGATTAGCGTGTGCTAACTGGTTAACACTGGGTTAATCCGGGAGCACTTAGCACCTCCTAAATAGGAGGCAGGAAGTGCTACCACATTAAGGGGCCCTTTTTCTAAGCCGCATAAGCGTCTATGCATGCCCAACACGTGCCAAAATGGAATTACCGCACAATTACCATGTGGCTCCTGTGGTAATTTCATTTTTGGCGCACATGCGATACGTGCATCTCAAAAATATTTTTTTGGGGGGGGCGCATGTAATGGACGTGTGCCAAGTGACATTTGATGTGCGTAGGTCATTACCACCCAGATTCTTTACTGCTTTGGGGTCAGGCCTACCCAGCAGCAGTGTTCCTGACAGCAATTCCAGTCGCAGGCTCCACTCGCAGTCGCAGCGATTCCCACACGCTGCCTATTGGCTGCCGATCAACAATCTCCTTGCGCTACAAAGCGCTATCCCGGAAGTCTCTCCTCTGCAGAGGAGAGGCTTCTGGGTTAGAGCTTTAGTAGCTTCAAGGAGATTGTTGATCGGCAGCCGGCAGGCAGTGTGTGGGAATCGCTGTGACTGCGAGTGGAGCCTGCAACTGGAATCACTGTCAGGAACACTGCTGCTGGGCGGGCCTGACCCCAAATTAGGTGGGCCCAGGCCCACCCATGGCTACGCCCCTGCTATAAATAGCTCCCTAGAAAAAAAAAAAACAGGCAGAAGAAGAATGGGGATGAAGAAAGAATGACCCATAGCCTGCAGAAGGAGAAACTGACCCTGATAGCCTGGGAGTTGATTCACTGAATAAGTACATAAGTATTGCCACATTGGGACAGACCAAAGGTCTATCAAGCCCAGCATCTTGTTTTCAACAGTGGCAAATCCAGGTCAAAAATACCTGGCAAGATCCCAAAAGGTTCAATACATTTTATGCTGCTTATCCCAGAAATGAGCAGTGGATTTTCCCCAAGTCATTTTAATAATGGTCTAATGGACTTTTCCTTTAGGAAGCTGTCCAAACTTTTTAAACCCAGCTAAGCTAACCGCCTTTACCAGATTCTCTGGCAACGAATTCCAGAGTTAAATTACATGTTGAGTAAAGAAAAATCTTCTCCGATCCATTTTAAATTTACTACTTTGTAGCTCCATCGCATGCCCCCATAGTCCTAGTATTTTTAGAAAGAGTAAACAAACGATTCACGTCTACTCATTCCACTCCACTCATTATTTTATAGACCTCTATCATATCACCCCTCAGCCGTCTTTCCTCCAAGCTGAAGAGCCCTAGCCGCTTCAGCCTTCCTTCATAGGGAAGTCGTCCCATCCCCTTTATCATTTTCGTTGCCCTTCTCTTTACCTTTTCTAATTCCACTGCATCTTTTTTGAGATGCAATGACCAGAATTGCACACAATATTTGAGGTGCGGTTGCACCATGGACCAATACAAAGGCATTATGATGTCCTTATTTTTGTTTTCCATTCCTTTCCTAATAATACCTAACATTCTGTTTGCTTTCTTAGCCACCGCAGCACACTGAGCAGAGGGTTTCAATGTATTATAACGACACCTAGATCACGTTCTTGGTCGGTGACTCCTAACATGGAACCTTGCATTACATAGCTATAATTCAGGTTCCTCTTTCCTACATGCATCACTTTGCAATTGCTCACATTAAATGTCATCTGCCATTTAGATGCCCAGTCTCCCAGTCTCGTAAGGTCCTCTTGCAATTTTCACAATCCTCTCATGATTTAACACATATGGACAAGGTACAGAAGGGCTAGTGACCAGCTTGTCTACCCTTCCTCCCAAATCCCAAGGAAGGCAGGATCTGAAACTGCTCTGATGTGCTGAGAACCTGGGATCTTGTGACACACTAGCATGAGTAAGTCAATGAGAAATTTTGATTCCATTTAAGAATATCCCTCCTCCAAAAGTTTGTCTTATGTAAATCTTTTTATTAAGGAAGCGAAAACAATTTAGCACAACAACAAAAAACCAATACAATGATCAAACATATGCAACTCCCCTATCACCCCCCTTCCCCACCCACTATTACAAAATGAGCAAAATGGAATTCCAATTTATATATAAAGCAGTAATGCCTATGGTGACAATAATCATGAGCATTGTATCCCTTGCAAGCTAACCAATGTATGAATGACTGCTGTAGAATCCTTGATGTAGGATCTACCCTTAAAAACTAACGGATGTAAAAAACAGTCAACGTTAACTGATAAAAATTCCAAATCAGACCCTATGCTTATTACTATTGGGTGGCCAGGTGGTTTAGTAATAAATTTATATATTTGAGGAATCACAGAAAATATAGGAGTAACAGGATACTGCTCCTATAAATCTTTTCCTTTCTGGGGCAATTTCTCCAAATGGGTTAGTTTTGCGCATACCATTACGAGAATTAACCTTCTTCCTTTGTAGTAATCAGGTGATGTTACAAACCATAATCCGAAAGGGATTGAATATGTTGTTGGATGCAGCCAGTGGGATCTTCACTCAACTGTCTATAAAACTGAATATCCTACAATTGACCATGCACTTCCTCTTCATAAGGGGTTCATGCCCATACCTCAACACCTCTTCCTTAAGCTGTGAATCTGATGAATATAGAGGAATCAAGTTGTAAGGACTTTCATGCTGACCACGCTACAGTGGTCCCATAGCAACTATTTCCCTCTGTACTAATGTTTCAAGAAAAGTTTACTGTCTACAGGACCAGTAGGCATCCAAGTAGATTTGAATGCTAGAGGATCTAAAATCTCCTCCATATCAACATGATGAGAGAAGAATAGAGCAACTTTCAATTGATGAAAAGCCAGTTGGACCTGCATTTGAAAAAACAAAAAAAATCAAAGCATTGTGTGGGAATATAGGACAAACCTCTCTCCAAAAGAGAGAGCTCTACTGATGCAAAGAACAGACTATCAAAAAACTCCAAACTGCCCAGAATACTGCTGCCAGACTCATATTTGGAAAAACTAAATATGAAAGTGCAAAACCACTAAGAGAGAAACTTCACTGGCTCCCATTTAAGGAACGCATTGCGTTCAAGATCTGCACGATTGTACACAAAATCATTCACACAGACGCCCCAACCTACATGCTAAACCTCGTGGACCTACCTCCTAGAAATGCCACAAGATCATCTCGCAAATTTCTCAATCTGCACTTCCCCAACTGTAAAGGACTAAAATACAAGCTGATACATGCCACTACCTTCTCATACACGAGCACGCACTTATGGAACGCACTACCTACAGACCTGAAAACAATCGACGAAATAACTAACTTTCGCAAATCTCTGAAGACATATTTCTTCAACAAGGCCTACAAAGATAACCTATAACCTCACTAATCCACTTCACCAACCCACCCTGCTTTGAAAGTTCACCTTCTATACTCAACCCTAATCACCCCCTTCTTTCTTCCTTTACTTAATCTCTGTACATCACCAATTGTATCTGTTATCCTGGAATGACAATGGCATAACAAAACTATATAAGCCACATTGAGCCTGCATATAGGTGGGAAAATGTGGGATACAAATGCAATAAATAATAATAATAATAATGTCAGCACACATCCTGATAGATTATACACCAGATACTTCATTGCTGGGATCTAGTGTCTGGATGCCTTTCTTTTTTTGCTGGTGATCGATACCAGAAATGTCCTCTTCCCAGGAATGCCCCAGATTCTGGAATAGTTTTTTAATGGTTGAGGGCATAGTCCCAGATTGGGACTCCCTGACAAACTATTTGAAGAATCAAATGCCACTTCTTTATTACGTCCATTGTTCCATTCAAATTCTTTCGCATCTGGGGGTGCACATGCCTACGTTTATAGTCCAACTCATCTCTATAGTATTTTTGCAATTTCAACTATTTAATATCTTCTCTAAACTTAGTCATATCCTTCTTCATATCTGAATTACAGCAAGCTTGCCTTGCAATTGTTCATATAACTCCTTAACAACAGATCTTGTAGTTTTTATAATTAGAAACATCAAATAATAATAAAAGACTTAAAATAGAATTCCATCTGTTCATAAAATTAACATCTGTCTCTTACATATGAGGCAATTTATTTAAGCGTAACCCCCGTGGAATTTGGTTAACTCAATATTTTTTCAATGTCTCTCCATGTAATTCAGCTTGAATGGCATGTTTGTGCAGCATATATAATTCAATCCAGTCCACATCTGAAGTGTTAGAATTTTCATCTCCAAAATATACCTCCTAACAATCCTGCAGCTTACTGATCAGTATATCTTGAGTTCTCAAGCCATTCAAAAGATTCCATTTCACAGATACCCAAAAAATACTACTTGAAACAAACACACAAAAATGATATCAATATTTTGTACTATAGCACATGTTTATCATTAAAAATTCATAAATAAATTGTGGTCAATCAATTCAAATTATTCAGAACAATGTCAAAAATGATTGTAGCATTATGGGGCTCATTTTCAAAAAAGAAAAATGTCCAAAAAATGGCACAAAAGACAGATGGATGTATTTCTCGCCAAAAATTGTGTCTAATAAGCCAGATATTGTTTGGCTGGCCCCCTAGTTGGTGAAGAGAGGGGCCAAGGATCTGTCTGGAGACACATATGCGTGCAGTGGCAACATTCCCTGCACATGTCTCTCAGACAGTCATCTCAGCCATCTCCTTGCCAACCAAGGGGCCAGCCTGCTCCCAGGACCTTGCAGGTCAATATCTGGCCTCTTGATTCAGCTCAGGAAAGGCCCCACTCCCTAATGCCATACAGCCATGACCTGGGACAAAGGAGTGGTTAGAGAGACTGCAGGCCTGTGTTTTCCTTTCCTTCCCCCACCCCCCAGGACCTACAATCTCCCTTTCCCACATCACCCATCAGCCTGCCATATCAGGATATGAATACATTTGGTATAAAGTGCAGACACTGCCCTATCATCAACCAAGCTTGTAATGGAACTTTAAAACTCTGTACAACAAATACGAACTTCCCAGTCCCAAAATTAGAAACTCTCAGAACAAAGAGGTGGCAACTAAGAGAGTCCCCAGTGCAGGTCTCGGTCCTCAGCGAGGATGGCTGCGCTCCTCAATCAGGCTCTGCAGCAGGCCTACTATTGTCACCAGGATCTGGCGTTGGGCCCCCAGTTCATGCACAAGTCCTTGTGCATAGCAGAGACTTGGGCCCCGATCATAGGCAGTCGATGGCCCAACTGTTTGGGGAGGCTAAAGGGGGCGGGGTTAGGGGTGGGGCCAGGGGTGGAGCTTAAGTCCATAATTGTCTGATAACACACAGAAAAAAAATAAATAAAAATAAAAGTCACAATTAATACCTTTTATTAAATTTAGATATTAGCTATGTATCATATGTCAAAGAATAAAGTGGTTGCTCAAAGCATATACTAACCACAATCGCTCAACTGCAAAACACTATGCACAACTTTGTGCAAAAACACACTCAGAACCTTACTGTACCATAAATATTACACTGGGCAGAACCTAATACACCAATATACCACCCATACGGAAAATTCAGACCGTCAACAATATGAAACAAGGGATCATAATATCATGATACGTGTAGAGCCACAAAACACCCTAATTCATGTTTAATGTGGGATAAAATGCCATAAATAAGTAAATAAATAAATATAAACTTTTAATGTTGAACACCTAATTCTCAAAGTGAACATATTCCAAACACTATAATGAAAATAAAATGATCTTTTCTACCTTTGTTGTCTGGTGACTTTGTTTTTCTGATCGTACTGGCCCAGTATCCGATTCTGCTGCTATCTGTCCTCTTAACTCCGTTTCCAGGGCTTCCTTTCCATTTATTTCTTTACTTTCCGCCTTTCTTCTTCATTTCTTGCCCTACATCCGTAAGTAAAAGCTGGGTCCTCCACAAACTTGACTGTCCAGTGGATCCAGCTTCTGCCTATTTTCTTCCTCCATGTGCAGTTTTTCTCTCTTCCTTTTCCCTCATTTCATCTCCTTCCTCACTCTTCCCTCCCCTCCATGTCCAGCAACTCTCCTCTCCCCCCTGCCCTCTCCTCTCCCCTTCATCCACCATGTGCAGCAACCCTCCTCTCCCCTCCCCTCCATCCACCCATGTCCAGCAACCCTCCTCTCCCATGCCCTCTCCTCTCCCCTTCATCCACCATGTGCAGCAACCCTCCTCTCCTCTCCTCTCCATCCAACCATGTCCAGGTCCTCGATCATCTCTCCCGTCTGCCCTCGCTCCCCGATAGGCAGCCCTCGTTTCCTTCCTGCCCCGGCCCCCTTGCCCTACCTTTAAATATTATATTTTTCCTGGAGTCGCGGGCAGCGCCGGTATTGAAGGCAGCAGCAGGCTCATCTCGGCTCCAGCAGCCTTCCCTCGCAAGTCGCATGATGGCTCTGCCCTCGCAGAAACAGGAAATATGTCAGAAGAGGGTGGAGCCATCATGCGACTTGCGAGGGAAGGCTAGTGGAGCCAAGATGAGCCTGCTGCTGCCTTCAGTGCCGGCGCTGCCCGCGACTCCAGGAAAAATATAATATTTAAAGGTAGGGCGGGGGGCCGGGGCAGGGAGGAAACGAGGGCTGCCTATCGGGGAGCTGAGGAAAGACGGGAGAGATGATCGATGACCTGGCTGGGGAGCGGGGAATCATGCACCTCGTGGGGTGGAGGCAGCAGGGGAAAAACTTCACGGTCGGTTGGGCTGTTATTTGATCCAATCCACCACAATTAATAGAAAATTCTTTTCTTCCTTACATATAAAAATCCAATAAATAATATACTTAGCTTAATCTTGCAAGTCCATTCAAGCCAATCTAGGGAACGCGGTGGACATTTTGAGGCTGGACCCATAACGAGCAGGAGCGAGGAGGCATCTCTCTTGCCCATATGCTCCACTAGACCACTAGGGAGCTTCAAGCTAGGCCTAAAAGGGGGACCTATGGGTGTGGAGGGATGGTGAGAGGTGGAGGCTTGGCCTAGCATTTGCTTTGGGGCGAGAGAGAGAGGGGGGGATTGGGACAGGGGCACCTGAAAGATCTCTGGCACTCCACGTAGGTTAACCAGACCCCGACCAATATTCATACCAGTGCCTGGTTACCTCTACAGCTAAAATTAAGAAAGCCTTTTTGCTGTCCTGTCTTAAGTCGCTTACTTAGCTGGTTAGCCCAAGCTCTGCCCACAGACCACCCTGGCACTAACCAGACAGTGCAGGGATAATTAGTGGTGATAATCAGCAGCAATCTCTGGTTAAGTGCTGTTGAATATCACAATTAGGTGAACACAAGTGATTTAACTGGGTAGGAGCCTCTCATTTCCAGTTAAATTGCTTTCAATATCAGGCTGTGAGACATTATCATACAGATTAATTTCCATTAATAAATTTTGGAGAGAAAGAGGTGCATGAGCTGCAAATGGACTTTATACTCCTCTGTCCTTCATCTGATGCCATTAATGTCTATGTTATTACTTACCTGACATCCACCTCTTTTTAACTATGTAAGTTTTATACAGGCAAAGATTTGCCCAGACAAAATTTAGCTGCTGGGGAACAGAATTTGAAAACTCAGGGTTTATCCAGCTAACTCCCATAGCTATCCAGCCAAAGCTTGTGAATGTAAAATATAATTTTGGTTTGCTCATGCTTTAGTTCAGGACAAACCTGCACACAATGCATGTTACAACTGGCTTAATACCACACAAGTACAATACAAATCGCCAATAGAACATCTTCATATCAGTACCATGTGGTTCAGTATCAAACTCCAACCTGAAGTGAACCCAAAGATTAGGGCCTTGGACCTCAGGAAGGCTGACTTCAAGATGATGAATGCTAATGTTTACAAAAGCCCTCTTGGGAATCTGAAAGCTGAAAGGTATGGAAAAACTTTGATTTGCAACAAAGGGGAACAGTGAAAAAGAAAATCTCTGTGTAAAGTATGTAAACAAAGGTAAAATGAAAGAGAGTAATACAGTTCTCTAAGAAGGTAAAAGAAATTGTAAAAACAACACGGGAATGGACTTTAAGCTGTTGAAAATTATTACTGAAAAGGCCATTTATTGTTTTTTATTAAATTAACATGCTTGGTGTTTTTCAGGTTCTAATTAATCCCTGAAAGTATGCGCCATTGTGCTGCATAACACTTCTTTATTCTTTCCAAAAAATTTTTGGCATGCTTCATACTGAGAATGTCTCCAGGTTCTGGGCGTTTGTGGAGCACTCCATCTGGGTGTTTGTTTATGCTGGACTCAATCCAGGACACCAGGCCAGTCCTGGATGACTGTTACTGACAAGAGAACAATGTGCAACTGATAATGTGAGGTAACTCAGATCACAAAGCACCTACACATTTTATCTATGTACATGAGCTGCTTCAAAGTACAGAAGTCTAAGAACCTGAAGTCCTCCATTTATATTTCCAGCAGCAGAAGTGTTATTTTAAACAGAACCAGTGGGACATACAGAAACATTCAGCTTGAGAGGATACCGTGACTTTCCCAGAGAGTTCAATAGGTTATGCAGTGACTCCCTCTTTATATCCATTTGTGTGGAAATGTTTTCATTTGAGGCACTTGGTACCACCCACATGGTTACAAGCATCTTTGAATTTCAAAGTGGGTAATCTGTATTAAAGTGAATGCAATGCAGCATAAACTCAGAGCACCAATTACACAAACATAACAAGATGCATGCTCTGCCTCGCTAGCAGACCAATCTAACATTAATCTTACCCATGCATTATAATTAATTCTGTTACTTATAAATTTCTTATAAACCTATGCCAAGTGTTACACCTATTGACAGTGAGGTACGCATTGCAAATTATACCATACCACTGAGTGCAGAAGTGGAGTTCGTAAGTACTATACAAAGAAAAACACTTGTCTACAGTTCTTGCAACATATGACGCTGAGCAAGTGGATGAATATTATTATTACAGGGAATTTCTATAACAGACAAAACAAACCACAACAAAAAATCCAAGAGGCTTTGTGCTAGTGAAGGCATGGTTGGGGAAACAAAACAAGGTGGGATTAATGAAGAAGATAGTTTAACTGATTAAAGCAGTAAGGAATAAGGCATCCCAGGAGTCCATATAAGGAAAGCAGGCACTGAAAATAGGTGGGGGTTTGAGCTAGGGTTGGAGAGAATCTTATGGGCCAAATCTGTTCCACAAATGAAGCAACAATTTAAGCATTTTTTTTTTAGCAAAAGAAAAAACCCAACAACAGCAAAAATACTACAAAAAGCTTCCCTTAGTACCCAAGGTGAGGCAGGAGCTAGTAATATGCAAATTTTAGGTGTGCTGAATAAAATCTGCCAAAATTGCCCTTAGAAGGAAAGACTGACTCCCTAGAGGTAGTAGAAAAACAGGAACCACATGGTGGATGAACACAGGAATCCCACGAAGGAAACACGCAAAAAACAAGAAGCGGGAGATGGAAGAAAGCTCAGCAAAAGAATGGGACTTAAAAATGTAGAACAATATTTTAATTCGTATTTATTTATTTATTGCATTTGTATCCCACATTTTCCCACCTCTTTGCAGGCTCAATGTGGCTTACAATACATCATGTGTAGTGGGAATATGCTAAAAAATAGACATTTAGTGTTACAGAAGGATATTGGGCAACATGATAATGATAAAACATGAAAATAATATAACAATCAGATATTGTAAGACAGTTCTAATATGTGTAGGAGTTCTGTATATTCACATTGGTTGGTCTTTGATGTATGCCTTGTTAAAGAGATGGGTCTTCAGCAGTTTGCGGAAGTTCGTTAGTTCGTGGATCGCTTTTAAGTTGCGCGGGAGTGCGTTCCATAGCTGTGTGCTCAGGTAGTTAAAGTTTGACGCCTGCATTAGTTTGTATTTTAGACCTTTGCAGTTAGGGAAGTGTAGATCAAGGAATGTGCGGGATGATCCTTAGTCATAACAGTATAAAAATCTTTTCTTGTATTGCTGTTACTTGAAAGATTCAACATGGCACTGTGTTTTGGCTTTAAAGTGCCTGCCTCAGAAGTCCTAAAAATATAACTTTAATAAGTGGCTACATTTGGTCTCGGTTGGTCTTTAAAAAGACTGTGAACAGAAACTCACATGTTTCAAAATAATCCACTGAAAACAATTGACCTTAGAAAGATCACAGAGAAAAGTCACTCCTCTGTAGTATATAAACCGCTAAACATATATTGCTGTTTTTGTAGTCACTTATTGAACTTACATTGTTAAGACTCCTGAGGCAGACACTTTAAGCCAACACATGGTGCCATGTCAAGTATATGAATTAAGCAAAGCACTACTTAGTGCTAGCAAAGTTTCTATTTCTGAGGTAACAAACCATTCTTTTTATACCTTTATGTAACTGTATGTACATGACAATCCTCATGTCTACTGTCTCTGCTGCTGCTGTCTCAGCTGGCAGCCCCCTTATTTTAAAACAACATCTGGCTTTACTTGTTCCTGCAAAACCAGTCTCACGACCTCCAACCACAAATCTTGCACATAATAGTCCTAGGGCTTGTGTCCCATGTTATTTACTCCTCCCTGTTGCTGTGCTTACAAGAGGAATGTTAGATAAGAATTTATGCTGGATTGCTGTCTGAACTCCTGATGATCTTACCTTGCTGTTTTACAAAATTGGGCAAATTCTGCTCCACAGAGAGAAAGGCAGGCATCTTAGGAGTTACACAGTGGTCCACCATCTTATGGACCGCAGATTTATACACCTAGAGGTAGTACCACAAGACTACTACCAAGAGTCATCCATGCCCTATTGATACCTGGAACCAGATGGGGCAGTAGCAGAGGGAGGCCACTCCCACTCCATTCTACTACATAGCCATGGATGACATCCAAGAAGGCCCCAGGGGTGTATGGATTGTCTGAGGGTGAGGGTGGTTGTGTATGGGTATGTGGGAAGGGCTTTACATCAGGGGAAGGACTGGGAAGGGAGATGAATGGGGACTCAGATTGGGGGGAGGCTGGGGCTGGTCTGCTTGGGGGGGGGGGGGGTTGATCAGATCAGGGATATGGAAAGAGTAGCACCATCACGGTTATATATTTTTTGGCATTTCAACCCACTCTAGGTGTCCCCTGGAACAGGTATAAATACTAAGGTCAATCTCAAGGGTCATAAATGTGCACTCCTCTTCTCAAATGGCGAATGCATGTTTATGTTGTAGGCCCACCCTGGTTCTGCCCTAGTCTCATCTAAACTACACCCCTTGCCATCTACACATCCTAGTGATTTAGACAAAGAAACCCATAACCTTACACAACCACCTCACCAATCCACGCAATCATTAAAGTCCACTTTCTATCCTGCCTAACACCTTCCCTCTCTCTTCCCTTACTCAATCTTTGTACATCACCAATTGTATCTGATATCATGGAATGATTATGTCATAACCAAACTCTGTAAGCCACATTGAGCCTGCAAATAGGTGGGAAAATGTGGGATACAAATGTAATAAATAATAATAATAATAATTTCAATCCTGGCTTCCTAAAATCTGGCATTAAACCTTTATCATAGATGGTTTTGTGCCAGGATTCAAGTGTCTAAATCATGAATGGGGCTTCTAAAATTAGGGCCATATTTAGTGCTAGAACTGGCACTTAAATTAGTAAGGTCACCATTGTGACACAGATTATCAACCCCCATATTAATAGTAGGATAATGGTAGTGAGGGAAAGGTTTAGCTTTTACACCGTAAAATTTATTGCATTTTTAATTTTTGATTTTTTGATGCTTTGTAAAGTTGCCAAACTTCGTAATACTAATGGAAAATGTTGGTCCAGTTTCACAGACGTGACTCTGTCTCACAATCTCTTCTTTTGCTCTAATTTACAAATGTATTGGCGCAATGTATGGGACAGAATCTGTTTAATAGTCCCAATTTAGGAAAACATAAACTACAAAATATTTGTTTGGAAATGCAGAACCATTGTCTCTGAGCTAGCAAAGCCAGAGCAGAAGCTCTTTGAATCTCCTTCCAACTCTGGCTCTAAAGCAGATAGTAGTTGGAAGGACACTGCCCAGGTAGATCTGAATAGTTAATAGAATCGTATGTATATCATTTATAAAAACAATAAGGTAGCACAGAAAGACAAATATGGAAGTATAGGGATAATATTCAAACCCTATGGAGTTTCCCTACAGAAATCTAGAGCAGTATACTCACTTTGGTTACAAAGTTCCTAAATACATGTAGCTCCAAATTAGTTCGTAGAAGTAGGAACTGAGATGTACAGGTCAGTGCATCTCCATACTCACCTTTATTTTAGAATAGAATCTGCCGATGTAGAGCCTGTACTAAAATACAGGGAAATTACTTTTATGTTCTGGGTGCATGCAGCATAAACAACTATCATATAGAATACAGACATATAGAAAGCCATTGCATAACCAGTTATGTTTCTAAGGTCACAGAGATAACTGGTTCTATGTCTGAAATGGGGACTAAACATCTATGAACTAGCCAAGCCCTTGTGCCACCCAAAACACTCCCAGGCTATCCTCAGTTGCTAGTTGCACACACTTGGGTATAATATCTGCATATGTACTGTTCGAGGAAAAGTAGAGCAGCTTCAACAGCCAGCATAAACCATCCCCAAGTAGAATCTATACCAGTAGACTCTCAGTTCTTAAGCAAATCTTTATTGTAGTACTCAGAATAAACAAAGAAAATCCATCTTACAATTCAGTTGCTTAGACAGAATTGTTGCTTTCTGCACAGAGTCTGCATCTAGCCACTCTAGCGGCAAGGAGATGGCCAGAACCTCAGCCCAGCTGAGAGGAAAAGCTGTAACTCTCAAAGGAAATAAGGGGGAGAAACTCCGTGTAAATAAAAAGGGAACGACTTGGGGAGATGGAGAAAAATCTTGATGGAATTACAGTACATTAAGGAAGGATCAGCCCTAGAACAGCTGCTGATCACGAGCATGCTAACAAGACTGGGCTCTCTCACACAGCCCACAGGAGCAGAAAGGGAAGGCTGGCCCTAGCTCAGAGCTAAGAGCCAATAGAGAAAGCTCACAAGGAGTCAATCACAGGATTGTGCAACTATAGGAAAAGCAGTCCTAATACACAGTGCTATCTATTACATAAACAATGCAATTGAATATAGATAATATTCATATTAAATATACATCTCAATATACCCTGACTCCATGAATTTGGGGGCAGAACAACATATCTCAGGCTTTGTAAAATGAGGGCCTTTGTGTCTGAATTGAGACAGGTACAAAGCAAGTGGAATATACAATGATTTAAAATGAAATCATTTCACTTTAGGAAATGGGACTTGACATACTGCCCTTCTGAGGTTTTTGCAAATACCTTCAAAGTGGTTTACATATCTGTACCAGGGGCAAAGGAGGGTTAAGGGACTTGCCCAAAGTCACAAGGAGCTGTAGTGAGAATTGAACTCAGTTCCCCAGGATCAAAGTCCACTGCACCAACCACTAGGCTACTCCTCCACTAGGGATTTGCATTCTTAGTGCATATGTGGTTCATCTGAGTACCTTAAAAAGTTGCATGCAAAATCAATTTAACATATGTGGGCCTGTTAATTAACATACATACACTCAATTTTTACATGGCAAAACATTCTAACATATGTTAATTAATTTTTATTAACATTAATGTGTGAAATGAACCAGAAAAAGTCAGAAGATTTGGGAAAACGTCTGAGAATGAATCAAAAATAAAAATAAAATGTTCTCTGTGCACATCCAAAGCTTTATCATTTTTCTCTTCCAATTGCACTTTATTTTTTAAGGAGTCATTAAGCCTCACACTGCTACTTTAGCACCCTTTTTACCAAGCAGTGGTAAAAGGGGCCCTGTGGCGATGTTGGTGCGCAGGTTTGCTGTGTGCCAAGGCCCCCCTTTTACTGCTGCCCAGAAAAAAAGAATTCTGGGTGGGGGATAGAAATGGCCATGCAGTAAGTGAAACACTTGCTGCATGACCATTTCCCAGAAGAGCCCTTACCGCCACCTATGTAGAATGCTGTAAGGGCTCCTGTGCTACCCCAGCGATAACTGGGCAGCGATTACCACCAGGTAAGCCCCTGGCACAAAAAAAAATCTGACATTCTGTAAATGGGGCGCATTAGGGATTGGCATGTGGCAAAGTGGTGGCATGGGTACTGCTGCTTTGTAAAAGGTTCCCTTAATGCTTTATCGGGCAGAAAGAAGTGCATCAAAATGCACAGGCACACTGCTGAAGGAGCACACTAAAAAGGCCTACCTTTTTGAGCACTCCTTCATGTGCCACTAGGGTGCAGAGATTTTTTTGCTCTCTCAACAGAGTTTATATTGTCGGGATTATTGGTGTTAAGGGCTCTTTGGGGTGTATTGATAGAAGTGATCATAGGACAAGTGATTCCGGTAATAATAGAACATGGCCGCTATGGAGATTTAAACCTATACCTAAAGCCCGCTGGGGAGACTGAGTGTTATACTTCTGTTGGCAATCTTTTGAGCCCTAGTCTATAATTGTCACCCTAAGTCACTAACATTTGTAAGATATCAAAGGATTTGTTCAGATGATAAGGAGCCAGGGCTTTTTTTGAGGGGGTACTTGGGGGTACTGAGTACCGGCACCTTTTCCATTGTCTACTAAAATTAGCACATGATCTCCAAGTTTTAATGAAAGAGTTCAGGCTCTACACACCAATTCTGCCTTGTCATAGATTCTGTAACTGATTGCAGGGGGCCTGGCTATTGTGAGGTGGGTCCCTCAGTGATCACCCCACCCCTGAAGGGTGGCCTGGCATTTGAGTACCGGCACCTTTTTAGTAAGAAAAAACACACTGTAAGGAGCTCACATGCCAAGCAAAGGATCTACAGAAGTGCCTTCTGGATCATGGATAACCCCAAATGGTGGTGAAAAATATGACGCAACGAGCAAGATTTAATAATCGAGAACGTTTGCTTTTACCCTGGAAGACAGGTCAAGAAGAAGAAGATAATCTTACCTGTGTGTTAAAATACACCACATTGGCCTCCCGTGTTGCTAAAGTGATGAGGAAGCATTGGGGAATGTTGACGACTCTCCCTACTTTCACTGGAGCCGCTATACAATTCACTTACAGAAGGAGCAGAAATCTGAAAGAACTCTTATGCCCGTCGGAACATCCTTCTATAGGGGTGGAGAATCTACAACAGAGTATAGCAGGACACTGTAAGTTTGGAGAGTGCACAGTTTGTTGTATTACTATGGAACCAACATTTTTGTTGATCCTGCTATTCGTATTGGATATAGTTTGACTGCATCTACCACTTGTGCATCTGATTTTATTTTATATTGTATCACAGTGGTTCCCAAACCTGGTCCTGGAGGCACTCCAACCAGTCAGGTTTTCAGTATATCCACAATGAATATTCATGAGATAGATTTGCATGCTGTAGAGGCAGTGCATGCATATCTCTCTCATGAATATTCATTGTGGGTATCCTGAAAATCTGACTGGCTGGGGTGCCTCCAGGACCAGGTTTGGGAACCACTGTTGTATCATATGCCCCTGCCAGAAACTTTATATAAAATAGACAAGCAGGCAATTGAAGTCTCGTTTGCTGGAGCATAAGAGTACAATCAAGATCAAGAAATTATCATCTCTGTTGGTGGCACATTGCATACTTCTTGCTCATAGTATTGAATTTTTATGGTGTTTAGCAGTGCAGTATCCCTCTACTGAGAAGAGGTAACCACTATAAAGTTCTGCTTCGGCTGGAGCAAAAATGGATTTTCCAGTTGAAATTAGAAACAGTGGGTCAACATGCTAAATTGAATGGTGTCATTTCTATTAATTCTATATATTTTTTCAATTTTTCTGTGGGGTTTGTTTTATTTTGCAGGCTGTGACTTTTCTGAACTGTTTCTGGTGTCTGACATCTGTATACATAAGAGGGAAGCCATCTTGATTGTGCAAGCCCGAGCAGTGTCAGCCATTGAGTAGCGGAGCACTCTTTAAAGTAGGTTGAGTGATATTAATGCAGTTTGAATAAGATTAAAAAGTGATTTTTAGACCTTCTTTTTCTTTTTTGCAGTGTAGACCATGAGCCCTGAAGCAGCTCAAGTGAAACGCTGGCCATTGTTGGATCATGGGCTTGATTTTGGAAGGTTGAAGAAGAAAGCTGATCTACATTTTATAAGGATAAATGGCTGATTTTTTCATGCTTTTTGATAATATTTATTTATTTGACTGGGAGGTTTTTTTTTATGCTGATAATGAATTGAAAGTATAGCTCTTTAAGACACCAATAGCATCTGGAGGCTGGAGCTCCTTGAAGCTTTTTTCTCCCTGCCATACATTAGATTGCACTGCTAAATATTGCCTTTCACCAACTGGAGAATTTGTTTATGTGGATGATGAAATATTCTGAGCCTGTCAATCCAGAATTATTCTTGAAGGTAAGGGGTTGGGGATTGTTCCAGATAATGTTTAATCAGTTAAAAATATGTTTTTTATATGACTTAATTATAGATGAAAAGCTAGATATTTTCCCTGGGACAGCCCGGACCTATAAAACAACTTCTGTGGGAGCATTGTTCCTTGGGCGCATGCCCAGGTAAAATCCTCCCACAGAAATATCCCCATGATCAAAACTATTAGCACACATACATTTGCATGCTATTAGTTTTTAATCATCGGGCTTTAATTCCCCATGCTGTTCCGGTGCTAATTTTTCAGCACTGTTCGGAAAAGTGCAGAGAATTTGATCATCGGCCCCTAGGTGGCTTGATTTGGATGTTTTTCAGATAAGTGCCTTATTTTCATTTGAAGTGCGTTTGTGATTATAGTTGACACAAATTTTTATAGCTTTGATACATGTGAACATGAATACATATAAACACAGAAGATTAATGCTATCGGACAAGTGATTGTATATACATTTATAGGTCGGCTTGATATAGGTGTAATCCTATAAGAGGTCCTATGACCTTGTAAAATATTCTGATGTCCATCACATGCATTTTATGCAAATATTTATGCTATCACAGTCTCTTCAATTTTGCTTTTTGTTTTATAGTTTTGTGGATTGAGGAGTTAATTTTATCCTTGTTGCCCCTTGTTTTGTTTTTATAATAATATCACTCTCCACAGGATTTTGAAATCCTGTATGACTATGAGAAGCAAATTAAGTAGTTGCCAAGTCACATTTTTGCTTGAAGCTGTATGAAGAGGTTTTATACATTAGCAAGATGGGCACAATTCCCCACTTACTCCACCAAATCCTAAGGGAGTCTTTTACTAAAGATTAGCTCAAGTTATTTGCAGCAGGGCCCATAGGAATAAAATTTGACCTGCTGCAGATAACTCAAACTAACCTTTAGTAAAAGACCCCCTAAATTCAGTAAACTGTGCTAGCGATTCCATAGGAATTAAATGGGTTTTCTCTCATTTGCCGCAGTGGGAATCTATAGTGCGGCTTAGAAAAAAAGGCTCTTACAGTTTTGATTTATAGGGAATATAAGAAATTGTTCTCTCTTTAGTTTCTAATAATGAATTTAAATAAATTTGCATGGTTTCAAACCAGTATCAAACCAATTTCAAAAGCATTCTTTGTACTTAAATGTAGGTTGGAATTATGTCTAAATTCATCTTGTGAGAAGATAAATGGTTTATAGTCAGATATATTCAGTCACCTGTGATGAACTAAACAAATTGCAACCTACAATAAAGAACATGTCTCAGAGGCCCAGCATATCTCTGAGATGTTGAATAAATCCCATTTGTACAGATGTGAATCCAGCCCTCACTCTGACTTGCAAAATACAATGCACAAGGCCCTCATTATCCCTTGTTGGAGATGCAGGATTGTATTCATGGTATCAGTAATAATTGGAACTGGATAAAAGAATCCAACTGAGCAAGGCTCTGCTATAATGACAACACAAAATATTGGCAAGAAATTTAAAACACTCGCCTACACTTCAGTCACAGTTCTGGCTCATCTTCTATAAAATTAAGTGACCCAATCTCAAGGAAAATAATAGAGAATACAATTTAAATTTCTCATTGATAATGTATCATTTATAAGTAGCTTATATGATCATAAAATTTAATATGTATAATATGCAGGTTTGTTTACTCTTTCCAAAAATACTAGGACTAGGGAGCAGGCGATGAAGTTACAAAGTAGTAAATTTAATACGAATCGAAGAAAATGTTTCTTCCCTCAACATGTAATTAAACACTGGAATTCATTGCCAGAGAATGTGGTAAATGCAGTTAGCTTAGTGAGGTTTAAAAAAAGGTTTGGACAGCTTCCTAAAGGAAAAGTCCATAGACCATTATTAAATTGACTTGGGGAAAATCCACTGCTATTTCTGGGATAAGCAGCATAAAATGTATTGAACTTTTTCGGGATCTTGCCAGGTATTTGTTACCTGGATTGGCCACTGTTGGAAACAGGATGCTGGGCTTTATGGATCTTTGGTATGTGGCATTACTTATGTACTTATGGGTGAAGTTCTCTATTATATACTGAAAAGACTTTAGACAAGAAGAACATGTGTTGTGTAGGAAAGGATGACCATAATCCCCAACTAACTCTACTTTGCTACTGAGGGTCTGAAAGAAAGAGATACTATGGATAGTGGAGGAGTAGCCAAATGGTTAGTGCAGTGGCCTAAGAACAAAGGGAACCGGGTTTGCTTACCACCGCAGATCCTTATGACTCTGGACAGGTCACTTAACCCTCCATTGTTCCAAGTACAAAATAAGTATCTGTATATAATATGTAAACCACTTTGATTGTAATCACAGAAAGGCAGTATATCAAATCCCATCTTCTTTTCTCTTTCTAGTGAGTCTGAAAGCCTGAAAATAGATGTAGGGAGAGTAGGTGAAGATTGAAAAGGGAAATGTGAGAGAGAAACAGAATGGGAAAAGAGTAGAGGACAAAGGATGGGAAGAAATTAAAAGGAGTTAGAGGAAGAAGGGAAATAGGAGTCACAGAGGAGGAAGATTTGAGAAGGGTAGACACTATGAAATGGAAAATGAGAAGTGGAGGAAGATATAGATATATGGAAATGAAGGTGTGAAAGATAGTTTGGGAGATGTTGCATGAGGAAACAGACAATAAAAGGTAGACTAAGCATGAGGTTGGGATTGAAAATGGGAAGGGCTTGGTGAGATGAAGAGAAATAAAAGAATAAGAGATGAGGGATGAGAAGTAATGGGTAAGCATGACCAAATGAAGGGGGAGATTAGAAATATACAGCACTATTTACTAACTGACACAGCTCTTTAGAGCTATAGAAAAGATGGCCTGGGGAAAAGAAGAAATTAGAAAGACTGGCAAGGGCAGAGATAAAGATAAGATATAAATAAAGAAAAGATGTGAAGTGGTGAAACAGGGAGCTTTCTTTCCTCCTATAAGAGCACCCTTGCCTTAAAGACTTTGAGGTAAAATGCAGGTGCCATTGTTTCTAGCAAATTGAACTGACAAGACCAGTAGGGACATTTTGGATGGGACCCCAAAGCCTGTCGGAGGTTGTGCTTCCTTCAGCTTTGGGCTGGTTTTAGGACTCTTGTCACACTAGAGCCCAGGTTAATTGCCCTGTTGTGGCACAAGAGGAGAAGAGAAGTGGGAGCTAAGGCCATGGGTTCCAGAGACTGAAGCACACAATATGTTGAGTTAAAACAAAATTTTATTAAAAATCAAAAGCGACTCAACACAACGTTGTGTTTCGGCCAGAGGGCCTGCATTAGGATTCTGAAACAATATATGTATATAATATAAATTAAAACATATGTAACTTTTAAACATAAAAAGGTGATGCAATGAATTGAATATGTGGAGATAAATGGTTAATATATGTATAACAACCAAATGAAAAAGCCAAATAAAATTCAACTAACCTGTGTGCAAATGCAGAATACGTTTTTTCCCCACTGTTTGGAACCTTTCTTTTACTTTATTTTTTTTACTATTCTATGTAAATAGAGTTTTTTTGTCTTATCTCTGCACTTGCATCACATCTGTCACATTGTTGCAAGATTGTTCTATGTTTTTGCTTCTTCTCCTTTCTGTCTTCCTCTTAGCACTTTTTTTCTTTCTTCTTACAGACCATCCCGGTCCTTATGTTTTCACCTTTTGATGTTTTTACTCTGAATTTACAAACAGGTTAGCTGAATTTTATTTGGCTTTTTCATTTGGTTGTTATACATATGTTAATCATTTATCTCCACATATTCAATTCATTTTATCATTCCATTAATTAATTACACACAGTTCCATTTTTAATTTAGTCAACATTTCATCTTATGGAAATTCTTCATAATGATTTAGCTCTTATTATGCAATTCATACCCAGGTGTAACTATCACAATTTTTATTATCATTGTTATCTTTTAAGCAGATTTCGATTATACATCGTATCAACTTTTTATGTTTAAAAGTTACAATGTTTTAATCTATATTATATACACATATTGTTTCAGACTCCTCATGCAGGCCCTCTCGCCAAAACACAATGTTGTGTTGAGTCGCTTTTGATTTTTAATAAAATTTTGTTTTAACTCAAGATGCGCCAGTCTCTGGAACCCTTGGCCTTAGCCCCTACTTTTCTTGTCCTCTTGTGCCACTTTGTGGGACCTTTGAAGTTCTCCACATAAGTGGATTCTCTTTGGACTAATTGCCCTGTTGTACCACTCTAACACTAGCCCTGGGCAGGGTACTTACCCACAGGCAAGCTGGAGCCCACTAGGTGTGTGGGAAGTTACAATAACAAAGACACATGCCCAAGCACAGGCTACAGGTGAGGGCTTGCAGTGCTTGTTGGGTCCTCAAGTGGCTAAGAGTTTACCCATTAATTCTGCAGTTTTAGTGTTTAAATGTACATACCATTGGCATGCTAAGATCATAGAATACAACCTTTGAAAATTGTCTTATAGCATATAGAGATCTATTAAGGGCAGAAGTAGACAGGTTGGAAAATTTGATTAGAGAGATGAGCAGAGCTGAAATCTCTTATGAACCAAAGAGAAGTTAAACCAGTTAAATTTAACATACAAAAACATCATATAATTCTAACCAAAGCCTAAATTAATTATTTTCAATCTTTTACAGCTCTATTTTTTATTTATTCCATTTCTATTTATGTACTCTTCTGTTGGCCTTTCAGATCTCTTTGCCTTAATATGTCCTAAATCTTTCTACTCTTTCCAATTTCCTTTCTTGCTGACCTGCATGCCCAGTAAACAGATATTCTCAATAATAGGCTTGATGGAAAAGCTGAACAAACTTCCTCCTGCTTGGTTTCCTTCAATTTGCATTTGACTGAAAGGAGAACGGACTGTATAGCTCCACTAAAGCAAACGTTTATGCCCAGATGCTTTTACATGTAGATCTGTACATTTATTTAATCGGATTGAATGCCAAAAATGTTTTGCCCCCAAACTTGAATATTTATCAAAAAGCATAAAACAGTTTAGGCATGCATAGAAAATAATAGTAGCTGACAGCTTGCACAGGGCTGGTCCCAAACTTAAATCACTCAGAGGCAGAATTACATCTATTCAGGTGTATAGATGGTTGAAGAAAATGAAAGTACATAGATATTGAAGAAGCATTTGTTGGTAAATCTGTGGGTGGGGGTGCAGGGTTTTAACGGATGCCTTCCATGGATTCTCCTGGGAGCTTGAAATGCCTTTTTTGAGTTACGTCCAATAGTTTAATGACAATGATGAATATCTTCCAAATATCATCTTTTGCAATGGTTGCTATTTGATAAAGCCCAAATACTATACACCATGATTATAACCCTAACATCAAAAAGCACGGGATCATAGAATGTCTCAGACAATAAAAAAAAAGAGGTGTGCTGTGAGAAACTATCAAATGTAATGAGATCAAAGAAAACTAATTACTGTAACCTTAACATAATACATTATTTAAAAAAACCAACAAACTCTGATGTAACCACCTGCTCCTTCCCAGCTAGCTCCCTATATAGGACTCCAACTTTCAACAATAAATGTCTCCAAGGTTCTTCAAGAGCTTACTTGACTGGCAGTTTTGGACAGGGAAAAGAGAACAACAAAACCTGTGGGTTTGGTACGCAGCAACAATAATACTGACTCAACTATAGCTGTAATAAAAGTTTTTACTGAAATAGCAAAATGTAAATGCTGATGCAAGTTAACAATATCAAGATTCCCACAAACCAAAAGAGAAAATATAACTTAGGCAATGATCCCCATCACTCCCCCTCCCTCCCTATTTAGCATATATAAGACACAAACCACACAATGTAAGTTTGGAGTTACAATGGCTGCAGTTTATTTGGTCAGCCAAACCTAAGCCTTTACATTAGCCATCACCACAGTATTCAGGGTCCCCATCCATTGCACAACTGTCCTCCTATCCTGGCATCTGGGCAGTCACTCCTTAACAGTCCCAACAGCTAACTGCCTTCATCCACCATGGCTTCAGAAACAATTGAGTGATTACCCAACAACTAAGCAGTCTGCCGATGTCACCACCCAGTGTGTCCCCCAACCATGCCTTTACCCCCAAAGGCCATGCCTCACATTGGTTTCCCATTCCTTAACATTGAATTTATGGAAACGTCTATTAGACTCAGGTTTCTGCAACAGACAAGGAACAACCACTAGGTCTCAAGTTTCAAGTTTTATTTAAAATTTGATATTCCATCCATGGGAATGACCTTCTGAGCGGTTTACAAAACTAATCACATATGAATAGGAAAAGAACGCCAAAGCTAAAATAGGAAAGAACAAAAGATCAAAGACTAAACACTAAAACAAACATACAACACAAGCATACCATATCCTGTGCTGATGAATCTGGCCTCCCACCTCCACCAAAATACACCTCCTCAAACCTACAGTATTAGACTTAGGTTTCTGCAACAGGTCATTTCTCTAATCTAATCTAATCCAAATTGACACTTTTAACCTGCTTATTCCCTAAATAGGTTTGAAGTGGCTTACAATCTTAAAAATACATACATTTATAAAAATCACATACAGTAGAGAGGCATAATCGAAAGGGATGCCCAAGTTTTGCTGAGGACGTCCTTGCAAAACATCCCGATGGAGGGGCGAGAAAACCCGTATTATCAAAACAAGATGGACGTCCATCTTTTGTTTCAATAATACGGTCAGGGACGGCCAAATCTTGAAATTTAGATCGTCCCTAGAGATGATCGTCCTTAGACTTGGTTGTTTCTGATTTTCGGCGATAATGGAAACCAAGGACGCCCATCTCAGAAACAACCAAATGCAAGCCCTTTGGTTGTGGGAGGATCCAACATTCGTACTGTACTGGTCCCCCTGACATGCCAGGATACCAACTGGGCACCCTAGGGGGCACTGCAGTGGACTTCATAAATTGCTCCCAGGTACATAGCTCCCTTACCGATTTATGTCGAAAGATGGACGGCCTTCTCTTTCAAAAATAAGCCCAAAAATATACAATAATTGAGAAAATATTTCTACTTAAGGTATTTCATAGCCTTCTGACAGCTTATTTTAAAATTGGTGTCTTCTATGGGATTTGGGGGAAAACAAGAAAATATTAAACTGCAAGTAAAATATATATCAGACTCTTTCACTAAATCCAAATGTAGAAAAACAGAATGCAATTAGATAGTGCCCTGAAATTAGAGAGCAGGAATGCTAAGTGGTGCAATGAGAAGAATGGTAATGGTTTCTCCTTTTCTGTCAGCAAAACCACTAGCCTTCAAATACCTCATTGTACTAGTAAAGCCTGATGTGAAAGACTTTATTATTAAAAAGTTAGTGCTTGACAGAGGCGGACACTACCACAGTAAAATTAGCGTTTAAGGGCTGAAAGACTTCTGTTAATTGCTTGCATCCTCTATGTACAGATTAGCATTTGGTAGGGACCTACTGCCTCAAAACCCAAAGTATAAAATATAAATCTGGGCATCTTTCTGTAAAATGTAGAACAATTCACATTCATTTCTAGATATTGCCTTATTTCCTAAGACAGTCATTTTTAAAGCAATTTCCAAGGGTAAAGAGTTATTTAGCCAGGTCAATGGACTTTTATAAAATTGACAGAAATATTGAAAATAATTTCAAAATAGTAACTAAATAGGAGGAAAATTTTCAGAATGCCCAGATATACTTCACAACCTCTTTGGAACAAGTCAATCATAGGTATAACCCCCCCCCCCCCCCCCCCCCCCCATAAAGAAACAACTTTATAAACTAGTGTCAAAAAATAATTTACAACAATTTATCTCAAACTTTTGCCAACATTTTATTTATTGTTATATTTGTACCCCATGCTTTCCCACTCATGGTAGGTTCAATGCGGCGCAATGGAGGGTTAAGTGACTTGCCCAGAGTCACAAGGAGCTGCCTGTGCCTGAAGTGGGAATTGAACTCAGTTCCTCAGGACCAAAGTCCACCACCCTAACCACTAGGCCACTCCTCCACTAATGTCAATGTATAGGCTAGTAGAAGCACATGGTGGTTATGTTAGATGGCTTATTTGTGATTTGTTCTACACATCAACCCAGAGCTTGTAGAGTATCACACTGTTCATCTGACTCATCAAATTATATCGATCTCTACTTATCCGTGTGTGTTATGATGATATCACTACTGAAGGAGGAAAGGCCTCAAACTATGATAAGGTACTCCTTTGTCTATCAGTTAATCAACCGTAGGGACCCCATTCATTCATCACCGGCTGAAAAACCTCCTGTTCTTCTTTATTTTAAAGCAATTCTTTCTAGTAATGCTTAATTCAGCTTATGCTATAATCAAATGAAAACTTATCTCTCCAGCTGCTCAGTCTCTTTCCACTGTCCACGGCCGATTTTGGCCAAGGTTTCGACTCCTGCATCAGGGTCCGTGGTGTCTACCGACTGATATCTGTTTGGTCTTTGTGACGTTTTTTTTGGTCTTTGTGACGTTTTCTTTAGACCTCTGGCAGTGCACTATATGATTACACGATCGTTTTGTTTAGTGTTGCCAGACTACTACTACTACTACTACTACTTAACATTTCTAAAGCGCTACTAGGGTTACGCAGCGCTGTACAGTTTAACATGACTGAATCATCGAGATCAAAAGCAAATAGCACGATTCACTCCAGTGATTTGCACATGGAAATGACATTTCCACATGTAAACAGTATCCACGTGTAAACCACAATTTTATAAAGGCTGCAATGTACACATGCATGCGTTGGCTACATTTAGGTATCCCTGTGTAGAAAAGAGGCATGTCAGGGACATGGTATAGGCGGTACAGAGCTTTACAAGCATAGAATTGATTTTGCAAAGCATGCTGGCTTGCAGGGTGGAACATTTTGAATGTTGGCATTTACAGTTGCTATAAACACATACAAATGCTGGCTTCACTTGTTTTTTGGGACTACTTGTATTCATGGTGGCTGGAGGAGATTTAATTGCGAGCTTATCATCTGTCTGTGTAGGTGTGTCTTTGCCAGCTCTTTATTCCCGTATACCAGTGGTTCTCAAACCTGGTCCTGGAGGCACCCCAGCCAGTCAGGTTTCAGGATACCCACAGTCAGTGGTTTGCTGGAGGCGGCTCGCACCGGCTCGCAAGAGCCGGTTGTTAAATTTTTTACCGACTTGCGACCCGGTTGTTCCTGAAAGTGAGCCGGCTCTCCCTCCTCGCTCCCTCCTTCCTACAGGGTCCGTCCATCCATCCGCTTGCTCGCTCCCTCCCTCCTACAGGGTCCGCTCCCTACCATGTCCAGTGAATTTTTCAGGGCAGGCAGTCTTGCCTGCCCACTGCCAGCGCTGACCCTTCCCCGCCGCCAGATCACTCTTTAAAAATGGCCGCCGAGACTTCCAGCAGCGGCCTCACGAGACTTCTGCTGAAGTCTTGGAGGCCGCCCTTGTAAGTCTCGGCGGCCATTTTGAATAGCGATCCAGCAGCGGGGGAGAGTCAGCGCCAGCAGCGGGCAGGAAAGACTGGGGATCTTTCCTGCCTGCCCCGAAGCATCCGTTGGACAACCTCGGTGGCTGGAGGGGGGCAGAAGGGGGCAGGGGAGAGAAGGGAGTCACTGGACATGGGTGGCTGGAGGAGGGGGCAGGGGAGAGAAGGGAGTCACTGGACATGGGTGGCTGGAGGAGGGGGGCAGGGGAGAGAAGGGAGTCGCTGGACATTGGTGGCTGGAGGGGGGCAGGGGGAGAGAAGGGAGTCGCTGGGCATGGGTGGCTGGAGGAGGGGGGGCAGGGGAGAGAAGGGAGTCGCTGGACATGGGTGGGTGGATGGAGGGGAGGGCAGGGGAGAGGAGGGTCGCTGGACATGGGTAGATGGAGGGGAGGGCACGGGAGAGAGAAGAAATGCTGGACATGGATGGAGGAAAGGCAAGAGTGAGGAAGGAGATGAGATGAGGGAAAAGGAAGAGAGGAGAAAAACTGCACATGGATGAAGAAAATAGGCAGGAGCTGGATCCACAAGTCAAGTCTGCGGAGGACCAGAAATGAAGAAGAAAGGAGGAAAGTAAAGAAATAAATGGAAAGGAAGCCCTGGAAACAGAGTTAAGAGGACAGATAGCAGCAGACTCGGATACTGGGCAGCATGATCAGAAAAACAAAGTCATCAGACAACAAAGGTAGAAAAAAATCATTTTATTTTCATTATAGTGTTTGGAATATGTTCACTTTGAGAATCAGGTGCTCAACATTAAAAGTTTATATTTATTTACTTATTTATGGCATTTTAACGCATATTAAACATGAATTAGATTGGAACCTGGGATCATTTAATTTTTTTTCCCTGGAGTAATGCATTGCCCCCCCCCCCCAGGCTCTCTCCCCGGCTATAGCCATCTCTGCAATTTGGGGTGGGGGCGCAGAGGGGGACGGGGGGGGCACAGAGGGGGACGGGAGGGGCGCAGAGGGGGACCAGGGAGAGAGCCTGTTGTTAAACATTTACCAGCACACCACTGCCACAATGAATATTCATGAGAGACATTTGCATGCATTTCTTCCACTGCATGCAAATCTCTCTCATGACTGACTGACTGGGGTGCCTCCAAGACCAGGTTTGAGAACCACTGCTGTATACTATGTTTATTCCACCTCATCTCATGTAACTCTCCACCATTCCCCTGCAAACTCCCTGTGGTCCACTGGAAATTGTTGGCAATAGTTCTGATGGTACAGGGGATTCACTGGTGGCCAGGGCTGCAGAGAGGTACAGCTGGGTCCAGGCAGGACTGGACTGCCAGACTCCCCCACCTGGGCCGCTGCTGCTGAACCCCCACTCCCCCACACTTGGGACGCCTCTGTAGCTTTCTGTTTGCTCCCTCGCTCTGTCCTCTCCTGCACTGCTCCTGTCAAGTGCCAGGAGTCGAGAGACCTGGATGATTGCATTAATGCAATATTGCGTTAATGCAATCATCCAGGTTCTGGATGGCACACAAGAGTAGGAGAAGACAGACCCAGAAGCAAGGCAGGAAGAAGCATGCCGGCGCCAGGCCTAAGCCCGGGTCCCCCCTTGGAGGCCAGGCCCAGGGAATTTTGTACCCCCTTCTCAGTGGCCCTGTTGGTGTCTGCAGGACAGGGGGGGGGGGGGAATTAAAGCCTCCAGCTATCTGAGTTGCTGAGTGACCACCTGCTACCCTGCTGTATCCAGAGACTGACCAGCGGATATTCAACCGGCAGCAGTGAGCGTTTTGCTGACTGCTGCCAGCGTTAATCCTAGATATTCAATGCTGCGCCCTGTCTGGGCTTCAGCATTGATTATCGGGGGGGGGGGGGGGGGGGAGGGTGTTGAGCCAGCTAACACATAGCTGGTTACGTCAATATTTAGCCCCTCACCACATAAGTTAAACTGCTTAAAGATAGGACTACTATTTATGAGGCCTAATTTAAGTGCTTTACATATGCATTCAGGGACTGAATATCAGTGGAGTGCAGGAGTGGCCCTAGTATTTAGAGCACTGGTCTTGTAATCCAGTAGGTGGCCAGTTCAAATCTCACTGCTGCTCCTTGTGATCTTGGATTTAACCCTCCATTGCCTCAGGTACAAATTTAGATTGTGAGCCTTCCTGGGACAGAGAACTATATAGTGTACCTGAATGTATCTCACCTTGAGCTACTACTGAAAAATGTGGGAGCAAAATCTAAATAAATAAATAAATATTAGCACTTAATCTGACTCCATCCCTGGAATGTCTACAAGTTAGCTGCTTTTGAATTTGATGCTAACAGGTCATTTTCAGCAGAGATAACAAGTTACGTGACACTGAAAAATGACTGGATAGCTGTGAACAAGTGATTCAACTAGTCAGCACTGTATCTGGCTGGTTAAATCGTTCTGAGGCTGCTTTTAACTCTTAAGTCCTATTCACTTGTTCAGTGTCCATGTCTGATTTATCATTCCCACCTTAAGTAATTCCCTTATCCTTTATTTGTCCTGTTTATCTGTCTTGATTAGATTGTAAGCTCTGATGAGCAGGGACTGTCTCTTACATGTTTAGTGTACAGAGCTGTGTATGTCTAATAGCACTATAGAAATAATAAGCAGTAGTAGCTTTTACCTGGGATTGGCTGGATGTAGGGTGCTTTCATCTCTGATGGTGCTGGTGACCCACAAAAAACTTAGAGAACTGCAGTGCGGAGGAGGGAGAGGACAGAAGGGAGAGAGAGATGCCGGATCTCGTAGGATGCTAACAACCACACTGGGGGGGAGGGGGGATGCCAGACAGGAAGTGAGGCACACTGTTCTGCTCCTTTCTCACCAAGGTACACACAGAATGAACTGGGGTGGGAAACAGATGGCAAGCCATTTTGGGGTGGGGGGGGGGGGGTGGTACTTGCCTCCTGGTAAAGATGGCTATGGAGAAGGACCAGGCTTTCTTCTGCTTCCTAAAGTAAAGATAGGCTTTTAGGACTGTCTGGGAGTGTGTTGGAACTACTCTGTATATCAATAATAATTATTGGCCTGATGCAGACATCTCGCTGTAAAATGTTGAGCTTCTATCAATTGACTGAATATTGACAACAGACTGTTGACAACCTGTATGAATATGTTTGTATAATATTTATGATTTTATTTCATTATATATGTCTATTAAAGGGTATAATGTAGGGAACATGTTGTAACATGTTGTTAACAAATAAAAATAAGGAGAAAATAATACATTTTGGTGTTTTCTTCATTTGCCAGTAATAGTGTTTGCAAAGAGGGCACATTATTTCAGAAATAATGCACCATCTTTACAAATAGTGTGCATTCCTTGCAAAGAGAGTGTACTATTTGCAAGGAGGGTGCACTCTTAACAACATTACCCCTGAAATGAAAATGAGGACAAACAAACCAAAATGAAAAATGTTGCAAACAACACAGAAAATGAATCAAAACAAACATTTTGGAGCTGCCCATCTCTAGTAGACTCTGAGCTGCTTATGTTTCTGAAGATTTGTCACTGCCGCTCCATGTGATCTTGGGTGAATCACTTAACCCTCCATTGCCTCAGGTACAAACTTAGAATGTAAGCCCTCTGGGAACAGGAAAATTCCTACTGTACCTGAATATAATTTTAACTTGAACTACAAAGGCATGAGCTAAATCCAGAAATCCAACCTGTTTGACCTTTATTTTTGATGGTTTTTCCAGTTACACTTCTGTGTTTAATCTATGTGATTGTGTAATTAGGCTAGCCTCTTTTGTTTTGGCTCAGATACAAATCTCTTGCTCCTTGTGCTATAACAGGTGACATTCCTCTTCTCATGTGTGGGCTGCTATTGAGATATATACAGATCTATCTAGATAGGCATTCTTTCCTGCTGGCATGTTGCTGTAGGCCCCCAATTCAAAGCATATGCAATCTTTGATGGTCTGTTTGCTGGCCTGGAGGGAAGGCATCTGTGTAGACAGGTGTGTTAGCAGGTATACTTCTTGTCTTATAGACCATAGGGACAGGTGTGCAGGGCCTTTCCATACTACCCTTCCCCACCCTAATCATACTGATTAATGGGTATCTCAAACACAGGACAGCAGTGTTGCCCTTCATCTAATATATGGGTTTTGGGTATCAAATTAGATGCTAAGTTATCTTTAGAGTCACAGATTAATATGTTCACTCAAAGAACTTTATTATGCATAAGCTCCGTCAAGTACGCCAAATATTTTGATCAGGAACACGTTCGTGTTATAGTACAATCATTGATTTTGAGTCTTCTGGATTATTCTAATATTATTTACTTGGGTTCCTCTAGGCAATTGTTGAAGAGGCTTCAATCGAATCAAAAAACAGCATTACGTTTGATTTATTCCTTACAGAAGCATGATAGTGTATCATGTTATTTTAGGAAAAGTCACTGGCCTTTTCTGTTTTTTATACAAGGCAGCAGCTAAGGCAGCTAACGATACAAGAGCGTCTAGGAAAGTGTTGGACGGGATTAAATGCCCCGCTCAGAAGTCAGCATCTGACATCATCTACTGGCGCTGGCAGCTGCAATGCAGGTTCCATGATGCTGCATATTTTACTTATGCTGTCTATACCGCTTTAACTGACTATGCAGGACTAAGCAGTGTACATACTACAAAATACAAATAGAAAAGGAAAAGAGCTACATTTTCTGATAAGAAAGTGCAAACATTCACACAGAGTTAAGACGTAAACAATAGGTAGGGAAAGATAGCATGTTGAGACAGGGCAAACACCATAAAAATATAATAGAGACATACCTTAGGCAACTGAATGGGAGGCTTCTCCCATTGCGTGTGGCAGCATGACCCAGCTGTAGGACTGTGACACCTCCCATCCCATCCATCCAGCACCTCTCCTTTCTTTCTCTTCCCCCCTCCCTCCCGCTCACCATGTTGCAAGACCATTTTCCTGTGCATCTGCCGCACGTTCAGCTGCTCCCACCCCTCTGATGTAAATTTCCTGCGTCAGAGGGGTGGGAGAAGCTGAGTTAGTGGTAGCACACACAGGAAAATGTCCCTCATGTCTTTGCTTGTAAAAATAATATCGCCGGACCTGAGAAAACAGCAACAGGGTGAGTGGAAGAGTGAGGGGAAGAGAGAGAAGGGGGGGGGGAGGTGTTTGGAAGAAGAGAAACAAAGAAGCATACCGCTGACCTGGAAAGAGGCAGTCACAGGCACGGCCCATCTAAGGAGGAAACCTGGACGAATGGTAAAAGTCACCAAAACTGCCCGGATACCCGACAGTCACCTGAAAAGGAGGACATATGTGGGGAAACATGGATGTATGGAAACTCTACCTTTTTGCTGTCCTAACTTTAAACGCTTAGTGGGGCATAATCAAAATAGACGCCCAAGTTTTGTTGAGGACATCCTCGCAAAAGTCCCGATAGAGAGGCAGGGAAACCCGTATTATACGGTCGGGGACACCCAAATCTTGAAATTTTGGTCATCCATAGAGATGGTCATCCCTAGACTTGGTCGTTTCTGATTTTTGGCGATAATGGAAACCAAGGACGCCCATCTCAGAAACGACCAAATGCAAGCCCTTTGGTCGTGGGAGGAGCCAGCATTTCTAGTGCACTGGTCCCCCTGACATGCCAGGACACCAACCGGGCACCCTAGGGAGCACTGCAGTGGACTTCATAAAATGCTTACCTTTTCTGCTGAGCCACCCAACCCCCCTAAAACCCACTACCCACAACTGTACACCACTACCATAGCCCTTATGGGTGAAGGGGGCACCTAGATGTGGGTACAGTGGATTTGTGGTGGGTTTTGGGGGGCTCATTGTTTCAGCTACAAACATAACAGGTGGGGGATGGGCCTGGGTTCACCTGCCTGAAGTGCACTGCATCCACTAAAACTGCTCCAGGGACCTGCATACTGCTGTGATGGAGCTAGGTATGACATCTGAGGCTGGCAAAAAAATATTTTTAAAGATATTTTTTGAGGGTGGGAGGGGGTAAGTGACCACTGGGGGAGTAAGGGGAGGTCATCCCCGATTCTCTCCGGTGGACTTCTGGTCATTTCGGCCACCTTTTTGTGCCTTGGTCATAACAAAAACAGGACCAGGTAAAGTCGTCCAAGTGCTCGTCAGGGACGCCCTTTTTTCCATTATGGGTCGAGGACATCCATGTGTTAGTCATGCCCAAGTCCTGCCTTCGCTACGCCTCCGATACGCCCCTGTGAACTTTGGCCGTCCCTGCGACGGAAAGCAGTTGGGGGCGTCCAAAATCAGCTTTCGATTATGCCAATTTGGACGACCTTGTGAGAAGGATGCCCATCTTCCGATTTATGTCGAAAGACGGGCGTCCTTCTCTTTCGAAAATGAGCCTGTTATTCAACTGGTTAGCAGACTGAATATCACCGCTAACTGGTTAAGTACCTGCTCTACCCAAATTCTTCCCACTGACCACCCTGGTACTAAGCAGACAGTACAGGGACAGGTTAGTGCTGATATCTCACAGCACTGTCTGGTTAATTGCTGCTGAATGTCAGCAGTTGGGCAGGCACAAGAAATTTCATTTTGAATCAGGTCCACTGAGTTGTGAGTTTTTTGGATTTTTTTTTACTTCTAAGGTTTGGTGGTACTTTGTTATGTGTATCCTACAGTTTAGCCTATCTTCATCCAGGTGTGTTTTACACCATTTTCTTTCCAATTTCCATCCTTCACCCTTAAGGGTCTGAAGAAAACCAAGGAGAGCATTTCTGAATTGTACAGTTTTTCTAGTGCCTTAAGTGTATATTCCAAATATGAACCTCCTCTGATGTTTTGTTAGGGATGGGCTGTTGTTTGCAATTACATAGATTTCTTTTTCTTTTTTTCCCTATTATTAATTTGTTCATAGCTGTCAGGCATAAGCCAGCCTTGAACTAGTGGCCTTTGGATTAGAAAGCACCTGTCTTCTAGGAAGAACCATTCTGTCTTTTGAGACTTTGACTTTAGCAAGCCCATACCTAGCTGAGTCTTGTATCTGGCACTCTTAATAGTTCTTGTTTCTAGGGTATTTCTGCTCTGCCTCTGGGAGTGTTCCCTGTTGCTTCCACTTGTTTTCTTGATCAGCTATGCAATTGGTTGGCACAGTCACCTAAATAAAAAAGTTGATAGAAAGACTCGGTTATATTCGAGTGTCCACAGCAGTTTAAGCAGAATTCCTGGAGGGATACTTTTTGGCCAGTCCTGGTTTTAAACTTACATTGGGAAGCATTGTAGGATTTGTAGTTTCTTATTCTACCACTATGAGAGGGGTAGGGCATCAGGTAATGCCTTTGTCGCTCCATGGTGCATCTGTACCTTGAGTACTACGTTCAGTTCTGGTCACCATATCTCAAAAAAGATACAGCAGAATTAGAAAAGGTTCAAAGAAGAGCAACCAAAATGATAAAGGGATGGAACTCCTCTCGTATGAGGAAAGGCTAAAGAGATTAGGGCTCTTTAGCTTGGAAAAGAGACGGATGAGGGGAGATATGATTGAAGTCTACAAAATCCTGAGTGGTGTAGAACGAGTAGAAGTAAATCGATTTTTTACTTGTTCCAAAAGTACAAAGATTAGGGGACACTCGAGGAAGTTACATGGAAATACTTTTAAAACAAACAGGAGAAAATATGTTTTCACTCAATGAATAGTTAAACTCTGGAACTCTTTGCCGGAGGATGTGGTAACAGCGGTTAGCGTAACTGGGTTTGAAAAAGGTTTGGACAAATTCCAGGAGAAAAAGTCCATAATCTGCTATTGAGACAGACATGGGAAGCAACTGCTTGCCCTGGGATTTATAGTATGGAGTGTTGCCACAATTTGGGTTTCTGCCAGGTACTTGTGACCTGGCTTGGCCACTGTTTGGAAAACAGGATATTGGGCTAGATAGACCACTGGTCTGACCCAGTATGGCTACTCCTATATTCTTATGTACAAAAGTATCGCATGCTGTCTTCAAAGACTGTTTTATTTCCATGGGAGAAAAGTAGGCCCACCACCATTTTCCTACCATCTGGTGGGGTGACCTATGCCTGTTTAAATCTGTTTGAATTTCAGTTTAATAACTTTATACAAATTGGGCAGGGGGACAGATCTGGGACATGTTGCCTATAAAATTCTACAACCCCAGAGCAAGAGGAGGCCCAAGCCATTCTGACTGAGGCTCAGACAGTGGATACTGTGAAGCTGCCAATAATGGTCCACAACACACCAGCATCCAGTTGTACACAAACTGGTATTAAACTCCATCAAAAACTGAGGGGGCCCTTTTACAAGGCTGTGGGAGGGCTAACATGTGGGTAGCATGCACCAAGTTGGCACTACTGCCGTGGTAGCGTATCCGCCATGCGGTAATTCCGAGTTTGGTGCGTGTCGAATCCTGAGGTAGAAAATATTTTTCTATTTTTTACTGTGGGGGGCATTCCTGGTGGTAATCAGCAGTGCAGCCACATTGGTGTGCGCTGCATGGTTCCCGTGTATGTAGGGAGTGAGCCCTTAGAGCTAGGTCAATGGCTGGCGGTAAGGGCTCAGGTGGTAAATAGGCATGCAGTGGTCTTAATTTTTGCGCACACCCATTTCCCGAACCATTAAAAAAAATGGCCTTTTCCCAGCCTCAGTAAAAAGTGGCCCAGCGCGTGCCAAAAAGACAGGCCCACACTACCGCAGGCCATGTTTTACCACGGCTTTGTAAAAGGACCCCTAAATATTGGATGGTATCAATAGTCGGTAAGCACCTTAAGGGAATTTGAAATGAACTCTGAAGACAAGAGTTCAAGAGGGCATGAAAACCTACCATTAGAGGTAAACAGGTGAGGTTTGTGCAGTACGCCAAAAAGATTTGTTTTATTTATTTAACTTACAGCTTTTCAGTTGTAGCTTAAGTTGAGTGACATTGCATATATAGAGGTATTTTGCTGTCCCCAGAGGGCTCACAGTCTAAGCTGGTACCTGAGACAATGGAGGGTTAAGTAAATCTAACCATTAATGGGCTGATATCCAAATTATATTATACATTCACTGGCAGCTGGGTGAACATATAACTTCACTATCCATGTATTTTTTAAAAATGTATACAGATAGTATTGAGCTGATATTTGTATAAGAAATTGGGCTGAATGGTCTGATATTTGTATAAGAACAGGGGGAGGAGGGCAGATTGAGGTTGGGCCAAGAAATTATCTGGATAGCAGTAATATTCAGGCATTATCTAGTTAAGTTACATCATATATTAGGCACATTCAGTGTTATTGGCTATATTTATTTATTTGCAGCATTTGTATCCCACATTTTCCCACCTATTTGCAGGCTCAATCACCATTTCGGAATGAAAAATACAGAATATTATTACAGTTAAAGTACAGAAAATATAAAATAAGTTATAAGAAGTAGATATGAATGTCATCATGTATGTATGCACCTTAACGCTATACCATTTGTAACTCTGTTACCCGGAAATGGCAATCGCCATTACGGCAAATGTAAGCCACATTGAGCCTGCAAATTGGTGGGGAAAATGTGGGGTACAAATGCTACAAATAAATAATAAATGAAATATACAGTTTCAATTCAAGCATTAAAGATCAAGGGTAAATGTAAATCATTCAACAGTAACAATGTGAATAAAGTAAACAGACAAAGCAGCCCTGAACATACAAATTAATTTAAGCACCAGCATCAGTGCTTAAATTAATATGGTTGCCACATCAAGCAAAATTAATCTGCTAGGTTACTAAGATTACTGGGTTTCTGGCTGCCTTAGGCAGTGGTCTACTTTCCTCGATGGAAAATCTGCATCTTGGAACATTCAACCCAAAGGTAAAGTTGATGGGATCAGGAAGTTTATCTAATGAAGCCATGCTTTTCTATCAACTCTGGTACCAGCTGTAAATGATGTGGACTCTGCCACTGAAAATACCTATTCACTATTGGGAAGCAAAGCCAGTATTGGGCAGACTTCTACAGTCTGTGCCCTGATCATGCCTGAACAGATTTGGATGGGGAGAAGTGGGGCTTTTCAAGGGCTTCAATGACAACTTAAGAACTTTTAGAACAATATCGGGCAGACTTAGAACATAAACATCATACCTTATGCTACGAGTTTATCTTGTTGGGCAGACTGGTTGGACCATACAGGTCTTTATCTGCCGTCATCTACTGTTACTATGCATACAGGTTGGTGAAGAGAAAAGGAAATGCTGGATGACCTTGCTTAGGTCTGGTCCAACTGCAGCCTGGTATGACCAGGATGCCAAGAGGTCTGTGACCGTGATCTCATTGGTTCTGCAAGGTATTGTATTACTGAAGTTTGGGCAGGGGTTTATGAATTTTTGCAGCGGAGGGGGGGGGGGGGGGGGGTGTGGGGTGGGGAGGTGTGAGAGTGGTTTCTGCTGTCAACTGTAAAGCTTGGCCTCTGTCAGAAGAGACTATCCTTACCTGGAACATAGACAAAGGATGAAGAGAAAGTGTCAGCTAACAGGGTGCTGTTAATACTGAAAGTACTACAGGGATGCCCACTGTATTGTATCCCCAATGAAGCCTCTTCGTCTTGTGTTCATATCTCTGTGCCTAGCTATCAGCAGTTTTTTCCAGTACATAAAGTATTAGATTAGAGGGTGATACTCCCTTTCACCCATGTGTCACATACGGTGACAGCATGTTAGAATCCAGTTGGGTGAAGGATTTGAGCCAATTTTGCAATTGTAGCTGCATGCATCGCACCAGCAACATCACTTCTGGTGCCATTCTCTGATCTCTGCCAGAATCCCGTAACTTGTAGCTTAGCAGCTTGACTATAGAGATGGCCTCACCCAGGGCAGCCCATGGCTGAACTCAGAGCCTCAGTGGCATCCTTGAATGGCTTCAGGACACACAGTACCTATAGCTGTAATCAATCCTGATTATACCAGTGGCTGAACATATTGTTCATCGAGGTGATCTAAGTCAGTGTCGGCCTTCTGCGACAACTGATAAAGGAGTATCTGCTGCTCCTCTAATTTCAGCACTATAAGACTGGTGGAATTTCACCAGATGCCCCCATCCTGAATAAAGTGGTTCAGAAGTGCCCTCACTGCTTTCTCCTTTTGCCATAGTTGCTGCTTACCCTTCATGTGTTGGTTCAAATGCTCTGGTACAGTATTTTCCTGCAACTCTCTATCATATCACACAGAATAGAACTGCCACACTCCATGACCTCTTCCCCCCCCCCCCTCCCATCCCAAGGGTGTTCCTTACTGCCAGGTGCAGCCAGTGTGCGAAGCACCAGAGCCCTTTGTAGCTCCTATTGCTCATTACCCTGATCATGTTGCTACCACCAACTGTAAACAAAGAGATAAGGAATATTCATGTATCTCCAGCCTAGGCAACCCTTTGTCATAACCCTTGATTCATGTCTAAGATGTGGGCTGAGATATGGCTCTCATCTATCACCTGGGTGTGCAACATGGCCTATCTGTACCCAGCTGGTGCATCCCTACTAGAGCTGCTGCCTGCCCCTGCCCTATTTAGCTAATACCATAGGCTGTCAGGCATGAGTGGCATTTTGGCTTAACCAGATGCTGCTTCTAAAATGCATTCTACCCCACCTTTGAATTCAAGCATGGCACAACAGAATTCATCTGAAGTAATGCTATGTGACCTTCATCTAATGCTTCCATGGTCCTGGTTATTATATTGTAGATCAATCAGATCAATAATAGAGAACAACTGCAAAATAAATCACCGCATGCAATTGAGAAACAGTAGATAGCAGCCATTACTACCTGAGGGAACCAGCAGATCAGGTCAGTTATAATGACCATTTGATAAATGCATGGGATTTTTATTTGTGTAATCACATCACCATCACATCGCCAGACACTTTTGCAACGAGTAAAAGCGATATCACACCAACAAATCAAAACCCCAGATAGTTATGCCCTTTGGGATGTTTGTTGACCTATGTCCTGTGAAGTTTGTTAAGGAGGCCGGAGCCCTGAATTATATTTCATATTGACTGTGTAGATTAGTGAATGCCTTTGAGTAAGAGGCAGGTGCCCTCCGTTCTTATGTCAGTGGTGGTATCACTGGTCCTGAACAGGGCAATTCTAGATGCAGTAGAGTGGTAACTATTGCCCTGTGCTAATGGGCCACTCTTGGTAAAGAGTATTGAGAGGTATGTTACACAATGATATCTGCTTATATGGATTAGACTGGAGGGTTGGATTTCTGCCAGTTTGGATTTCAGGTGGGTTGTAGTATGGAATCTGTACCGGCAGAAATTTATAATAAATTCAGTCTTTGATGAGGGGTGCTGCTGTACTGATGCAACTGGGCCACTCTAATGCTTTGACCTTGTGAATCAATCTATACTGCTGGGAGTTGGGTTTTGGACAGGGATCAGTCCAATGGCTATCTTTTTTTTCTGTCACACTGTTCTCAGGTGGTGACTGTCTTCTGCTAAAGAGATGTGATGAGCTAGCCCTCAGGATCATCTGCTTCCCATTTTCTTTTCAATATTTTTTATGACTCTGGGGCAATTGATTCAGTATATGGGCTTTACTATCTATATCTATGCAAATTATCTCAGTGTTATTCTGCCAATAGGTAAGGTTTGAATGGTACAATCTTGACATTTCAGTATTTGTCAGGGCTTTTTTTTGAGGAGGTACTTGGGGGTACTGAGTACCTGCACCTTTTCCATTGTCTGCTAAAATTGACCCATGGTCCCTAAGTTTTAATGAAAGATCTCAGGCTCTACACACCAATTCTGCCTTGCCATACATTCTGTGATTGGTTGCAGGGGGCCTGGCTATTGTGGGGTGGGTCCCTCAGTGATCACCCCACCCCTGAAGTGTGGCCTGGCATTTGAGTACTGGCACCTTTTTTGCTAGTAAAAATGCATTGGTATTTGTTTAAAAAAAGTTATTTAATACACACAGCTTGTATGTCTTATGCCTACAGCCTTTTACTAAGGCACGCTAGCGTTTTTAGTGTGCGCTAAAACTTAGCACACGCTAAACACTAGAGACAACCATGGGAATATATGGGTGTCTCTAGCGTTTAGAACGCGCTAAAAATGCTAGCATGCCTTTGTAAAAGACCCCCCCCCCCCCTCTATGATCCTAACATTTCTCTTGCTCTGGCTAACTTATCACACTGTTTAATACCTTTGAATCATCAGATATCATCATTCCTTGCTACCAGCTGCTACCTTCTTGATTAAGAAGACTTTTTTATATTCAAATTGTGCCTTAGATCAGTTTTTGCCATTCCAAAATAATATAAAAGGTTTTGTTAGAATGAATATTATATATTGCCATCTACATGTTCTTTATTTTGGATTAACCAGTGTGCGATGTAATTCACAGAACCAGTGTACTACTTACCTTGTACTTCCCCTGTCAAGGTATAGCAGTGTTTTTCTGCTGTGGTATGTGTTTTACAAATCAATAAAAAGTTTTAAAAATATACTTGCCATATAGTGTTTGATTTATCTAAATTTCTTATTCATAAAAATGTGCCTGTTTCTGTTAGGCAAAGTTTGAGAAATGGTATTAGAACATATATATGTGTGGCAGTTTTTTTTCTGAGATGGCAACACAAGTAAAGATAGTAGGTTGTAGAGGGCGGGACAAGGAAATGGTAGGACAGTAGATGTGGCAAGAGACTTGAGGAGCAGCATGGGACACAACATGAAAATTTGGCAACCCTAGGCAGTAGCAATATTCAGATAAACATAGGACTGCTTTTTTGCTGTCTTACTTTATTTGGATAGTTATCTGGTTAGCACACTGAATATTGCAGCTTACTGGATAATAATCAACTGCACCCCAGCTCTTGAACCGCCTCATACTAGCCGCATAATGCTGAGGCGATCTGAAAGCATATCTGGATACTGCCGCTGAATATCAGTGGACAGGCCCACTTAGCATGTTTATCCGGACAACAGCAGCTATTATCCACATAAATACTGTTAAATATCAACTGGTTTCTGCTAAAACTGCAGAAAGTTTGCCTGCAAAAGTTTGACAAAAATGTCCTTTGAATACATGAAAAATTCTAAAGTTCATATACATTTAATATTTTGCACGTCACTGAGTAAAAGAACATTCATTTTAATACAAAGATATAAAAATCATGTATCCCTATTGTAAATGTCTCTTCACCAAGTAATTTGTCTTTCTGATCAGGCCTTGAAGCTGGTAATCCCCTCACTGCACGAACCAAATTCTTTTACTTCCCAATTTGGTATAACTATCCTTGTTGTACAGTCCCAGCCAATTCTGGTTTCAAAACAAATTCAAACAAACAGAAACCAGGGGAGTAGTTTCCTCCCCCCCCCCCCCCACCCCCCCCAGCCAGGCTCAATTATTCCTGCTGTGACATAACTCCTAATGGCTTCTTTCCTTCTGTCTCTTCCCTTCTATAATTCCAGTTTTCTAATTCCTTTGCTCACCAGTTCATCTGGAGAATGCCGGGTCACAACCTTTCATCTGCCAGGCCCTACCTGGGCTGCTTCTTACTTTTGAGCAAACTGAATTGTCCATCAGTTGATTGGCTACCCCGTCTGGATTAATATGCCCTCTATTATATTCCTGAACTCTGCCATCTGTACTCTTAGAGTCTCCTCCCCCAGAACCCTTTGCTTCTTGGGAACTGAAGTTTTTCCCAGTGATTTTCTTTTCTCCCTGCTCTGGGGATCTTCCTGCTCTTTTCCTGAATGAAATATAAGATTTCACCATAATGGGGGGGATTCTATATATGGCACCTAAAAAAAATCAGCATGGAAATCAATACCGACTAAGTGTATTCTATAAGCGGTGCCTAGATTTATGCATGGTATATAGAATATGCTTAGTTGGTATCTCAGCACCTAAAACTACGTGCCTCCATTTACACGAAAATGTGGCATAAATCCTGACATGTAGATTTAGGTGCACTGGGCCATATTCTATAACTACATATGTAAATTTCAGAATGCCCACAAAATGCCCAGTTCCCTGCCTATAACCACACCCCTTTTTTCCTGTGCCCGTTAGAAGTTAGATGCACTGCATTACAGAATGTACTTAGCAAGTTGTGCCTGTAAATTCTAATTTATTTATTTAGATTTTGCTCACACCTTTTTCAGTAGTAGCTCAAGGTGAGTTACATTCAGATACACTGGATATTTCCTCTGTCCCAGGAGGGCTCACAATATAAGTTTGTACCTGAGGCAATGGAGGGTTAAGTGATTTGCCCAGGATCACAAGGAGTAGCAGTGGGATTTGAACTGGCCACCTCTGGGTTGCAAGACCAGTGCTCTAATCACTAGGCCACTCTCTACTCCAATATTGCCAATTGGTGCTCATTATTCTGTGTTAAGAGCTGTTATCAACGTTGATTAGATTGTTAAGCCATTTAAGTATACACGTTGTCAAAGAATACAACTTGGATTTCAGAGCAGATCGCTAGGCATGCTATATAGAATCCAGGGGAATATGCATTATCCAGTGGCGATCCTAGGGTGGCTGACACCTGGGGCAGATCGCCGATGCGCCCCCCCCCCGGGTGTGCACCCCCCTGGGTGCAGCGTGACCCCCCCACCCCCGGCGAAAGGGCACCCAGCGCGATCCCCCCCCCCCGGCGAAAGGCCACCTCCCCACAGCGAAATGACACTCCCCTGGGTGCATTTTTACCTGCTGGGGGGGGGGGTGCCGCGCGCCTGTCTGCTTCGCTTGTTCCATGCTCCCTCTGCCCCGGAACAGGAAGTAACCTGTTTCGGGGCAAAGGGAGCACGGAACGAGCGGAGCAGACAGGCGCACGGCACCCCCCCAGCGGCGTGCACCTGGGGCGGACCGCCCCCACCGCCCCCCCTTGGTACGCCACAGCATTATCAAGCATCTTAGATTGCTCAGCTTTCCAGCCTGCAAAATGATAAAGATTTTAGCTTCATTTTCCATATAACTCAGAATGAAAAATGAATTAATAACTGGGAATATTTCTATAGCAGCATTCTTAGGGCTCTTTTACTAAGCCATGTAGACACCCATGCACGCCCAACACGCACCAATTCGGAACTACCGCCCGGTGTGCGGCATGCGGCACTAACCAGGTGGTAATTGGCCTTGTAGCACACTGATGATTACCGCCCTGTTAACGCGTGAGACCTTACTGCTAAGTAAATGGGTGGTGGTAAGGTTTCAGGCACAAAATGGATGCGTGCCAATTTTAATTTTGCCGCACGTCCATTTTCAGCCAAAAAAAGGCCTTTTTTTGCAGGCGTGCTGAAAAATGAAACTACATGCATCAAATACACATGTCCACAACAGCGCAGGCGATTTTCAGCGCACCTTAGTAAAAGAACCCCTTAAAGAATTTATCCCTATCTCAGAACTATGAATTTCTATCCAGAATAATTTATTAGCGTGGGATTGATAATTGAATATAATTTATATGATTTATATCAAATACAATGCAAGATAGCTATATTTAAATTAATTTATGTTCCCTGTCTACTGTGCCCAATAATTCTTGTTTTCAGAGGGCAAGAATGTATGTAAAAAATGGACTCAACTAATTAACAGTGTCAATGTGTTCCTCAGATTGAAAGTAATGCAGGGCATCGTTGGTGGGGGGAGGGGGTAGTTCTATTTCCAACAGCAGGATAGTTTCAAAAGTGTGCAATCAAAGTAGCTTGTAAGGATTTTTAGTTTTTGTTTTTACTTTTCTTACCTGCATTTGTCTAATCCTTACATCTGGTTCTGGATGTCATATCTGTTATCTCCTTCTTGGAAACAACAATTCCTTAGGGGCATTTCAGTTTGCTTGTTTTGGTTCCCTTTCCTATCAGAGTGGAATCTTTAATCCTTTTTCTCTTTCTCTAATATATTTTTTCTTAATAGTTATTTAAAACCACTGACAGTTCTAATTACAGTGCTTGTGGGCAAAAACTTAATTAGCCTAGTCAGAGTGCCATGGAGTTTGACAGGTATGCTTTCTGTCTCAGTGAGTTCATAACATGTAATCTGCCATGAATAGGAGCTATTTTTCAGCTGTTCAAGCTGCTGTGTAACATTTCTGTGCCTCTCTTCAGGCAGTGAATCAGTATGACTTTGCAGTTCACAAAGAAGAATGATTATAGACTGGGTAAAATGCAAGTCAAAAAGTCTTCCCTGACCTACTTTTCAGATATATCCTGGAGCAGAGAAACAAATCTTAGGATAAAGCAAGCCTTTCAAATAATTCGATTTAATCTCATATTGCTTTTAAAACTGTCTTATGTTCTATTTTCTTGCTGTAGGACAGAAATTCTTAAACATTTATAAATCTAGTGCTGTAAATGCAAATTTAAGCTTGCTTGCAAAAAATAAACTTTAATTCAATGGGGAATGTTCTGGCCGTGGTTTGGTTGGACCCTAAAATTAAACTTGTATTTCTTATTTTGCAACACAATACTTATTATATATGCTCCCTATCAATGGTTATTAAGGAGGCGGGATGTGCTATCTATTCACGGGGACAAATATTATGTCCTATGAAGGAAATAAGTGATAGGTTTGAAAAACTGAATGAACGGAAAATGTAGCACTGTGGCTTTGACAATATCCTTTGAAGATGAATATCTCACAGATGGAGGCAATGTGGATTGGTGACTGTGATCCTAAAATGGACTGAGATGTATGCTTGAATGGAAAGAAGATCCCTTGGTTACACCAAATCGTGAATATGGGAATTTGGATGGGTTCCACTCAGGGGCGTAGCTACGGGTGGGCCTGGGTGGGCCCAGGCCCACCCAATCAGGAGGATCTTCTAGGGGTGCTAGATAGGCAGGCGCTTGTCAGTTCTGCTGCGCCGGCACTGGCAGCAAAAACAGCACCTCTCCTACCTGTGCCTTGCTTCATTTTTTAAATCCGGGTCAGAATGGTATACGTCGGCAGGGAACAGGCTGTTTCAGCCAATCCTGGGGCCTCTCTTCAACCCTCCGGGGTGGACAAGCTGAAGGAAGAATCCTGGGATGGCTGAAGTAGCCGGTCCCTGCGATGTATACCCGCGTGTCCCGCAGCATACTTTTTTAAAAAAAACTGATCGCGCAGCGGCGAGTGCGTGTGTGTGCTCGCTTGCGCGCCTTCTCAACTTGCCGGTGTGCCCCCTTGATCGCAGCTTTTTACGTGGCCTGGTCTCTTGGCTGTGCTGCAGCGCCGAAGACAGACGCCAAAGCCCAGATGGAAGGTGTCTGTGGTGGCGGGTCCCCTCCCGATCTGCTCTTATTGTCAGAGAGAGCAGATCATCAGGAGAGAGGGACCTGCAGTGCCACCAGAGAGGACGAAGTCGGAGGAGCCACAGAAAGTGTGAGTCTGGGTTGGAGGGTGGAGGGAGCCGGAGCAGATTGGATTGAATAAGAGCTGCTGCTTCCACGTTGTTTAATTGTTGGTAGCATTTTTATTTAATTTTATTTATATTTAAGACCATACCAGCCAGCTGCTGCAGCATACAGATGTACTAGAGAAAGTATAACTTTTTTAGGTAGAGTAGTAATGTGTTATAAATCGTAATAGTGTGTCATTTGGAGGGAGGGGCTGGTTACAGGGACACCCTAGCATGTGTTATATACTTGCAGAGATTCTTTTTCTCCTGCTAAAAGGTCCACTAAAACAGACCATCATATTATGAGAATCAGGTGCTCAACATTCAAAGTTTCTATCTATTTATTATTTTTGGGATTTTATCCCACATAAACATGAATTAGATTGGAAACCAGGGAGCATTTAAATCTTTCTTTTTTTCTGGCGCGAGTAAATGCATTGTCCCCTCCCAGGCTCTCTCTCTGGGTTTAGCCAGCCTTGCAATTTGGGGGGGGGGTGCAGAGGTAGACTGGGGCCTCTGCGCCCCCCCCCCCCCAACAAAAAAAATTGCAGGATATACCCGGGGAGAGAGCCTGTTAAAAAATAACCTATATACATAGTGCCCACCCATGTTAGCTCTGGGCCCACCCAAAATGTCAGGTCTGGCTACGCCACTGGTTCCACTTTGGGTGTAGGCCATCAAATTTCCATCAGGTGCCAATCTTCATTTACACACTTATGTTTACTGCATCAGTATAATCATGCGTCTCCAGTACTTTTCCATTTTATTGGATATCTATTTCTTTTTGTATTCATTAAAAGGCTATCATTTATAGCTTCCTGTATGGTTTGGGAGCCATTTGTTTAATGGAGAAATTGGAAAAATACCATGCCAGGACATCAACTAAGATAAGAAGGACAGGAGTTATTGGTGATCCCAGGGTTAGCTGAGGCCGATTTGGAAAAGAAGACATTTAGTTTTGTCTTTTTAGAGCCTAGCAAGTAGAATGCTCCTACTTAATAAATTCAGCTTTTCTCTGATTGTTAAGGATTTTGTTGGTTGACCAGTCTTGGCTGTTTTAAACAGGCCATAACAACTTATCATGGTACAATTTTGGAGAGGTTTTTTTTTAAAGAAAATTATAAGGAACAAGATATGGAGTATTTTATTGCATGATATGGTGTTATGTTAGTTTAGGAGAGGGACTATTAGTCAAATAATACTTTTAGGGGGAAGTTATGAACATGGGTTACTGTTAAGATGCGTTATTTTACTGCTAACCCCCGCTATTATTAACTAGGTCTTATTGCATAAAATGTGACCTGTGCTAAAATAGCTTAACTTTAGAATTAAAATAACACGTCTTAACAGTAGAACACATTGAGGGCATAATTGGAACGTGAATGCCCATTCTCCATGGGCGTCTATGTCCGAGAACGGGTAAGTGAAGGGGTAGGACAGACCATATTTCCGAAAAAAAATGGGCATCCATCTTTCATTTCTAAAATGCGGTTTGTACAGACCAAAATGCCATGGATTTAGTCGTTTGTGAGCTGGGCGTTTTTTTTTTTTTAGCGATAATGGAAAATAAAAACGCCCAATCCAAGCCATTTGGTCGTGGGAGGGGCCAGGATTCATAGTACACTCGCCCCCCTGACATGCCAGGACACCAACTGGTCACCCTAGAGGTCAGTGTGGTGGACTTCAGAAAATGCTCCCACATGCATAGCTCCCTTACCACGGATGCTGAGCCCCCAACCCCCCTCCCCCAAAACCCACTACCCACAAATGTACAACACTACCATAGCTCTTAGGGGTGAAGGGGGCACCTACCATGTGGGTACAGTGGGGTTTGGAGGCCTCTCATTTACCAGCACAAGTGTTACAGGTAGGGGGATGGGCTCGGGTCCGCCTGCCTGAAGTGCACTGCGGTACCCACTAAAAGTGCTCCAGGAACCTGCATACACGCAGGCCTCTAGGACTTGTTGCTGCTGTATAACCTTGGCACACCAGTTGGCACCTGAAGACTAATCTTTCCGAAAACATCTTTATAGGAATAAGCACGTTTACTCACAGTTAACTGTAGATCAGAGGTGTGCCCCACTGGCAAAGAGTCTCCCTGGTACTGAGATTAGCAGTAGGTCAGAGCTGGCAGAATGCTGTACAATGCCCTCTCTTCAGTAACATTCAAGGTAAGAACTAAGTTCTGTACCGTGGGTAACACATGAAAGGGATCTAAAACTGGCTTACAAAAATGGCCACTACTACCTCATGGACTACCGGAAACAAAACAGAGCACACTCTGACCCAGTAAGCAGGGGGAAAAGCACCATGGGAGTAGAGCCTACCAACTAACCAACATCATGAGCATTTAACAGAAGCTAGTGGAATCACGGAGGCCCAATACCCTACACCCACCACAATGCATTGCTGATGGAGTCTGCAGTGCACATAACAGAAAGGTGTCCCACTAACCCGAGAGCCACATCAGAACAGGGAAAGGCTGTCATGGAGGTGGGTACGGCATTTGAGGCTGGCATAGAGGCTGGAAAAAAAAGTTTTTAAAGTGGGGTTTTTTTTTGGTGGGAGGGGGTTAGTGACCATGGGGGAGTCAGGGGACGTGATCCCCGATTCCCTCCGGTGGTCATCTAGTCAGTTGGGGCACTTTTTTTGGAACTTGGACCTGAAAAAAAAGGGTCCAAATAAAGCGGACCAAATTCTCATCCAAAACGCCCTTCTTGTTTCGATTATCAGCTAAAGACGCCCACCTGTCCTCGGCCGATAACCACGCCCCAGTCTCGCCTTCACCACGCCTCTGACACGCCCCCGTCAACTTGTTCATTCCTGCGAGGAGTGCAGTTGAAGACGACCAAAATCGGCTTTCGATTATACCGATTTGTTCGCGCCACGGGAGAAAGACGCCCATCTCCCGATTTGGGTTGAAATATGGGCGTCTTTCTCTTTCGAAAATAAGCTGGATAGATAACTATACCCCTTAATGATGGAATGTAGATTTTAAGGAGTTGAGTGGGTAGTAGTATGAGATCAATTTGGAATGTTTGCCATTTCAACTATCTGGGTTGGTGTTTGTGTCGCACCTAATAAATACATGCGTATTTGACCTGTCATACTAGTATTCTATAAGGAAATACCTACTTTGTATAATAGGCTCCATATAGGTGCCTTCTTGGCTCCTAAAATAGTCACCCCTTTATAGAATTATGCTCATCAGTGACATAGCAATGGGAGGGCCTTGGGGGCCTAGGCACCCTTACTTTTAACTCAGGACCCTTCTGCTTTCCTGGCTGGTGGGGAGGCTAAGCCCTGCCAGCCGAAGACCTCTTCTGCCTGAGCTGCACCTGCAGCAGCAGCATTTAATCCACAGGTGTGCTTTGCCGCTAATGCTGGTTCTCTCAATCTACTCAGTTCAGGTCCAACTGAGCATGCACAGGAGAGCCAGCATTAGCGGCAAAGTGTACCTGCTGAATAAGTGTTGCTGCAGGTGTGACTAAGGCAGGAGAGGTCTTTGGCTGGCGGGGCTTGGCATCCCCACCAGCTCAGGTATTTATATTTTGAGGAGCCAAGGGCAGAGGGTAGGGGGAGAGTGAATTGCATACCCACCCACCTTTGGCTAAGACCCACCCAGAATTGGCCATCTGACTATGCCACTGATCCTCATCATGGCTAGTATTTCCCAAAGACAAAGGTAGTGATTGGTAACCCTGCACACTGGGAAACAGAATCATCCATCTACCCACCTGACATGATCTCCTGATACAGTAGATATGCTATATTCTAGAAGTTTGAATACATAGATTGTGGTTCCTAAACCTTTCCTGTAGGATCCCCAGCCAGTCAAATTTTCAAGGTACCTACAATGAATATGCAAGCTGACTATCCTAAAACCCAACTGACTATCCTAAATAGAATAGAGTGATTTTTTAAGGTATGTCCATGTACACTTTGACAATATTATGGATACCACTTAAGGGATATGGGTACAAGAGTGAAAAAGATGGGTGTACTAGGTCTGTTTGGATCTCAATGAGACTAAGCAAGAAGACACACTTGCACAAATACAAAAGTGCTAAAGAAACACAGACATTTATTAGAAGAAATATACATCACAAACTCAGAAACATCATCTCAGTGTCCTTCAGCTGGGATAGCCCTTTTTCAGCGATAACTGGGAGAAAGTTTGGGAACTGCATCATGCTCATTAGCAGAGGGCTTCAACCTGAGGGGGGGGGGGGGGGCTTTCCACTACTTTTATAGTCCATAATAAACAAGTGAATTCTTTAGCTGGCCTTGACTTATCCCATTTGTTCTTTCTGCACATTCAGTCCAGCTAAGCAAGTAGCACATCTGTTTCTGCAAGCTGCTCGGGCTTGCACTATGCACAAATAGTCAGCTAAAGTGCAGACTCCACACTGAGCCTAACTTTCAGGCCCATCACAAGATTTAAATAAGGAGCAGTGTATCTTGGAAATGAGTGTATGACTGAGTAGAGTAGCTTACTGCACTCAATTTCAAAAGAGAAAAACATCTCAAAAGCACAGCAAAGTGGTACATGGACATTTTTCATTGGAAAACTTTCATGTCACGTTTTTTGAAACTCAGATTTGAGATGGTTTTCTATGTAGTTTGTCTAAATTGCACGAGGATGTGTTGGGGGCATGTTAGGATCATATTTTGGGCGGGATTTGGGTGGGCCCAGAATTTAGATTTTTCATTTTACTGTTTTCAAGTTTACCTCTTTTATTGTATTTATGTTTATTCTTGGTAATTTTACTATTGTTATATTGTTAACAAAAATTGTAAGTTAAATAGTTCCTGCTGTACACTGCCTTGGGTGAATCTCTTCATAAACGCAGTTAATAAATGAGATAAAAATATGTAGAGCAAAAATTGGGACCTCTTTGAATCACAATTAAGTTTCAAAAAGGTGCCCTAACTGACCAGCTGACCACTGGAAGCAGTAGCATAGTAAGGGGGTCGGACCACCTCGGGCATCGTCTTAACAGGAAGAAAGACTCTCCTGCTTATAATCGAATGAGAAAAACGCCCAAGTTCCGACCTAAATCGGGAGATGGACGTTTATCTCACAAAAACGAATAAAGCGGTATAATCGAAAGCCGATTTTTGGACGTTTTTCAACTGCAATCCGTCGCGGATGCGGACAAAGTTGATGGGGGCGTGTCAGAGGTGTGGCGAAGGCGGAACTGGGGCGTGGTTATCTGCCGAACAGAGATGGGCGCATTTCACCGATAATGGGAAAAAAAGTATGCGTTTTTAGCTAGAATTTAGGACACTTTTCCTGGACCCTGTTTTTTCACGAATAAGGCCCCAAAAAGTGCCCTAAATGACCAGATGACCACTGGAGGGAATCGGGGATGACCTCCCCTGACTCCCCCAGTGGTCACTAACCCCCTCCCAGCACAAAAAATGATGTTTCACAACTTTTTATTTTCACCCTCAAATGTCATACCCAGCTCCCTGACAGCAGTATGCAGGTCACTGGAGGAGTTGTTAGGGGGTGCAGTGGACTTCAGGCAGGTGGACCCAGGCCCATCCCCCCTACCTGTTACAATTGTGCTGCTTAATGCTTATTAGTCGTCCAACCCCCCCAAACCCACTGTACCCACATGTAGGTGCCCCCCTTCACCCCTTAGGGCTATAGTAATGGTGTAGACTTGTGGGCAGTGGGTTTTGAGGGGGATTTGGGGGGCTCAACACACAAGGGAAGGGTGTTATGCACCTGGGAGCTCTTTTACCTTTTTTTTTGTTTTTGTAAAAGTGCCCCTTAGGGTGCACGGTTGGTGTCCTGGCATGTGAGGGGGACCAGTGCACTACGAATCCTGGCCCCTCCCACGAACAAATGCCTTGGATTTATTCGTTTTTGAGCTGGGCGCTTTCATTTTCCATTATCGCTGAAAAACAAAACGCCCAGCTCACACATTGTTGAATAAAACATGGGCATCTATTTTTTTCGAAAATACGGTTCGGTCCGCCCCTTCACGGACCCGTTCTTGGAGATAAACGCCCATGGAGATAGGCGTTTTCATTCAATTATGCCCCTCTCTATGTCCACAATTGAAGGTGGACTGGAGGGCAATGATTAGATCATATAAATCTGCAGTTATAGAGGCTAAAAAAATCTTATTTCTTAAAACTAATTATGGGGGGAAGGTCATTTGGATCAGAAAATTAAAATTGTTTAAGACCTTGATGGATTCTACTATAGTTACTTAAATATCTGAAGAATTACAAGTCTCAATGGAGGAGTTGGCTAATTATTTTAGGGATAAGGTTGAGAAAATTAGGTCAACACTTACATCAGGTTTTGATTTCACTAGAGGGTTGCAAAAAGTAAAAGAGAAGCATGATATTGGTATAGTTGTTGATTATATATGGCTTGCAAGAGAGGTTAATTCTATATTGAAAAAGATGGCTGGCAAATTTTGCTTGCTTGACCATTGTCCTTCCTATCTATTAAGTAGTATTCCAGTGAAGTTAGTTGAATGGTTAACATCATTAATGAACAAAATGCTTGGTGAGGGAAATTTTCCTCAAGAAATAGGAAAAAATAATATTAACACCAATATCAAAATCACCAATTTTTGATGTCCTGCAGGGCTCGCCACTATCACCTATATTGTTTAATATTTTTATGAGTTCTCTGGGAACTTTTCTAAATTCCTCTCTATACGGTGTTGCATTATATGGGAATTATATGGGAATTACTTAGAGATAGAGTCCCTGTTGTGAGTCACTGGGAGGAGTGACTGGGAGATCCCTAGGTGGGAAGAAGCCCAGCCCAAAGGGGAGTAGTTTGGAAATAAAATACAGAAAGATAGTGCACTTGTTGGGGTAAGTGACAGCTCTGGGAGGAGTTATAAGTTAACAGTGCTTTTTTTGTAGAAAAAAAGTTGCCGGTACTCATTATGGGCGGAGTCACCACACATGGCTCCACCCCTATGATAGCCACACCCACATTCGCCACACCCCTTATACCAGCCATGGCGCAAATAAACAGACATCATTGAAAATATTATACTAGTATAGGAGAAAAAATAACGTGATTTTTTTCATTATAAATAATTTATATAAGCTGTTACAGCTCCAGTATACCCAGTACAAAATAAGACAGCAGATGTAAATTCTCAAATTGGACATATTTCAAACACTAAAATGAAAATAAAATTATTTTTTTCTACCTTTGTTGTCTGGTGACTTTGTTTTTCTATCCATATTGGTTCCAGTCTCTGATTCTGCTGCTCTCTATCTGTTCCCTTAACTCCGTTTCCAGGGCTTCCTTTCCATTTATTTCTTTACTTTCCTCCTTTCTTCTTCATTTCTTGCCATACATCCATAAGTAAAAGCTGGGTTCTCCTCCATGGAATTGACTGGAGGAGGTATAACGTGGATCCAGCTTTTGCCTATTTTTTCCATCCATGTGCAGTTTTTCTCCTCTCTTCCCTTTCCCTCATCTCCATCCAGGTTCATCTGCTTCTTTTTTCTTTCCTCCCCTCCATCCATGTCCAGCACTTCTCCTCTCTCCTGCCCTCCATCTATGTCCAGCATTTCTCCTCTCTTCCCTCCCCTGTATCCATGTAAAGCAATAATTCTCTCTCCCCTCTCCTCCATCCAAGTCCAGCATTTCTCCTCTCTCCCCGCCAACCCCTCCATCCATCCATGTCCAGCAATTCTCCTCTATCTCCTGCTCTCCTCTCCATCCATTTCCAGCATTTCTCCTCTCTTCCCTGCCCTCCCATCCATGTGCATCTCCTTCCTGTCTTCCCTCCCCTCCATCCATGTCCAACATGTGTCCTATCTCTCCTGCCCTCCCCTTCCATCCATGTCCAGTGAATCTCTCTGACCTCCCCTCTCATCCATGTCCAGTATGTTTCCTCCTTCCCCTGCCCTCCTCTCCCATTCCTTGTCCAGCGATTCTCCTCTCTCCCCTGTCTTCCCCTGCCATCCATGTCCAGCGATTCTCCTCTCTCCCCTGCCCTCCCCTTCCATCCATGTCCAGCAATTCTCTCTTCCTTGCCCTCCCCTCCCATCCATGTCCAGCGATTCTCCTCTCTCCCCTGCCCTCCCCTCCCATGCATGTCCAGCAATTCTCTCATCCCTGCCCTGCCCTCCCATCGATGTCCAGCAATTCTCTCTTCCCTGCCTTCCCATGATGTCCAGCGATTCTTCTTCCACCAGCCCGTCCTCCTTCTCCACTGCCTGCCAGTGAAGTGATAGAAAGGCTGTCAGTGTCGGACTGAGCAGCACGAACGGTGCAGCAATTGAGAAAGGCTGGCAGCATCGCAGCTTCCCTCTATGAGCCCCGCCTATGCAGAAACAGGAAGTTGGAACAATGTAGGCGGGACTCACAGAAGGAAGCTCCGACGCTGCCAGCCTCTCTCAATCACTGCCTGCACCGTTCACGCTGCCGAGTCCGATGTAGTATTAAGTAGGGGAGTGAGAGGAAGGGTGCAGGACTCGCCAGAGGGAAAAAAGGTGTTGGTACGCCGTACCAGTGCGTACCGGTACAAAAAAAGCACTGGAAGTTAATAAAAGTAGTTGCATGTGAGGGCACATGGTGTTTTGGTTGCCAGTATATTAATTTACCAACTGATTGATGCAGAAGTTCAATAAAAGTTGAGTTGTTGTTAAGCTCTGGAGTGCAACGTGGTCCTGGAATGAAGAGCTGAGTGGAACCCTGAGTGGTAAATTGTCTCCCAAACCCCCGAATTGCTATTCCGTACCATTGACCCACCCCAGCTCGACTGTAAGTGGACTGAAAGGAGGTGCAGGGTAAGAGTGGCCCGTGTGAAAGCGAAGACTGTGAGGTTTGAAGTGAGAAAGATAGTGAACTTCTTTTGTGGCCCAGGTCTGGAACTAGAACCAAGTGAGACCCATGTTACACAAAATGACACCCAACGTGAGGCACATGGGAGACTAAGGGAGAGAACAAATTTGCTGCTGGAGCCCAAACTGGTGGTTGGAAGACTGAAGGAGAGAACTAATATTACAAAATTTATTGATGCCTGTGGATTACAACTACTTGAGGGCCTGTCATGTAGGCCTAGGACTTACAAATGTGTTACTAATATCAGAGAGACTGTGTCACAGAGTCTGGTAAAAATTTAAATTCTGTGGCCAGCAAAAGCCCATGCTAATGGATAGAGTGAAGCATATCAAAACTGTGAGTACAACATGCAGGATGTCAGAAACAGAAGAACTAGGAAGCCTTTTGCGAGGAGGACCTCAGCTGGCGGGGAGTTGGGGTCCCCCACCAGCAAAGGTAGGCGGGTTGGTGACGGGAGGGGGGGGGGTCGAGCGGGTCATCGGTAGGGGGGTCCAGGGCCTAATCTACGGGGGCCCAGGCCCCACATAGCTACGCCACTGCTTGGGATACTGGCATACTGCTAGACTCATCACTCACTCTGATCCCACAAATTCAAACAACCTTCAAAAATTGTCTCTATCACCTATGACAACTACGAAATCTCTCTCCATATACTGAAAAGAAGAGTCTGACCACAGTGGTCCATGCCATGATAACATCATGACTAGACTACTGTAATGCCCTGTACACTGGCCAAACCCAAAAGAGTTTGTATCAGCTCCAACTAATTCAGAATGCTGTAATAGCCTCTGTCACTTCACCTTTTAACCATGCTGGCTGTTGTTTTTCTCTTCTTTCCATCTTTGTAAATACAGTGCACTACATTTAAGTGCATGTCAGATAAGCGCATGCTCTGTTTAACTGCATGCCGTACTTCGATCCCATTTTTGGCGCCATCAATTTCTATGGGGACAAACTTCAGTTTAGTGCACCACTGATAAGTGCAAGATTTGCTTATATGCATGATTTAAGACTACTCCTCTCCAGGAAACACTCTGCATAAGCGCACGCATGGAATATGGAAGCTGATTGGCACGTGACAAAGGGGCGATAAATTTGAAATCTCGTTGGTGAACTGCCACAGGCAGAATAAGCGAAAGAAAGTTGTTAGAGTGTACACTGGAGCCGTCGTCGTCATCGCACAACTGTAAGACTTTAACACTGGCTGAACGAATAGAAGTTCTTAAAAAATTAGAAAACAAACAAAGTCAAGCATCTATTGCTAAAGAATATGGTGTCAATCCCAGTCAAATTTCACGTATCTTGAAGCAGAAAGATCAGCTTCTGGAAGACTGGCAAAACAATACAAATCCACAACGGAAACGAAAACAGTCGGGGAAAAGCTGAGGAGGTAGACGATGCTCTTCTTCGGTGGTTTTCTCAAGTCAGGAACAGACAGTTTCCTGTCAGTGGTCCACTGCTTATGGAGAAAGCTAACCAGCTAGCTGAAAGTCTTGGACTAACTGAATTCAAAGCCACTGTTGGATGGTTGGAAAGATGGAAAGAGAGGAACAACATAAAATTCAAGAAACAGTATGGTGAGAAACAAAACGCTGTTGACTTTGGTGCTGAAAATTGGGTTGTTTCAGTTCTTCCTACCATCTTGAACGAGTTTGCACCTCGTGACATTTTGAATGCTGACGAAAACGGTCTCTACTGGTGAGCGATTCCTGATGGAACACTTGCATTCAAACATGCCGAAACTACTGGAGGTAAAATGTCGAAGGAACGACTGACGATCCTCCTTTGCTGCAATATGGATGGGAGTGAGAAGTTGGAACCCCTTGTCATTGGAAAGAGCAAACAGCCCTGTTGCTTCAAGAAAGTTAAGCGACTTCCTGTGTCATATGAGGCTAATGGAAATTCATGGATGACTGGGGAAATTTGGAAGCAGTGGCTAAAGAAATTAGACACTAGAATGCGGGCACAAAAGCGTCAGATTTTGTTGCTTTGTGATAATTGTGCTGCACACAGGGATGTTGTCAAGCTGTCCAACGTCAAAGTGGTCTTCCTGCCACCAAACACTACCTCTCTGATCCAACCTATGGTTCAGGGCATAATAGCCAATTTCAAAAAACATTATCGGTCTCTTGTGCTACGTCCAAGGATTAACGTGTTGTTGAACTGGCTCGTAATCTATCACTGTTGGATTCCCTATATATGCAGAAAGAAGCCTGGAATCATGTTACACAGGCAATCATTGTGAACTGCTACAAGCGGGCAAGCTTTGTTAAGGATGTGGAGAGGGATGAAACAGATGCAGCTGTTGCAAACGCGTCAGATGAACAGGTTATTGACATCGCAGTCGGTGTTACTGAAGAGGAGTTTCATCGCTAAGTAGCTGTTGATTACGATCTACAAACAGCTGACGACAGCATTGATGTCGAGATATGCGCCTACACGCAGGCAACAACGGCTGATGATGAAACAGATGATGAAATGAGCAGCAAGGCACATGCTGACAAAATTCAACAACCTCCTCCTGTCACTTTTGCAAGAGCGCTGGACAGTCTCAACACTATGCGGGCCTATCTGGAGGCCACTGGATGTCAGTGCTATGACAGTTTTTACCATCTGGCAGACGTAGTCTACGGAACTCACAGACCCAATATTGTACAGAGGACTATAACTGATTACTTCAAGTAAGCCTAACGTCAGTTAACGGAGACTGTATACTGTAGATATAATAATAAACAGTACCGTACATATGTTTATGAGATGTCAAGCTTCTTTGGATCACAACAGTTAAGTGCACGCTCCGGTTAACTGCATGTATTTTTTTGGTCCCAGACCCTTGCACTTAAGCGGATTGCACTGTATAAAATCTACACCTCAATAAGATGGGCATATGTGGAAGTGTTCACAAATGGTTTATGGGTTTTCTCAAATCAAGAACATATAAAGTCAAAATGTCTGGATCCATTTCCCCTGCTTGGTCCCCAGATTGTGGAAAGCCCAATGGTTCTCCCATATCTCCCATACTCTTTAACATCATGATGGAACCTCTAGGTCTTTTCCTGGAAGCCCAAGGATTGCAGTCTTTTATTTATGAAGATGATGTGAACACCTACATACGTTTCAATACTCAGTTATAAGATAGCTTAGACATAATTCAGATGAACTTAGACCTGATGGAGAACTGGGCATCCTTTTTCCACCTTCCGACAACCACCCAACTTAAAACACAAGCCAATTAGAAGAAAGCTTCCAACACAGGCTCAAAAAGAAAAGAATGGCACACATCCTTACAATATATCCAGCTGCAAACTATGCCAAAACATTTCACAGGACCCCACGGTCTTTTAAAAAAAGAAAAATATTCAACATTAAGGAATCTTTCACGTGCTCATCTTCCAATGTGGTATATATCATTCAATGTAAAAAATGCAATGAAGGCTGCTACACTGCAGAAACCAGTCAGATGCTAAAGAAGAGATTTAATTTACATAGACACCATATGAAAAATGCCAGTACTAATAAAGATGTCACCCTTGTGGGGCAGCACTTTACAAAATCAAAATACTGTACCAGTGACTTCATGGTAATAATCTTAAAAAGGAACTTTAAAACAATAGAGGAACGTAAGACCTTTGAAATCAGAATGATTAAATATTTTGACATCCACCAGATAGGATTTAACAAAGATCTGGGTTTTCTAGCCCATTATAAACCATAAAATTGTACTGCTTTGAAAATTGTACTGCTTTGTCACCCTCCTGTCTCCATGCATATCTCACCTGTCCCTCATCCACTCGACTCTTCCTGTCTCTCACCTATCCACCCCCATCCTGTTAGACTGTCACTGGAATGCTTTGATGTTTCACTTATATATACTGCCATCTACCAACATTTGCTTATTTCCGATCTGACGAAGAAGGGTAACCTTCGAAAGCTAATCAAGAAATGTATTAAGTTATGTCCAATAAAAAAGGTATCATCGTATTTTCTTTTCCATGTTTTATTTTGTTTTATTTCTATTGACTACCTTTAAAAGTGGACTAACATGGCTACCACACCTCTCTACTCTTTCCACCTAAAACTAAATAGGGAGAAAACCAAATTTCTTATAATCCATAATCCCAATAACTTCCCATCCTAGTCTAGCTTCACCATCAGCCATATAATCTACCCACTAGAAACATCTCTGAAAATTCTCAGAATCGTTATAGATCAACAATTAACAAGAGAAGACCAAGTTAACACAGTGGTATCCAAGACCTTCAGATTATTATGAAAGTTAAAAGAATTTGATCCTTTTTCCCATCCAATTCCTTCTTAACAATTGTGCAAGCATTGGTTCTATTACAACTGGACTATTGCAATGCATATTACCTAGGGAATAAAGAATCTTTCATTTATAAAAAATGCAATCTACCTTAAACACAGCCACAAGACTTGTGTTGAGAGCTTCAAAATTTGACAGCTTCTCCCTTACTTTCCAAACTACATTGGATTCCAATCAAAGTTAGAATAATCTTCAAAACCTGCACATTCATTTACAAAATAATACATGGTTTGGCACCTGAATACATGTTGGATTTAATTGATTTATAAGCTCGAAATGCATCTGTAAAATCTAGAAAATACCTTATACTTCATTATCCTAATTATTTAAAAACAAATCAATTTTAAGTCTATATTATACAAAGATTTCTCTCACATAGGCACTAAACGGTGGAATGATTTTATCAGTTGAAATTAAATGAATTTCTAACTATTTAATATTCCAAAAATTTCCAAAAGTTTCTCTTTGAAAATTCCTGAAATAAGTATGTTATCCATCAAATAAAAGTCTATGAACTGTAGCTAAATTTGCTTTTACAGATCATCTTTACATCAATATTTGTGTCTACTTTTACTTAACTGTTGTAAGCCACATAGAGTTGAATAATTGGTATTTGGATTATATGGGATATAAGAATCAAAATAAATAAATAAAGGTGCATGCCTTCTGCTTCTATCTCTTGACATCTCAGCTGCTTTTGATTCAGTGAATCATAGTATTTTGATACAATGATTGAGGTCAATTGAAATACTTGGAAATATGATTAGCTGGTTTTCCTTATTTTGTCGCTGAGCCAGTTTTGTGTTAATAGAGGATTTGAAACCTCTAGGGTTTGGGATATGTCTTCCAGGGTGCCTCAAGCTTCTCTGCCTTGTCAACTACTTTATTTAACATCTTTTTGAGACCACTTTCCCTGTATTCTATATAGAGTGCCTAGATTTACATGCGCTTCTGTGCATAAATCCAGGCGTATTTTATAACTACATGCATAGATTAATTATTTTAACAAAGTGTTAAGCATTAACAGCTCTTAACAAGCAATAATGAGCACTAATTGGCAAAAATTAGAATTTACATGCATACATTGCTAAGTGTATTCTATAATGTACTGCGCCTAAATTCTAACACGCACAGGCAAAAAGGGGCATGGTTAAGGGCATGGAAATGGGCGCTCCAAAATCTACATGTGTTGATATAAAATATGGCCTAGTGCATGTAAATCTATGCGCAGGGATTTACACTAGCTTTTCTTTGGCATAAATGGATGTGCATAGATTCAGTCATATAAACTACGCCTAAGCATATTCTAAATACCGTGTGTAGATTTATGTGCAGTATTTAGAATACACTTACATGTGATTGCCTACCTCGCGTTCATTTTAAGCGCCATATATAGAATCTGGCCCTTTGTGTGTTACTAACAAGTCTTGGACTTGAAGATCACATTTATGTTAACGATATTCAATTAGGATTGAAAAATCTCATGTTGAAGCTCTCAAGTTTCTGAAATTATCCTTGAATTTAATTGACCAGTAGATGAGAGCAAATCATCTTAAATTAAATGCCTTACCCTTACCCTTAATGTCTCAGTAGAGTTAAATTTCAGTAACCATATCTATCTATCTATCTATCTATCTATCTATCTATCTATCTATCTATCTATCTATCTATCTATCTATTCAGGGCCAGCTCACCTATGGACCAGGTGAGGCACTCACTCAGGGGCACCACTAACTAAAATGAATATTAAATGTAGAAAATAATCCATTAGCATGAGTGCAAAACAACACTTCTACATAGGATGTTTCACAAAGCTGATCTACAAGGTTTTTAACATTTTGTTTCAACATCCAAGATTTAATGTTTGGAACTGAGTCTAGTGTTCATTCATTCAACAAATATGAGTCTGTAGTGCAGGTTGAAGGCAGTTAACCACAAACAGTATGAGCCTTAACTAACTGAACCCAGGAAGGCCTACACCTCCCACACCACTGGCTTTCAAATTAGAAATTCCTAGGTACAAAAGGCTCGGCCCACAGGACTTCTGCAGACAATCAGCCTGCAGTGCTCCGTTAGGCAAAAGAGCTTTGGCAAGAAGCCAGTCACTATCATTAAAAGTGTTCATTAAAAAAAATGTTCATTTTTGGCCAACTTTTTTTTTCCAAGGCCAAGCATCTACCACCCCCACTTCTTCAATGGAATGTGTTAATAATTTGCTTTGTGGAGATGAAAAGGTCTTTGATAGATGCAGCATAAACACATCTCACTCTGTTCAAAGGTCTTGGTCTCACAATAGAACCATAGTTACTGAACAGAAACACATTTCTTAATCACTTTTAGCAAATGTCTGGTCTGAATTTTGTAAAGTGGCATTCTACAGAGGTGTACAAAATATAGTTCGCAGAAATACATATCCATGGGTTCCGGTACCTTTTTTGAAACATAAAAATAATTACCACAGACTGCTTATCTTGACATTATTTTTATATTCTTATAGAACTTAACACTCATGCAGGATGTGACCCATGAAACCATTACTTACAATTTACCAAATTTTCTCACAAAAATATGACCCGCTGAATAAAAAGGTACCAAAAGTGGAGTGATAAAATATCAGAGGGGGACTTTTACTAAAGATTAGCTCAAGTTATCTGCAGCAGGGCCCATTTTATTCCTATGGGCCCTGCTGCAAATAACGCGAGCTAACCTTTAGTAAAAGACCCCCAGAGAGAATGACTTGGCAACTTTCATTTTTGAAAGTTTTATGTACTATAGGTTCAGTAGAAAGGGACTATGCAATTTGTTTCCTATCAATTACAGAGGTATAGGTGTTTTAAGTTTGCTATTTTTCAAATGCGTTTCTCATTTTTAAAAAAAATGTAATTAGTTCATACCTGAGGATGAAATTTTGCAGGATTATGCAGCTGATATCCCTCTATCTTGTGGTAAAAATGTCACACACACCCCACTTTTATTACCTTTTTGCTCAACAGGTCACAAATGTATTCACTATCCTCCCCTTTTACAAAGCCAAACTAGAAGCTGCCGATGCTGTAATTCCGATTCAACCCCTTCAAAGTGAATGGGCTGTGTCAGCATTCCTGTGCAGCTTTTTATTTTTAAATGGGGGGGGGGGGGGTTATATCAGCTAAATACAATCTGAGGTCAATTTTCAAATGGAATTTAGACATTCTGCACTGTGCTGGATGACTAAATGCCAGTTTAGATTTATTTTCAGTGCAATATCCATATAGTTTCATAAGTGCAGGAAAAAGGGCGGAGATAGGGCATTCAGGAGTCAGTAACCCACTATCCATATTGCTCTTTACAATACACCTTTGGAGGTGATAATCGATCAATACCTCACTTTTGAGCCTTGGATTAATTGCCCTGCTTGAAAATGCTTCTTTTCTCATAGACAGTTTTGCTGTCTCCATTCATACTTAGATGTTTCTTCGTGACTCTGCTTTACACTTTAATAGCATCTTGTTTAGATTACTATAGTATAATGTATGCAGGTTTACTGAATTACACTCTAGCTGCAAACTACAAAATGCAGCTATTAGACTCCCCACTAATGCCATCCAATGGGATCATCATTAGCTCTCAGTCCAATATTGGACTCAGTTTAAGGTTTTGACTATGGCCCATAAGGTGCTCTATCATGATGGCTCCTCTTATCTTATTTATTTAGATTTTGCTCATATCTTTTCAGTGGTAGCTCATGGTGAGTTACATTCAGTTATGCTGGACATTTCTTTGTCCCTGGAGGGCTCACAGTCTAAGTTGGTACTTGAGGTGACTTGCCCAGAATCACAAGGAGCAGTGGTGGGATTTGAACTGACCAACTCTAGATGTCAAGCCTGGTGCTAGGCCACTCCTCCTCTTGTCTCTAAGATCTCAATTCATGTCCCGTTTAGGGTTTACGATTCTCTTCCTCTCTACGAGTCCCTAATGTGTCTGTACACACAAACCTTATTCTACCAAAACATTACTGTATTTGTTCATACCGGAATTGGCGAACGCCTTTATGGTATTATGTAAACCACATTGAGCCTGCAAATAGGTCAGAAAATGTGGGATACAAATGTAACAAACAAACAAATAAATAAATTACATGATGGTCATGTAAATGTTCCATCAGTTTGTTCTATATGTCTGAACTCCATATGACAGCGTGTCTTTTTCAACACAGCTCCCTTATTATAGAATTCAATACCTCATTCACTGCATACCAAACTTACCATTATGTAAAACAGACTGCAAGCTATAGATCCATCTTTGCTCTAATTGTAACAACTTGCATCCTTGGTATCCTCCTCTAATAGAGGAGGGAATCTCATCTATAACCAAACATTTGTAATCTTCAAATGTATGTTGGGCGGCGATACTATTGCTATGGGGGCTTCTAGTTTAAGATGAGAAACATTGTGTTTATGTTCACTAAGACGTTATTTCAATGAATGGGTTGTTTTTCCCACGTGAATTTTTTTACAAATACATATTAAAAAATAAACCACATATGTGCTATTACAATCTATCTTTCTTTGCAGCATGTATTGTTTGCTATCTATTGGATTGATGAACCTGTCTGTTACCAACATGGATGAACAGCATGGTCTAAATAGTAAAGTAGAATGGAAAGTTTTCCTTTAAAATAAACCAATTCCTTTACAAGCTCTGTTCCCTTACAGTCCCTATAATTTTTAAAATATATTTAAAGGCATTCTAATTGGTTTATCCAGTCAGCGTTCCTTTAAAGAGTGACACCATTTTGAATTGCATTGGCATTTATAATGATAGAACAGAGACTCATACAAGGTAGGCACTGCTGTAAGAAAATTCTGTGTGAGTTGAAATCCCTTGTAGCTTTCACTTTTATACCTCCTTGTTTATGGTATTTTATTTTATCCAGGGCAAGATAAAAAGAGATTTGGCTACTGAGGAAGCTAATTGTAAAATGGAAGCTCTCTGTTAAGCAAACCGAATCATACTACATTGAATGAAGATAAGTGCCCTTGAATAGTTGTTCTGAATAGATAACAGCTAAATTCGATATCATTAAATTGATTTAGATACATTAAGAAAGAAAAAAAGAAAGCAAAATTTTAATTTAACTATCGGAGATTTTTTAGACTAATGAAGAAGCTCGTCCGGCATCTATATTGGTAATCATCCCATTTAGATCTGAGCATCTGAAGTCTTTTCCTCCGTTACGCAAATATACTTACAGTTAACAGGATGAGTGATACTTGCATAATTTAAAGTATTGGAGTAAACTTACACAATAACAAGAAATAAACCAATGCACAACATTGGAGAGCAAAAAGGAAAATCACAAGAAAAAATTATTCATTAGAAACAAAGGATATCACCGGCCAGTATCCAACATCCCATTTCTAGGGAAACTCATAGAACAAACAGCCTGTGATCAACTTAATGATTGGCTAGAAGAGAGAAACTGGCTAGATCCATGCCATTCTGGATTCAGACACGGTTATGGAACAGAAACAGTCCTTGTATCCCTACTAGATGATCTTCACAGAAATCGAGACAGGGGATTCTCCTCGGTGTTAATACTGCTAGATTTCTCAGCAGCTTTTGACACTGTGGATCATGATATCATGCTAGCATGACTAGCAGAAACAGGTATCAGTGGAACAGTACTTGCCTGGTTCAGATCCTATCTATCAGGCAAGCAACAATCCATAATGTTTGGCAGCAACTCATTACCACCATGGGCACTGACCTGCAGGGTACCACCAGGATCAATACTGACACCTATTCTGTTCAATATGTACCTCAAGCCACTAGCTGAGCTGATTCAGTCAATGAACACTCAGTTCTATATCTATGCAAATGATGTGCAGCTACTCATACCCATTTAAGCTGACTTACCTACAGCCTTGAATAAACTGATTACCTGTCTAACATCAATTCAAGAATGGGCTAAACACAAGACACTTTGCCTGAACCCAAGTAAAACTGAGCTTCTCTGGGTTCCTAACACAAGTGGATACATACCTGACTTCAAAATCTCTTTTCAGAAGTACACCCCTCCCCCTAAAATCACAAGTCAGGAACCTTGGAATACAGTTAGATTCAACACTTATTTTGATTCCCCAAATCCAAGCAACCTTTAAGAGTTGTTTCTACCATTTGCAACATCAAGAAGGTAAATCTTACCCCAGTTGTGCATGCCATGATAGCATCAAGACTGGATTACTGCAATGCACTATACAATGGCCTGACTACAAAGGGCCTGCACCAGCTCCAGTTGATTGAGAATGCAGCAGCAAGACTCATAGAAGGATGCAAGTGGCGTGACCACATCACACAATTTTTGCAAAAATTTCATTAGTTACCAGTACAATACAGGGCTAAATTTAAAACTCTATGTCTGATCTTAAAAGAAATGGCCCTGAGTACCTGAAGAATAGGATGAACCTCTACACACCGCCACTAAGGTCCTCTCAAGGACTATCACTAACCACACCATCTCCAAAAGACATTACACAATGTGATACTCGCAAGTGAGTCTTCTCCGAAGTAGCCCCCACACTCTGGAATGCACTGCCTGAAAGGCTCCGCTTAACACAAGACTATCTCTACTTCAGGAAGCAGGTGAAAGCTTGGCTTTTCAATCAGGCCTTTAATGGAAGAAATAAATAAATTTAATCAGATTTGATATCAGCTCTGGAGTAAGTACACACAGGAAATCCAATGTCAGCATTTAACTTTCAAAAAGGAGACAATGATAAAATGAGGAGAGCGGTAAAAAAGTTTAAAAAGTAAAACAAACTTAGAGGAGCAGCTGCAAAGGTCAAAATTTTACATCAGGTGTGAATGCTTTTCAAAAATACCATCCTGGAAGCCCATACCAGACATATTTCATGTATTAAAAAAGGAGGAAGGAAGGACAAATAACAGCCAGCATGGTTAAAAAATGAGGTAATGGAAGCTTTTAGAGCTAAAAGAAAATTTTTCAGAAAATAGAAGAAGAATCTGACTGAAATTGATAGGAAATAGCATAAAGAATGGCAAACCAAATGCAAAGCGTTGATAAGGAAGGCAAAGAGAGACTTTGAAAGATTGCATTCAAGGCAAAAACACAGAATAATAACTTTTTTAGGTATATTAGAAGAATCAGTTGGACTGCTAGATGGCCGAGGGATAAAAGGGGCAATTGGGGAAGACAAGGCCATAGCTGAGAGATTAGATGAATTCTTTGCTTCGGTCTTCACCAAGGAAGATATGCGAGAGATATCAGTGCCAGATATTGTATTCAATGCTGATGAGTTAGAGAAACCGAAACAAATCTCTGTAAACATGGAAGTTGTAAAGGAGCAATTTGACAAATTGAATCACCTGGATCTGATGGTGTACCTACCAGAGTACTGATAGAATTGAAAAATGAACTTGTAGAGCTATTGTTAGCAATATGTAATTTATCTTTAAAATCAAGCATGGTACCGGAAGATTGGAGGGCGACCAAGGTAATGCCGATATTTAAAAAGGGTTCCAGAGGTGATCTGGGAAACTATAGACTGATGAGCCTGACGTTGGTGCTGGGCAAAATGGTAGAGACTATTATAAAGAACAAAACTACAGAACATATATAAAAGCATGGATTAATGAAACAAAATCAACATGGAATTAGCCAAGGGAAATCTTGCCTCACCAATCTACTACATTTCTTTGAAGGGGTGAATAAGTATGTGTATAAAGGTGTGCCGGTCTGGATTTTCAAAAAGGCATTTGACAAAGTACCTCATGAAAGACTCCTGAGGAAATTAGAAAGTCATGGGATAGGAAGCAATGTCTTATTGTGGGTTAAAAACTGGTTAAAAGATAGAAAACAGCAAGAAGGGTTAAATTGTCAGTATTCTCAATGGAGAAGGGTAGATAGTGGGGTTCCCCAGGGGTTGCTTTGTAACATATGTATAAATGATCTAGAGATGGGAATAACTAGAGAAGTAATTAAATTTGCTAATGACACGTGGAGGGGCATAATCGAACGGGGCGCCCAAGTTTTCCTGAGGGTGTCCTCGCAGGACTTCCCCGCGAAGGGGCGGGGAAACCCGTATTATCGAAACAAGATGGGTGGCCCTCTTTTGTTTTGATAATACGGTCAGGGACGCCCAAATCTCCACATTTAGGTCAACCTTAGAAATGGTTGTCCCTAGAGATGGTCGTCCCCGATTTTTGGCGATAATGGAACCCGAGGACGCCCATCTCAGAAATGACCAAATCCAAGCCCTTTGGTCATGGGAGGAGACAGCATTCATAGTGCACTGGTCCCCCTGACATGCCAGGACACCAACTGGGCACCCTAGGGGGCACTGCAGTGGACTTCAGAAAAAGCTCTCAGGTGCATAGCTCCCTTACCTTGTGTGCTGAGCCCCCCAACCCCCCCAAACCCACTCCTCACAACTGTACACCACTACCATAGCCCTTAGGGATGAAGGGGGACACCTAGATGTGGGTACAGTGGGTTTCTGTTGGGTTTTGGAGGACTTACATTTACCACCACAAGTTTAACAGGTAGGGGGGGATGGGCCTGGGTCTGCCTACCTGAAGTGCACTGCAGTACCCACTAAAACTGCTCCAGGGACCTGCATACTGCTGTCATGGAGCTGGGTATGATATTTGAGGCTGGCATAGAGGCTGGAAAAATATTTTAACATTTTTTTGAGGGTGGGAGGGGGTTAGTGACCACTGGGGGAGTAAGGGGGAGGTCATCCCCGATTCCCTCCGGTGATCATCTGGTCATTTAGGGCACATTTTTGTGGCTTGGTCGTAAAAAAAAAAGGACCAAGTAAAGTCGGCCAAGTGTTCATCAGGGACGCCCTTCTTTTTTCCATTATCGACCGAGGACACCCATGTGTTAAGCATGCCCCAGTCCCACCTTTGCTATGCTTCCGACATGCACCCGGGAACTTTGGTCGTCCCTGTGACGGAAAGCAGTTGAGGGCGCCCAAAATCGGCTTTCGATTATGCCGAATTGGGCGTCCTTGGGAGAAGGATGCCCATCTCCCGATTTGTGTCAAAAGATGGGCACCCTTCTCTTTCGAAAATGAGCCCAATAGTTATTCAAAGTTGTTAAATCACAAGAGGATTGTGAAAAATTGCAAAAGGACCTTATGAGACTGGGCATCCAAATGGCAGATGATTTTTAATGTGAACAAGTGCAAAGTGATGCATGTGGGAAAGAGGAAGCCAAACCATAATTACATAATGCAAGGTTCCACATTAGGAGTCACAGCCCAGGAAAAGGAACTAGTTGTTATCGTTGATGATATGTTGAAACCCTCTGCTCGGTGTGCAGCAGTGGCTAAGAAAGAAAATAGAATGTTAGGAATTATTAGGAAAGGAATAGAAAACAAAACTGAGAATATTATAATGCCTTTGTATTGCTCTATGGTGCAACCGTACCTCAAATACTGTGTGCAGTTCTGGTCACTGCATCTCAAAATGAATATAGCAGAATTAGAAAAGGTACAGAGAAGGGCGACGAAAATCATAAAGGGAATGGGATGACTTCCCTATGAGGTAAAGCTAAAGAGGCTAGGGCTCTTCAGCTTGGAAAGGAGATGGCTGAGGGGAGATATGAAAGAGGTATATAAAATGCTGAGTCGAGTGGAACAGGTAGATGTAAATCGCTTGTTTACTCTTTCCAAAAATACTAGGACTAGGGGGCACGCCAAGAAGCTACTAACTAGTGAATTTAAAATGAATCAGAGAAAATATTTCTTCACTCAACAAGTAATTAAATGCTGGAATTTGTTGCCAGAGAATGTAGTAAAAGCACTTAGCTTAGCAGCGTTTAAAAAAAGGTTTGGATAATTTCCTAAAAGAAAAGTCCATAAGCCATTATAAAGATGGACTTGGGAAAATCCACTGCATATTCTAGGATAAGCAGCATACAGTCTGTTTTACTGTTTTGGGATCTTGCCAGGTCTTTGTGACCTGGTTTGGTCACTGTTGGAAACAGGATACTGTGCTTGATGGACCTTTGGTCTGTCCCAGTATGGCAATGCTTATGTGCTTAATATGCTGCTTCTGTGAGTTATGGATTTGTTTGTACTTATGTTGTCTTGGTCCCTTCTCTATGTGTTAAATTTATTTTGTATATTTTATCAGCGCATAACAGCATGCTTTTGTATGATGTTACTTAGTTTCTTGTATGAGCCTATTTTAGTTTGTTTTGGATATGTGGCTTATTGTGCAGTTATATGGGATATTAGGGCTGACTATGATAGATGGGGTGAGCAGGGGATAATCACGTGTCTGATCCCATATTTTAGGATAGTATTTTAATTTTGGGTTGGAGTAGAGGTGGGATGTTGGGTTGGGGAAGGGCCAGGAGGTGGGAGGCTGGGTTGGGGAAAAATGTAAAACTTTTTTGACGTTTTCTGGTTTGCTTGATGATATTTTGCACTTGTGTTTTATTCTGAGAACAGTATTTGTTTAAGCTTCTCTGCACTGATATCATTGTCAATACACAAATTTAAACATAAAGGCATCACCCAGAGTGAAATCCAGTAATCTAGGAAAATTGAGCAAGCATATATTCAGTCTTCTGTTATAATTTTCCAGTTGTTCAATACTCTTATGCACCACTAATTCATCTTTAACCAAAGTCACATTTACATCTTGAATCATTTTCACTTCATTCTTAACTTGCTGAACTTGGTTACTACATTCTGCTTTCATAGTGTCCATACTCTTAGATAATAAATCAATTTTACTGACGAGTGATGACAACTCTACTGAAGCCTTAGACGTTGTCTCTTCCATCTTAGTCAACACTATCCAAACACTTTCCAGCATTATTCCCACTGGTGTTTGAGGTTGTAATGTGATTTCAATGGTTCCCTCGTTGGAGGAGTTGTTGATTCGAAGGGGGGATCCCTCCAACGGCATGCCAACATGACTGCTGCCTCTTCCACAGGGGTGAATTGCATTCTAGAGGAGAAAAATAAGACTCAAACCCTGAGTTCTCCAATGCTCCCTCATCAGCCAAAGCAGAAGGCATCTCTACTCCACATAGTGCAGGGGTTCTGGTAACGTACCGAATGAGTTTTGGCTGCACCAGGTAGATGTTCTACTTGCATAGAGAACGAGTTTAACTACCCCTTTCCTTTTAGTGTGCAGCATAATAGCAATGAGGAAACAGAAATGTCTTAGTACAGAAGCAGCAGCAGCTGAAAGCAATGCCAACACAGGTTATGCTGCCATCTTGTCTCTGCCTCCTCCCCCCCCCTTCCCAGAAGGCATAGTATATTGTCAGACGCCATGCTTACACTGGCTGAGGTAGAAAAGAAAAACAATGATATGATACTTGTAATTGTATATCTCAAAGAACACAGAAAATCACTCCTATTATACAATCTGTAGGTGAGTGCAAGACTCCGAACTATGATAGAGAATTTATATAAATAAAGTAGCCTCAATGGCCCAGGGAACCAATAATTAGGACTCCACTGAATTGGCCAGCATCATGGGCTCCTCCTGCCATCCGAAAAAACTCACAGACAACAAAAAACTCCCTATCTTGGGGAGAAAAAGATACTGTGAACAAAAAACGGAAAGCGGAGTATTTTAATTATTAAAAAAATGTCAAAGTCAATGCACACCACTACAGAGAGTGTTTGATGGATATGAAGAACTTATAAATTCCCTTCATAAACCTCTTAATAGTGTGAACTGAAAGAAATTCAGAAATAGAGCACAATTGCAATATTAACTAATCACCTCGAGTCAGCCCCAACGCTCAAAAATCAATCACTTAACTTGAGACGCAGGTTTTTGCCTCTTCTGAAGTCAGAGAGTTCCGATACCCAGATGTCAACAATTAGAGAATTTCCAATGGCTAATTCATTTCTTCCAGTCACACATTGCTCCGGTTGTGAAGTTAAGTCTAATCCAAATTTTACAAAGTGGGTGATACTGAAAAATCTTCCTCACTCGCAATGTCTTACAAACTTTCCGACAGCAAGGGACCCCACTGTTTCGCAATCTTCATCAGGAGAAATATCAAAAAACAAAAAATTTTGTTTCTTTTCAATCCATCGCGAACCAATTCAGTGGAGTCCTAATTATTGGTTCCCTGGGCCATTGAGGCTACTTTATTTATATAAATTCTCTATCATAGTTCGGAGTCTTGCACTCACCTACAGATTGTATAATAGGAGTGATTTTCTGTGTTCTTTGAGATATATTATTACACTCCTGACAATCTAAGAATTATTTTGACTTGTAATTGTATGAAAAAAAAAACTTACCCTGGTAGATGGAGGGAGAGAAGGGTAGGATAGAGGGCAAGGAAAAAATGACTCTAATGTGGGATAGATAACAGTGCAACCATAACACAAGGGTCATTGTACTCCAGGCTCACAGGGAGATAGGTGTGCCAATGCAAGGCCCATGTTCCCTGTGCAACAGTACCTGAGGCAGGAGCGTAGGCAGACCTGCCATTTTGGGTGGGCCCAGAGTTAACTTGGGTAGGCCCTTCTCACCCCCAACGCTACCCCTGTACATACATACAATATAGTGTTTTGGTTTTTTTTATTGACCCGTCTGCCCGTTTCTCTCTGAACCCCCTCCCCCGGTCCTACCTCAGAGCCGTTGTCCATCGCAATTCCTATAGGCATCCTGCGCCGGCCCTGCAGGCTTCTCTCTATCACATTCTCACCCAAAAAAACAAGAAGTGACATCACTGAAGGCGGGACATGATAGAGAGAAGCCTGCAGGGCCGGTGCAGTATGCCGCCGGCAGTAGCTCTGAGGTAGACTGGGAGGGGGGTAGAGAGACAGGCAGATACCAGGTCACAAGTGAAGAGGGAGAGAGAGTAGTGAGGTGCTGCCACTGAAGAGTTTTGGGGGCCTTATGGGCTGCTGACTGGGTGGCCTGAGGCAAGAATGGATGGGCATGTGCCCACCCAGGCCCACCCTTAGCTATGCCACTGAAGGATTCCTCATCTATGTATATAAAGATACATGAGGCTAGCAGGGGGAGGGGGGATGAGGCAGTGCAGGGATGGGTAGTGCTGAACTAACATGTTTTAGGATATTCACAATCATAATTAACAGGTGCAAAGGAAGGAATTACGTAGTCCAATTCTCACCTGATCTTCTGCGCACTGAGTCACATTGGCTCATCCCAGCTATGGTTTTCTGGTCACAGGTGGCCAGTACCTCTGATTCAATGTCTGTGAGCATAATGCAGAGGCCAGCTCCTTCTTCTGTACGATCAAGCCTACTTGGTCCATCCCTTTTTTCAGGTCTTCAACATCATAGGAACAGCTTCACCTGGAGGATGGTGTCTGCTCTTCCATAATTAAATTTTCTGCCTCTGGCAGCCATATTGGAAATGTTCCCATACCTGCCACTTCAGTGCACATGGAACTTACAACTATACACAGCTGTGGAGATGCAGACAGATCTGTGCACCCTGCCACAGGTGGACACATACTTTTCCCCCACATACATGCTTATTCTGCAAAATATGCGTAGTTCATAAACTACAGATGCAGGGTCATATTTTTGGGTGACCCAACTTATAGAATGGCTCACCACCTGTGTAAGTCCCTCTGAATATTGTTATTTCTATTATGGGTAGTTTTATATGTTGGTGCTTTGTTTTACAGCTTGTTATTGGTTATTGGGTATTTTTTAATTAAATTATTGAACCAAGATGTATAAAAAAACAAGAAAAGTGCTGTATTTTTTTGTTGTTGTTTTTTTATTACATATTTTGGAATTTGTAGTTAGAGAATATTGCCCTATTTCAGTTGGGTGATATATAATTTCACGAATAATTATTTGGGAATTGAAAAGTCAGAATATATATGTAAAATAGACTAAATTGTGGTACATGTATTTGAAAAAAAAATATGCATGCTAACTGTAAAACCTGCAATATCATTCTCATCTGCACCTGAAAAGGGGAATTCCAGCCTTACACATACATTCAGTCAGTTTCTAGGACTTCTAAAGGGGCAGGGTCAGCCTTAAGCAGGGATGTAAACGACTATGTTATAATAGGGATGGCTGCACAAGGCCCTGCGCTCCAAGGGACCCCGTGCCCCACCAGCAGAAGCAGTCCTGCACCTGTGGCCTGGAAATCGACGGCACCTTCCATGGGCCACTGCCATGCTGACTCTGCCCCCAGTGTCTATGCACAAAAACTAAACATGTACAGGAGGGCAGACCTCCCCTGAATATGCTCAGTTTCATTAAAACTGAGTGTGAGCAAATGAGGGGAGACCAGCATAGTAAGGCAGACCGTCAGTCCTGGGCCGGGATGGGGTGTTCTAGCACAGCAAGGCAGATTGTCAGTCCATGGTGGAGGGAGCCCCACCAAACTGGTCCACACAGGGCCCCACAACTGCTCAGGCTAGCCTTGTGAAGGGGAATTCATGTTTAAAAATTTGACCATGCTCACGTGGGGTCCTTCAGCCCTAGACCTGCTATCTTTCTGTTTCTGTCTGATAAGGAGATGACCCCACAGTCTTGTGCTCACTCTTTGTTTTCCCTGGGTACAGTGAAGATACACCCTGACCTCTTGCTTACTTCCCATTTTCTTCTGTGGCCCATGCATAGAATTCTTGGCCAACATTTACTCTTTGGGCTTACTAGTCCTATTTGCCATGTGCTCACTGTTTTTCTATTCCTAAAATCTGGAGAAAGTATCTGTAGCCCTACACTCTCTTTTTCAAGTTTATTCAATTTTATTTGATAAACTACAAATCAGTAGCTGTATCTAAGCAGTTTACAGCCATAAAATAAACAAATGAAAAAGAATCAAGACAGACACAAGTAAAAACAGAAATAAAAACAAATCAACCATAGAAGTAGCAGACAGCAAGTCTTAATACTACTCACGTTCCCCCCCCCCCCCCCCGCCACCCCTCTCAAGACCCCAGAAATGTAGAAAGGTGCCAAAAACAAAAGGACCCTTCCCAAGTAGGGACAGGTCTAGCCAACTGCACAACACCTCTCATAACTAATGAAGGCAAAAGTAAAATAACAACCTGTCAGGTTGCCTTTAAATTTACTATAGGATTTTTCCAAGGAAAAAATCAAAGGCAATGCATTCCCTAACTGGTAAGTGGTGACTGCAAACATAGTCCATTTAATGGGATCCAAGGCTTAATGCAAAACTATCTCTACTTCAGAAAGCAGGTGAATGCTTGGCTCTTCTTCCAGTACTTTAATGGAAGAAAATAGCTGGTCACATACACAAGGGCTAACATCAGCCACACATACTAAAGAAAGATTTGCTTATCTGCTCCTACTGAGGGCTGAGATAATTTTCATGCACCTTTTCTGACCTCACATGTAATTTTACCTTATGTTATTCACTCTTATTTTCTATCTAGTGTGTGCTAGCCAGAACTGTGCAGCTATCCTGCTTATTTTCGAACGAGAAGGCCGGCCATCTTCCGACACAAATCGAGAGATGGCCGGCCTTCTCCTAAACCCGGCCAAATCGGTATAATCGAAAACTGATTTTGGCCAGCTTCAACTGCTTTCCATTGCAGAGCCGGTGAAAGTTCAAGGGAGCATGTCAGCAGTGTACCAAAGGCGGGACGGGTCATGGTTAAGAGATGGCCGGCTTCGGCTGATAATGGAAAAAAGAAAGCCGGCCCTGACGAGCATTTGGACGACTTTACTTGGTCCCTTTTTGTTCACGACCAAGCCTCAAAAAGGTGCCCCAACTGACCAGATCACCACCGGAGGGAATGGGGGATGACCTCCCCTTACTCCCCCAGTGGCCAATCTACCAAGAATGCTGGCTCCTCCTACAACCCAATGGCTTGATTTTGTGCATTTATCACTCCGACGTTTTTTTTCCCCAAACATGATCTAAAAAGATAAACACACAGAGCACAAAAACATCTAACAAATAGCCATTTTTGAAAAAAAAGATAGACGTTTTTCTGTTTTGAAAATGGCTATATTCCTCAAGTACATGTCATATCGAAAATGCCCCTCCTTGTCTTTTATTCTTTTTAAAAATACTTCATTAATGAGTGTGAAGTGCTCTAATTGCTTACATAGACTTCAGTACTGAATTCATACCCAAATCTTGATGAGTTGCATGATCAATTTTTGGTTATATATGTTTGGCAGGGCAGACCGTAATTACAATTTACATTTAATGATGTCATTTAATACATTTCTATCATTGAATAGTAATCGCTATATAAAGTTAATACTGTAGAAATGCCCATTTCAAACACTGTATGATTGAAAGAGTATATTTTTCTCCCTTTGCAGATGTTCATCGTATTGCACCTGTTCCCTTATTAAATGTTTGCTCCTGGTTGTAATTCTGTACTGTAGCGATAGTCACACAAACAGAACTTAGTGCATACCCTGAGCTATGACATGCAAATTGAGTTGCAAGAAGATATTTGCAAAAACCAATAAGTTCTATTATTTAAACATAGTTTACTAAATACAGTTTATACAAATGAAATTTCTGTGCATTCATACAGTGCCTGGAGTTTGCTTGTAGAAAATTCCTTAGCAATTACAAAGGATAGCACGTGATGCTACAACCATTCAATCTTTTACCAATTTGAGGTCAAGGGTCATATTTCTTGGCCTTCTGACCTATGGGTAGGAATGTAAATGTCATGGGATTTCAAAAGAGATCTCATTTATAAAAACTGGTGGCGTGGTTGGTGAGGAGTTGCCTGAAAGCATTTGTGAATTGACTCATTTTGTGTACGTAGATAAGTAATAGATTATAAGTATTTTTTGTTTCAAAAGTCTGTCTTTTGATATCTGCTTTGAAGATTTCTCTTGTACTGCAGCATCATGTTTGTGAACATTGAAAGTAGGATGATGTTTTACAGTTAAAGCTGGAGAGGAAATGTGGGATGTATATCTGCCTGCATAGGTATTTATCCTTAATAATGGTACCAGAAATTTTTTATTAATGGGTCCACTAAAAAATAACTCAGATTGGCCCATTATCAGAGACATGATGGTGAGATCAATAGACCACTGGTATGACCCAAAATTTCTTAGGGGGTAGATATTTAGCCAGTGAGGTCAGCATTTTGTTAAGCACTGACTGGGGGATGATCAGAAGCAAACGCCGGTGCTAGAGGCTGTTAGCACCATACTAGTGCCAGTGTTTGCTACTGCCCTATGATCAGAGCCCTCGAGCACATGAAACAACATGCTCGAGGGCTCTGAATGCAACTAGCATGCAAATGCATGCTAAACAAAAACTCCTTTATATGGTGTGTGGCCCTGCCCAGCGCATCCCAGGATACACTGGGCGGGGCTGGGTGCTGTCATTTTGTGGCAGCGATGGAAAAGGAGGGAGGCAGGCTACCTCCCTCCTCCGACCCACAAGGTAGGGGGTAGGGAGAGGGGGTGGGTAGGCAGGGATGGGGGGGCAGATTGATCACTGGACCACCAGGGACCCTTTGCTGGGGGGGTTGGGGGGGCTGGAGACCCACCGGATCTCCAGCCCTCCCTGAACCTAGTGTGGGGGATCGTCGGGGAGGGACCCCCCCCTGTCCCTGAGGGGGGGGGTTGGTTGCCCACTGGGCCACCAGGGACTGGGTACACATGTTGAGGGGAGTTAGGGGGGCTAGAGACCACCAGAACTCCAGCCCTCCCTGAACCTGGGGAGGGGGATCGTCGGGGGGACCAGAGGTCCACCGGACCTCCAGCCCCCGTTGCTCGGGGAAGAGGTAGTTGGAACCTGGTGGTCCCATGGTCCTCCAGCTCCTGTGTTTGACAGGTTTGGGTTTCTGACAGCCCAGACCTGTCAAACAAGTGCGGGAGGCCAGTTAAATGCTTTCGAACATTGTGTGTGTGTGTGTGGGGGGGGGGGGGGGTATAACCTTAACTGGCAAGCACTGAATATTAACTTGGCAGGTTACGTTTAAACTGGCCAAACCCCCACTCCCCCAAAACACTTGCAGTTAGTTCCAATACCTCTAAATTAAAAAAAAATCTCACAAATAATTAAAAAAAAATCTACAGTTCCAAACATTAACGATCAACAGTGTCTTCTCAGAAAAATCCACCATCACTTAACACAATGAAGATGGCAGTCCATTCAGTTCAACTTCTTGTTTCCACGCTGTTATACATCATTCGTGAAGGACAACCTCACATCAAACTTTCCACAAATGAAGACACCAGAAAATTCCAGACCTCGACAGGGGCCACTTGTTTCACTCTATACCACCTTCAGTGAATTCTTTTTCAAAAAGGTGGTATATAAATCAAAATAAAAAAAGATATTTTGCCAAAAATTGAATGAGTATCCTTTATACTAATGATGATAATAAAGTAAACAAGTAAATCACGATGGTCTGGGAGTATATAACCACCACGGATCACGGCTGAGGTCCCATAAATAATAAATGAGTCATAAAACACCTAGGGGGTCTTTTATTAAAGCTTAGTTCAAGTTATCTACAGCAGGACCCATTTTATTCCTATGGACCCTGCTGCAGATAACTCAAGCTAAGCTTTAGTAAAAGAACCCCACCCCACAATAAACTTAATAGGTCAGGTTTTGGACTTTTGGATGTTATTTGACACACCCTGACCCAGGTTATTGGTTATAAAACACTACAGTTCAAGGTTTTATATTGATTTCCAGGTACAAATTCAATTTAATACTTAAGTATTACAAAACTAAAGGTCCCTTATTAAATATTAAATAAATCATAAATTCTTCTATATTTAAAAACCAAGTTTTTAAAAACATTAATTAGGTTAAAACATGGGAGCATTTAACATCTTTTTTTCCTGTGCGTTCATCAAAAGAAAAAGATGGTATGTGGGAGCTTGCTCCTTTTGTTTTGTGAAATGCAATGGTATATCATAAAAATGCATCTGCCTTTTTTATTACTAATATTTCAAAGGCAGGTATTGAATAATAAGGGAAGAGCTTCCTTCATGCAGAAGTTCTGTCCAGAGCCAGTCTAAATTTGCCAACTTTGTCCAATTCTGCTGTATATATTTATTTCTTCTTCAAGTCTGTGTGCTTGTAAAATGCATTAAAAAAAATCTTTGTCTCCTGGCTGTGTGTTTGTATATAGATGAGTGTGATTTTATTATGAAGGCAAACAATACTCCAAAATACAGTCGTCAGTAGCATGGATGCTGTTTAATAGTTTTATTTGTCTATTCTGTAAATTACTGACCTGTTTGGGTTTTCAATTCAGAATTTATATTTAAGACATCCAGTTCTATTTTAAGATAGATAAATAGATAGATAAATCAAGTTACAGATGTGATTGAGTTTTTTTTTAATTTAATATATATTTATTCGTTTTCACTTTTAACAAGAATTCACTTGTTTGAAATACAGCCATAGTAATTTTCTTAATAATTAATAATTTTCATAACAACAAGCCAAAAAGGCAAATAATAAAATACATTCCATTTCTTAACAACACATTCTTTATACTTCCTTAGACCTCATTTACAAATATTGGGCGATCAGAGTTAGGGAAGTTCCAATATACAATAAAAGAAAAAAAAAAAAGAAATTAGGTGGTGTAAATCCTCCCTTATTTAATTATTTCAATTGTTTAACTTCCAGGAATGATTTTAGACTGTCTGGTGAATAAAAGGTGTATTTAACCTGACCCAACCTAACCAGACATTTACACGGATAGGCGAGGAAAAACATCCCGCCTATCTCTAGAGTTCTTGCTTTCAGTGCTAGAAAAGCTTTCCTTCTCTGTTGGGTAGATTTTGTGACATCAGGGAAGATTTGTACTTTTACTCCACCAAAACAAGTTTGTAAATTTTTAAAGTAAAGTCTCATATGATTGAGTTTTTAAAATTATGGCTGAGTTCTTTCATGATAAGGTTCACAAGATTAAACTTGAATTCTCAACCAGGTCACCTCCACCTCTCCTTCCCTTAGTCCATTCTCTCAACCCTCCAACCCCTGCCTCCTTTTCTTCCTTTTCTGAAATCACTGAAGAGGAAACTACACATCTTCTTTCCTCCTCGAAACTAACTACCTGTTCCTCTGATCCTATTCCCACCCATCTACTTAACACTATCTCTCCTACTGTCATCCCGTTTATCTGTCATATCCTCAATCTTTCACTGTCCACTGCGACTGTTTCTGATGCCTTCAAACATGCCTTAGTCACACCACTCCTTAAAAAACCTTCATTGGACCCTACCTGTCCTTCCAACTATCACCCCATCTCCCTCCTCCCTTTCCTATCCAAGATACTTGAACGTGCTGTTCACCACCGTTACCTTGACTTTCTTTCATCTCAAGCTATTCTTGATCCACTTCTATCTGGCTTTCGTCCCCTTCATTCAACTGAAACAACTCTTGCTAAAGTCTCCAATGATCTGTTCCTAGCCAGATCCAAAGGTCTCTATTCTATCCTCATCCTTCTCGATCTATCTGCTGCTTTTGACACTGTTGATCACAGCCTACTCCTTGATACGCTGCCCTCACTTGGATTTCAGGGCTCTGTTCTTTCCTGGTTTTCTTCTTATTTCTCCCAGTGTAACTTTAGTATATACTCTAGTGGATCCTCTTCTACTTCTATCCCACTGTCAGTTGGTGTACCTCAGGGATCTGTCCTGGGACCTCTTCTCTTCTCCATCTATACTTCTTCCCTTGGTACTCTGATCTCATCCCATGGTTTTCAGTATCATCTTTACACTGATGACTCCAAGATCTACCTCTCCACACCAGAAATCTCAGCCGAAACCCAGGCCAAAGTATCAGCCTGCCTGTCTGACATTGCTGCCTGGATGTCTCAGCGCCATCTGAAACTAAACATGACCAAGACTGAGCTTCTCATCTTTCCCCCTAAACCAACCTCTCCTCCTCCCCCATTCTCTATTTCTGTGGATAACACTATCATCCTCACTGTCTCATCAACTTGTAACCTTGGGATCATCTTCGACTCCTCCCTCTCCTTCTCTGCACATATTCAGCAGACTGCTAAAACCTGTCGTTTCTTTCTCTATAATATCAGCAAAATTCACCCTTTCCTTTCTGAGCACACTACCAGAACCCTCATCCACACTCTTATCACCTCTCGCTTAGACTATTGCAACTTGCTTCTCACAGGTCTCCCATTTAGCCATCTCTCTCCTCTTCAATCTGTTCAAAATTCTGCTGCACGACTAATAGTCCGCCAGGGTCGTTATGCTCATATTAGCCCTCTCCTCAAGTCACTTCACTGGCTTCCTATCCGTTTCCGCATACAGTTCCAACTCCTCTTATTGACCTATAAGTGCATTCACTCTGCAGCTCCTCAGTACCTCTCCACTCTCATCTCTCCCTACACTCCTCCCCGGGAACTCCGTTCATTGGGTAAATCTCTCTTATCTGCACCCTTCTCCTCCACCGCTAACTCTAGACTGACACAAAAGGACTCAATAGAGACATTGGCTTTTTCACCCAGATATAGGGCCTTTATTTCAAACTGAAAAGTGTTACAGTTGTATCACTTCTGTGTTTCCCCCACCCCCTTTCACTGAGCTGTATTAGCACATACAGACAGTTTAAGACCTAGTGAAAATGAATTTTTTATGCTGTCTCAGGAAATAGAATTTGATATCAAATATCATCTGACTGAGCTGCAGCAGAGATTTTGAAACGTAGAAGCATGATCTGAACTTACAATTCAAAGACACTTAACAGGATTTCTCAGCATAGCATATCCACAGATGTAACAACATATCAAGATTATCTGGATCCACCTAGCTGATTTCCTTCCATGCTGCCAAGCACTACAAAGCCCTTAGAAGTGAATTTCTCTCTACTGCCTATCAAGGATGTTCCCTAACTCCTGCAGGGGTTTTTTCTCCTCTCTGTTTGAATTATTTGCCAGACTGTAATGTGTTATTTTGTTTATATTATTACCAAACTCATTTAAGTCACATTGAAGTGAACATTGGAATTTGGATAATGTGGGATACAAGTATCAAATAAATAAATAAATGAGGAACCTAATGGATAATTCAGCACCCTGAGAAGCAGGGGCACTGATTCCATTCCCACTGCAGCTCCTTCTAACTCTGGGCAAGTCACTTAACCCTCTTTTGCTTCAAGTATAAATAAGTACCTGTATATGATATGTAATCACTTGGGCTCTGTTTACTAAGGTATGTTAGCATTTTTAATGTGCCTACAATTAGCGTGTGCGCTGTGTAGGCGCCTATAGGGATATTGTAGGCATGTACACAGTTAACACGCATAAATGGTTAACGTGTTAAAAGTGCTAACATACCTATAATGCAGCTTAGTAAACAGGGCCCTTTGATTATAAGAACAGAAAAGTGGTATGTGAAATCCCCTTTCCCTTATCCACCATGGATTTTTCCCATAGGAACAACTGATGTGGTAGCTGTGTCAGTCCATTTTTAAAGATAGGAACAGAAAGAAAGAACAGTCTAAGGGGCCCTTTTTCTAAGCTGCGGTAAAAATGTGGCCTCTGACAGTCTGGACACGTGAATTTAGCACACGCTGGGCCACTTTTTACCCTAGCTAGGAAAAGGGCTTTTTTTAGTGGGAGGTAAATGGCCGTAAACTAAAATTAAAGTAGCGAGCAGGTATTTACTGCCTAAGCACTTACCGTCACCCGTTGACCTAGCAGTAACAGCTCATGTGCTACTTATGTGGTAATCAGTTAGCGTTTGCTAATGTGGCTAAACTGCCAATTACCACCGGGAACACCCCCGCAGTAGAAATTAGAAAATATTTTCTACCATGGGAAATAACGTGCTCTAACTTTGAAATTACCACCAAGTGCCACACTACCCAGGCAGTAGCACGCTACCTGCACATTAGCCCCTATCACAGCTTAGTAAAAGGACTTCTTAATGAATACAGTGCCTGAGAAAAAGTTATCTAAGCATTCTCCTGCTAGCTACTGCTTGTTTCTAATTAGCAACACTCTGCACAACTGGCTATTTTATTATTTCTTTATGATACTGGCGTTCCTTTGAAGACAGTCATTCTGACACCTGCTTAGCATTTATCAAAGCTTCTACTAGATATGATTAGAGTAAAGAGGAGCAAGTGCACATTGTAAAACAAGATAATATAATCATTCTGTGCCTTATTCACCACATCAATGGATTTATGATAACAGGAATACTTATAAATGCTCCCTTTTTGCCTGTGGCATTTCAAATCATAAAAACAGCTTCCTGCACTTTTTCTGTGATTGTGGAGATGTTGAAGTGCTTAGAAATGGCAGTTCATAATCTCATTCGCTTTCATGCACAATTGTAATAATTTTCGAAACATGAAATGATTACTAAATGACTCCAAAGAATTTTGAACTATTGCAACATAAATTAACCTGAAGCAAAAGTAGCAGCAAAACAGTTAGTTGAGTGATACTGGTTTTAATAAAAGTTTGAAGAGGGCAATGGATCATTTTGCTATCAGTGTTTCCTAGCAGATGGATTTTTAAGATATATGCTACATTAAAAAAAAAAAAAAACAAGTAGAGCAGGTCTGCAAACTATCACTCATTTTCAGAAGTACCTTAGTTCAAGGCTTTTCTCTTCATACAAAAGCCTCACTTTGTATTCTTTACAACCTGGTTTAATCTGGAAATAATTATACAAAAGGGGTCAAGACTGCATCTAGCTGTCTGTCTGTCTAGCTGTCTGGAGGCAAATAACTCTGCTATTTAATGGAATGGAAAGAAGCTTGTCATGTGAGAAAGAAAACAGTCAATGACATATCAAAGTTCAAAAATGTGCCAAATTGGACTGGGGATCCAGAGAAATGAGTTCCAGCTTCTGCAGCATAGAAATGTACATGCAGTGAAATATGGCAGTAGGGAATTTCTCCTTTAAAAGTACCTCTCCTCATTCTTTGCTCTCCTAAACTCCTAAACTGCCCCACCCCTCAAAACTACCTTCCTCAACTGCCTCACCCCACCAACTGCCCATATCTCCTTCTTTCTCACTGCCGCGCTGCGCTCCATCCCCTTTACTGTAACTTCCTGTTTCTGCAGGGGCGCGGCAGAGAGAAAGAAAGATTCCTGGGCTGATGCAGGACAGGCAGCTGAATGTGAAACGCTGCTTCTGTTAGTGCTCTGAAGTTGAACTGGAACAGGTATGGGGATGGGGGTCAGGAGAGAAGCTTAGGACAGCTACCGCTGGTAGCAGAGGCAGCGGCAGCAATGGGTGAGAGAGAGAGAGAGAGCAGATCAAAGTCAGGACAGGTGAAAAAAGGTGCCGGTACGCCATACCGGCACGTACCTGCACAAAAAAGCCCTGCTTATCTCTATATATAAAACTCACCTCCAACATTCTAATGAAGCCTCCATAAGTCCCAACATTCTAAATCTGTGGTGGTGTAGATCAAAGTTTGCCCATGACTGTTTGCCCTGCCCTCGCCCATAAGGGAAGGGATGCTACTTTAGCTAACATAAGAGGGGGGCAAAGGGAAAGAAAGGAGTAGGAGGGGGGGGGAACACACTCACTCTCTCACACTCAGTGTGTCTCACATATGCACTCGCACACAGTCATCCTGAAACACACACACTCACTCACAGATACACAAGAACACAGACACAATCTCTCTCTGACACACAATCGCACAGTCACTCTCTCTCTCACACACAGTAACTCTCACACACACACTCACTCAAACATACACACTACAAGGAAAACCTGGCTAGCGCCCATTTCATTTGTTTTGGAAACGGGCCTTTTTTACTAGTTACTAATGTTTAACAACATACACCTGAAACAAATCAGATTTTAAAGCTACAAATTGCCTATGTATTTAATATCTAAAGTCAATGTCTGCAAACATTTTCTGCTGGATATCAATATTACAGTGATGTCTTTTGTTCTTAACTGTCTGTATGTGTTCTGGCATTGATCTGGCCAGTTTTCTGCAGAATTAGGAGTTATCGCCTGAATCCACACAGCTTTGATCAAGTGTATAAGGTCTGCTTCAGATACTGGATAGTGTGTGGCCACTTTCTGCTTCATCACGGTCCACACATTTTCAATAATGTTCAATTCTGGCTGGACCGTGCCTGACCAAGGTTCTAAGAGTTGTATCTGTTCATGAGCCAGCCGTGCCTTAACAGCGTTTTGTTCCAATGGCATTGTGTGTTGGAAATCGGTTATGTTGTGAATTAGCATAAAGTTTTACAGTTTCTCCTTAAAAACATTCAAATTCAGTTCCATTGATTGTGGTATTTTTCAGCATAATCCACAGCCCTGCTCAACCAGATCCTGATACTGTACCCCAAACCATATTCTTTGAGCTTGTTTCACTGTGGGTGTAATATAGCTCGGGTTATGTTTGTCTCCGTATGTGTCTATAGAAGCTGTAGAACTGAATGAAAGTGCTTTCATAAGTACATAAGTATTGCCATACTGGGACAGATCAAAGTTCCATTCAGCCCAGCATCTTGTTTCCGACAGTGGCCAATCCAGGTCACAAATACCTGGCAAGATCCCAAAAATGTACAAAACATTTTATACTGCTTATCCCAGAAATAGTGGATTTTCCCCAAATCCAATTTAATAATGGTCTATGGACTTTCCTTTAGGAAGCTATCCAAACCTTTTTTAAACTCTGCTAAGCTAACCGCCTTTACCACATTCTCTGGCAATGAATTCCAGAGTTTAATTACACGTTCAGTGAAGAAAAATTCTCTCCAATTCATTTTTCTAGCTTCATCGCATGCCCCCTAGTCCTAGTATTTTTGGAAAGCATAAACAGATGCTTCATGTCCACCCATTCCACTCCACTCATTATTTTATAGACCTCTATCATATCTCCCCTCAGCCATCTTTCTCCAAGCTGAAGAGCCCTAGCCGATTTAGCCTTTCCTCATAGGGAAGTTGTCCCATCCCTTTATCATTTTCGGTGCCCTTCCCTGCACCTTTTCTAATTCCAGTATATCTTTTTTGAGATGCTGTGACCAGAATTGAAGACAATATTCAAGATGCGGTCGCACCATGGAGTGATACAAAGGCATTATAATGTCCTCATTTTTGTTTTCCATTCCTTTCCTAATAATACCTAACTTTCTATTTGCTTTCTTAGCCGCAGCAGCACACTGAGCAGAAGGTTTCAACGTATCATCAACGATGACACCTAGATCCCTTTCTTGGTCAGTGACTCCTAACGTGGAACCTTGCATGATGTAGTATAATTTGGGTTCCTCTTTCCCACATGCAACACTTTGCACTTGTTCACATTAAATGTCATCTGCCCTTTAGACGCCCAGTCCCCCAGTCTCTAAGGTCCTCTTGTAATTTTTCACAATGCTCCCGCGATTTAACAACTTTGAATAACTTTGTGTCATCAGCAAATTTAATTACCCCACTAGTTACTCCCATCTCTAGGTCATAAATATGTTAAAAAGCAGCGGTCCTAGCACAGACCCTGGGAAGCCCCACTAACTACCCTTCTCCATTGAGAATACTGACCATTTAACCCTACTCTCTGTTTCTATCTTTTAATCAGTTTTTAATCCACACTAGGACAGTACCTCCTATCCCATGACTCTCCAATTTTCTCTGGAGCCTTTCATGAGGTACTTCGTCAAACGCTTCTGAAATCCAGATACACAATATACCGGCTCACCTTTATCCACATTTGTTCATCCCTTCAAAGAAATATAATAGATTGGTGAGGCAAGATTTCCCTTCACTAAATCCATGCTGACTTTGTCTCATTAATCCATTCTTTTGAATATGCTCAGTAATTTTGTTCTTTATAATAGTTTCTACATTTTGCCCGGCACCAACGTCAGGCTCACCGGTCTATAATTTCCAGGATCTCCTCTGGAACCTTTTTTAAAAATCGGCGTTACATTGGCCGTTCCAATCTTCCGGTACCACGCTCAACATATTGATCAGCTGTCAACAGCTTGTACTTGTGACAAAAAGCAAGCTGATGTTTGATATTTTTGGCAGACAACTTGATTTTCGAGCAGGCCAATACGATCAAAGTACAGCATCAAATAATCTCCTGCGTATTGTCCTGTGGCCTGTTTTCTTCAGTGGACTACCTGCAATTCTGGATCTAATAATACTTGATGATGCTCTTGGGGAAGGTTTAGATCATATTGTCCATTTGTACATCCATACCTCTTGGTTGACCAGGGCGTGCCCTAGACTGAAAACTGTTCAGCTTTTCCTTTCATCTGATTATTGCTATGATAGCTGAATATGCAATTTTCAGCTTCTTTGCAATTGTTCTTATTGGTATCTTTTCTTTGCACAGAATTATGATCTGTACACGATTCTCTGGGGTAAGCTCTTTCCCATGTACCATGCTGCCATACGCAAGCAAAAACCTGTAGCAAATCAAACTGAAGACACCAAATATGTACAATAACTTATAAGTAGACATTGTATAGATCCAAGAAAACAAATGGGCAATATCCAAAACAGGCAACAAGCCAGCAGATTGGTAGCAAGAAGGATCCTTTATTCACCACATAAAAGCACACATATATACCCAACATAGCAATGTTCCGCCCTATCAACATCAAAAAAACAGATAAACTAATAAATATATATATAAGTAAATAAATAGTCAAATCATAAAACCACAATAAAAAACAATAATATCCACAGTGATACTATCAGATAAAAGATCAACTGCACATTCACATTTTTATATTTACATGTTTTATGATTTGACTATTTATCTAATTCTGTATTTAGTATTTAATTTATGTATCTATTTTTTATGTTGTTATGATTTTACTGACTTATTTTACATATGTATTATTAACGGTTAGTCACCCCTTCCAAACAGGTCACCCTTCTGATCAAGACCCCCCCCCCAACCCGGGAGAGGTCTCGCCCAATCACAATCCCTCCCACACACTCAAATCCCCACATCAGAATCCCTCTGATCCTTCACTCTTCCCAGTTCCAATTCCGCAATTCCCCTCTAAGCCTCCTCCTCTTGACCAAAACATCCCCAGACCACCTAGACCCCTGCTCACACCCTTATATTGAAGGCTAATGCATAATAATAGTACCATTAGACTATACGGGGGTCATTGCTGCCATTTAGAAGCAGATGCGGGACAGGGAGGTAGCGGATGGTGTTGTGACTGAACAGTGGGTTTTTTAAGCCTGTAAAACTGCCTTATTTTCTGAAGTGTATTTCTTCTAGTGGCCAGCAGGTGGTGCATGTTTTATGTTAAAGCTGTTCTAGAAAAGTGAATGATCCCTCTTTTAGTTTCACTCAATGAAGAAATGATCTACAGTACTGTGAACAGTGG